>NC_142684.1:220665000-221265000 GCF_056320005.1 Nelumbo lutea
TCTAGATTTCGCAGATTTATTTTAATCCAGTTTCGTAGATCTAGATGTACTTAAATCCAAATTTTCCTAGATCCAGATTTCCTAGATTTATTTTAATTTAGTTTTTCACAGATTTCCCAAATCTAGATTTCACAAATTTACTTCAATCCAGTTTTTTCGCAGATTTTCTCAAATCCAGATTTCCTAGCTTTACTTCAATTCAGTTTTTCGCAGATTTCCCAGATCCAGAACTTTAATCATGCTTTCCGTAGATTTCCCAGATCCAGAATTCCTAGATTTGCTTTAATTCAGTTCTTCACAGTTTTACCCCAGATCCAGATTTCGCAGATTTACTTTAATCCAGTTTTTCACAGATTTTCCTAGATCCAGATTTCCCAGGTTTACTATTCAGTTCTTCACAGTTTTACCCCAGATCCAGATTTCGCAGATTTACTTTAATTCAGTTTTTACAGATTTTCCTAAATCCAGATTTCCCAGATTTACTTTAATTCAGTTTTTCGCAGATTTTCCCAGATTTACTTAAATTCAGTTTTTGTAGATTCTCCCCAATCCAATTTTCACAGATTTCCCAGATTTAATCATGTTTTTCATAGACTTCCCAGATCTAGATTTCTCAGATTTAATTTAATCATGTGTTTTATAGACTTCCCATATCCAAATTTCCCATGTTTACTTTTAGTTCAGTTTTCACTGTTTTACCCCAGATCTATATTTTCCAGATTTACTTTAATCCACTTTTTCGTAGATTTTCCCAGATTTACTTTAATTCAGTTTTTCGTAGATTTTCCCATATTTACTTTATTCAGTTTTTGTAGATTATCCCAGATCCAGATTACCCAGATTTACTTTAATTCAGTTTTTGTAGAATACCCTAGATCCAGATTTCACAGATTTCCCTGATCCAGATTTCCCAGATTTAATTTTATCCTGTTTTTTTGTAGATTTCCTAGATCCAGATTTCGCAGATTTACTTCAATCCAGTTTTTTGCATATTTTCCCAGATCCAAATTTCCCAGATTTACTTAATTCAGTTTTTCGTAGATTTTACCAGATCCAGATTTCTTAGATTTACTTTAATTCAGTTTTTGTAGATTATCCCATATCTAGATTTCATAGATTTACTTTAATCCAGCATTTTTTTTTTTGCAGATTTACTTTAATCCAGTTTTTGCAATATTCTAACTAGATCCAGTGTTTGTAGATTTACTTATATCCAATTTTCACAGATGCACCCAGATCTAGTTTTCGAAGATGTACCTTGATTTCGCAAGGTTTCTGATGCCTAGGAGTGGTCTCTTCTCCAAATAGTTTTCGTTTTATCTATTTTCTTTCAAGGCAAATGTACCCTCATCTCGAAGGTTCTTGATACCTAGGAAAGGTCGCTTTACCAAGAATGAAACTGGCCTGAACACGATGAAACGATGCTGCAGAAGAACTCTTTGTTTTCACCTTTTTCTTGCCATAATCCTCTATCCTCGGCTCACCCCTTTACAAAGCTTGCCTTTCGCAAAAATCTATGCTTATTTTGGTATTTGTTGTTCTGTAGTTTCCTACCTCACAACAAAGAAGGGCAACTGTCTGTCAGCACCCGGTTAGACCCTTCCAATCTCTCTAAAACACCTAAAAACCCAGAAAACCCAAATTTCACCCTTAGAGCCCTCAGATCCACCGTTAAACCTACCCGATACCTATCTAATGGCCCTAATCAACCCCTAGCCACACCTTAACCATTAAATCAAACACAACCATCATATCCCAAGCACCCCTAAACACCTGCCTGTAAAATTTCATCCCAAAACACCTTTGCTTACCCCTCCATCATACCAAGATTCCATTTTGGGGCTCTAGATTAGTCGAATCCAGCCCTTTCCAGATCTTCCTAACCTGGGCCCAGTTGGGCCAATATTACCCCACTAATCAATCCAAAATCCCCAAAAACCTGCCAAATTTTAGCCAAAATTACCCACATTTACCCTTCCATCTAAAAAGATTCCATTTCTACCAATTTCATTAGCCCATGGACACAAAACCCTCTCCGTAGTCAGACCCATGTCAACCTTCCATGTGCTGACCCAAAAATCCCCACTATTGAATCAGAAACCCGACTTGACCCCATTAAACCTAGTTTGACCTATTTTCCCAAAATTACAAAAATACCCTCTTAGACCTAGTTTGATCCATTTCCTCAAAATTACCAAAATCCCTAACCAAATTCCCAAATTACCCATTGCACCGAATTCCCGAATTACCCCTTTTACCAAATTCCCAAAATACCCCTTCTTTCAAAATTACCCTTGCAAACGTTAAATTTTGGTAGAAACCACCCTTGCCCTCCTGTTAAATAGGGACCATCTTTCCCAAGAAGAGGGGGGTCGAGAGGGGAAGCTTGAGAAAGGGGTCTTATTCTCTGGCACTGAGAACTGAGAGCCGAGAGAGAGAGAGAGAGAGAAGAAGAAGAAGAAGAGGAGAAGAGAGAGAGCTCGAGTGAGAGAAGAAACTTAAGAGGGAGTTCGAGTGAGAAGAGAAAGGGGGAAGTCCAAGAGTTGAGAGCTACGAGAGTTGAGAGGGAGTTTGAGTGAAAAGAGAAAATAGAGAGAGTTAAGAGCCGAGAGCCTCGAGAAAGAGAAAGGCGGAGACCGAATTAATGGAGGGGCGGCACTGTTGATCGTCTCCTCTCTTCGAACCCAAAACTAAAATAGCAGCGGCATTGCTTATCGTCTCCTCTCTTCAAACCCAAAACCTGAATAGCAGCAGCACTGTTAATCATATTCTCATGGAAAAAGAAGTAGCAACGACGTGTCTACTTAGAGCTCTCTTCTCTCTCTTTGTTCCTTCTTCTCCCATTCGTCTTCTTCCTCCTGGTTTTCTCTGTTTTTGTTATGGATCGCCGCTACAACTCTTAGCAGCGGCGATCTGCCCAGTCAACCTTCCTGTCCTCAATTCCCTGTATTAGCCGAGTAGAAATCCCTCCAATACCCGTTGCTCGCGGCTGCCTTCTTTCCAGTCTCAGACCAAACTCCGCCTAGGCAATAGTGGCTTCCCGTTGTAATTCTGTTCACCAGCATCAATAATGACCGAAACATCTCCATTTGAAAGCTGTTTTTGACAAAAAGCGGAACCTAGAGCTTTATTGCAGCATCGAAAATCTGACTCATAGGCCACAAGAGGTAAAATCCGTTACCTCATCTCCTTTCCTCTGCTTGAAGTAATTCAGTCTTAGTTTATCTTTTTATTTGCTTTATTTATTTGCTTGTTTATTTCTTTTATTGTCGTTTTGCTTGCTCCTGTGATTGTCTTATTGGTTCTGTTCTGGAATCAGTGTTCTCTGGTAACAAAGAGGCTTAGCTTGCTTCTTCGCTCTTCAAACCAGTTTGCTGAGTCCGAAGGTGGGGGTTCTGATAGAAAAGGAGTGAGGGATTCCTCATCCTTTTGTGCTCAGGCCCTTGCATCCAAAAGGGACTGGCAGAAGAAGGAAACACTATGCTCTTTAGAGTTGCTAGAGAACCCGATTCTTAGATACCTCGTAAGCCGAAAAGGGAACTACAGTATTCACACCGACCAGAGAGAGGGGTGCCTAATCACTTCCCTCTCTCTTTCTCGACTTGCCCAGAATGGCCTTGTCCTGGTTGATTGGTATGGAGTCTCTAATTTTAAATGATTTCGTAAAATTTAAATCCGGGAGATCCATCACTCTCCATTATTAATTCCTGATGGGTGGCAACCCCATTCATTTGGCCATGAAGTGAACTGCCGGTTTTCCCGATGTTCAAACCTGCCAAACAGAACTGAAATGGTAGCAGATAAAACACTGAGAAATCAAACTGTAACATTGAGAAACCAACACCACTGTTGATATTGAATGCCAATCTTGAAATGTGGAGGCATGACGCGAGGCGTTCCATTACCTAGAGGCGTGAGGCGTAGTTCAGAACGTAAGAGGTGTAAACCTCCCTAGGAGGGGGGTCAGGAGGAAGGAGGAAGAAGAGAATATACATAAAATCTCTACTGAAATATGTTTGGCGTGTCTGATCTTAAATTATGAAATCAATGTAGAACATGTTTACTTTTAAAGAGAATATACATAAATAGAATGAAAACTGAGATGGGAAGCCCTGAAAACTGTAAAATCTTTACATTTTCATTCAATTATGTGGCAAGGAAGAAATGTACCTGATGAGGGCAGATTTGGCCCTTCGCACATCATGACATGTTGCTTCTCAGAACATTTTGACGACACCTCGGCACCACGAGGGCGACACAACTCGGGCACCTCGTTTAGAGCCGACCTGTGGTACCTCTTCGTTACTGGTCCAACGTACCTCGACGTGAGGAGTGACCTCCTTCGAACACTTATCCAACTCGACTAAGGTCTAGGTGGCGACCTGTGAGACGTGCTCGCCAACCTCCGTGTGCATCCCGTCACTCCCGGGTCTTCCAGAAGTCAACTCCTGCATCGAATGTTTCGAAGGAAATCGAATAAGGTACACAACTTGGTCTATGTGTGCCACTACCTTTCAGGACTTCGGACCGGCCAACCACGTCTTCCTAGAGATCTTGGACGCGGTGCGTGAAGCCCATGCCAAACAACGCCTATATAAAGGTCTCATTTCCAACCTCAGAAGGTATGTGCAACTTAGCTCTCACAACTCTCTAGTTCTCTAGTATTTTAGTTTTCTCTAAAATCTCCACATCGCTGACTTAAGCATCGGAGTGCCCACCCCGGGTAAAGCAACCCGGGCACTCTTAACACTGTCTCTTTGCAGGTCAACCTGGTAAACTAGCTGGCTCAATAATCGAGCCACCTTACAGTAGGGAACTCACCAGCTCAGGGTCTGAGCTGTCCTTCAGGAAGGAGCTGCCAAATCGCGCATCACCAATTGGCGCCGTCTGTGGGAAACGTACACAAAGGCTAAATTTTCACCTATGTTCTAAGCCTCAGGTAATGACATTCTCAAGCAACAACAATGTTATGATTCATGTCTGCCTTAGAGTTCAGCCTAGCTGAGTTTAGTTATGTAGAAGAAGAAAAGGTGATAAAGAAAGACAGAGAGAGAGAGAGAGAGAGAGAAGAGAGAATTCTGGTTCGAACTGATAGAGTCAACATAACTTCTCCCGGTCGGCCAATAAGTATTTATATTATTATTAAAACATGACTGAAAAGACCTATGTGCCCTTACTTAAGTTAAGAGCACATGTTTCAACACAACATTATAGATCAGCAACATCAATCAAGGTATAATGACAGAAATACCTCTACGCTAACACTCCCCCTCAAGCTAGTAAGTATATATCATATACTCCCAGCTTGGTCCTTGAAACACATCAGCAACAAGTAGACCGATCTAAGTAGGTCAGCCCCCCCATCTATCTAGCTCGATAGCGTTTTGATTGCTGCTACTACATTTAAATTGATCTCAAAGGATGTCGGCATCTCACTATCGAAATGAAAAAAAGAAAAAGAAAAGAGAAACGGAGGAAAGGAAGACTAGTTCGTTTTCAGCATTGCGATAGACATGCAAACTTGGTTGATTTCTTCACAGTCATTCTCCACCTCAGTTTCAGGCTTCGCATCGACCTTGTTGACTACTCCTTCGAGAACCTGCTTGAGGGACATCGCGTTGTAGTCTACATAAGTGGAGCGACTTGACGAGGCAGTCACGCAGTTGGAAGCTCCTCTTGAGGACATGGCGAACTTCGCTTTTGAGGTATTTGGCCAAATTGTAGAACTCCTTGACGGTTGCATCCCTAGTAAGGTAGATGTCCTCGAGGTCCCTGCTCCATCTCTCCTTGAGCGGATGAGTCCGCTCCTGTGCCCTGATAATCAAGATGACGAAGTCCTACGTAAGGCTTCATTCAACCCTTAGACTCTTCCGACCTGGGGAGCATATTGGACAGACGCCAACGAGCTCATCGAACCAGTCATTCCAGACCAAAAACCTACAGTGAGCTACTCTCTGCGCCAAACTGACCTCGTCTTGGGAGTGGGGGGCAATTGATGAGGGCAGATTTGGCCCTCCGCTGACATCGTGACACATGGAATCTCAAACTAGCTGGACGACACCCCGACACCACCAGGGCGATGGCTTGCCTTAGCCAAAACGATGGAAACCCAATTGCCGACCTACTAGAGACCCATCTGACGACCTACCTCTGCCGACCTGATGGAGTCCTAGTGGGGTCTAAGACAACGTTATCAAGAAGTGCAATAAGGCTCGAAATACTGTCGAAGTCTGAGTCCCTCAAATCGCTTCTTAGACCCAAGTTCCACCCAATCCCAGAAGTGGAAGAGATTCTGACCAGAACTCCTTCCCTCTGTTTGATTTGGTTGTTGGGGTGAACTTGGTTCAGTTGAAGCCTTATCAGTCCCTACATCTGGGGGAGACTTTGCTACAGTTTCCTTTCTAGGTGTTTTCTTGTAAACCTTCAAAGAAGAATCCTGCCTCTCCAAGCTGAAACTCTTTTCCTGCCTGTTTTCTGGAAAGGATTTGTTTGCAAGAATGGGTGTACCCTGATCATCCTTTAAAGCTGCTGCTAAGTTCCCTTCATCCTTGTGTGGCATGTCAGTTGTTGAAGTCTCTAACTTGTTAGCCTTGTCTTCCACCTTATTTCGCTTCTCCCTTTTCCACAACCTTCCAAAACACATATTTCTTCCTCTGGGAATAGAATACAGTGTTTAAGCTTTCATCTTCCCACAAGTCCTTCGAATCTTTCAAAATTTCACTTCCTATACTGATTGTGTCGTCTGTCTGAACCAAAGTCACTTTCAGCTTCAGATGACATCTCTGTATCCAGGTTTTCCAGGTCCCGCCTTCGAACTGACCTTGGATTGTAATGATCTTTGGAAGGTCGCAACAAATTTTTCAAAGGAACCCAGTGTAGTGAACTTGTTCTCTGGAAGCCTTAGAGGAGCTCAAAGAGGACGATGCTAGATGAATAAACTTGTCTAGCATCAGTCCATCCTCAGTCACGTGAGGTTTTAAAGAGACACCCCTTTCAGCTTGACCCAACGGCTCAACCTTCTTATAAACCGGTTCAAAGTCCTTGGCTCTACTGGTTTCTCCTTTTGGAAATGACAGTTGTAACTTGTTTGAATTTTTGACTCCAGAAAATAACACCTGGGCAAAAGATTTTTTTGCTGTCAGTCCCTTGCCTTGTAGCCCATGTATTTGACCTTCCTTACTGCCCATATCTTTTGAATAGGCGAAGTTTCACTTGCCTGTTTTAGTGAAACTTTCCATCTTCTTTTGAACCTCCAATCCTAGACAGCTGTGCAGGGCCTGTTCTTCCACCCATACATCTTCTTCCTGTCTGGCCTCTAACCATAGAGAAGCTTCAACCTGTAAAGACAGTCCTTCAACCTGAAGAGTAATCTTCCTAGGTATCTCTTCTGGTTTAACTCCATTTAACAGTAGAGCAACAGATCTTAAATCTCCTGAGAACTCCCCCACCAAACGAGCTCCACATAACAATGCAATGGAGACTGCAACATCATGTTTCCACAGGTGGAAAGGCAACCCAATCACCTTGACTGTCACTCCATCTTCAATGGCAAAAGTTTTTGAATTGGATGAAGGGGACCATCTATACAAAGTAAAGGACTCCTTGTCCTCTTGAATGCTTAGAGCCTCAACTTCCATCATGTTTTGAAGAGGATCAAGCACTGTCTTCATACTGTCAAAAGGGGTTAGAATAAATGTCTTCCTCAGTCCCAGCTTACTAATCAACAAATCTTCCATCTTCCTCCAATCCTTAAATCTGATTTTTAGCTTCAACCACTAACATATTGTTCCAGTGATCTCTGCTGAAATTTACGTTCAGTATTGGATTGCTGTTTCTGTTTGCCATGGCTAAGAAGTCCTGGTTAAGAGTCATTTCCTCCATCGATGGTGAGTTTCCAATAAGTATTCCCTCCACTACTTCTGCAGCTTTCACCGTCTTCTTCATTTCTTGGTTCCTTCGAACTAGAAAACTGGTTAAGATCTAAGTCACTCCTCCATCCTTGACTATTTTTCCCAGCAGGAAAACAGACCATTTGTTTCCTTCCTCTGTCAAAAAACTCTGAGAGAGATATGAATAAACCTTTTGCATTCTGGTTACTTTCCACCACATATTTCCTTCCAGACTGTGTGTTATTTTACTTGCAGCACGTCTGCTTTCATTTTGTTGCTGCTTCTTGCAAAAACTCCTTCAGCCATTCAACTATCTCCAAGCCTTCTACCTGAACTGTAGCTTTCTTCAGCTCCCTTATCTTCAAGCTATGACACCCTTTGATTCTTATTTCTTCAAACATAAAGTCTTTAGCCTCCACTTTCAGGGCTTTCCTCCACCTTGTTGCCTCCACAAAGCCCTGTGAGCTTCCCATGATTTTTCACCTTTCCTCCACCAAGATTTTCTTCTTCAGGGGAAAGGAAAACATTATCAGCTACAATCTTTCCATCCTCCGTGTCCTAATTGTTCTTTTTTCATATTCAGTATGAGTCTCATACAGGGGATAAAATCAAATTTTGGTCGGATTTCGTTGGGGAGAACTACCTCTTAAAGATAGATCTTATTGCCTTTTTCTATTGTCTTCTGATAAAATGGCCTTGGTTTTAAACTACATTACTTCATCTGCTCATAGTTCATCCTGGAACCTTAACAATAGAAGAGATCTCAAGGAAAATGAGATATTTACATGTAAAAGTGCCATGTATAGAATAGTTGTACTATTTTAGCAAGACGATAATTGTTGAGTTCAATTTGGTTGTATTATTTCTGTTAAAACTTTATTACTTAAAAACTGAGGATCAACTGGGGATTTTTTGTCTCCCTGACTGCAGATTGAAGGTTGTAACCTTCTGTTCACCTACTTAGAAGGAAAAAAGAATATTAGTGGAGCAATACGTGAGATCCAATAGTGGAGGAAGAGGTGATTAGAGTTTATAGTGCCTGCAAGGTTAACACTTATCAATGTTGCTGATGCTTTCTCACAGTTGGGTTAGGGTTGAGGTCGTGGGCAAACCAACCCAACATGTACTCATGCTTGCATAATATTATACAAATATGTTTGTGTATGTATGCATGTGTATGCATGTACGCATATATTCATGTACATCAGTGTTTTAAAAACCAACCTGGAGGCTGGATTGTTTTTGCCTCTTGGTTGGCGGGTCAATGTTTCGACTGTCCCGGTTGAACAGGTCAGACCGTGATGCATCAGCATATTTCATATATACACCCTACATGTAATATAATGTATATAAGTATTCTTTTGTCTAACTTGTATTTTTTATTTCTGTTTTTAATTTTTCTATTTACAAAAATGCTAAAATTGGGATTTGAGGCCAAAAAAGGGGGTTTATTTATTTTTGACAAAAATGGCGGGGCAAGGTGCCAAAGGCGCCTTGGGACGCATAGATCTCAAAAAGTTTTCCAAATAAATAAAACAAACAACTAAATGCAAAGTTATGGCCTTCACAAGTTTTGTGGTGTAACCTGTGACACTGATGACCTGGTCAAATGAGTCGATGGTTCAACTGCTCACATGGATGGTTTTTGACCAAGTAAAAAACTTTTGGTGAAAAGATGGGTTTTAGGTAAATCAGACCCAGAATCATGATTGCGTGATGGTTCAACCATCTGGGTCAACTGCAGGTTGTAAACACTGATGGGTTGTAGGTATCATTCTTACTTGGCTAACCTGTATCAAACCTGACCTCAGTTCAACCCAATGACATCGGGTTGGGCTAGGGTTATGCTGGTATTTTTTTTTTTTTGTAGAGGCTGGGGGTTCAATAACTCAAGTTGAGTGAGGGTTGACCTTAACCCAACCTAACCCTGCCCACCTCTAACTCTGCAGTAATTTCATATTCTTTGGCAAGTTTCTAGAACTTATTCAAAAACTAGTGTTTTGTATTCCCTTTTCCCTTTTATTTGGTTTTTTTTTTTTTCGGGGGGCGTGGGAGGGTAGCACATATGGTTGCTCTTGCTGCATCACATCCTTGAGTTTAGCCAAAAAGTTTTTTGATGCTGTCTTTTACCATAAATGAGATACTAGAGCATTTTTGGCTTGCTAAGCTCAGCATGGATCAATTGTTTCTCCTTGGCCAGTCTTGGGTATATACTAGGACTGTTTACAATAACCTTTCTAAGATATATTTTTTCACGAGAAGACATTATATTATGTAATGTTTAACCACGTGTAGGGATCTTAGGCCATTGGCCCATTGCTTGGTGCAATTATAAAATTTGATGTCGACAAGCATGACAATGTAGGTTTGAGTCTAAGAACAGTCACATTACTGGTAAAAATTCTGAATGTTAGGTTTTTTTCCAGTCTACCCCTCCTAAGACCCCATTATTTACTCCTGAATGTAGGTTTCCAGTCTATCCCATCCTATTTCACCTAAGCTTTTTGTGTCATTTACTCCTGATTGGAGACCAAGATATTAGTTCCATAACTAATTTGGTAATCCATAGAGAGTGGTGAATAGGATGTGACCCATAGGTTTAAGGCTGAGGTGAATGAAAATGGTCTATATAACCAATTAAAAGAATAGAAATGGTACATCACGGGCTAACAAGTATGAGAACATGGGTTCAAGTCTAAGAGTAGTTACTTCGTGCAACAAAAGGAATGAAAGAAAAAGAAAGCTGATAATTAGGTCCATATCCAGTCTGCCAACTCCCACAACCCTAGATGATTGGGACCAAAGGCCAGTAATATTGTGGAATGAGGGTGCTGAGATGGACCGAGGCAGTCAGATGAGAAATGAGCATGTCAGTAGCTTCATTAAGTGAGAAAAGGGGAAAAGTAGACTTGAGATGGTTTGCGTGTGCACATAGAAAACCACTTTTCCCACCAATAAGAAAAGCGATATGATGGATTTTGAAGAGTCTACTTTGTCACTTCATAAGATTGAAGGAACTGCCAATTTTGTGTTTCATATGATTGACATGATGAAATCGACACAGTAGCTATATGCAAAGAATGCTTCTAATGCATGTGATCATTAACAAAAATCTGAAAGTATATTGGATTTCAAATGCTCTTTCATGTCGCTCAAAATATATTTCTATATAGTTTATTTGCAAGGTAGGTAGGCGAACGAATTTATCAATTATCTCCTATTATCATGGTCTTACATGAAGTGACTCTTTTGAGGTGCAGTGGTGACTCATTCAGCAATGGCTAGATGCATCGGAGTATGCTTCATTGCACATGCTTCAAAGTTCTTGGGCAACCGGGTCCTAGAGGTTCCTTTGTCAATATCATTAAGATATTTTAGCATCTTGGGTTGTTAATATTCTATTCATATCTTTTCCTGGCTACTAGATCCAAAATTTTATTTTAATGTTTTTGCACCTGTGCATCTTTTATAGGACGAATGGTGCAGATCGATCATTTTATTAATATGTGGTGCAGATTGATTATATTATTAATATGTGGAAACCACAATCTTTTATAGGACGAATGATCTCTGCCACAAACTTTGTGAGACCTGATGGATCAGTGTCATAACCGGAATCGCTTACCAATAAAGGTGTCCTGTGTGGTAACAGGTCATTCTCATATCACATATTTCCACATAATCAACTACCCAATAATCAATTAATCATGAAATAGGAATAATAGAAATTGTGTAACAACGATGCAAGCTAGAGCTGTAAGTCGTAACAGACTTGCCTTGTGACTTTTCATGTTTGACAGAAAAAAAAAAACTATAAATTCAACAGACGCAGAAAAAGATGCATCAAGTTCCATCAACTTGGTGGCAAATGCGAATGTTCGAATACCACCACCAAGCACCAAACAAGATGAAGAGTTTTCGGCCAACTGGCTAAGGCATGAGACCTACACACACTATAAGAAAAAGAAAATCACTTTATCAAAACAAATGACAACATTCTTGACCCAAAAAGATGCGCAGAGACGTTAGATTCGAGTTCAAATCAGCTCCCCACAAGATTGTCCCCCACATCTCACAGCACATCGCCACCTTGTATTGGGAATATCTCTCGATGGTGACATCATCATTTTTGATATTATCATCGGAGATGTTCCCAATACACAACAGGAATGTGATGTAGAACGTTGTGGGGGGCTGATTTGATCTCATTAGATTCAAACCCATGACTTGCCAGCACGGCATTCAACCAGTCCAAAAAATACTGCAATTAATTTATAGCTTTCCAATTATGGTCCCCACTCCCCAGTAATATAATACATTGCCCATAATTTTGCTTTAGTGCTCTCCATTAAAAGATAAAAAAAAAAAAAAGTAAACAGCCACCTGAAGCTATAACAAACTTGTTATTAAAAAAACATGAAAAAAAATCAAATGAGGCTGACTTCATATTAGTGTTAAACCCAGCATCACAAGAAAATTAGAATTGAAACTAGATGATTGCTGAGATTCATGAGAATCAATAGAATTGAAACTAGGATCAATAATTTAATCCACACATCTCAGATATCCATTGACGAGATTTTTAACAATTATCAAACACAATCTCTTTCTTGACACATCAGATTTATAATTCTCATAATAAAAAGATAGAGTTTAACGCCCTTTTTTGTCAATGATCCAATTTTTATTTCCAAGTATGCCCCTTTGAATTCCTTGTTTGTCTATTTTGGATTTATTCTCTCTATTCTTTTTGTTTTACTCTATCTACACACACATGGATATGGGAGATGTTTCTAATGCACAGCTCAAGTTTGATGTGAGGAGCAAATCCAGACTCTAATTCATCGCTTTACAGTACAAAGATCTTATGCTGTGTTTGGTTTGAAGGAAAAAGTAGGGAAAGAAAGGGAAAGGCTTAATATCATGTTGTAGTGGGAAGGAGAAGGAACCCAGAAGATGGTTCATCATTTCGGCAACTCAAGTCATCTCATTCTAAGAAAGAACTTTCTTTGGCCTTACTCTATAAAACGTGTTGGTACTGATGATTGAATCAGCCTTATCAATTTTAACCCCCAGTGTTGCCCATATGGAGCTCCCTGCAGCTTTCCCAGGATCATCTATCCTCAAAGTCTTTAGAATCCAAAGGCATTTCTCTGATCGAACTACTAATTTGTTTTTTGGTGGATCTTCTCTCTTTGTTATTTGATTTAAAAATGTTTCATCTCTTGAACGCTTGTCCAATAGCAATAGAGAGAATTAATACTATATCTACATTCTTTTAGTTACAAACATTATATACACATACCTTCTGCTACTATAACAAAAAGTAGCAGCAATAAGCCATGATAAGAATTTATTACTCTGGAGACCTTCATATTCAACACACTTTGACTAGTGAATATTCAAAATGGTTTGATTCTAATGTTTGGTCTGGATGGCTAGAAATGAATGGCACTTCAAAGCCATGGGATAGTAACCCAACAGACATACTAAGAGGAAGTCTTTGGTTTCTCTAGGAGCTCTTTCACCAAGGAATTAAGCAACCCACAATTAAGGGACAATCACAACTCTCTGTTGTAGTGTTGTACTCATGGAAGGTAGGTTAAATGCAATTGTGCATTGTGATGCATCTTATAGTGTGTTACGGACAGTGGATCTTATTGGGCCCATACGACCAAGCCCACTTCACAGCACATGCATAATGTCCATGTAATCCATTAACAACAGCCTAGAGCAAGAATGGCCTATATCTATGTAATCCATTAGTGAGTACTTTTATCATCTTCATCATTCGAAGCCTTCTTTAAGTTGGTTTCAGCCATCTGTGTGAGTGGTGTTCTGCACTATTACTCGAGGGAATTACTTATTTCTTCCTCTCATCGAGAAAGGGTACGTAACGTAACGTAACACGGTGCATCTACCATTGCATAATTGCATGTGCCATCAGATATCACTCTTGAAAGTTGAAACTTGCTCTTGGTGTAGATAAAAAGAAAGTAGGGTGTATCATAGAAAGAAGGACAATTAAATTGGATTTCATTCAAGTGTCAAAATAAAAAATTGTGAAAGACAAGGTGTTTTTTAAAATTAACGCCTCAATTTCAAGTAGTAGAAGCCATCCATAATCCAAGTCACTAGAGGTTCTCGGCTTGTCGGCCATAGGAGGACAAATTTTAGATATCAACTCCCTCAGAACTTGATGGGGGCAGATTTGGCCCTCCAGTAAAATTGTGACACGTGGCACCTCGTGACAACTAGGAAAATACCCAACCAACAAATTTACGAAGTTGGTGACCCACCCGGGCACCTATTTGGCCGGCCTGACGTGCGCGGCCTACGCGAACTGTGCACGGCCTGCGCGACCTGGCCGACCTGGACCAGCCTAGCGCATGATCCAGCCAAGGCGCCAGCTTGACGACCTGATCTAGACACTGACCCACCGACTGACACAGGCGCCAGCTTGACAACCTGATCTAGGCACTGTCCCGCCGACTGACACAGGCGCCGACCTGACGACCTGGCCTAAACACTGACCCGCCGACTGACACAGGCACCCCTCTGACAACCCGGCCCAGGCACCGACCTGGCCGCCTGACACAAGCGCCAGCCTGACGACCTCGAGGAGTTCACCACCGTACCCCGGTTCTGACCGGATGCGACGAGTCTTATCGTTTGGAGGCTTTTCACCCACCTAACTCGCGAAGACTCCGGTATATAAAGACCTCACCCCCCAAAGGGGAAGGGGATGGAAAAGAAAGAGAAGTAACCCTGCTCTCTAGCTCTCTCATATTATCTTCAAAGCTCTCTACAATAAGAGTGCTAACTTAAGCATCAGAGAGCCCCCACCGGGAAAGTACCCCCGAGAACTCTGATTCAGTTCTCGCAGGTCCTTTAGCTCCCGCCGCCTACGAAGAGGAGGAAAAGATGCAGTTCTTGGAAGTCCCTCAGCTCCCCCCACCTACAAGGAGGAGGAAGAGATGGAGTTCTCGGAGGTCCCTCAACTCCCGCCACCTACAAGGAGGAGGAAAAGATGGAGTTCTCGGGGGTCCCTTAGCTCCCGCCACCTACAAAGAGGAGGAAAAGATGGAGTTCTCGCAGGTCTCTCAGCTCCCGCCACCTACAAAGAGGAGGAAAAGATGAAGTTCTCGCAGGTCCCTCATCTCCCGCAGCCTACAAAGGAAAGAAGACCACCTCATGCTGAGGGCAGTCGGATTGCGCCGCACCAGGGAACTCCAACATTCTCCAAGGCATCGACTGCCTAGTAGGGAGTTCGCCACCAGGCAGTTCGCCCCCAGGCAGTTCGCCCCCAGGGAGTTCGCCACCAGGCAGTTCGCCCCCAGGAAGTTCATCACCAAGGCAGTTCGCCCCCAAGCAGTTTGCCACCAAGGCAGTTCGCCCCCAGGCAGTTCGCCACCAAGGTAGTTCGTCCCCAGGCAGTTCGCCACCAAGGCAGTTCGCCCCCAGGCAGTTCGCCACCAAGGAGTTCGCCACCAGGCAGTTCGCCCCCAGGCAGTTCGCCATCAGGTAGTTCACCACCAAGGCAGTTCGCCCCCAGGCAGTTCGCCACTAGGGAGTTCACCACCAGGCAGTTCGCCCCCATGTTATGGTTCAAAGCAGGCTTAGCCTTGCCTACGCTTGGCAGGCTTACGTTAGGGACATGCCCGTCATTTTCACCTGTAAGACTTTTGGGAGAACTGATGTCATCTTCAGGTAGACCACCGAAAGCTTAACGTACTCTTTGAGGAGGGGTGGTCGACCTCCTTGGGTGCCTAACCTTGGCACTCCTAGACCATCATCCCCTTGCGGGGCGGCCCTGGTTAACGGCTAGCATGGCTACCAGGGTTCCTCATGGGCGCACACTAGCTCATGGGGACAGTGTTGGACCGGCACTGCGCTGCCGACACTCAAGGGAGGCTTGGCACGCGGGCCTGGCTCAAGCATGTCCCTACACCTCGCCAGCCCCTTGCCCAAGCTGATTGAGCTATCCCGTTGCCCCTAGCGCACGGGTGGGTTCCGGCCCAAGCGGTTGCCTATCATCATGGCACACAGGTGCCTGTCATCATCAGCATACAGGAGACCCTACACATCGGTGCCAAGTCATCTCATCGGCGCATGGTCGCCTTCCATGATGGTTGTCCCCCTTTAGCACGTAAGCGGCGCCTCCCATGGACCGGTCTGAGCCAGAAGAGTGCCCCGGCCATTGGACTTGAGGTCATGATCTAGTGCTACTGACTTTGGTGGAGCCATCCCATCGGGCAACTCCTAGCCTCTAAGCGCACAAAGGCTTGTCCTGGCCTGCCTTGGCCAGGACGCCGCACGGGTTTCTTCCGCTGTAGAATTACCCCCGTGACAGTTGGTATCAGAGCAAGTTGGCCAGTTGCAGCCGCAGTTGGTTTTCAGCAGATTAGACCAGAGCCAGTTGAAGCGGTCATTTCGACAAGCAGCATTTGGTGGGGTGCGGTCCCTAGTCACCTCCACCCAGGATCGAGCATAATTCAGATCAGGCCTGGCAAGAGGCCATTTCATAGTTCATGGCCCCATTCCAATGACACTAAAACAGCTTCCCTTGCGGTTGCAGACGCTTTGGTTGTTGTCCTCATGCGGTGGCAGACGCGTGAGCCTTGATAGGAATGTGAGTACACTGCCCGAGCAAATTGTTTATCAGGCCTATCAAGAGGCCATTCAATGTTCGCGTTCCCATTCCAATGACCCTAAAACAGCTTCCCTTGCGGGTGCAGACGCATTGGTTGTTGTCCTCATGCGGGGGCAGACGCGTGGGCCTTGTTAGGAATGTGGTTACGCTAGCCGTTGGAGCATGGCGGCCCTACACCGGAAAAGTATCAGGTGGATATGCTCAGTTTTCAGGTTGAACACTTGCAGTAGCAGAAGCTCATCACAAGGCGAGTGCATGTTCGACAACTCATGGGTAAAAGTTTCCACACTCGCGTTCGAAGCGGTCAAGTCTCCTTGAGGCAGCAGCAGTGGGGCCCCCTCGGAGTGAAGATGTAGCCTGAGTCGGCGAGGCGAAGCGTAGTTTCGAGGGCCCAGGAGAGCATAAGCCATTGCTAGGTTTGAGTAACCCGCACAGGGCGAGGTGAAGTCTGCAGGCCAGCATGGTGAAAGGGTACCCAGGTCATCGCCAACATGAGGAGTAGACCTATCAACGTGTTCGGTAGCATCATTGAAAAGCTACCAAGAAGACGGTTGAGCCTTGAGGTAAGATGATACATGGGGCGGACCTCCGCGAAGCACCACACACATTTCTTCGAGGGCCCTTCTTTCACAATTCAACGGCATAGCCATTGCGCGGTTTGAGTAACCTCGACACTGGGGTGAAGTCCAGGCAGGCCGGCATGGTGAAATGGTTCCGTCCCCATAAATGGACACCAATATAGGCAAGACCCGGGCTAGCCAGATGAGCCCTGGAACTGGCAAGGAAGTGGATGGCGCGGGACACAGACGCCCATTCACGAGGAAGACCCATTGTCGAGGACGACAATGGATTGAGTGGGGGAGCCTGTTACGGTTCAAAGCAGGCTTAGCCTTGCCTACGCTTGGCAGGCTTACGTTAGGGACATGCCCGTCATTTTCGCCTGTAAGACTTTTGGGAGAACTGATGTCATCTTCAGGTAGACCACCGAAAGCTTAACGTACTCTTTGAGGAGGGGTGGTCGACCTCCTTGGGTGCCTAACCTTGGCACTCCTAGACCATCATCCCCTTGCGGGGCGGCCTTGGTTAACGGCTAGCATGGCTACCAGGGTTCCTCATGGGCGCACACTAGCTCATGGGGACAGTGTTGGACCGGCACTGTGCTGCCGACACTCAAGGGAGGCTTGGCACGCGGGCCTGGCTCAAGCATGTCCCTACACCTCGCCAGCCCCTTGCCCAAGCTGATTGAGCTATCCCGTTGCCCCTAGCGCACGGGTGGGTTTCGGCCCAAGCGGTTGCCTATCATCATGGCACACAGGTGCCTGTCATCATCGGCATACAGGAGACCCTACACATCGGTGCCAAGTCATCTCATCGGCGCATGGTCACCTTCCATGATGGTTCTCCCCCTTTAGCACGTAAGCGGCGCCTCCCATGGACCGGTCTGAGCCAGAAGAGTGCCCCGGCCATTGGACTTGAGGTCATGATCTAGTGCTACTGACTTTGGTGGAGCCATCCCATCGGGCAACTCCTAGCCTCTAAGCGCACAAAGGCTTGTCCTGGCCTGCCTTGGCCAGGACGCCGCACGGGTTTCTTCCGCTGTAGAATTACCCCCGTGACACCCAGGCAGTTCGCCACCAAGGCAGTTCGCCCCTAGGCAGTTCGCCACCAAAGCAGTTCGCCACCAGGCAGTTTGCCACCAAGTAGCTCGTCACTAAGGTACGCCACCACCGGGTCGAATAATGAGGTACTTTGCCAAAAAATTTTACATCACAAAACATTGGTACGTGGCCGAAAACAGTTACATCAATTGGCGCCGTCTGTGGGAACCCGCTACAAAAAGCTAAGTTCTCATCCTACCAAAGGTAAGTTCTCATCTTGCCAAAACTAAGTCCTCACTTTTTAGAAACTGAAGCTATCGCTTTATAGTTTACATTTTTTATAAACTCAGAGACTATGCAGGGAGCTAATGGACTAAGTAGCTCTACCAACCTTACTTTCAGTTCAGATAATGCCACATCAGTCCTCTCCGCAAGGTCCCCCCTACAAAGATGAGCTCTTCGTGGCTTCCGCGGGAGTTGGCGGCCAACTGAGTACATAGGCGCCCTTACTGGTCGAGCCTTCCAAGGCTCCCGTGTGAGCTGGCAACCTAAAGTTAGTGGTGTTGCCCCCGAAGGTTGAGCCCCTAGTAGCTTCTTGTAGGAGTAGGTGACCGGCATTACGAAGCTGATGCAGGCCAAGCCTACGGGCCACCTCACTACTTAAGACTCGGTTGCCTCTCCGGCACGGGCAAAAGTCAAAAAAGAGTAGACTACGAGTCGCTACCAAAAGCCTACGGGCCACATTACTGCTTAAGACCCGGTCGCCTCTTCGGCACGGGAAAAAGTAAAAAAAGAGGACTACGAGTCGCTCCCAAAAGCCTACGGGCCACATTACTGCTTAAGACCTGGTCGCCTCTCCGGCACGGGCAAAAGTCAAAGAAAGAATAGACTACGAGTCACTCCCAAAAGCCTACGGGCCACATTACTTCTTAAGACCTGGTCGCCTCTCCGGCACGGGCAAAAGTCAAAAAAGAGTAGACTACGAGTCACTCCCAAAAGCCTACGGTCCACATTACTGCTTAAGACCCGGTCACCTCTCCGGCACGGGCAAAAGTAAAAAAAGAGTAGACTACGAGTCGCTCCCAAAAGCCTACGGGCCACATTACTGCTTAAGACCCGGTCATCTCTCCGGCACGGGCAAAAGTCAAAAAAAAGAGAGTAGACTACGAGTCGCTCCCAAAAGCCTACGGGCCACATTACTGCTCAAGACCCGGTCGCCTCTCCGGCACGGGCAAAGTCAAAAAAGAATAGACTACGAGTCGCTCCCAAAGCCTACGGGCCATACTAGTAATTGGATCAGCACTTACTAGCTCATCGACTTACAGGCCAAAAGAAATCTACTCCCTTCACTGAGTTACTATCAGCTCGGGAGTGGGGGGCTATTGATGAGGGCAGATTTGGCCCTCCAGTAAAATTGTGACACGTGGCAACTCGTGACAACTAGGAAAACACCCAGCCAACAAACTTACGAAGTTGGTGACCCACCTAGGCACCTGTCTGGCCGGCCTGGTGCGACATGCGCGTGGCCTGATGCGCGCCTGCGCGACCTGCGTGCGGCCTGACGCACGCCTGCGCGGTGCGCACGAACTGCACGGCGCGCGCGCGGCCTAGCGCGCGGCATGCGCGAACTGCGCACGGCCTGCGCGACCTAGTCGACTTGGACCAGCCTAGTGCATGATCCGGCCAAGGCGCCAGCTTGACGACCTGATCTAGACACTGACCCGTCGACTGACACAGGCACCAGCTTGACGACCTGATCTAGGCACTGTCCCGCCGACTGACACAGGCGCCGACCTGACGACCTGGCCTAAACACTGACCCGCCGACTGACACAGGCACCCCTCTGACAACCCGGCCCAGGCGCCGACCTGGCCGCCTGACACAAAAGCCAGCCTGACAACCTCGAGGAGTTCACCACCGTACCCCGGTTCTGACCGGATGCGACGAGTCTTACCGTTTGGAGGCTTTTCACCCACCTAACTCGCGAAGACTCCGGTATATAAAGACCTCACCCCCCAAAGGGGAAGGGGATGGAAAAGAAAGGGAAGTAACCCTGCTCTCTAGCTCTCTCATATTATCTTCAAAGCTCTCTACAATAAGAGTGCTAACTTAAGCATCGGAGAGCCCCCACCGAGAAAGTACCCCAGAGACCTCTGATTCAGTTCTCGTAGGTCCTTCAGCTCCCGCCGCCTACGAAGAGGAGGAAAAGATGCAGTTCTCGGAAGTCCCTCAGCTCCCCCCACCTACAAGGAGGAGGAAGAGATGGAGTTCTCGGAGGTCCCTCAACTCCCGCCACATACAAGGAGGAGGAAAAGATGGAGTTCTCGCAGGTCTCTTAGCTCCCGCCACCTACAAAGAGGAGGAAAAGATGGAGTTCTCGCATGTCTCTCAGCTCCCGCCACCTACAAAGAGGAGGAAAAGATGAAGTTCTCGTAGGTCCCTCATCTCCCGCAGCCTACAAAGGAAAGAAGACCACCTCATGCTGAGGGCAGTCAGATTGCGCCGCACCAGGGAGCTCCAACATTCTCCAAGGCATCGACCGCCTAGTAGGGAGTTCACCACCAGGCAGTTCGCCCCCAGGTAGTTCGCCCCCAGGCAGTTTGCCACCAAGGCAGTTCGCCCCCAGGCAGTTCGCCACCAAGGCAGTTTGCCCCCAGGCAGTTCGCCACCAAGGCAGTTCGCCCCTAGGTAGTTCGCCACCAGGGAGTTCGCCACCAGGCGGTTTGACCCCAGGCAGTTCGCCACCAAGGCAGTTCGCCACCAGGGAGTTCACCACCAGGCAGTTCGCCCCCAGGCAGTTCGCCACCAAGGCAGTTCGCCCCCAGGCAGTTCGCCACCATGTGACGGTTCAACCTCCTTCAACGCCATCAGCACGCCATCAGCACGCCATCTAAGTGTCTGGGGTTGGGTCCTTGTACTCTTTTGTAAGGGGGGTATGCCCATGGCAATTATGTAAATAATAGTACGAATGTATAGTATTTTGATGTATCCTTTTGTCACTCTCCCAAAAGCTTAACGTACTCTTTGAGGGGAGGTAGGTAGTCGAGTGAGCTCATAAGCGTGTAAAGGTTAAGCACGAGATCCCCTCGACACTGTACTGTGTGCTTGTGCTTACCACTGATTAATGCAATACAAGTTGCCTTTTGTCTAATTTGTGTGCACTGTTGTTTCCTTTTGTGTGTTGTTGCTCTCATTTGTAGGCTTTCTCGACCCCAATCGAGTGCCGCACGGGGCCCCGTCGATTAGCCCCGTGACAGTTGGTATCAGAGCTAGTTGACACTAGCGGTTGTCAAGCGCAACGAGTCCCTTTCGTGCCCCGCAACAACACCAGCCGGATGAAGAATCGTGACACGCGAGAGGAGATCCAGGAAGGGGTCTCACGGGTTTATGATGAGGACGAGCCTAGAGGTAGCTCTCCTAAGGACAAAGGCGTTAGCTCAAAGCATAGCAAGCGTGACAAGTCAGTTGACAGGCTTGCGACCATGGACAAGCGCATCATGCGTTGTGAAGCAGTGGTTGGTGAAACTCGTGACCGTGTGGACGAGCTTCAAATCAACCTTGAGACCGTAGCATCGGTCGTGGAAAGATTGGAGGACCAGTCCGGCGATGGCTCCAACAGACCGGATAACCCACTAGAAGACCTGGTGAAGTGCCTACAGATCCAGCTTGAAGACTTGAAGGGCGAAGTGACCCTTCTGAAGAGGCTGATGGCCAGTACAACCAGCACACCTGCTGCTCCAGCCCCTCCAAAGATCAAAGTCCGCGAGCCTACCTCATATGCAGGGACCCGCGATGCCCGGGAGCTTGACAACTTCCTTTGGCAAATGGAACAATATTTCACTGCCGCCGAACTCGTCGAGGAGGCGGCCAAGGTGCGTACTGTTGTTATGTATCTTACTGATGTTGCTATGTTATGGTGGCGCAGGAGATGTGCCGATGTGGAGCGAGGATTATGCTCCATTAATACGTGGTCCGTGTTCAAGAGCGAGATAAAGCGCCAGTTCTATCCAGAGAACGTGGAGTACCAAGCCCGTCGGAAGCTCAAGAACCTAAAACACACGGGCTCATTGCATGAGTACGTGAAGGAGTTCTCCGCACTATCGCTCGAGATCACGGACATGTCAGACAAAGACCTTCTCTTCAACTTTATGGACGGCCTACAACAATGGGCCGAGCTCGAACTCCAGAGACGAGGTGTAAAGGACCTCGCCACAGCCATGGCCGTTGCTGAACAACTGGTAGACAACAGGCGACCAAGCAAAGACGGCCCCAAACCCAACTCATATCAGGGCGTAGGCAAGATGGGAGGTGACAGGAAACCTTACTACGCGCCCAAGGGAGACTCTGGGCCAAGTAAACCCAACACTTACAAGTTCTACAGGAGACCCGAAGGAGACACTGGATACAGGGGTGGCCAGTTTGTGAAGAGAACACCTCCGGCACCTTGCTTCATCTGTGAGGGAAAGCATTGGACTAAGGATTGTCCTAGTCGGGGGAAGCTCAATGCCTTGCTTGCAAAGCTTAGTGATGATGAGCATTGCGAGGAGGAGAAGGAATCGGGGGAGACAAGAATGGGGGCTCTACGAAGACTCAACGCAATGAAGAAAAAGGCGAACCCACAAGGAGCATCGAAGTTCAAGCCGAAGGGACTGATGTATGTAGACATTCGCTTGAATGGTAAGCCCACAAGAGCCATGGTGGATACCGGTGCTACCCACAACTTTATCTCTATGGAGGAGGCATCCCGAGTAGAACTTGCACCTACCAACGAAGTTGGATGGTTGAAGGCTGTGAACTCTAATGCCAAACCCATACAAGGTGTAGCTCATGGGGTGGTCTTGCAACTTGGTGACTGGGAAGGGATGATAGACCTCTCAGTTGTGCCCATGGATGATTTCCAGGTTGTTCTCGGCATGGACTTCTTAACTCAAGTAAAGGCGGTGCCCATGCCCTTCCTCAACAAAGTGTGCATATTTGAAGACCAGGCTCCTTGCATGGTTCCAGTTGTGCAAGATACCACGTCCACCCCCAAGATGCTCTCAGCATTGCAACTCAAGGATGGAGTGCGGAAAGGAGAGACCACTTACCTAGCCACATTGGTGAACTCCGACCTGCCTGATCCACCAACCGAGCATATCCCGCCAGCGATTACAATGGCACTAGAAGAATTTCAGGACGTCATGCCTCCCACATTTCCGAAGAAGCTTCCCCCAAGGAGAGAAGTTGATCACAAGATTGAGTTGGAGCCTGGAACCAAACCACCGGCACGTCCGCCGTACAGAATGTCTCCTCCTGAGCTGGCCGAGCTACGCAGACAGTTGAATGAGTTGTTGGAAGCTGGGTTGATTCAGCCTTCTAAGGCCCCTTTTGGAGCACCAGTCCTGTTTCAGAAGAAGCACGATGGATCTCTTCGGCTCTGTATTGACTACCGAGCTCTCAACAAGCTCACCATCAAGAACAAATATCCCATACCATTGGTGGCCGACCTCTTTGACCAACTCAGCAGGGCCAAATACTTCACCAAGTTAGACCTGAGGTCGGGATACTATCAAGTGCGCATAGCCGAAGGAGACGAACACAAAACAGCCTGTGTTACCCGTTATGGGTCCTTTGAATTTCGTGTCATGCCCTTTGGGCTTACCAATGCTCCAGCCACCTTTTGTACATTGATGAACAGAATATTTCGTCCCTACCTGGACCAATTCGTTGTTGTGTATATTGATGATATTGTGATCTACAGTAGAACCCTGGAGGAACATGTTGACCACCTCCGCACTGTTTTACAGGTCTTGCGGGACAACAACCTATTTGTTAAGAAGGAGAAATGTTCTTTCGCCACAGAAGAGGTGGCCTTCCTCGGTCATATAATCCGAGCCGGCACAATCAGTATGGATCCAGCTAAAGTCAAGGCCATTCAAGATTGGGTACCACCCACCAGGGTCACCGAACTTCGCTCCTTCCTCGGCCTCGTGAACTACTATAGAAGATTCATCTCTGGATTCTCAGCACGAGCCACTGCCCTCACCAACTTACTAAAGAAGACTAGTATGTGGACCTGGAGTGAGTGTTGCCAAACAGCTTTTGATGATTTGAAGAGAGCTGTCTCAGCAAAACCTGTCCTCGACTTGCCTGACCCAAACAAGCCGTATGAGCTACACACAGATGCTTCTGATTTTGCTATTGGCGGGGTCTTGATGCAAGAAGGACATCCCATCGCCTTTGAAAGCCGCAAATTGAATGATACAGAGAGGAGGTACACTGTACAAGAGAAGGAGATGACAGCCATCGTCCACTGCCTCCGCACATGGCGACACTACCTGCTTGGCTCCAAGTTCGTGGTCAAGACTGACAACATAGCTACTAGTTACTTTCAGTCTCAGAAGAAGCTGAGCCCTAAGCAAGCGCGATGGCAAGATTTCTTAGCGGAGTTTGACATGACTCTAGAGTACAAGCCAGGCCCGACGAATAGGGTTGCTGATGCACTTAGCAGAAAGGCCGAGCTTGCAGCACTATCCACAGGTGAAGGTCCCTCTCAAAGCCAGATCAGACTAGACCTCATCAAGCTCATCAAGGAAGGACTCCAGAAGGACCCCATTGCTCAGAGCCTATTGACAGCGGCTCGCGAAGGGAAGACTAGGCGGTTTTGGGTTGAAGAAGACCTTCTTTTGACCAAGGGAAGGCGGATATTTGTGCCAAGAGTTGAAGACTTGAGGAAGACTCTCCTACGTGAATGTCATGACAGCTTATGGGCAGGACATCCTGGGTGGCAGCGTACCTTGGCACTTCTACAACATGCTTACTATTGGCCCCATATGGAGCAAGATGTTCGAGAATACACACGGACATGCCTGATTTGCCAGCAAGATGTTCCAACTCCCTCACAACCTTGGGAGAGTGTTTCCATGGACTTCATCAGCGGTCTTCCTAAAGTGGGAGACTATACATCCATTGTTGTTGTTGTTGTTGATAGATTTTCCAAGTATGCCACTTTCACCCCAGCACCAAAGCACCTTTCAGCAGAAGACACGGCATACCTTTTCTTCAAGCACGTGGTGAAGTATTGGGGAGTCCCACGGAACATTGTTAGTGATCGGGATCCCCGATTCACTAGTGCTTTCTGGACAGAGCTATTCAAGCTTCTTGGCTCGAACTTGAACTTCTCCAGCAGCAGCCATCCAGAGTCAGATGGGCAGACAGAGACAATGAACTCCCTCCTTGAAGAGTACCTCCGCCATTTTGTATCAGCCACACAGAAGAATTGGGTTCAATTGCAGGACATTGTGCAGTTTTCCGTCAACACACAGAAGAACTCCTCCACCAATCAAAGTCCTTTTGAAGTCATCACCGGCCAACTACCAAGATGTCCGCACAGCATCGTCGACGACCATCATGGAAAAAGCCCTCGAGCCTTCACTTTCACCAGAGAATGGACAGAATGCCTTGACATCACTCGAGCCTCCCTAGAGAAAGCCTCTAAAAGAATGAAGAAATGGGCCGATTTGGGTAGACGACCCGAGAACCTCCAAGTAGGTGACCTGGCCTTAGTAAAACTCCATACCCACTGCCTTAGGTTCTTTCGAAGAGTTCATCCCGGGCTTGTGAGAAAATATGAGGGACCCTGCGAAATCCTAGCCAAAGTAGGAGCTTCAGCCTACAGACTCAAACTACCTCCATGGTTAAAAGTACACCCTGTCTTTCACGTAAGCCAACTTAAACCCTACCATGCCGACAACCAAGACACCTCCCGAAACCAAAGTCAACGCCCACACCCATCATACCGACCGCCCAAGAACCGATCCCTTGACTCCATCCTCAACCATAGGTTGTCCCAATCCTCCCAAACATCAGAATGGGAGTACCTGGTGAAGTGGAAGGGACCTGCAGAAGAAGACACCTGGGAGCTTGCAGCAGACCTCCTTCCGTTCGCAGTGAAGCTGGACGAGTACCTGAGGAAGAATCTTCGAGGACGAAGATTGAATTGAGTGGGGGAGACTGTGACGGTTCAACCTCCTTCAGCGCCATCAGCACGCCATCAGCACGCCATCTAAGTGTCTGGGGTTGGGTCATTGTACTCTTTTGTAAGGGGGTATGCCCATGGAAACTATGTAAATAATAGTACGAATGTATAGTATTTTGATGTATCCTTTTGTCACTCCCCCAAAAGCTTAACGTACTCTTTGAGGGGAGGTAGGTAGTCGAGTGAGCTCATAAGCGTGTAAAGGTTAAGCACGAGATCCCCTCGACACTGTACTGTGTGCTTGTGCTTACCACTGATTAATGCAATACAAGTTGCCTTTTGTCTAATTTGTGTGCACTGTTGTTTCCTTTTGTGTGTTGTTGCTCTCATTTGTAGGCTTTCTCGACCCCAATCGAGTGCCGCACGGGGCCCCGTCGATTAGCCCCGTGACAACCAGGCAGTTCGCCACCAAAGCAGTTCGCCACCAGGCAGTTCGCCACCAAAGCAGTTCGCCACCAAGTAGCTCGTCACTAAGGTACGCCACCACCGGGTCGAATAACGAGGTACTTTGCCAAAAAATTTTACATCACAAAACATTGGTACGTGGCCGAAAACGGTTACATCAGAACTCATCTTGATCAATGCACCTTTACTCATTCATATTCCAAGACTAGCAAATGGGTTGGCTCATGAGATTGCTAAGGATCCTCGGGGGGTCAAGTCAACAAGGAGCTAGAGATGTGGACGAGTTAGAAGAGCTTGGTGAACAAGATGTGCAGAGGTGGATGGAGAGTAGTAAGAGTGAGAGTTGAGAACCAAAAGGGGAGAGCCTTATACCTTGGGAAGAGTGCATTATTTATAGAGGCATCTTAAGTTATGTTTGGGAGTGCTTAAAAATAAGTGCTTATTTGGGCTAGGAGGCCCAGGACCATACCATTAAGCACTTATCGGTGTTTGGGAAATAAGCCCGAAATAAGTGCTTATTTTAAAAATAAGGGCCTATATATTTGTTAAGCCCAAAGTTCCAGTTCTTTTAAGTGCTTAAACAATAAGCACTTATTTGAATTTTCTCTACCAAAACTGTCCCTATTTATTTTTGAAATTTCCAATTATGCCCTTTAAAGGTAAAAACTCTCTCTCTCTCTCTCTTGAGCAATGTCTTGGCTTTCAATTTCACTTCCAAATTCCTTCAAATCGTAGGAATCGGATGAAGAGGATCTCTAAAACTCCGTAGCCTCTAATTCTTCTTCCCAAACGATTCTGGGCATTCATAATGATTATGCAGAGATTAGTGGTAGCTTCAAATCGGGGATTTCTCTGCTCTTTACCAATAAGGCCAGTAATTAGATAAGTTAAGGCATGTTCATTTGCTCTAACATCTGAAAGTGCAATAATTACATTAAAAGGTATATTGGTATTGGTGAACTTTTCTTTTCTTGGAACTCAGAATGCAAAGAATGTTGTTTTGAATTCTGAATTCTGAAATGTCAAATGTCCATTTTAACCCCATATATAAGATTTTTTGTTTCTCTATGTAATTCAATAAACCAAAATAATATTAATATTATTATAATTAATAATTAATAAAATTTAATAATTATTAATAAATAATTTGTGTTAATTAATAATTAAATATAATCATTA
Organism: Nelumbo lutea; assembly: GCF_056320005.1. NCBI lineage: Eukaryota > Viridiplantae > Streptophyta > Magnoliopsida > Proteales > Nelumbonaceae > Nelumbo > Nelumbo lutea. Next base: position 220,692,742 of record NC_142684.1, read on the forward strand.
TTATTATTTAATAATTAATAACCAATACAATAGTTAATAATTATTCAAAAACTAATAAATAATTAATAATTAATATATCATGAAAATTTAATTTATAACTAATAATAATTACTATAATAGCTAATTAAAAATAAAAAATTAAAAGTTATTAATTAATAAATTTTAATTATTAATTGTAACAATTATTATAAATTAATAATTAATAATAATTACTATAACAATAATAATATTTAATATTTCATTAATAATTCATTTATTACTAATACTAACTATTGTAAATATTAATTAATAATTAATTATACTAATTCTTATTATTTAATAATTAAGAATTAATAATAATTATTATTATTAGTTAATTAATATTTTTTGTAACTCAATAAAGAAATAATATTAAAAATTATTGTAATGATTAATAATTAATTAATATTTAATAATAATGATTATAATAATTAATTATCATACATATTATTTACTAATTAATAATAATTATTAATTCATAATTGTTAATTATTAAATAATACTAATTAATATAATAGTTAAAAATTATTAACAACTAATAATAATAATTAATATATAATTAAAATTTAAGTTATAACTAATACTAATTATTATAACAATTAATTAAAATTAATAATAAATTATTACTTTTTATATATTAATTATTAATTATTAATTATTAATTATAATAATTCTTATTAATGTTTTTGAACCATTGTTAACTTTGATAGTCAGACCTTTCAGCCCAGAAACTACCGAGGCAACTAGTTCTTTTTCACCCTTAACCTGTTCCTGGGTAAAAAACCGTTGACTTGTTTAGAGAATCGCTGACCCAAGCAGTCGAGCCGTCGACTTATTCAACCCGGACATTGGTTTGTGGTTTAAGAAAGTTGTAGAGGATAGAGAGGAGAGAAACCGAGACACGAACTCAAATCTGAGATCTAGTAGAGAGAGAGAGAGAGAGAGACAGGTTGAAGAGAAACCGATCTCAGATATTGGATCTTAGATTTGAGATTTTCGTTAGTTGTTGCTGCTTCCCCGTCGCCGTTGCCATTATCGTCGCCAGTGAGCATTGAATCCTCCTCCTCTTCATTCTTCTTCCATTCATCCCTCCATTCCTTCCTTTCCTTTCTCTCATTTTCTTTTTTTCCAATCTCTCATTCCTTTCTTTCCTTTCTTTCTTTCCTTCTTTTATGCTTTCTTTCTTTTTTCTTTCTCAGCCAATAATTCCATAGTCTCTTTTCCGTTCTCACATAAAACTTTTATATGAGAAAATATTTGCCCTAATAATGCAAATCGTCTGAACTATTTGACTCGGAAACTGGTAGCTAGAGCGGTTCTATTTTTGAGTCGGTTTTTAAAACCTTGATCTGTATTAATTAATAATTAATAATAATTACTGTAATAATAATAATAATAATTAATAATTAATTTACTATGAATAATATAATTTATGATTAATTATTAATTATTAATCAACTTTTAATTATAATTGTAATTATAATTAATAATTAATAATTATTATTATTGCATATGAGGCCCTTGAGTTATAAGGAGGGAGAAGTGTTTAATGTTTTGGGAATATAATTGAAAAACAAAAAAAATATATAAGATTCCACTTTTAGGGATAAGAGAAAAAAGTTGTAAGATTCCTTTTAAGAAGTAAGAGTTAAGAGGAAACGAAGAGACCCTTAACCTCGAATCTGTTACAGTTTAAAGGAAGATGAAGAGGACGGAGATGGAGATGAGTTAAGGATGAGGTTTTGGAGTTCGCTCAAGAAATGTCCATGAGACCAGAATTCTGGGTTGATGTCCCGTTATCCATGAGACCAGAATTCTAGAGTTCGCTCAGTGGTGGTTTGTGATCTACCATTCTCAACTACCGTTAACTTAATTCAAAAGAAATGATAAATTCAAAACGAGGGGGTATGGGGGAGAAACAAATTACACAGTGGTGGCTTGTGATTAGTTGGTTCGATTTTGCCAGCGTTTGATCTCAACTTGATTTCAGAAGAGCGAACTTGTTATCATCATCGCAACCTCTTTATTCCCCAGATCTCCCCCAATTAAAAAAATAAAAAATAAAACAAAACAGAAAAGTTGGGAAAATTGAGTGAGAGGGATAACTCATAAACAGACCCATGCCAAAACCCTAAATCTAAGACGTTTCAATGAATATAAGGAGAAAAAATAAAACGAAGGATCAGAAGATCGCTTAGTTCAATGGGGTAGTCAATACAAACTTCTTCCAAAAGAGAGAAACCTGCATTCCGGTCTGTTGAGCTTGAAATTTTTTGAGTCATCACTGTAATGTTCCAATTCCCAGACGTCTTTTGAAAGTGGCATGGCTTTCCGAGTTCAAATCAGCCCCCCACAACGTCCCACAGCACATCCCCGCCATATATTGAGAACATCTCCTGATGATAATACCCAGAATGATGATACCATCATTGGGAGATGCTCCCAATACACAGCGGGATGTACTGTGGGACGTTGTGGGGGAGCACTTTTGTGGGGGGCTGATTCATTCTCTGGCTTTTGTTGCATCTCTCATTTTTTTTGCCAGGTTGAGAATATTGAGATTCTCTAAGGTTAATACCCAATAACCCAAAGCCAAAGGTTAGAAAACAATATAGCTATTTCAGGAGTGTAATAGTAGAACAAATGCACAATAGATGAGTCGGATCTGCTACTCGCACCAATCTTATAATACATTTCAGAATACATGGAAAACATCTTCCATACTTGTGTGTTATTATTTATGGGAGATATTCCTAATACACGTTGGTATTTGCCTGAGAGAAGATTGGTGTAAGCTGTGTTTGTAAGGAGCAAATCCCAATTCACAATGGATTCCTTAAATGCCATGCACGCATAGGACAAGATCTGAGAGAATCAAAAAGATTATCCTTATTCCTTCTCAACCACAAAGTATTTGCAAATTCTCAAAAAAAAAAAAAAAAACAAGATATGAATCTCAGGAGAATCTTCAAATTCCAAACCTTCCTATAAGAGATCACTTAACCCAAGGAAGGTATATATCCTGCCTTTCACTCCAATAGAATTCTATAAGAGATAACTTACCCTCTTGATTTTTGTCCAAATAATTGTATCAGAATTCCTATTTTCAAAAATGTGAATATTCACATTGTCTTTTACAAAATCATCAAGAAATGCTTCTTTAAAGCTATGTTTGGTTTGAAGGAAAAAATAGAGAAAGGAAAGGAAAGTTAAGAAAATCTTCACAAATCTTGTATAGATTTTCCTACCTTTTCTTTTCTTTCTCTACTTTTTCCTTCAAACCAAACATAGCCTAAGACTCCTAATATTCCATTCTATTGAATTGTATCAAATAAATTAAATCCCTGATTATCATTTACCAAAAAATAATCCTTGATTATCAGCTCTTCAGTTTCTCTAGTTGGGGGGTCCAAGGAAAATATATTTAATTCAGAAAAGACTCTCATCAGGAGACAAACTCTTCAACGCTTTACCCAAGGACTTCAAACATGAGAAGCTGACAGAATGATTTTCCTTAGTAAGGTATTTAGCTATGAGCAACCTAACCACAGGGGATAGTTTTCATTCATTTTCCTGCCTCCAAACATGCTTGTGATGAATAAATCCTTTCAGCTTTTTTGGAAACACAGAGATTCTCCTAGAAGGTCAAACAATATCCAAATTTCCACCAGAAGGAATGGAAGAAGCTTTTCAAGAACAACGCATACTTTTCATCTTATCCAATAAGAAACTTTATAATTCACTTTTATTACTTTTTGAAAAGTGAGTGACATCCAAATCTATCCATATCTATACTATATAATTAAGTCAAAAATCATAAATCAGACTATCATATCGTTGTTCGTTTTAAGTTGTTTTCTTATTAATTTTGTCCATTTGCCTTGAGACTTGGTAGGGAACGTTTTTACTTTCTACTCTTATTTTCGGGCATTTCTCGGAAACTGCTTTTGGAATATTCAAGCGGCCCAGCTCTTTATTGGATTTGAACTTTGGATCATATTCCATTTGAATCGGGGTATATTCAAATCCAATTAAAGGTTTGGTTGGATCTTACAAACATCAATTCTAATTTGAATCTATTAAGAATGTTGAATATTTGAATTTGATCTAATTCGATTTAATTCCTGAAAATTTTAATAAATTATTAAAATAAGAAAATATATAATAGTTTATATAAAGAAAAACAAAAATATAAATATTTTTTTAATTATTTTTATTATATATATATATACATATTTTTCATAAAAGTAGATAATATAAAAATATAATACGAAAAAGTATACATGTTTTTTCTAATCCATTTGCACCCTACACTGTTAAATTTGAAAGCAGTAACTAGGAAGGATAAAGACAGATTGGGAAACTGATTTGACTTTTGATGCTTTGGAAAATTTACAAATGCTAAAAATAAGTATAAGTTTCATTAAACACTTCTTGTGGTTCACGGCATGGGCATCCATCTAGTTCTTTGATCAAAAGGAAACCAAACCTTATTTTAGGGATGAAAATTAATTAGGTTAGATTTGAATCAAAATATATTTGAATTTGATTTGATAAATTATAAGTCCAATCCAAAGATTTGATTGAATATCACATATATTGATTGGAATTCAAATTCAATAAAAGTGTCGGATATTCAAATTTGATTTAATCTGATTTGATTTCTAAAAATTAAAAAAAATATTAAAAGAAAAAGAGAAATTTTAAATTGATACTTGATGGAGCGCGATCCGCCTGGTCTTAGCTGTTCGCTGCCTTGCTTCCGAACGGGGTAGCAGGGAACCTGAAACGGAGGAGATGGGAAAGCTCCGGGGGGAACCCGGTGTAGAGGCTCCGAAGCTCAAGTTAGAATCCTTCAAAAGCAAGGTAATACCAGATAGCGCAAAGTTTGCATACCTCCATTGTCGGGGGGCAGGGGGCTCTTATAGTCACTTTGTGTACTCGTCCCGAGGCCCTTGTCAGATCGGGTATGATTACCCTTGTGCTTGTCAATTCGGCCGTCGTCCTTTCTGCTGAGACAGAACCGTCACTGCCTAACCGTCTAACTGGAGATGGCGGTGTTAGTGGCGGTGGCAGGTGGCCGTTTAGAGTGCTACTGCCAAACATCAGATCCCAAGTTAGTCAGGCGTGGCGCCCTCGGGCACGGACTTCCCTAGTGTCAGGCATGGTTCGACTTGTTTGGTTTTGGTGCCCAAAAGGTGGTGTGAAGTGTTGAGCGAGGCGGTCTTGAGCTCGGAGGTATCTATAGGGCAGGTCAGTTCGGCGAGGTGTATCCCGAACTATTACAAGATGGGTCAGTTCGGCGAAGTGTATCCCGAGCTGTTACAAGGTGGGTCAGTTCGGTGAAGTGTATCCCGAGCTGTTACAAGGTGGGTCAGTTCGGCGAAGTGTATCCCGATCTGTTACAAGGTGGGTCAGTTCGGCGAAGTGTATCCTGAGCTGTTACAAGGTGGGTCAGTTCGGCGAAGTGTGTCCCGAGCTGTTACAAGGGTCAGTTTGGCGAAGTGTGTCCCCTTGTTCCCGTCTAGGCTGGGCCCCTTTTGCCAAGATGTTGTTTCTGCCACGTGTCACATAATAGAGAGGTCAGGCCAAATCTTCCTTCATCAATTGCCCCCCACTCCTTGCGCCGGGAGTCTTGCCATGGTGCGGGGAGTTTTCGCGAGGTAGCTGGTGGATTTGTCCCATCCTTCGAACCTTCACTGCACAAGATGCTTTTGCTAGGGTTCTTTCGGTTTCCGAGAAGGCTGGAAACGTGCTTACTCAAGAACGCTGGTGGTTGTGACCGCGCGTTTTAAATTTCAAACCAATTCGCGCCGCTGGGACGTGACAACGGGTCATTTCAAAAAGGCGCGCCACTGCTGTACGTGCACGGACGACTGTCAGGGAGACGTGCGGCGCGTCAGTTTCGAAAAGACGCGTGTCGAAGCGACGTCGGTTTCAAAAAGACGTGTGCTGACGTTTCACTTTTTTCGGGAAGACGTGCGCCAATCACGTCTCGACCTTAAGGGTTGTGCGGTCAGTAAGAACGTGGGCCGTCGGATCGTCTTCGGTCTGCACGGTTGATTCTTGGTTACTGTAGCTATAAATAGTGGGGGACCCCGGTTGTTTTGTCACTTCTGCGGTTTGTCTACTGAGTTCGCGTCCAACCTTTCAGCTCACGTCAAAGTCTTTTCCAACTCGCGTCAAGGCTAGTTATACAGTTCACGGTTCTTTGGTTTTTCTTCAAACTTTCCGGTGAGTACTTTCTTGAATTCGTCTTTTCCCCAATGTCTAGCTTTGATAGCTCAGACGATTCTTCGAGTAGGGCCGATGTAGGTTCCACCAACCGAGCCGTGTCCCTAGTTTGCCTCAGGGATCCTGAGGTGGAGTTTGAGGAATACGAACCAGTAGGTCGAGTCGCTTCGGGCAGTTTGGCGTCTACCTCCCGCCGAAGTCGGATGCTAGACCGGTTTGGCCCTTCGACCATGACGCCTAAGGGGCTTCAATCCATACTTCTGTCTTACAATCTTCCTAGGGGGTACACATATTTTATTCCTTCGGGTAGCTTTCCTTGGGAACACGGTCCCGACGAGATCGTGATTTTTCGAGAGCAGGTTGCTGCAGGGTTGCGACTTTTTTTCCATCCCCTTCTCGTCGAAGTCATAAGCCACTTCGGTGTCACCATTGGCTAGCTTCATCCGAACTCTATTCGGAACCTGGTGGGGACAATTTCCCTTTTTTGCGAGTAGAACTTTCCCTTAGACTTAGAGATATTCTCCTCTATCTTGATGCTCAAGAGACAGGCAGGTTCTCTTCCTGGGGGGAGACGGGCGTATTACCTTTCTCCTCGCCAGGGTTTCAAGCTTCTGCACGATCTTCCTAATAAGGTCCCGGCTTGGAAGCGGGACTACTTCGGCGTGCGAAGTGCACAAGGATGGCCCTTTCAGACCGGGTGGGGTGAGGCCGCTCCCGATTTGGGCGTAACTCTTGATAAAGAGACGGTGAAGGGTCTCCAGCAATGGGCACGGCAAGGCTTAAAGTGCCACCACTACTTAACGGAGGCCAAGCTTATTGCAGCCGGCCTGAGTTCGGGTAGGTTTCTAGCTATGCGGTTTCTTGCTTGCTTTGTTCTCTTTTTTTTTTTTTTGATGTCGAACTCATTTCTGTAGGTGTGATGGATGCGGAGAGAACTCGTGGGGGGCGTTTGTTCCAAGGTATGAAGAGGGAAGAAGCGGGTCGCCAAGCGAACTCGTACCAAGCTGCCCCTGGATGAGGAGCCCCAAGCCCCAGACCATACGCCAGAGGATCTGCCCAGGGAGCCCGAAGTGACTCCACCGGTGCACGAGACCGCCGGGGCGCCTAACGCTGAAACCACTCATACGGGCGCTCCTGCGTACTCAAGTGCTCCTGCTCATACGCAGGCTGGGCCCTCAGGCTCGGGAGCTCAAGGGGAGTTTAGGAGCGTGTTGACGCCGAACTACGCTCTTCAGAAGAGTAGGGATGCTACTTTCCCCGAGGAGGTCGCGGCGTGGACCGATCTTCCCTTGAATCAGGTCGCTTTCCACGCCGTAACACATGCCATGGTGGTAAGTTAGATTCTGTCTTCCTTTTTTATTCTGTTGCTTCTGCTGTCATTTGCTCACTTGTTTCTTTTGGTAGGTGAATTCTTCGATTCATGCCTTGGCGGCCCAAGTGGAGAGGAGCTCGCGACAGGCGCGAGCTGCTGAGGCTGCCGCTCATGCTGCTGAAGAAGCCTTTTGTGCTGCAGAGGCAAATACTCGGGCTACTGAGGCCGCTGCTTATGCTGTTGAAGAGGCTGCTCGCGTCGTGATGGCCAGACAGGCGAGGTCTCAGCATGACGCCGAGGCCATGGGGGTAGTTGTCAAGCATATGGCAGACTTGAAGTTGGATTTGCAGCATAAAGTCGAATATCTTCAGGAGGACATCAGGGAGAGAACACATTTTTTTTCCCAAGGTATTGAAGACGCCAAGAAAAAAGTAGTTGAAGACTACATTGCCTCCCCGCATTTTGACGATCTGATGGTGGACTCTTACAGGAGGGGGTTCAAGTTGAGCCGGTGGATGATCCGGAATACGTACCCCGACCTCGATGTAAGTGCCATAACCACTTCGCGTATAACTCAAGAGATGGCCAATGCTGCCGATGGCGAGCCAGACTCTGAAGGAGAGGCAGGGCCTTCGGGTGATGTTGAAGTGCCTTCCGATGGCGAAGAAGTGGCTCCGGGCATGTAAATTTTTTTTTTTTTTTTGCCAATGTACTGTTTCTTGCAATGGAGTCCTTTTCCCCTTGCTCATCTTCCCCGAGCTGTTTCTTTGCCGGGTTTTTAAATTTTCGTGGTCTTTTATGCCGCGAACTGATTTTTTGCCGAGCTGATAATGTGCTGTCTACGCCGAAGTTCCTCAGCTTGCCTTGTGGCACATAGGGCCTGACTTCGTCCACTTCGCTAGGTGGTTTATAGGTAGTATCGCCTCAAGTTCACGATGTTCCACGTTCGGGGTACTCATTTGCCTTCCAAGGTTTCGAGTTCGTATGCGCCCCCGAGCGCTGTTTTTACTTTATAGGGCCCTTCCCAATTAGGTCCAACCTTTCCGATGCCGGGTTCGGGCACCATAATCTTACGGAGGACCAGGTCGCCGACTCGGAAGCTTCGTTGCTTTACTCTGCTATTGTAGTAGCGAGCTACCTGCTGCTGGTATGCCGCTGTTCGGATGTGCGCGAGGTCCCTTACCTCGTCCAGTAGGTCGAGGTTGGTGCGTAACTAATCTCCGTTCGTCCGATCGTCGTATGTTTCTAATCACAACGTTGGTATTTCGATTTCCCCCGGGATCATTGCTTCAGTGCCGTAGGTGAGGTTGAAGGGGGTTTCTCCCGTGGCTGCTTTTTGGTCGTTCGGTGAGCCCATAAGACACTTGGTAGCTCTTCGGCCCACAATCCCTTAGCTCGATCCAGACGTGCTTTCAGTCCGCGTAGGATGGCTCTGTTCATTACTTCCGTCTGACCGTTTTCCTGCGGGTGCGCGACTGACGTGAAATTTTGCCGAATCCCCATGTTCTGGCACCACTCTTGGAACTTGATATCCTCGAACTGTTTGCCGTTGTCGGAGATTAGAACCCGAGGTAACCCGAACCAGCATACTATGTTCTTCCAAAAGAAGTTTTGTATGTTTCGAGCCGTAACAGTTGCCAGAGGTTCGGCTTCTATTCACTTCGTAAAATAATCTACCGCAACAACTAAGAATTTTCTTCCGCCTGTTGCTGGTGGGAATGGCCCTAGGAGGTCGATGCCCCATTGTGCAAAGGGCCACGGGCTGGCGATGTATTTGAGGTAGGAGGCAGGTTGATGGTGGATGTTAGCGTGCTTCTGACACTTGTCGCATTTTCTGATGAGCTCGACAGCTTCTGCCTTCATCGTTGGCTAGTAGTATCCTTGTCGAAGTGCCTTTTGGGCGAGTGCTCTGCCCCCCAAGTGTCCGCCGCACAGGCCTTCATGAGTGTCGCGGAGTATGAACTCGGCTTCGGTAGGTCGCAGGCACCGCAAATAGGGGAGCGTGTACGACCGTCGGTATAACCGTTCATCTATTATGACGTATTTGGCCGTCTGGCGCTGCACCCTCTTGGCCGCATTGCGTTCTGCAGGGAGGGTTCCGTCTATCAGGAAGCTCGCGAGTGGATCGATCCAGCTCGGCTTTGCTTCTAAGACGGGAGCGACCTCCTCTGTACCCCCGAGAATACTAGGCCGATGTAAGTCCTCTATGTACACAGTTCTCATATTGTTGTGACTCGTACTGGCTAACCGGGACAGGGCATCGACCTCAGTGTTTTCTGACCTCGGGGTTTGCCTGATGATGTGTGACCGGAAGTTGAGCAGGGCTTCTTTTACTTTGGCCAAATATGCGATCATGGAAAGATCGCGTGCTTCGTATTCGCCGGTAACTTGGTTTACCACGAGCTGAGAATCGCTGCAAATGACCAAGTGTTTTGCCTTAACCTTTCGCGCTAGGTCCAGCCCGGCGATCAGCGCTTCGTACTCTGCCTCGTTGTTGGATGCCACGAACTCAAAGCGTAGTGCGTATTCTACTTTTGTGCCACTCGGGCCGCACAAGACTATTCCAGCTCCACTGCCTTGCCGGTTCGAGGAACCATCCACGTGAAGGATCCAGGGCTCCTCATCCCAGTTTGCGCTTCGCCTGACCAGGAGAGATGCCACACTGGCTGCTACTTCACGGGGTTCGGACTCTATGGGCTCAGGAGCTCCAGGTTCGCCGCAACTGGGGACCTCGGGCTCGACCTGTGGGGCTTCGTGGTTGAATGTGCACTCAGTGATAAAATCTGCCAAAGCTTGGGCCTTGATAGCAGTTCTCGGTTTGTACTAGAGGTCGTACTCGCTGTGTTCGATGGCCCATTTCGTCAGTCGATCGGAGACTTCGGGTTTGAGTAAAACTTGTCTAAGAGGTTTGTTAGTTAGGACGATGACGGTGTGAGCCTGGAAGTACGGGCGGATTTTCCAAGCTGCTATTACTAGGGCGTATGCTAGTTTTTCTATCTCCGGGTACCTTGCCTCTACTCCCTGCAAAATTTTACTAACATAATATATGGGTCGTTGGACCCGGTCTATTTCCTTTATCAGTACCGAACTGACCGCCTCGTCGCTCGCCGAGAGGTACAGTTCTAAGACCTCGCCCACCTCAGGCCAGGCTAAGGTTGGCACACTAGCGAGGTAACCTTTTAGTTCGTCGAACACGAACTGGCAGTCCTGGGTCCACTCGAACCCTTTGCCTTTGACTGCCTTGAAGAAGGGTAGGCAGCGGTCTGCTGACTTAGACAAGAAGCGGCTTAGAGCGGCTATGCGGCCATTTAGCCTCTGAACCTCTTTTACTTTCTGAGGTGGTTTCATATCTAGAATGGCTTTTATTTTGTCCGGGTTGGCCTCAATACCGCGTTGATTGACAATGTAGCCTAGGAACTTGCCCGAGGTGATGCCGAAGACACACTTGTTGGGGTTCAACTTCATGCTAAACTGACGCACGATTTGGAAAACAGAATCTAAGTCTTGTATTAACTCTTGTGAAAACTGAGTCTTGACGACCATGTCGTCTACATAGCACTCTATCTTCGTACCAATCAGGGGTCGAAATAGCATATTTACAAGTCTTTGGAAAGTCGCCCCGGCATTTTTTAGTTCGAAGGGCATGACTTTGTAACAATACAGGCCGAACTCGGTTATGAATCTGGTTTTTTCCTCATCGGATGGGTCCATCCTAACTTGGTTGTAGCCCGAGTAGGCGTCCAGGAAGCTTAGCAACTCATTTCCCAAGGTCGCGTCCACTAGGCGGTCAATTCTAGGGAGGGGGAAGCAATCTTTCGGGCAAGCTCGATTCAGGTCGGTATAGTCGACGCACATGCGCCACTTGCCGCTTGCCTTTTTTACCAACACCGGGTTGGCCACCCAGCTTGGGTAATGGACTTCCCTTATGAAGTTTGCTGCGAGGAGCTTCTCGACCTCCTCGTCAACCGCTCTCCAGCGTTATGGGGCTAAGTTGCGTTTCTTGTGTCTAACGGGTCTGACTACAGGGTCAGTATTAAGTTTGTGAGTTATCAGTCCGGGGCTAATGCCGGGCATGTTGGCCGCGGACCAGGCAAAAATATCTAAATTTTGAAGTAAAAAACTCACCAGTTCGGCTCGTAGGGGGCCTTCGATGGAAGCTCCGATGCTTAGTGTGCGAGCTGGGTCCGTAGCTGAAGTCGGGATTGCGACTGTTTCCTCCGTGGGTGAAGCTCGCTCCCCACCTTTCTCCGCAGGCCGCCTTGGCTTTTCCCTTCAGGGCGGCAACGTAGCACTTGCGGGACTCGAGCTGGTCGCCCCGCGCTACCCCTATACCGAAGTCCGTAGGGAACTTCATGGCCAAATAGTAGGTGGAGACCGCCGCCCGTAGGATATGCGTGATCGGCCGCCCTATTATGGCATTGTATGGGGAGGGGGTCGCGACTACCAGGAAATCATGGTTGAGTCTGACCGCACAAGGCCATGTGCCGACTTCCACAAGGACTGTTACTTTTCCGAGGGGTCTGACTTCCTCTCCGCTGGAACCTACCAGGGGAGTGTTCGCAGGCTTCAGCTCGCTCCTCTGTAACTGCAGCTGGTCAAATGTTGATTTGAAGAGGATGTCCGCTGAGCTGCCCGAATCTACGAGTATGCGTCTGACCTCGAAGTCGCTGATCCTTAGCTTAATGACAAGCACGTCATCATGGGGGTAGTGGACTCCTCGCGCGTCGTCCTCCGTGAAAAAGATTGGTTCTTCGGTCTTTGGTCTCTTTGGGGGATTCCGTTCTTCGAGGGCCGCTTCATGAACTGAAGTCCGGGCTGCTGTCGAGGTACACCCCGCTACCACCGAACCTCCCACTATTACATGGATGGTTCCCCGAACTGGCCTCTCTTCCGAAGGCTGCTTCTGCAATGGTTCGGCAGGTCTGTTGCTAGACTCGGGGGCATCCTTTTCGTGCTCCCTTTGCCGACATGCTTTATTGTTATTGCTGTGCTGTACAAAGTTTCTCAAGTATCCGCGACGGATGAGTCCCTCTATCTCGTCCCGGAGGTTATTACACTGTTCGGTGCTATGACCATGGTCTCTATGGAAACTACAATACAAATTCTTGTTTCTCTCGTTCGGATTTCCCTTTAGGCGAGGTGGCCACTTAACATACGGAACGTCTTTGATCGTCATTAAGATCTCTGTCCGCCTTGTGTTTAACGGCGTGTAGTCCGTTTGAACTGCTAGGGGGGCCCGGAAGGACTGGTTCGGCTTCGGCTCCCGGGTCGGGTTTTTTCTATTCGCTGGGTTGGAGAGCTCGCCTTCTCTCTTTCTTTTCTCGTTCCCACCTTCGGTTCATTGGTTGATTTCTTCCTCTATCCTCATGAACTTATCCGCGAGTTTGAGGAATTCAGTCACGGTCGTGGGTTGGTTGGCCACCATGTGCCATTTGAACTCTTTGTGCGTCACCCCTCTTTTGGCCGCCGCGAGCTGCACTGCGAGGTCCAACTGCGGTATCTGCAAGCATGCTTTGTTGAACCGCTTGATGTAGCCCCGAATAGATTCTCCTTCTCTTTGGACCACTCCGAAGATGCTTTTCTCTGTTCTGGGGCACCGTCGGCTGGTGACAAAGTGTGTGGTGAAGACTTGCACGAACTGGGCCCAGCACTTTATCAACCCGGGGGGCAGGTTCCTGTACCAAGTGCGGGCTACCCCCCTGAGGGTGGTGGTAAAGGCCACGCACATGCACGATTCGTTGGCCCTGGCGAGGTGCATTTGCGACTGAAAGGCGTCAACGTGGTCGTTGTGGTCGAAGGACCCGTCGTACTTGTCCAGAGGTGGGAGCTTGAAGTCTCTGGGTAAGGGGACCGCCAGGAGTTCCGATGCGAAGGGGGAAGGAACGGAGAGAGCCGGGGCAGCCCCTACCTCGTCCGAGCTCGTGTCTTTGCCTCTGAATTCCGACAAGGCACGGGTGGCGGTTCAGCGACTTTGCCGGCAACTTCGCCGTTGAGTGGGCCTTGTGCTGGCGCTGCTGGCCTCCATGTTACCGAGCTCAATGGGCCCGGAATGCTGGTAGTCTGCCGCCAGGGCGCTGAATCGGTTTTCGATGAGCGGGAGCTCGGGCTTGGAGCGCCGGGGTGCCGACCTCGCGGGCGAGGTTCCCGACCCGCCTGCGGGTTGCGAGGCGGGGATGACATTTTTCTCTCTTTGGCCTGGGGACGAGGCCTGGCTGTTGGGGTGGTTCTGGGGCCGGGATGCCTTCGCCTGGCGGGGGCGCCCATCCTGCGGGGAGGCCTTGACCGGCCTCGGAGCGGGGTGGCGAGGTGGAAGTAGTGGTTGGTTCAATGGCAGTTGGGGGAACTGCTGTTGATAGTGATACTGGGAGATGTCGTGCAGCACTTGGTGCTGGTGAAGCTGGTGTTGCTGGAACTGTTGCATTTGGGCTTGCATTGCCCGCATGCATTGCATCAGGTCCTCCAATCGGTTTTGGCTGGCTGCTAGGGGGACGGCAGTTGGTTCAGTGAAGGTTGTCTCAATGGGGAGAGGAAAGGGGACGCTTGTGGTAGGAGGGTTTACGGGTGCCACTGCTTGTGGCGCGTTCAAGATGGGGATCCCATCCGTCGAAAGGGGGATGGTGAACTGTCCAACGCACACTACGGGGACCTGAAGTTGCTCCCCGGTGGCGTTTGTCTCCGTGCCACGTCCGGTGTTGCTGGAGGAGGCCATGAGTGTTGGGTTTTTTGAAGAAAAAGGGGTTATCGAAGTTTGGAGGGAGGCTTTTTGAAGCGTTTCCCACAGACGGCGCCAATTGATGGAGCATGATCCGGCTGGTCTTAGCTGTCCGCTGCCTTGCTTCCGAACGGGGTAGCAGGGAACCTGAAACGGAGGAGATGGGAAAGCTCCAGGGGGAACCCGGTGTAGAGGCTCCAAAGCTCAAGTTAGAATCCTTCAAAAGCAAGGTAATACCAGATAGCGCAAAGTTTGCATACCTCCGTTGTCGGGGGGCAGGGGGTTCTTATAGTCACTTCGTGTACTCGTCCCGAGGCCCTTGTCAGATCGGGTATGATTACCCTTGTGCTTGTCAATTCGGCCGTCGTTCTTTCTGCTGAGACAGAACCGTCACTGCCTAACCGTCTAACTGGAGATGGCGGTGTTAGTGGCGGTGGCAGGTGGCCGTTTAGAGTGCTACTGTCAAACGTCAGATCCCAAGTTAGTCAGGCGTGGCGCCCTCGAGCACGGACTTCCCTAGTGTCAGGCATGGTACGACTTGTTTGGTTTTGGTGCCCAGAATGTGGTGCGAAGTGCTGAGAGAGGCGGTCTTGAGCTTGGAGGTATCTATAGGGCAGGTCAGTTCGGCGAGGTGTATCCCGAACTGTTACAAGGTGGGTCAGTTCGGCGAAGTGTATCCCGAGCTGTTACAAGGTGGGTCAGTTTGGCGAAGTGTATCCCGAGCTGTTACAAGGTGGGTCAGTTCGGCGAAGTGTATCCCAAGCTGTTACAAGGTGGGTCAGTTTGGCGAAGTGTATCCCGAGCTGTTACAAGGGTCAGTTTGGCGAAGTGTGTCCCCTTGTTCCCGTCTAGACTGGGCCCCTTTTGCCGAGCTATTGTTTCTGCCACGTGTCACATAATAGAGAGGTCGGGCCAAATCTTCCTTCATCAATACTCCCTAGACTCCCTTAAAACATTCCCAAGTTTGAAAATGTAGGAAGTTCCTCTCGTTATTACAAAAAAGAATTTATATGCGTGGTTGGGATTGGGAGCGATACCAATTGAATGTTGAATCTCCATCAAAGCAAACACCAACCGGCCAACCCCTTAGAAGGCTTAATTTTAACATTTGGGATTTCCTACTCACTTTTCCTATCCATTCTCTACCCGTCGTGAATTGGAGCCACACATCTCTATTATGAATTGAGAGATTTGTGCGGGTGGAGAATGGATAAGAAGTGAATAAGAAAACTGGGCTCTAATTTTAACTCACCAAAGTACTCATCCCCTCCCTCCTATGCATTCTTGTCAAGAATATAATCCCAACTACTTAACTTCCAACCTTTGAAAAGGCAAACAAGATGTTCCAGCTGATTATTAATAAATAAAAAGAAGTCACATGGGAGCCATACCAGTTCAATGAGTCCAATCTCCTCCATGAAAGCAAACCAGAGTTCCTTCAAAAACTTGGACCAGAAAGCAAGATGATGACGCCTCTTTACATTCATCCTAGTCATGATCCATTTGGTCCCCATTAAAAAAACCAAAACAAAAGAAAAAAAGAGCAGCAGGTAGAATCTCAGGAACAAACTTCTGACCAAACATAAGCCTCCATGAACAGTAAAGCACATCAAGGGAGGAAAGAAACGAGAGACTAAAAGGAAAAAGTAGAGAGTAGCCTCCTTTCGACCGGGGAATCCATTTTAGATTTAATGAGAAGGTAATTGATTTGCATTTAAAAGATTACTTGATTGAGATGGGCTAATTATATATATATATATATAGATGTAGATATAGATATAGATATTTCATGACCATCAATCAACAGTTCGACCGGATCGAAGAAATAATTGTGGGAAGAAGACCATCAAATTCATTTTCATACATTGAGATCATTTAATTTGAGGCGTCCTGCAGCAGAAGTCTCAGGCTGAATGGCGAACCTGCAAATTGTCCCTGCTTACAGTAATGTGGAGGCTCAGTACGTTGAGATGATGGTGCCCCTCTATTCCTATGGCTGCGAAAAGAAAGTGAAGAAGGCCTTAGCCAATCTCAAAGGTAAACAAATGAAGGACCTTTGTTTGTCTCCTCGATCTCTCTTCTCTTGTAAGAGATGAGAATGCCCCTCTACTCCCCATGCTTGTTAATTTGCTTTCCTCTCTCAATCCTCCCTAGCTAGCTCTCTTAATTAATTATATAGCTAGAACAATAATAATATATTATAACTATAAAATACGAAAATACATGAATAGATGCATGCATGCATGGTGACAATGAATGCATGACCCCTCTACCTAACCTAATTAAACATGGTTAAATCAATGGATTAATCAGCTTTTCATTTTAATTAATTTGATTTTCATCAGGGATATACTCGGTGACTGTGGATTATAAACTCCAGAAGGTAACCGTGTGGGGCATCTGCAACAAATACGATGTATTAGCAACCATCAAGAGCAAGAGAAAGGAGGCCCGTTTTTGGGATTGTGATGACAAGACTGATGAACCGTGCTGCGCTATTATTCCTCAGTCAGTTGAACCAGTTATCCCCACCAAGGGTCGGATGTCCTTGAGTTGGAAAGCTTGGAAGAAGAAGGTGATTAAGTACTACCAAGGCTGAATTAAAGAAATACAATTTACTAAAATTACTACTGAGATCGAATCCCATTGATTGTTAACTAGTACTGTCGCTTCTCCATTTGCTTTATTCCATATAAATGTATATGCACTGTAAATTGAACAACCTTCATTGTAAATATTATATTATGTGGTCATCTAATAATTTCAACTCTGCATCCCTCCAACCTCAGAGCATAGTTGCAACAAGGGATTTATTTATTTATTTAATTTTTTTTTCCCAATGTGAGGTCGGAATGGTACCGTCCATAGTATAGCCTCCCGCCCCCGGCCCTTCCTCCTTTCTGTGTTTGTGTACGTATATGTATTTGTTAATCCAAAGTTCCAAACCTGGTCTAAAGCTTTATATGCCAAACTCAGCAATTCATTAATGCTAGAAAGAAGTTATAGTTTGATTCAAAGTCTGATAATTTAGTAAAAAAATATTGAAGAAATTTTGGCAAGAGATACATGTGTTCAATTTGTTAGTTTTTGTTCTGAACTTTTTAAAAACTAACGTAGAATTTAGTAATTTTGATGTATAAAAGGAAAAAAATTAACAATGTCAGATTTTTGAATTGTTAGAAATACGTTTTTTTATTACATTTTTAGAGTCTTAAATGTGCTGAAACCGTTGGCATTTGGAATGTTAGAACCTATGAAAAATGTCAGTTTTATATATAGTTTTAACTAGGGGTGATCATTGACCCGGCCTAGTTCAAAAATTTCTGGGATTAGGCCTAGGTTTTGCGTCTAGCCTAGCCAGGGTGGACGCTTACATCAATCCAAGATGAAATTGGGCCCAATACATATAACATTATGTAACATTGGGGTCAGAGAAGTTGGTCAATGGGATTGTGGTTTCCATTGACTGCTTTTTTCATGTTCATGTAGGATCCATGGAAAAATAAGTATCACTTATCCAAACAAATGAAGTGATACCCATCTCTCAAGTGAGTAAGTAACTTTCTCATTGGGGGTAAAATTTGACAATATGTATTAAGACAATTTTGTCCATTCTAATGTGGTTTTTATGGACAAAAGAGACATTGTATAATTTACCTAAGAATCAAATGAACATAAGTAAATTCACTTACCCAACTAAGTGTTTTCCAAGGTAGCACTTACCATCTAGGCTAGTGAATTTACCTAGGTAAGAAACTCTCTGAAAAATGATTGGGGCCTAATAGAGACTTATGCGATCCACAAGGTAGTGTTAAAAGATAACCACATATAATTGGGATGAGGATTGGATGATGATGATGATGATGATGATGATGATGATGGTGATGATGATGATGATGATGACGATGATGATGATGATGATATCAAAAGATTAGAGTACCCGGGATATAGACTTGGGCTAGGCATTCCGATACTTTAAGTTAGCGACGTGAGTATTTGGTAGCAGAGAGCTTGAGAAAGCAAGAGGGAATAGATTGCACTTACTGCACATACTTTTTGGTGGAATTGTGAGGACCTTTTATAGGCATCGAGGTTCGTGTTTCCTATCCAAGATACATGTGCACGACTGTCCTTATTGGTATGTTATCTTTGGATCACATTGCTTCCACATCGGCAATGATCCATATTCGAACTTCCCGAATTGTGCAGAAACTGTAGATACGTGTACTAGGTAGGCAACATGCCGCCGCCTGGCTCAGAGTCAATAGATGTGTCATTCCAGATAAGGGTGTTCCACTACGTAGGCCCGGATTGGGGAGATCATGCCGATCTCTGGGGTCTTTGGCTTGTCTTCCCGAGATGGTATGTGTGGCCCAGTCGAGGAGTGACCTACTAGCCTCTCACAGGTCAGGATTCAAAGCAGACTAGATAGTTCGGGTCATTTAGGTCCTATGCCACGTGGTGTCGAGGTGTCGTTAGATGGTTCGGGCTCACCACATGTCTTCTTGTGGTAGGTCGGCCAAATTACCTCTCATTATAAATATTATTTTATTATAAGTTCAATTAGATTTGAGCTACTCAAGCCAGGTATTATGAAGCTTAAACTTGGCTTGACTAACTACTCAACTCGACTCAATAATCTTTGATCATGGTTCAAGTTTTTAACATGCTGTCCTTGAATAGCTAACAAATTGGCTCAACTTTCTTACACTCCTAATGTAAGACAAGCTATTAACACTAACACCCTCTGTTATGTTCCTATCTTGTCTAGTATAAAGAAAAATTAAGTAATGTAGAGTGGGTTAATTTGAGGAAACTCAGGGCCCATTTGGTTCACAGTTGGAATCGGAATCAGAATCAGAATCAAAATGGTCTATTTCCATAGTTTATTTGGTTCAGATAGGAATGGGAATGGGAATTGGACTCAGCAAGAACCCCTAGAGTGGAGCTCTAGATTTCTTGGGGTGGATTGACCTATAAAAACCCTAAATGCTAGGATGATAAAAAAAAGCCTTTTTTTCCTCTTTTCTTTTCATTTTTTGTTTGTATTTTTTTTTACAGTGTATTGACTATTCACTACCAATACACCGGATATGCCACCAATACACCCTAATATATGTATGATACAAGTACGATTTGGTGAAAGAAAGATAGTACCACCTAATTTCCATAATATCCCATATCAAACTTTTAAAGATATAGCATGATCTCTACATCAGGCATATCATGCTGGAATTTTAAACTTTGCTTCCTTCATATAAATTCTTCACTCTTTCACAAATGATAGAAAGTGAATCAACTCAGAACACGGTTTTCCTCATTTTATAACAGCTCGAAGAGTAATTTGCACTAGGCATTTTAAGTATTGATATTTTCAGCTTAGCAATACTAAAAAAAAAAAAGAAAAGGAGTTGATGTTTCCTAACATATAAGTTAAAGTAATGAGACAAGCGGAATAATTAAGTGGTTGTCTAATTAGAATGGTTATTACTAATATTAGTTGTGGCACCATCACCCGTAATTCCTCAATAACAATAATTTAAGTGATGCATGACATGAAAAACAGTGATTGATTTTTTAGAGGTGCAACTTGGGCAGGCCCAATTTGAGCCTGAATCGGCCCAACTCAAAATTTTACATGGGCTAGGCTTGGATTTTTGGTCTTCGGGTTGGGTTGGATTTAAGAAGTCGGGCTTTGTTATTTTTGGGTTGGGCCCAAGTTTAGCCCTTAGGTAGTCTAAACCCGGCCCAAGCCCAACCCAACTATACACATTCATACATGCATATGTATATATGTAAATTTTGCATAAATACACATACATACATACATACATGCATACATACATCTTTGAAGAAAGGGGAGCACTTGGGCAATGAATCTGATGGGTTTTTATCGAAAATTATATTTTGATTGGTCAAATCCCTTTAGGTATCTTGTCTTTTCTGCATCATAAGTACCTATTGGGTACTCATCTTGATGGAGTGTGATTTTTTACTTGAAGGATGGATTTTGGTGCAGGGGACAGTCATGGATGTTGGGATTCTACAACCCATACAAGTATGACTAGGGTATGATATTAGGCTAAACCTGAGCCTTCCCGACCACATATTATTGGAAGGCATATGAAGTTTATGTATTAAGTGTTGGATTTAATAATATTTTGATTTTTTTATGTGAAAGATAATTGATAGTTTGTGATTTTTATATGTCTTAATCAAATAATTGAATGTTTTGTTGTTTGATCATGTTTTTTTTTTATTTATTGGTTATATATAATAAGAAATAATAAAAAATTAAATGTAGGTTCTAAACTCAATCCACCCTACCCTTGAATGTAGAGGGTAGGGCCGAAGAAGGTTTTGCATTTTTATATATAGAAAAGGTTTAAATTTTTAAAATCCAACCCATTACAAGAATAAATCTAACCCATTACAGGTTTACATTTTTTTTGAAAGATAAAACCAAAATATATTACTTAGAGGAGCAAACTACAAAGTTCTGTACAGAGGGAATAAAGGAAGGATAATGAGAAAGCAAAATATGTTTTTGTGAACTATGTTTACACCATTTTGCTAGCTCATGTGCAGGAACATTATATTTTCTGTTAATATATACAAACTTTATAGAATTAAAGTTAGGAAGCAAGTTATAGTTGAAGCAGTCCAAGAGTAGTCCAATGTAGAGAAGATCGACGTTCAAGTGCATTGATCACCATCTGAGAGTCGGAGAAAATTATGAGATTAGATTTTCCCAGTTTGTGAGCATAAGATATTCCTTGATAGATTGCAAAAAGTTCTGCTTCCTCTACTGATCTCAAAAGTTTTCTTCCACCTACAACTTGTAAGCACTCCAATTGAGTAGTTAGAATAATAATCCCAAAAGAGAAATAAAATTGGGTAAGTTTGCCTGCATTTGTAAAGATGATACAATCAGTATTATGATTAGGATGAAGACATAATTGAGGAGGGAAGGTTGGATTTGAAGTACGATCTGTTGATTTATCCAATATTCGGTTAAAAATATATTTGTTTTTGGAATAACCCACATATTAGAAAGGTCAAAATCCTCAAAAACACTTTCATTTCTTGTAAACCAAATATAGTATAATGCAATAGCATATCAGCTAACAATCTTGCGAAAGTCAATTTTGTTTGGAATTTTTTGTGCAAGACTAATTATACATTCAATCCAGTTATGACTAAAAGATGTGTCTAATATAATGTTCTAGGGAGATGCAAAGAGAATAGTTTGAGTAAAGGAACATTCAAGGAATAAATGATTGGTAGATTATGGATGGTTATGGCAAAAGACACAAGATTTATCTTGATCTTGGCTGAATAATTTAGTTTTTATGGGAAGGTAATTATGTATGATACGCTAGAATAAGAGTTGATACTGAGGGGGACAAACCTGACTCCAGATCCACTTAATGCATGATTTCAAATTATCATTCAACAGAGATAAACTGTTTTGGATTAAACCTTTATAAGCCATTGAAGTTGAGAATTTCCCTGAAAAATGTTTAGTCCAAATCCATGACATGGGAGTATTTGCAGGAAGGATAGGAGTTTGGAGTATGAGTGATTCTTGTATACTATCAAAAAGAGAACGGATTACAGGTGTATTCCAATCACCGTTTCGGATTAAATCAATAAAAGTATAATTCAGAATTTTTGTAGTAATAAAGCAATGGATCATGTGAAAAGAATTATTATTTTGGACCCAAGGTACATGGTAAATTGGATTTGTGGAGTTTACTGAAACAATGAAACCAACCTCATGAAAAAGGTTTTGAATCTTAGGAGTAGTGGATTTCCAAAAATAAGAGCTAGTATGTGGAATGGATGGAGGAAAAATATCATTCAAAGGGATATATTTTGATTTCTAGATCTAAGCCCACCATATATGTTGATCATTCAGGTAATGCTAGACAAGCTTCTTGAGAAAAATTAAATTAACCAGTTTGATTTCTTGAAATCCTAAACTTCCATGGTTTTTAGGTAAGGATAGTTTGGACCAAGAACACCAATGGTAAGGATGGGGTTTGGATGTTGATTTACCCCACCAGAAATTTTTAACAATACGATCCAGAGCAGAAATTGTTTTTTGTGGTAATTGAGCTATAGTCATAGTATGATTAGGAATAGATTGAAGAACAAATTGAATAAGAATTCATTTACCCACTCGACTAATGGCTGAAGCTTTCCAAGTATTAAGTTTATTTCTAAGAGTATCCAAGAGGAAAGAGAGTTGGTTGTGTTTGTTTCTACCCCAAATTAAAGGAAGCCCTAAGTATTTAGAATTGATAGGAAGGTTTTTCATTTGGAGTTGTCTTCGAATCATTCTTTGATGGCAAGGATGAGTTTTTTACTAAAATAAATGCTGGATTTTTCCAAATTGATTAATTGGCCTGAACTATGTTGGAAATTATCAAGAATGATTTTAAGATTGTCTATTTCCTCCCGATGGCTTCTCATAAATAAAAGAATAGCATCAAAAAAAGATGTGAAATAGGAGTTGTAGAGGAAATTTGGATTCCTTGAAGCTGATTTTCCTATTCAGCTTTATGAATCATACGAGTTAAGCATTCCATTGCCAGGATGAAGACGTAGGGGGATAAAGGGCCCCCTTGTCTAAGACCTCAAGAAGGTGAGAATTTGCTTTCAGCTGAAACCATTTTAAATAATAGAATAGGAGACAGAGGAGATACATTCTAAAATGATTTGACAGAAATCATGGGAGAATCCAAGGGATTTTAGTATTGCTAACAAAAAGGACCATTCAAGTCTATCATAGGCTTTGGCCATACCTAGTTTTATAGCTATATATCCAGTGCCTCTCTTATGATGTTTGAGATAATGGAAAACTTCATGGGAAATAATGGTATTATCTACTATTCGATGTCCTAGAATAAAGGCTGGTTGATTTGGGGAGATACATTTATCCAGAACAATAGGCAATCTATTGGGTAGAATTTTTGAGATGATTTTGTACATGGCATTACAAAGACTGATGGGATGAAAATCTTGTACCTTGGTACAATTTTCTTTTTTTGTAACAATGTAGATAAACGTATGATTTAACAGTTTCAACAGTTTCTTATTTTGGAAGAATTCTTTGGAAAAATTTATGATTTCGGTGCTCATCAAATCCCAGTATTCCTTGTAGACTAAAGTGGGCATTCCATCAGGTGTAGGAGATTTTAGACTTCTTATACTCAATAGGGCTGATTTAATTTCTTCTTTAGAGGGGATGGCAACTAAGATGTGATTGTCTTCCTTAGTAATGATGGGGGAAAAAGATCATTGATAAAGGATAAGCCAGAGGAAGTTTGATGGGAAAAGAGATCTGAAAAGTAGGAGATAAAAATATCTACACTATCATTGTGATCAGTAATCCAAGATCCTTGACTATTCTTAACTCCTTGAATGCCATTTCTTCTCTGGTGGCACATGGTGTTTTTATGAAAATAATTGGTATTTCTATCTCCCAAGTTTAGCCAGAGTTGTCTAGATCTTTGTCTCCAGAAACTTTCAATTTAATATTGGGGGTTGTCATGTTGTTTGTAAAGAGAGGCTAGTTTATTCTGATCCCATGGTGTTGATTGTTCCACCGAGATTATTTGAGATTTTAATTCATTTAATTTAATCTGGGGATCAGTAAACTTAGTTTTCCTCCAAGTAATCAAATTTTGTTTAATACTATCCATTTTGGAGAAAAGTCGATAGGCAGCATATCCATTTATATTACAGTCCCACCCATGTACTATTTCAAATCTGCAAGATTCCTTTACCAGCCACATTTTATAGAATTTGAAAGGTTTGGGATATTGAATTTTCCTAGGTGATATATTCAAAATTAAAGGGTGGTGGTCAGAACCCCATCTAGCTGCTAAAGATAAGGAAGCATGAGGAAAAGCTGACATCCAGTCAGGGGTGGCTAAGGCTCTACCTAAAGTACAGATAATTAGGCCTAAAGATCTTTTGTTAGACCAGCTGAGTCGGCCTCCTTGAATGTGAAGTTCGGTAAGATCTTGATCTAGAATTAAATGGTGATATTGAGTAGAGGTAAATTTAGAGGGTCTGTCAGAAGCCGAAGGATTCTAAATTGTAACATGGTCTGCTTCATTAAAATCACCAATTAAAAGGAACAGTAAATTGAAGGATTGTAAATCCTTGATTGAGCCAAAAAGAAAGAGACACTAGGATTATGTTTCCAAAAAACCGCTAGTCCTCTTGCTTGTCCTTTGGGAGGAATGAAATAAGAGTTAGAATAATTAAATCGGTGAGCCAACAATTGCATTTTTTCTATAGGAATTTTGGTTTTACAGAGAAAAAGAAAATCAGGATTATACTTTTTGACCAAAATTCCTAATCCTTGAACTGCTTTGGAACGTTCAGTCCCACAACAGTTCCAACTAATAATTAACATTGGTAGTCTTGTGGCTGTTGCAGGTCAGCCACCACCACCTTTGTCCGAAGGAAAGAAAAAGAACATAAAAAGAAACAAACCTGATCTATCATATCGGCCTGGTTAGCATTTACAGTCAGCACCTCGTGGTTCAGAACATGAAGAGTAATATCATTGTTTTGATTTGGATTAACAACAGAAAGGATTCGTTCAATTTGATGACTTTGAGTGGAAGATTCAAGTCTGTCATAGATGGGAAGGTCAACTAACTCTTCAATCTCTAAGTGTTGCAGGAGATCTAACCTAGGGCGTTTTCCTCTAGAGGAAGACGTACCCATTGGATTTGATCAGAAAGCATTTGTTAGGGCGGTTTGGATGTGGAGAGATAGTTGGAAGGTTTCCGAGGAATTTCTTAGAGATGGAGAAGTATGTTCAGAGGGATTGGTAGTAGATGAAGAAGAAGTGACCCTTGCTAAAGTGGAATCGATGGGAGTAGAAAGAGGATGAGTATGAGAAGGGTAGAAGGTGGTTCAGTCGGTGGTGGGGGTCCAATTTTTCCGAATGGGAATTTCTACCCTCAACCAAGGACCAAGGTGGTGCATGGAACGCTAATTAAAAAACTGTTCAAAAGACTGGCCAGTAATATGAGAGAAAAGGTGGAGCATCGTTGAAACAAATGACCAACTCTTCCACAAAAATAACAGGTGAATGAAAGAAATTCATACCGGTAGACTACCTAGTGAGAAGCACTAAAAAACAATCTTATATTAAGGGGTTGATCAATTGTAACAAAGATTTTAGCACGAATTAATTGGATGACCTACGTCGACAGAATGGATGTTATAAGAAAGGTCATGGAATTGAACCGAAAGTTCTATTTGATTCAATTGTCATTCATATTGAAATGTACCAGAAACCCAAGGTTTCAAGATTATCCACTATCAGCCTAGTTCTAACCCACGGCCTCCTAATCTTAGGTTTGCTGATACTGCATAAAGCAAAAAAGAAAAAATTGCCTTCCAAATTGTGCCTTCAGAACTCCAACGCCACGTGGATAATTTATAAGATACTGTCTGCTGAAATGGCAACTTTCGTTAGCTTTTGTTTTAAGCGTAGACATAGACAGACATGTAGAAAGATTAAAAACAGTGTTGGGACCTATATATAATAGGAATCGATTCATTGTGAAATGTGAACAATTCATTATCACGAGGCCATCCCCCCTGAAGAATGAACGAGTAATTTGTGCTTGTAATATTATACACTTAATCATCTCCTCTTGACAGGAGAACAGGAAGCCAAGTACGTGTCAGCTGTAAACGACAAAAAAGAGCAGGATGTCATCGCCACGTTATTGGTGAGTCCTCCTGCCTCCCTTTTTTGTCAGAACTCAGGTGATGTCCCAAGCTGATGACTCAGATGTTTGGTAAAGTAAGTTCCCACGCCATGTGAAACCCACTTCTCGTCCCACAATTTTGTTCTTTCTTAGCTGTCAGTTTCAGGGAATCCACCGCCACGCCTTTTTGTTTGGGCTCTAAGTCTCTAATACTTTGCCAATTGCCAATCCAGGCCCAGGTCCACATAACCGCCCCAATCGCCCCCACAATCTATGTACACGTAAAGAATTAAAAGTTTCTCGAAAAGGGTGATGGACCACTCGAGGCGCTGCTGGTCTTCCTTCCAATAACAACACTTGTCAACATTCTTTCTCTCACTAAAGGCTAAAGACATCCGTCACGGATCCTAGAAATTTTTGCTCAAAATCCCCTGTTTCCCAATGGGTTGTAAATTAATTGTAATGGCGTCCTCAATTTAATTTCCACCTGAGAGATGATTCCACTGCCACGACGACCCTTGGCCTTTTTCAAATTCCATTAAGAAGATGAGTTCCAACAACTAAAGCTAATGTAGATGTTTTGGATTAGTGGTTTCGCTTTCGAGTAACATATATATGTAGGTAGGTGCATTTATTCATGTATTTTTTTTAGGTAAATAAATCAATAATCATTTTAGTCATAAAAAATTAATATTAAATACGTATTTTTGTCTCATTAAGTATTTGTAATTTTTTCCCAAATGAAAAAATTATTTATCCATCTAGAAAGTAGGTATCACTTATTTGGATAAATGATATACACTTTCTTCGGTTTCTATATAAATTTGAAAAATAAACAACATATATTTTTTTGTTAATGGGATTGATCAACTTTTTCCTCTCAAAATCCAAAAAAAAAAAAATGAAAGCCCCCTTAATATACATTTAATGATATATGGCCACAAATTAATCATTCTCTATAGCTAGCTAGCCTTGGTGGTTCTGTTTTTATATTAGTTACATATCTTTTGTGATGGTGCACGATCCGGTCACTCCTAGCTGCGGGTGCGTGGCTCCTGGGTGGTACCTAAGATGAGGAATCCCTGGGGGCTTGCCCGGCAAGAACACTCTGATGCTTAAGTTAGAGCTCTGTGAAAGATGTAAGGAAAGTAAAGGAGGCTAAGAGTATAGATAGCACGAGTATCAGAAAATTACCTCTACCCTTTGGGATTGGGGCTACTTATAACAGAATTCTATCAAATCAGGCCCACCTACTTCTGTCAGGGCAGGTATAACCGTCACTGTCGTCCTGCCACAGCCGTTATAGCTAGGGCTGAAGTGGCACGTGCGGGACCGTCGTTGCAAGGTACGTACTTGTCAGATGTAAGACATCTTCCAAAGGTGGCGGGCACGACACTGTCTGACAAAAGACGTGATCGCAGTCTCCAGGTTTGTCGGGCACAGTTGTCAGGCAGGAGATCTTCCTGTGATATGCCAAACCGTTCTTGTGTGAGCTACCCTACAAGTGGCGAGCTACCTGCGACAAGCTACACTGAGCCACCTATGCAAGTGGCGAGCTACACCAATGGCACTGACCCGAAGTGTCTTTACCTCGGGGTGACTAGAGACAAATCGGGGCGTTCCTTCCTTGGGAGTGGCCTAGAACCCATTGGGAGGAGCCCAGGCATTAGGAAAAGTCAGGAGGCCCCGAGCTCGGAAGCAGCTCGAAGCGCTTCAGCCTTGTGAAAAAGGTGCAAGGCAGACGACTCTCGACGAGTAGCCTAACTCGTCGAGTTGCCGGATTAAACTCGGTGAGCCCTTCTCACCGAGTTTCGGTTATGCTTGTTGTGCTGTCACGCTGAATCATCGCTTGAGCAAGATCATACCTACGTGTCCCCATGCTAGATTTTCTTGCTAGATTTTATGTTGTAATTTAATTTTCTTGTTAGATTTTATGTTGTGTGTCTCTCTATGCTTATAAAAAGGAGGAAAGATGATGCCGAGGTGGATACCCTTTAAATTTATACCATTGCCATTTTTTGGCATTTAGCTTTAATTTCATATTTACGGTTTCTCACTCCAAATCGTTTAAACTTACAAGATTCTCTAATCGAGTTTTTCCTACACCAAGAATCCTATATTTCTTTTAAATTTCTTGGCCAAATAAGAACTCAATAGCAAACCAATTCCTTAATGATAATTACGTTACATTTAGATCCCGATTCGATCGTTTATCCTAACCATTGCTTCAATTATTTTCCTCGGACTAAATCCTGCCAAAATATCGAATTTACTGCTGTGTTGAAATGAAAAGAGAAAAAAAAAGTTACCATATGAATATAAAAAGCGCATGCACATGTATCTACTCTTATAATTGTACTATTTTGTTTCACTTTAGTTATATTTAAATTAATGAAAATTACTTAAATCTTCCTTATATACAAACATTACAACTGCACCACTTCTACATATATTTTGGTCTCTGCAAAAACCTCTATTCATGTTTCAATGTTTCAAATAGATATGCAAGCATCCCGCTCTTTTAATTGTCCTGATGGAAAATGTAATGTAATGTATTAAAGTTTTTTCTTATGAGAAATTTTATTGAAATAAAGATTTATCCAACCAATTACTCCCATAAAAGATTATTCAGTACTTTATTTAAATTATTCACTTCATCAAGTGGACAGAAAAGGCCGAGTTTAAATTTAATTCACTCTTACTTGCAAAAAAAAAAAAAAATCACGTTCAGTCAATAGTTGTAATTTCAATATCTCCATTACAAGATAGTTAATGGAAAGGAGGTGTGTATATAAATATTCTGAATGTGAAGGGAAATTTTTGTAGAGGTCATATTTATTTATAACCAGCCAAAATTTCATATGTTTTTCAAAATTAAGCTTAATTAAACATCATGTCCAGATTTCCTGCGCACAATTATCTACCCACAGTCCATTCACCTTGAATTGCAGCCACAAGTCAAGCCATCTTGTATTCTAAGATGTGTGATTGCAGTGCAGTGTGTGTAGAGAAAATGAACAGAAAATCTGGATACTTAAACATTCTCTTTAAAAAAAAAATGCATTACAATATGAACAAAAATGTCTAATGACAAGTGACAACAATTCCTTCTTCATTAAGTAACAAAACATAAATGAAGTTTTGAAAATACCATTATAAGATATATCAACAAAACAGACTCCTTTTGTAATAATAGATAACAGACTTGGCTAACATGATAATATAATCATTGTAACCTTCACGTATTATGACCCAATAGTATTCTCAGTCTTAACATATAGAATAGAGAGGCTATAAAATAAATATAACTATTAATCTACTCCGTACATATTTCAGTATTTCTATTGGGAATACGCTTGAATCCCCAGAAGGGACATTTGAATATCTGCACATCTAAAACACGATTGCCGCCAGATGCACGGCTATAGATCACCGGATGCATTATTATTTTATTTGTAGCAGTAGACATTAAAAGATCACATGATAATATCATTTATTAACCTCGTCTGAATTAATTAAACTTGATTATACATTAACCCTTCCATATCATATTTATTATACTATAATCCTTTGAAAACGGATTCTGATCATGTGATGCAACATGCGTTTGGATTCTCATCACTGAAAAGTTGGGGAGGTGGGACCCGTTCGATGACGTAAAGTGGGGGATAGTAATACATCATTCGCTTCATTATTTCCTCCTCGTTGTTGTTGCTGCCGTTGTTCTTCTCTTCCTTGTTTTCATCACCTTCCTTGGCTTCTTTGGCATTATTCTCGTTGTTGTCACCGCTATTATTTTCGCCCTTGTTTTCTTGTTCCGCCGGTGCTTTATCTTCTTCCTTTTTCTCTGCATTATCGTCCTTCTTCTCAGCATTTTCTTCCTTCTTCTCTTCGGGTTTTGCTGCTTCTTCTGCTGGTTTTTCTCCTTCCTCATTCTTCTCGGCAACAGGTTCGGGCTGCGGGACGATACGTGCTTGCTTTCTAGTTCTCCTGTATACATAATCGACGAGCCGTCCAGCGTCCATGGTACCGGTCACCATCACCTTTCCTGTACTCATCTCTGTCTCAGCTGTTTGCACCCCTGTGCGATGTAGTCATCGATTGAAGCTTAAACTTCAATTCCGATAATTCTTTCAAGTAATGACTAGATTTAATTAGTTTTACAATTACAACTAAATTGGACATTGTAATTAAAATATATATTGGACTTGGACTATTAAGCAGCAGAGAGCATCACTTGTTTATAAACTTCTTCTTTTCTCTTCTTCGAAGGGTGCTGATGTGATTATGGGACCAAATAATAAGAGTTCGACCAGTAAAGAGTACAGTTGGTCAGAATGAGGCGACTAAGGAAAACACCCTTTCTGAAATGCATGGGTAGAGAGAGAGAGAGAGAGAGAGTCACTAGGTAGCTAGTTATATAGTTATATACCTCTCATTTTGAGTATCTTTCTTTTGAGTTGTTGAGCGCAAGCTTCACAATGCATGTTCACATTCAGTTCCACAGTGGTCAATCCACTAGCCTGGAAGGGAGAGATCGATCGGTAGAGAGAAAAAGAGAGAAATTAACCTCCTACATAAAATTGATATTGAAATTAAAGTAATGGAACCTAGCTATAATAAGACCTGTGAAGTGACAACTTCTGGCAAGGCATCTCCCTCGGCTGCAGGTAATGGAGAGAGGATCTTGGCTCTTCTCTTGGTCTTCTTCTGTATTCTCATGCATATAGCTTGAGGCTGCACTATCCCTTTTATGGTTACTTGATTCTGTGCCATGTCCATAACAACCTCTTCAACTCCTGTGATCAGTGTCAATCATAACAAATTAATTAACAAAACGAAAATGTACGTCGTCCATCGATCAAGTTATATTAATTAATTACACCTATTTGGGCGTGAATGAATGAAGAGGCAGAATAAGACGGAGACCTCTGAATTTCATGATGGATCTCTCTATCTTCTTTGCACATCCTACACAATGCAAGTCTACGAACAAAATTACAGGCTCGGGTGGCTTGGGCTCCTCTTTCTTTTCTTCCGCATTTTCATTTTTCTTCTCCTCCGCCTTTTCTTCTTTTTTCTCCTCTGTCTTATCTTCTTTTTTCTCTTCTACCTTTTCTTCTTTTTTCTCCTCTGCCTTCTCTTCCTTTTTCTCCTCTGCCTTCTCTTCCTTTTTCTCCTCTACCTTGGCTTCTTCCTGCTCCATTAGAAGAAGCAGCAGAATCCCCATACAATTAAACACTCACGGGCACACAATTAAGAACAATAACAAGGGGAAATTAATGTAGCTAGCTAGCATGCAGGAACCACACGTTACCTTCTTAGTCTCTTCACCCATTGCCTCTGTGGATCACCGATTCACCACCAACAAATAATCGCCGTCGCCGTCCAATTATGTCGACAAAAGAGAAGAAGAACGGAGATGATCAAGAAAGAAATTAAGATCCAAAAGAAGTGCCTCTTTTTTATTTTTTCTACACAAATGAGAATTAATGGTGACTTATGAACGATCTTGCTAAATGCTAATAATGATAATAATAATTATAATAATATGTCTGGTAAAGTAGCAATGTGATTCCAAAGCACAGCACATGCAGCACCACTACTAGCTTTACAGGGAACCCCTCTTACTCTCTCTCTTATACCTTATTAAATTCTTCCTTTTGTTTTGTATCTTATCTCTGTAATCCCCTATTCCAACGCTAAGAAAAGGAGAAAGGGGGAGTATCGATTTATATAGAGAGTAGAGAGGCTGAGGTGATGAATCCCGAAGGAAAAAAGAAGTCTTGAATTTATGGAATCTTGAAAGTTTTCTTTAATTTATCATTTCTTTCATTCATTCAATACTGAACCTGTTTGGGCTTTGCGTTGTCAAATGTCTCCAGGTTTACAAGCCCGTGAGCACGTGGGCCGTTGTCGTAACGACTAACGATGGTGGTAGATATATACTACAAATGTAGAGTGGATTACGAGTACTTATGGGTTATCTTCTTTTTCTTTCAAAAATTGCAAAACCAAACAGGTCTCTTTATCTGAGTTTGGAATCTCGTATGACCCAGTCCTGTAACCACCAATCACAATTCACAAACCAGCGATGTATGTATTTGAGCATGGTGCTTACTGCTTAGAGTTAAGTAGGCCTTGACTACTTAGTTAAAATTAATTACTAATAATTATTGTAAACTAAATTATTTCACAGGAACCTTAATATTATCATATGGGTTATTTATGTCTAACATCTATAGGCGTAATTAGTTTCAATTTTCGTCATCATAGATCAAGAGCTCTTCTGAAAATAAGTTAATATTCTGGGGAACATGAAAAATTAAGGTTCAGTTTGGATGGGATACAAATGCAAAATAATATAAATTATAAGGTGTTGCGCCCTATATATTTATATTTGTACTCCTTCCAAACAGAGTCTAAGAAACATTAGGGAAAGGAATCACTTAAAGGGAAACTTGTATTTTGAGTTTTACGTAACAAGAGTTGGTGGTTACATTATGTTTCAAACTCTCTTTTAAATTTGTCAGGTTGAGATGTCCCACCATCCTCCTCATCTCATGCATGTCTCCTCACCTCACCAAACCAAAAATAAAAGTGGTTGTGGTGGGGGCCTCAGACGTGGCCATCCTCTTTCGGTTCTTTTTTGACACCTATACCTCGATGACCTGGACTGATCGGCCAACAAACCTCAATTATTTTACAACACTACAACAGTTCAAACAGGACCGTTGAACTTTTGCTCGTGTTTCTTTTCTTTTGGGAATTTTCTTTCCCATGTTCAAAAATAAAAAGAGAAGCAACTTAATTCAAAAAATGGGTGAAGGGCCGGGATTGGTTAAGAGGCTGACTCTAATTAAGTTCATTTTAATTTGTCAGATTTGAAGCTGACATATATAGATGATAGAACCGTACGTACGTATTGCATTTGCAATAAGTATAGTGTTATTGCAAAATAACACATGCAATAAGTAGGGTTAATATTGCATTTGCATCAACGCGTACTGATCGGAACTCAGAAGAGATGCAGTAAAATCAGAAATATCGCTTTCTATGGTACCAAGAAAATTGGCTTTTCTGTTCCTTTTAGCAGCTGTAAGAACAAAGAAGAGGACCGACTGAGTTGGAGGATTCGTGGAAATGACTCAGCATGCAACCTTTTTCCTTGCATCAAGGCAAGAAAAACCTCCAAAACTAGGGTAACGATGGCCCAGCGACCGTCCAAACTAATTAAGGCCTTATTTGGTTTGCGGGAATAAGAATCTAGAATTGGAATTAGAATGAATTATTCTAATTCTAATTGTTTGGTTGGACAGAATTAAAATATCATTCTCATTCCTTTTAAAATAGTTATTCCTTCATTTGAGAGAATATTCATTTCCTATCTTTTCTTTAGAAATAAAATCTCATTTCTGCTGAATTAAATTTCAATTCTCTTTTTCTGGTTTTGCTTTTTTGTTAGTTTTAAGACTACTATAGCTAGCGACTATATAGATGGAATAGATCATATCATTGCCGCCTCTTGTCAAACATGAAACATGAAAATGTGTGTAGGCCATAACCATGTGATGGTTGCTGTGAGTGACGCTTGACACTTTGACAGAGCAATCAAAGATAAACCCAACCATCTGCTGCTCCCATTTAAAAAGTGAACAAGAGGACAACATAGACAATGGAGATGACTCCATAGATCAATAGATGTCTATCAGCCTATGGATGGAATGGAATCGACGTTAAATATCTGAGCCGAAAGATAGCTTGCTTAGCTGGGATCATTCAGGCGGTTCAGTATAGAATCTAGATTTTCTGTCAATATTTCCATAATGGGTTATGGGTTATTATAGAAATAGATGTACCTTCTCTCACTCAGTTTCACTGAGTTTACTATTGAGTTATAGGCAAATTCGTTCCCATGATACAATAGAACTTTGGGCAAAAATCTACAACTAGTAAAGTTGAAGAATCTCCAAAAAAACCTTCTGTGAGATTGTAGCAGATCGGACTAAGAGAGAGAAAAAAAAAGTGGATTTTGAAAATGTGTGTTTTTGAAGTCTAATTCATGCTCCTTAAATAGTTTATGAAGAACTATGAAGAAAATGTAGGTGTTGGTTCAGAGAAGGCACCTTGAACATCCCCAATTTCAAATATTGTGACTGTTTAAAAGGTAGTTGACGGTTAATGACGGTTAACTTCGAATTGTGCCTCTTGATCACACCCGATCGAATCGGGACCGCTAATCTCATCAACGGTCAGCATTGCACCAAAACCAAAGCCACCCTTCGCGAGCCATATGGGTGCACGTGAAGTGCAAGCAAAGTGCGCCTCTAAAGCGCCTCATTGCACCACACACACTCGTGCACGCACGTTGCGCAATATCAAACCTCCATACTCTCCTCTACTATTTCTAAGGAGTGTAAATCAGCTCCTATTAAAATATTGAAAACAAAACTTATAATTTTCCAATGTGGGACAAGTTCAAAACTAGATTTTCTAAGAGAAAAACTAATTTTCCAAACAAGTGTGCAGGTGCAATTTCTCATGTAATTGACCAATCAAACCCATTGGATTTAATCTCTTATGAGATTAAAATCCAACAATCCCCCACATTGATTGATCAATTACATAGTTTTCTCTCAATCCAAACTACTATGACATAGTTATGCATACAAAAGGTATTTATCAACTTAAACATTTTGTTAGTATAGATATCTCAGAGCCTTGTCAAAGTTATTGGTGGTAAGACCTTAAACCAAACCCCGACATCATCGTGTCTACTTAGCAACACAAACCCCAGCATCATCTTC
Organism: Nelumbo lutea; assembly: GCF_056320005.1. Classification (NCBI taxonomy): domain Eukaryota; kingdom Viridiplantae; phylum Streptophyta; class Magnoliopsida; order Proteales; family Nelumbonaceae; genus Nelumbo; species Nelumbo lutea. The sequence goes on from NC_142684.1 coordinate 220,727,572, forward strand.
CAAATTTGACCGAAGAGGCAACTACGGTGGTGAAGTCTCGATCGATGGCAGAGAAGGCACCAGAGGTTTGAGCAGAACAATCTCTCATTTTCTGCAAAAGACCATCTCTTGAAGTTGGAGTCCATATGTTCTTCTCTCAGGTGGTGATAGCAAAGAGATCCCAACGACCAAGGAAGAGGGAAAGGCCTGTGGGAGAATCGTCAAGGATTCTGCCTAGCCGGTGACGAAGATACCCCAAGGCCAAGGATCTTGTCAATTGTCACTCAGAAGGGAAGTTGCCATTAAAGACATTATTGGAGAGGTTCTCAGCGGGGATGTGTCCAGAGAAGAAGTTAGCAACGACGGTTAGGTTAATGAGGCTGCTAGAATGGATGTTCCATTCTAGTGGTGGTCATGGTTTGCACATTTTTTTCATCGTTCATGTGGTTGTGGGGACCTCTTGGGTGGTCACTCTCTCCCCCATTCTCTCTCGCCCTTGTTTTATCACCGTCGTTGTTGCGGAGAAGAACGATGATTCTAGAGGAGAGCACTGGAGAAGAGCGGCAGTTCTGAGTTTTGGAGAAAAGCGGCAACACCACGACTACTGTAAAAGGGTAGTTTGGGAATTATGGACAAGATTATCAATCACGTGGTGTCATGCAAACGGGACCCGGCGGTCGAGTAACGACAAGGGAGGATTTGGACAATTGTCGGAAAACTTAAGGGTACCGCAAGGCTAGCTAAATAGTAGGGGTACCGCATGTCATTACGCTAAATAGTAGGGGTAGTTTAAGAGATTTACCCTAATTATTATAATTCATTAATATTTTAATTTTTATTAGTTTATATTTTGTTACTAATATTTTATTGTGTTAATACCTATAACTTAATTAGTAATTTTAATGTTTTAATATTAATCATTAATAAATTATTTTTCATTAATTAATTAATTCTTTTGATTTATTTATTAATTTGTGGCAGCCTAACCTAGCTCCCATGTGTGATAACTAAGGTCTTCGTTCAACAAACGTCAAAAAAATTTCCTCCCCTTACCATTCCAATATGACACCTAAACCCTCAATTGTCTCTAGTGTGTTTCTCTTCTAGTGCCATTTCACTGGTCGTGTGCTCATCTCTACATCCATAATCATAACCAAGGCATTAAATTTCGCAACATATTGACCCGTATCAGTTGATACATATTGTTTCAGAAGAATTTCAATACATGAAACATATACAATTAGATAGTTTCATAATTTTTTGTCCATATTAGATTGATATGGGTTCATATCAGCCTCGTATCGGACTGTTTTGAGTATGTATCGACCGATACAATCCCCGGAACAAGTCAATACGTATTATGTACCAGCTGGATTTAATTTCCCTCTCTTTTTTAAATTCAAATTTAAATTTAACTAATCTCTTTTCTCTCCCATTAATATCAATTTTAATTAAGCCTTTAAACTTGAGACGTCATTAAATGCTAATAATATTTAATTAAATGCTCATTTCAATTACCTTTAATTAAGGCATTTAATATGTCATTAAATGTTATTTAAGTCAAATAACTTGTTAAAAATCATAAATCGAAGGTAGCAAGTTTCAAACCCTAATAATTTGCTTACGACAATAATTAATTAACCATTATACCAACCTTAATTGCTTATCACAACATGTTTTTTTATGCTTAAAGTAATCTTTCTTTCCTTGGTGGATGTTTCCCAACAAATGCTAAATTTTGGCTATTAAAATTTATATAGTAATAAGATGAATAAAAATTATATTTATTTATTAAAAATTATGGTATTTATTAACTTGTAATTAAAGAATGGTTTTTATGTTTAAATAAATTAGTTATAATGACATAAAACTCATTTTTATTGTTGTTCATATTTTAAATTTTTTTTTTGGATTTTCTAGCGTATCCATGCATATCTAGATTTTCCATCCGTATACGTGTGTTTCCAAAGCATATTTCGATACATTTCTTAACCTGATTTAACCTTTTTAAAAGTGTCTCTTCAAATTTGAATTTAATTTTAACATTAAAACATTTTCTTTTCGTATCTCTTTCTCCTCCCTGTGCCTCTTCAAACAGGTACAATGTTCTGAAGAGACTCTTGTCTGAACAGACATCTCTGTGTCCATTCAGGTCTGAGAGCACTCTATAAGAAGAGCGTTGGCCGACCCAGTCTACAGACAACAATTTCCCGACTCTCTGTCTTCTCTAAAATATGAGCTTCAATCTTCTGTGGTTCGCAGAGGTCTAGTAAGCGAGTGCATGCCTACCAGAAGCTTGTGGGTTGTTTTTATCTTGGAGACCGATTTGCGATCACCCGGCTGGACCATAGGGGGCAAATGCAGTTTTAAGGAGAGTGACCAAGTGGCACGACTCAACCTCCTCCCTACAATTCCCTATTCTGAGTTTCTGCAACATCACAACACTACAAGTTCAGTTTGGAAAGTGATTACCGATAAGTTCCATTCTGCCTCTTTATTATTTTTGCAACATTCTTAAAACTACATTTATGGAACCTATCTCTGCTAACCCCTTCACGAGGAACTGGATATTGTCAACAGTTCCTAATTTCTCTAAGATTGAACCCTTCAATGGAACCAACTACAGGCGTTGTTTGCCTTAAAGCAATTAGGGGTAGCTTTTGCCTTGATCGAACCGAACCCACTAAACATGGAGGAACCAACTCGTTCTGTTATTGCAAAACATTGAACTACGGCTGACCACCTTTGTGCCAACCATATTCTCAATTGCTTGTCCAATGAATTGTATAATGTCTACTCTTCCTACAATTATGCTTATGAAATTTGGAATGCTTTGGACAATAAGTATGCTCTGGAAAAAGCAAAAAATAAGAAATATGTAATTGCCAACTTCCTGCACTTCACCATAAAAGAAGACATGGACATGTCTGCCCAAATAGATGAGTTCCAGGTTCTTGTGGGGGAACTAACAAAGGAAGGCATGATACTGCCAGATAAATTCATTGTTGGTTCTCTCATAGAGAAACTGCCACATACATGAAATGATTTCAATACCAGTATGAAGCATAAGAGAAATGACACTACTTTGGACCAAGTAGTGGTCTTAATTAAGATAGAAGAAAAGAATAGAAAGAAAGATGAGGACCGGTTTTCCAAAACCAATCCGGTGGAGGAAAATACTGCAAAATCCAAAAAGAATCTGAATGTAAAAAATGACCAAAAATTCAAGAAGCAACAAAAGAAAGGAAATTGCTATGTATGTGGCAAACCCGGACATTACAAGAAGGATTGTCAGTACCAAAAGGACTCTGGGAAACCGAAAGTCAATTTGACTAAGGATGTTATCGCAGCCACAGTAACTAAGGTAGACTTAGTTGATAAGCCGAAGAAGTGGATACTAGACACTGGTGCTACCAAGCACATCTGTGGGGATTGCAATTCCTTCTATGACTATACAACTCAGACTGAAGGAGAGAAAGTCTTCATGGAAAACTCGCAAACTTTGAAGGTCATCAGCAAAGGAACGGTGCTCCTGAAACTAACTTTAGAAAAAATTCTAATGTTGAATGATGTGTTGCATGTGCTAAAGATCCGATGGAACATGGTATCGGGAGTACTCCTCAACAAAATAGGATTGAAACTCATATTTTTCAAACTCACATTTGAAAAATGCCAAGTATGTGTAGAAGCAAAATTTACTAAGAAACCTTATAAAAGTGTACAAAGAGAAATTGAATTGTTACAACTTATATACAATGATCTAGGAGACCTTAAATGTCATGAAGCTAGAGGAGGAAAAAGATATTATATAACATTTACAAATGTTTCTCCAGATATGCAAAAGTAGTTCTACTTAGATCAAAAGATGAGGCTGATCAAGCTTCCATAAACTACAAAAGTGAAGTAGAAAACCAGTTAGGAAAGAAAATAAAGACTTAGAACGGATAGAGGGACCGAGCATGATAGACAAACCATTAGAAAATTCTTTGAAGAAAATGGAATCATAATGAAACCACAGCTCTCTATCAACCTGAATCTAATGGAGTTGTAGAAAGACTAAACAGAACATTAAAAGAAATGATGAATGCAATGCTAATTAGTTCAGGTGCACCTCTGAATTTGTGGGGGAAAGCAATCCTAACGGCTTGTCACCTATATAATAGAATACCACCAAAGAAGAAAGGACAAATACCTTTTGAACTTTGTCATAACAGAAAATCTAGTTTGAACTATCAAAAAGTTTGGGGCTGCTTAGCAAAGGTTGGAATACCCGAACCTAAAAGAAAGAAATTAGGATCGAAAACTTGTGACCATGTGTTCATTGGATATGCACAAAGCAATGCAGCTTATTGGTTCCTCGTAATTAAGACAATTGAAAATATTGTCAAAAACAACATAATAATAGAACCCCAAGGTGTAGAGTTCTTTAAACACATCTTTCCTTGGAAAAAAGAAACAATAAATAGGGAACCTTCCCAACACCCAATTAGAAACCAAGAACAAGTGAGTGCTCAAGGAGTTAGTATTTCATCTAGGCAAGAACCAAACTTAAAGAGAAGTAAAATACAAAGAAGAGAAACAAACTTGGGTGACGGAATGTTCACATTTCTAGTAGACAATGACCCAATAACCTATCAGGAAGCTATAACTTCACTTGATGCAGTATTTTGGAAATAAACCATAAAAAGTGAAATAGACTCTTTAGTCACTAATCACACCTGGGAACTTGTAGACCTCCCACTTAGAACTAAGGCAATGGATTGTAAGTGGACTTTTAGGAAAAAACTAAAACCAGATGGCACAATAGATAAATTCAAAGCCAGATTATTTGCTAAGGGGTTCAGACAAAAGAAATATGTAGACTTCTTTGACACTAACTCCCTAGTTGCAAGGTTAACAATAATTAGAGTTTTGTTTGGTATAGCATCCATTTACAAACTAGTAGTTCATCAAATGGATGTGAAAACAACTTTCTTAAATGGGGAATTAGAGGAAGAAATATACATTAAGCAACTTGAAGGCTTTATAATGCCAAGACAAGAAAATAAAGTATGTAAATTAATTAAGTCTCTGTATGATTTAAAACAAGATCCCAAACAATGGCATGAAAAATTTGTTAATGTGTTGGTAACTAATGGATATAGCATAAATGATTCCGATAGATATGCCTATAGCAAATTTGGAAATGATAAAAGAATCATGATTTGTTTATATGTCGATGATATCCTAATAATGGGAACTAGTCTAGAAGTAGTAAAAGAAACAAAACAATTTCTAATGTCCAAATTTGATACCAAGAACTTGGGTGAGGCTGATGTAATCTTGGGGATTAAAATCCATAAACAACAAGAAAACTTTATTCTCTCTCAATCACACTATGTAGAGAGTATTTTTAGGGAATTTGGACACTATGACTCTAAGCCAATTAAAACACCTCTTGACTGTAGTATTCACTTAAGGAAACATGTAGGAGAACTTGTTTCACGAAAGGAGTATGCAAGTATAATTGGATTTGTATCTTACTTAATGAACTGTACAAGACCAGACAGCTATTGCTATAGGAAAATTAAGTCAGCATACTCATAATCCCGAAAATGAACATTGGGAAGCTCTAGTAAGATTATTAAAATATTTAAAATGAACTATAAATTTTGGTTTACACTACTCAGGTTTTCCTCCTGTTTTAAAGGGCTTTATTGATGCGAATTGGATTTCATATTCAAATGATAGTACTTCCACCAGTGGATATGTGTTTACTCTTGGTGGAGGAACAGTCTCGTGGAAACTAATAAAGTAGTCATGCAATACAAGTTCAACAATGGAGGTCGAGTTCATTGCACTAGAATTGGCAGGGTCCGAAGCAGAGTGGCTAAGGTACTTGTTGGTAAATTACCACTTTGGCTGCGGCCGGTTCTGTTCATATCTTTCCATTTTGATAGCCAAGTAGCAATAGCCAGAGCCAAGAATCAGACGTACAACAGTAAAAGAAGGCACAACCGCTTAAGGCATAACTTGGTAAGACAATACCTCAGCGAATGTACAATCGCTCTGGATTTTGTAAGATTTGAAAAGAACCTTGCAGATTCGTTGACCAAACCACCGACTTCTAAGGTGGTTTATGAGGCATCGGTAGGAATAGGGCTGAAGCCCGTTACAAAATCATTAGCGATGGACACCCAACTTATGTGAAAGGAGATCCCTGGAATTAGGTTGAATGGGTAAAAACAAGTCACTAGATTACTTGGGAAAGCACTATTAATTTGTGTCCTAGTTCAGATGTCGATGTAAGATAGTGCTCATTACAGTTTGAGGAGGTTGAGCATAAGGCTCTTAATTAGTTAGGAATAGTGTGTTCAGTGCATATTAATAACTGACCTAAGTGAGTGTGAAGTGTGGCTGCTTCTAAGAGAGATCTAGGGCTGACTCTCTAAAACACTCATAATTCCAAGAGGGGAACAATGCCGAAATGTTCCAAAAACAAAAGAACCACTAAAGAACTGGTGAGTTGAATTGATTGGCCGGTTAGCTATAATTCCAAGAGGGGCACAAGATCGAAATGTTCCCAAAACAAAAGAACCACTAAAGAACTAGTGAGTTGAGTTGGTTGGTCGGTTAGCTAGTTACAACAAAGAGGAAAGGTTGAAGGAGTTTGAGTCCACCCGTACTTTGTAACATACCTTGTCATACCTAAGTGCTGATTGAAGTCCAAAAGACATCACCATAAATACTTTTCTCACTGCGATGCTCAGATTGTTCGATCTTCTTGTAATTTTGAATCATGAAGGGGATTGTTGGAGGGAGATTCAAATTTTCAAGAATCTCTCTCCTCCCTCTTGTTTTTAGTCTTTTCCTCTTCCCACCCTTGAGTGCATAGGAATACTCTTTGTCCCACATTGCTTGGGAAAGGAGTGGAAGTTTAATATATTTGTAGCTTTGCTCTCTCTATGGGTAGGGACCCATAGGAGGAGAGCACTATAAATATTCTATGCATGCGAGGGGGGTTGGGGGTGCTTTTCACACACGCACACCAAGCCGGGTCGAAGCGTGGGCGTGGGCAAGGGCGCGAGTGCACATGCGTGTACGTGTACGCACGATGCACTAAATCATTTTGGTTTTAACTGGGTTAAACCTTTAAACGTGTCTCTTCAAAGTTGAATTTCATTTTTTAATATTAAAATGTTTTCTTTTCATATCTCTTCTTCCTCCCTATGCCTCTTCAAACGGGTACACTGTTCTAAAGAGACTCTTGTCTGAACAGACACCTCTGTTTCCATTCGGGTCTGAGAGCATTCTATAAGAAGAGTGTTGGCCAACTCAATCTACACACAACAATTTCCCAACTCTCTGTCTTCTCTGAAATCTGAGCATCAATCTTATGTGATTCGCGAAGGTCTAGTAAGTGAACGCATGCCTACTAGAAGCCTATGGGCTATTTTATCTTGGCGACCGATTTACGATCACTCGGCTGCACCATAGGGGGCAAATGCGATTTTAAAGAGAGTGACCAAGTGGCACGACTCAACCCTCCTTTTCCCTGCAATTCCTAGTTCTAAGTTTCTGCAACAACATCACAACACTGCAAGTTCGGTTTGGAAAGCGATTACCGATAAGTTTCATTCTGCCTCTTTATTATTTTTACAACAAAAAAAATATATATATTGGGTAAAACATAAAACCCTTCCTTAATGATTCTGACAATCATAATAATCTTCTCTAATGTTTCACTTTAACAAAAACCTCCCTTATAGTTTTGAAAAACCTCATATAGCCTCTCTTCCATCATTGTTCCAAATGCAAAGAACTGTTCTAATGCATTAATTTTCAAAAATCCCTATTTTACCCTTATGTCTATCAGTTTTGATAGAGATTTACTAAAATATTATGTCTAAGGCCAGTGTATGATGGTCTGTACTCTAAAATCTAAGGAATTTTGTTCGAGCCATTAGAACAAAAAGGGGAAAGGAATGGAGGAAGAACAAGTGGCTGGACCCTTGGAAGGGCTGCCTACATACCCTTTGACGAGGGATCAGACCAATGTATTCACTGAACCTAGAATTCCGGCCATGGAGAATAAGGGTGACGGATAGCTACATGGAAGATGGAGAATAGCAGAGATGGAGGAATGAGTTTCAAGTGTCCCTTGAAATGGATGGAAAGCATCTATTTATAGGTTTTGGATGCACATTCTAGAAGCTTCTATTTTGCATTTTTACCCTTTCATTCTGAAAGGTTCTTTTCACACATTTAAAACGTGTAATTAATCTAACTTTCTAGAGTTTTCTTGTTAATTATCATTCCTGCTTTACCCTTTTGTTCTAGATTGTTTCACATGTTTATCTCCATTAATGTGTTTAGCTAGATGCACCTTTGCTTCTAGATTGTTTATGACATAATTGAGTACATTTCTAATTTTAGAGTATTTTAACTCGTGTTGGAGTAGAATTTGATTTGTTATGGAAGTGGACCGGTTTGATCCAAGTTCAGTCCTAGGTCAACCAAATCTATTTACTTTTATGATGCCATCCTCTTATTTTAAGTCTATCATTTGAGATGAAGATTTACTAAAATACCCCTAAAAAACTTTTAACCTTTAACAAAAAAATCCACAAATTAAATTTAAAAGAGTACAGTAATTTTGCTTTCTAAAGTCATCAGGATCTAGTTTGGAAACAACCTCTCTATGTTTATAGGAATAGGGGTAAGGATGTGTATATTTGTCCCTTCCAAACCTTGCATTGCTGGGAGCTTGTGCATTGGGCTTCCCTTAAATTCATGAGGATCGAATGAAGTCTAGAAGGGAAAATCTAGCATTTTGAATTATATTGAACTATATTGTAACTTCTAGGAAAATATTACTAGAACAATGATGAAAGGGAGGTAATTGCAGGTTTTCTAAAACTACAAGGACAATTTTATTAAAGTAAAACTTCAAGGGTGGTTCTTATGATTATCAAAAAAAACCTGAGGTGAGGTTCTTATATTTTACCCAAATATTTTTAGGTAAAAGACTTAAACCTCCCTTAAGATTTCTCATAAATACTAAATCCTCCTCTCTTTTTTCAAATTGGACTAAGACCTCCCCTGTTAGATTTATGTGTAACGGAGTCATCAAAAGGTCTTTGTTACCCTTTTAATTCTTCAAATTTTCAAAATAGAGGAATTGCAACAAGTAAATTTGGTTTGGGTAGTGAGCTCAAGAACCAAGGTAGTATCTTCGCAGTCTCCTAATGTAGATTGAACCGCATGATAGAGCTAAAATGGGCAATATAGGAATTATATCAGGACGCTTTTCGATTTGCCTTACATACTGAGGTAGTCAATCACCATTTTGAAAACTTTCTTCATCTACCCTTGCTCTACGAAGAAGTTGGAAATTCAAATATGGATTTCTATATTTAATTAACCCGTGTTAACCAAATTTGACACTAACTAGAAAATATCAGCATTCAAGCTCTAATAGGAGAAATATCGATCTCAATCGGATTGTCCTCCTCAACATAAAAATTTGGACTACACTTAGCATCTAGAGGTATCTTCATTAGTCCCTCTTTAACATCTTTGTTCCTTGTAAAACACATTTTTGGGCGAATCACACAAATCGGTCTCCGAGAATTCTCCATCCGACAAGTTGTCTATGTCAGATTCTAAGTGGTAAAGTGACAACAATTTGTTGATGCCCGCTTGACAGGTCTCTTCCTCTTCATTCAGTTCATTCTTCTCTTTTAGTATTTGTATATGACATCTATGGCGCCTTTAGGTTAGTTCCCAAGAACAAAGATAAATGCATTAGGAACAAAATCAAATTTAGTTTTGGACTTTATGTTCATATTACAACCCACTTGACAGTTTTTTTTTTTAATTGTCAGATTAGTGTTCCTTTCAATACTTTGAACTAGACCTGTTCATGGGCCGAATTTGGGCTTGGCTTTTATCAAAATTTTAATGGGCCCGGTCCGAAGCCCAAACCCGAAACAGTATAAAATTGGGCCCGAAGCCCAGCCCGTGAATAGGTCTACTTTGAACTGCTCCTATACTCAAAGTAGAGTTGGTAGAAAATTCCAATTAAGATAGGAGAGAAGACAAGGTCTATGAAAATCCTTAAAAAATATAGGAGTATTAGACTATACATTGCTACTAAGATGGAGAACAGAGGATTCAAAGCGAGAAAAGAAAACAAAGGCAATATTTCTTGGAAGAACCCTATGGATTCAAGAAAGTGGGTTTCAGGTTGTAGGGGCAAAAAACAAATAGATGGACATATAATATAAATATATATCTAATATATATATATAATGGAATCGAAATGATCTCTGGTTTGATCAGAAGATCCATTCAATTGGGTAGAATCTATTACCTGAATGAAAATAGATCTCGTAGAATCATATTTAATATTTGACGATACATTATGTACCCTGCTAAAAGACCATTCTTGTGTACCAATCACACATTGTCTAACCAAATCCAATTCTTTCTCGATACGTTCTTCAAAAAAATCCGATTTATGTGGATTCTTCCCCCAACTAATGAAGAGATCTTGGCGGAATTATAGCATATAAAATTAAACACAATTTTACAAATAAATACCCCACTTATTTGTCAAGAAGAGATTGAATAGTTGACTTAGCTCCTTGTTGTTTGAAGAAACCTTTCACTTCAACTGGTCTCCTTTTTTTTTTTTCACAGAAAGCTAACATGAGAAAAAGAGAAGTGAAATCTAGATAGTCATGTATCTAAAATTAACTTGAAAGTGAATATTTTTTTATGGATTGCTATGTGTTTGAAGTAAGCACTTTTTCTAAAAGTGAAGTTAGCTCCTCTCCTTTGTTTTTAGAATGGGAAGACACATGTTCAAGAAAGCTTCTTTTTGAAAGTGAAAAACATCAATTTCTTAGATATGTTTATTGGAAAAATAGAATGCCATGTGTCTAAAGGAGAGACAGGGCAATTTTCTTCAACAATGACACAATCATAACCACCCTAGACTAGCTGCCATAAGAGGTAGCAGCTCTAGTGATGTGAACAAAGACAAATTGTAGAAAAAAAGCACCATAAAACCACCACACAAAATGCATAAGAGGGAAAGACATCATAAAACCGCACACTAAATAAAACCAAGTGCAAGCCAAATTGAAAGACATCGCCCTTAAAAATCCAAGATTTAGAACAAAACTGAACCACAATCTAAAATCCATGAATAGCACTTGTTTTGATTTATATGAAATAGATCCACAATAACATCCAAGAAAACTGACCTACTCCAATTTTCCCACTCTTTTGGTTCACAAACAGCCACCAATAAGCACCAAACAATGGATCCTTGACAACCTAAACAAGAGAAAGAACTAGAAACCTCCCAATCTTTACAAGCATGTACCCAAAATAGGAAAAAATAGAAAGGGAAATCTCACAAACAATGACATGAGATGGAAACCAACATGTAAGGCTACAAGGAGATTTACGCACAAAGATATCCTTGCATTCTCATGTGAGATTCAAATTTTCAATATGATACGTCTTGTATCATGCATATTGTATCACATCTTTTGACCAATAATACACCTATTTTAAGACAATTTTGATAAATTCTTTTTAATAATTAAAGAATATAAAAATAGTCACTTCTATGAAATTTTGAAAAAAAAAACTAAAAAATTAAGGGGAAGGTGTATCGATATTTTAAACCTTTGTCTCATGTTGTGTTCTTATCTCCTATATTGTTGACATGGTTCTAAGCAGCCAAGTTCATATATGGCAGTGCATTACAATTAGTTTTGGGGCCAAGGATAATAAATGTGTATATGGGCAATTTGATAAATTTGCTTGAAACTAAGTAAATCCATACTACTTATAAAAGTGTAAATGAGGTGTAATTTTCTAGAATTTTTATTAGACAAAATTTGCATCTTCAACTTGAGTTATCTAAGGAGTAAATTTATATTTTGATAAAACTTTAATTAAGATGGTTGAAATTGTACTAATCATCTATACTATTAATAAAAGTATAAATGAGGGTGGGAAACTTTTCTTGACTAAAATACCCACATTTCTGAATTTAATTCATCGCTAATTGTGATGGTTGAAAACATAATGTCAACTATTACTTTTCACTTCATTTAATCCTCTCTCATTAAGTCTTATATAAGGTATTAACTCCCGTTTTCCATTGTTAAGTCTTATATTTATGCTATTATTTTCACTAATAAATGCTATTCATTAAATTTCTTTTTAATACTTTTAAAAATATAAACCCATGTATTTTAAAATGACTCATAAACAAAACCATTCTTTCATCCAAGTGGTAACTAAGCAATTCAACCATCCAAATCAAATTGGTTAACCCATGAACTCATAGTTAGATGATAAAATTTTTAAAACATAAATAAATATGGAACATTAAAAAAATGTAAAAGAATAGACATTTATGATATTTCTATTAATCAAATTAAAAAAAATGAAGATAATAAACTAAAAAATTATTGATAATGAAAAAGAAATACATAATCTAAAATTGATCAAAAATGATATTAATTTCTTGTTTGGTGAAGATTAATAGTTCTACTTTTTGATCAAATGTGTTGACTTTTGATGTCATAATTAAATAATAAAAATTAATAAAAGATAAAAACACTAAAATACATAAATTTTGCAAAAATAAAAAATGGGCAGATGTATAATATCGTATATTTATCGTGTTAAATAAAAAAATAAGTGCAACATATCAGAATTAAATTTATGAACATAAAAATATAAAAAACTATAGAAAATTTGAACACATCTATAATTTAGATTTTGCAATCAGCATCCAATTAATAATCAAATCAAATTCTAATTTGAATCCACCCCATCCCAAATTAAAATCTGAATTTGATTATATTGTAATATTTATTGGTTTTAATATATAAAATTTATATAATTATATTTAAAATTATAAAAAAATATTTTTATAAATTACATTATATATGAATGTATATATAATATAAATTAAATATGTTATATTTATATTAATTTGTTGCATAAAATTTATTAAAATCAAATCCGATTGGATTCAAATGCAAGTTTTCAATAATTGAATCAGATTTGAATGCAAGTTTTCAATAATCATATTGGATTTGAATTTTGCTCAACCCGATCTGGATCTAACTCATTTATAGCCTTACAAATAGGGGCTCTTTCATATACAACATTTATTCAAAAGTCTAACCTTCTAAGGTATAATATGAGCAAGTTTAGTGAAAGGTTGAGAGTTGTAAACAAAAGTGACAATAAAATTGTTTGACAAATTTCCTAATTTTATCTATGTAATAACCTAAACAACAAGATATTGATGACTCATTGTCATTCAATGTCTCTACCATCACATTTGCATTAGAAGCAACTATTAACTAATGCCATCCTCTCTAGCAAGTGCACAGTAGTGTTCACCTGGCAGAAGGAGGTTGGTCAATACTAAAGAAAGAATAAAGAAAGGAGAGAGAGGTGGCTCTTAGGGTGTGAACTCACCACCATGAAGTGGGTTGCTGCGCGGGCCCCGAGCTGACCAGGGGAGAGTTTGGCCCAATCTACAGACTCCGCAGTGATAACAGCCCCCTACTTCTTTCAAGGCTGATATCGGGATTCATGATGCTCTCTTCCTCCTAAGTCCCTGAGCTGGATGTTGTTGTGTCTACGGCACGATGAGCCGATCCTTCGGAAACCTCAGCGGCAACCCCAACAGGATTTAGGACTTCAGCGGCAGCCCTAGCTGGCTCAGCGATCAACTCTACCACCGTTTCAAGCCCCTGAGGTGGTAAATCCCCCTCCAAGTCTATCACTGGAGGGGCATTAGGGAGGTCGGGCCTCGAAGAGGGGACCTACGGAAGATCGGGTTCAGGGGTAGGGGTCCTTGGGGATTCCATGCGCGCCTTCTTGGCAGCCCGTTTCTTCCTCTTCTTCATCTGATGGAGGAGCCTCGGACCGGTAATCCTCTCTTCCTCCATGGGACCTGCAACAGAGCTCGATGTCAGTAAGGTCAAAGACACCAGGCTGATTAAGCAAAACACTAAAGTAGAAATCGACCTACCGGGCTCAAACCGACCTGAATGAGCTTCCCTTCGGCAATGTAGTCCCTGTGATCGAACCCGGCCTGAGCCCATGAGTGAAAGGTTTCCCACGTCTTCCGGTTAAGAGCAATGCTGGGAGCTTGAGTGGCCACCCTCCAGTTGGTAAGGAAAGGCCACTTTGTACTGCTCCGGACTATAAAGTAGTCCCACTTCCAGGCCGGAACCTTGCTTGGGAACTTATGCAGCATTTTGAAACCCGGGCGAGGGAACAGATAGTAGGTCTGCCCATGCTCGGGGGGAGCGCCAGAGGCACTCTTTTTTATTAACAAGATGGAACAAAGGATATCCGCGTCTAAAGGGAAGTTACGTTCGAAACAGAGAGAGATGGTCCCGACCAAGTTCCGAATAGAGTTGGGGTGGAGTTGGTCCAGCGTGATGCTGAAGCGCCTCAACACCTCGGGGATAAGGTGGTGGAGAGGGAGACGAAGCTCGTCAACAAACTGTTCCCTAAAGATTACAATCTCATCTAGACTGTGCTCCTAAGGGAAGTTGCCAGTGGGAAGATTGTATGAATACTCCTAAGGTAGGTTGAACTGCCGGATGAGGTCTTGAAGCCTCTCTAGTGTCATAACAGATGGATCGAACTGGTCCGGCGCCCAACCTCGACGAGAGGTAAACACCAATTTACCCGATGTCACAAAGGTATTGAAGCTTAAGCACTTTGAGCACTCTTACTCTCTACTCTCTCTTTGAGATTTTCTCCAGTTCTAACTTAGCCATCGGAGTGTTCCCACCGGGATAACTCCCGGGAACCCTTCACTTTCTCCTTCCTTTCAAGTGTCGTTCGTTCCAGCCAGAAGCCAAGTCACAACCAGTTAGGAGTGCCCAGATCGTGCAATATCAATGATTAAATAGCATAAATCTTACAATCCAATATACGAGAAGCTCTTTCTGACAAATAAGTCATGATGCGTTAAAAAAATGATGATATGTGTCAAACTAATTAAGTAACAATATTCATAAGATAAATTAATTTGAAATGGTTTAAACGTTACAGGTAAAAAGCATACATGTTCAACCAACGCAAATGATAACAGATGGAATCAGTGAAGAAAAAAAACCCATAGAAACAACCTTTAACCATAGGTATCCTCTCATACTCCAAAGAGGCTTCTCACCATCTATTGCAACCATGAGAGTTGCACATTTATGGGCACATTCCCATGTACCATTTTCCACTACCTCCTATATTTTACATTTTCAACAAATAGCATGGATGCTTGAATATATAATAGATGTGTTTCAGTGGTACCCAATTATAACGACTCTATACACTTCAATCTCATCTAGATGTTGGATTCCCATGTACCATTTTCCACTACCTCTTATATTTTACATTCATGTTTTAAATCTCAACAGCCATATCCACTCGCTTAGACTTTTTCCATCTACTCGATGACAGATCAGGCATAAATTCAACGTGCTCACCATAGTCAACAATGAACTCATTTGCTCCATGTATGTCTCATTTTCATGCAAAATTGCAAACCACTATCAGACCATCGTGTACCATTAGAAGTACGTTTTGAGCCAGATAATGAATCTCGTTGCACTAATCCTCCTGCCCTAGGACCCTAAAAATCTTGTCTAGTGACACAAGCACCCTGAAATAATGCCCTACACTCATTAGCACATTGCAACCCTGAATTTCCGAATTGCTTTGCATGAGAGTGACTTTGTGTTTGTATACGATATGAATAATTAGAGAAAACTTTTAGTGGGTATTGAAATGTGAAAAAAATCAAATAAAAATGTGAATTACCTTCAAGTAATGATCCTACTGTTCATTAGACCAATTCATTGTACCAATGGCTAGGTCAAAACCTCCACCTGTCACAAATATCAGAGACCATTCTTGATACTGTTTCCATAAATTCATATTCATTCTTGAGTTGGCGTTGCTCTAAAACTATCCAATTAGCTCATGTATATTTTAAGCTACACGCGACCAGAACTCTTTCCTAAGAGACCCAATCTCCCGACAGTGTTGACCTCATTTATACAAGCATCTAAGAATATTTTTACTAATGCATTGTCCTAATTTGCCCTCGGTCTATCGTTTGACACCATTTTTTACACCTATGGCTCCATTTGGAAGGAGTGCAAATACAAAATACAAGGTTTTGCACTCTACATATTTGTATTTGTACTCTTTCCGAATTGAGCCTATGTTACAAAACACATTCCAACATGACAAGTTCAAAATATCATATAATCGCTTTCTAAATAACATATATATGTCATGCATATAATTTTTTTCTATTATATATCAAATTACCAATTTTTATTATTTTATGTATTTTTATTATTAGTTTTTGCTATTATTTTAATATTATATTTTTGTATTACTATCATATTACCAATTTTTTTAATAATTTTTATTTTTTTTATTTTTCTATTACTTTTTATTATTTTTAAATAATTTTCGTTATTTGTTGTTTTTTAACAATATAATCTAATTATATTTATTTAAATGTCTATTACCATTTACACATAAATTTTTGCTATCATATTATTACCATTTTTAATTTTTATTATTTTTGTTACTTTTTTACAATATAATATTATATATATTTACATACATATACTATTTAATATATATACCAATATATATACTAACTTTATAATATATATTATATTATATAACATGTCATATGTATATTATATGTACATTATTTTCTATTTTAAATAATGTTTTAATGTTTTATTTTGTTTTATTACATCTTTACTTTTTTACATTAAATATTTTTAACAATACAACTTCCATGTTTATTAATACGTTTTATTATTTTCTTCTACAATATAATATAAATTTATATATATATATATTGCTATTATATCATATTACCAAACTTTTAATAATTCTTACTATTTTTTGTGCTTTTTCTATTTTTTATTAATTTTAAATAATTTTTATTATTTGTTATTTTTTACATTATAATCTAATTAATATATAATATTATATATATTTAAATGTCTATTACTATTTACACACACACACATATATATATATATATATATATATATATAGAATTTGCACAAACAATAATTATTTAAACCTCAAAATTTTAACAACAATAAAGAACTAAGAGACTTTACACAATAAATTTAATTCAACCATATTAAAAATAATGAAACTATAATTTGATTGTGCACAAAAATATTTTTTTTTCATCTTTAATGTCAAACACAAAATTTAATTTAATATTTTTTGTTATTTTATGTATTTTTTATTGTTCTCTTTTTATTTGAATATATATTATATTATATTTTATTTTATATTAATAATTTTCTATCATATATCAAATTTTATATATTTTTTTTATTTTTTTCTGTTTGTAAATAACTTTTTTATTGTTTTATTTTATTTTATTATTTTTTGTTATTTTTACAATATATATTTATATAAATATATATTTTATATTTATATTTATAGTATATTATATATAATTTAAATTGCTATCATATATCATATTACCAATTTTTTAATGATTTTTAGTATTTTATTTGTTTTTCTATTATATGTTTTTTATTTATATATTTATATTATAATATTTTTATAAAAATAATTTTGTATTATTTTGTATTTTTTTTTACAATTTATTATTCTACATATATATATATATATATATAATACACATACAATTTTCCATAATCTACTCTTTCAATTGATTTTTACTTTTTTTCTCTTTTTATTAGAGTAAAATAAAACCTGATCCAACCTGAGTGAATCGGACATCCATATCGAGGAGTTATCTTCAACTCAACAGTGAAAGCATAGATGCAGCAAGCCAGCAACACGTTTCGATGACCTAACAACCAACAACTATGCACGACGCCGGTATAGGGATCCTACGACATTCATTATCTTGACCGGAAAATACTACTCCAACGTTCATCCGGTCAACGTCTCATCAACCGTCTAAGACAGAAAAGAAAAACTGGCATACCTCTTCAAAATCACTCTAACAAGTAATCAAACGGCGATTAGTGGCCAAGATATCCTCCAACGACAGCCTCCAATCTCTTCTTCAATGTGGTGGCAATGTCTTGGACGTCTCAGATTGATCAGACTGAACAAGCATCGTCAATGGTAAAGCAATGGATCCAATGGGTCCTCAACTTTATAACGTTCAAAAAAGAGCAAATTCAATCGAACAATCACTTTATTGCTCAAGGCCTACGACACCCATTAAGAGATCAGCAATCAACAACAACGAACAACCCCTTATAGCAAATATATTCACTGACCGTCCAAGACCGTACTGCCAGGCACACTCCATACTCTTTAGCAACAAGTGAAGTCGAACGATCAATTTATTGCTGAAAGCCTATGACACCCATTAAAATATCAGCATTCAGCGAACACCGAACAACCCCTTAGTCAATTAGCTAAACCATAAGAGTAGTTTAAGAAATTTACCTGTTAAAAATTTATAAACAATACAAACATGCATACATACCTAAATAAAATCAACTACATTCACCTACAAAGTTGAGAAATAATATTAGGCTCAACTACAGCTAGCCCGCTTAAATCCATCTCGATGTATATACATAAATGTAAGGCAAGCTATTCCTGCGCTGGCCAAAAGATAAAATCTGATAGCCAACCACTCTCTGCCGCGGTCAGTCACCCGAATACCCAAACAAACAACGACAGCATAGCAACTACAGCTACACCTACGACATAAAAAGATGGGAAACCTGGGCGACAGTCCTTGAACAATGAAGACAGGCCTTGTTGCCCACCGAACTCCACGCCATCCTGCTTTGATCTAAACCTCAGCTTTTTATCAAATTCTTGAGCAAGTTCAGAATCAAGAGTGGAGGTTGTCCTCTTCTGGACCTCATCAGTACTCGGTGCTTTCACAGTTTCTCTTCCCTGCAGCTGCAAGTAGTTATATAGAGGGTTTAAAATCTAATCAACAAGTTGCATTTAGACGGTTCCAATATTAGCTTCGCTAGAGGAAAACCTCACCTCGACAATTTGTGGTTTCTCTTCATGCTCTTCTGCATCCACCCTTGCCTTGTTGCAGGAAGAATACACTCTGCGAGAAAGCTTCTTCTGTAACCTGATCCTTCTTGGGGCAGTGCCCTGTGACATAATGTCGAGGGAATTTAGCTGGTATTGTGGTTGGCGAGTCCTTAACCTGATTCCTGACCCACCACCAACTGCACCACTGTTGTAAACAAGACTCTGCTGATCCAGCCCAAGAAAGCTATCACCACCCAGGGGACCCACTTCAGCGCCAAAACCTCTTCCAGAAACACTCGTACCCAAGTAAGAATTATCTATCCCGGCAAAATCATCAAACCAACTTGAAGACTCTGGGCCTGACTGAATATTCTGCTGGAAAAAATGAGAAATTTTGCAGAAAAAAAAGTTAATTTTCTGAAACCGGTTAGTTTATGGATTTTTAATGCATATTGAACCATATAAAAATGTCTCACAAAACCCAACACCATGAATCCTCCAATCCATAGCATTTGAGCATCTTACCAGAAGCAATGCACCCAATTGCTTCTGCTAATACCCAAAACAATGGATCATAGAACCTCTGGTGATTGACCTAGCAAAACAATCTAATAAAGGGAAGGAGCTATTTCAGATTTTCCTTTTCACCTGTGCCCGTGGCTGTGCCATATCAGTGTCTGTTTCACTACTTGAACCGCTATCCTTGCCATACGCAGGCCCCCATTCCCCTGATATCATACAAACTCTATCATTGTCATCAAAGTGTGGCTGCTGAAGCCCTGAAGGTGGCAACTTTCTATCATCTGCATTCTTATGACTGGTTAACTCTTCACCAGATTCATCAGGGTTATTAATTACTGTTTCTAAGAATTCTGAAATAGAGACATCCTGCTCACTTGTGCCATCCTGAAAGTCCATCCCAGAGTTGTTTCCAAAGTCACCACTGAGGAGGGACATGTATTTAAGTTCCAGCCCTGTGTATGCTTGAGAATGTATTGGGGAGAAAATCTTGGAATCGAGTGGTTCAAATTCCGGCTCATAAAACAAGTTCAAATCTTCTTCCAGCTGTTTATCCACCTGAAATGAGGAGCAAGAAAGCATTAGTACTTGAATTACTTGTAACAATCGAGACAGGGTTACTAGAAACCATAGAGTGAATGAACACAACCTCTTACCTCTGTTATAGCCCCTTCTGGCTCATGGTCTTCTACATCAGAAATAAAAGAACTATTACACTGACCATCTACACTTAACAAAGCATCAGGGGTCATGTTATCGACCTTTTCCTCAAGCCACCTCTCAATACCTTCAGTATGTTTTCCAACATGCATATCTGACTCTGGGGTCGTTTCAACCAATGCTACTCTTCTTGGTGTAGCCTCAGGAGAAGATCTAGTTGCTGTAGGAGAAGAACCAGTCTGGTCAATCTCATCGCAATTTGAATGTTCGATTCTATCATCTGATTTTTTGAACAGACGACAGAGAACAAACGCTCCCTGCAAAATGGAAAAGAGGAGTGGGAACCAAAAACAGTATGTTATGCATAGAAATAGCTACAGGGCAAATCAGCAGTCAAATGAACGGTATTGTAGGTTCATAAATGTCCAAGATTAGCATTAAAAGATTGGAAAGATGGATTTCACATTTTTCTTCTATCCCGCCCCATCTCTCCCATTTGCTCTGTGTCTGTGTGTGGCCGTGGGGAGGGAGGGGGAGGGGGCATGAAAAAGGTGTAGAAAAATAGCTGAAATATTTGTTTATAAAAAAATTCACGGAGAAACAAACACAGTCTAAAGAGAAATAAGAACAATGCATAGCTCAAAAGTCAAAACAATAAAGGAAAAAACGGGGAAAGAAAAAGGATACCTGGCCAGGGTGGGTACCATCGAGCTCCTCCTCAGTTGCTCTGTACTCGTGCATTATCCAGTTGGTTCTCTGACCGTTGGGCGCACGACCCCTATAGAAAACCAGAGTCTTCTTCATACCGATCAGGTGCATCCCAGAGGTGCGAGCCTTGATTGTCCTATCCTTACCAGTGGCTTTCCAGTACCCAGCCTCCGTGGCCCTATTGGAACGATGGCCATTCGGATATTTCCTATCCCGAGGGGAGAAGAAAAACCACTCTGGATCTCCATTTTTTATCACCGATAACTCTGAAATACGGTCAATGGAGAGATAGAAACATCACAAAAAATCAGCAAGAAATTGATCTAAATCCAACGATCTAATTTGCACTTTAATGTAGAAAATAAACAATTAAAGAACAAAAAGTGGAGTTAAAGAAACCCTAAAAAATTCTAAGAATAAGCATTACGGAAAGAAAAGAAACCCATAGGCCATAGCATGATGAAACAAAAGGATTCGGATTTTCACAGGAAAGGATGTTTCTTACCAGGTAAATCCCAGGGTTCCCACTTACAGACATCAACCTCAGGAATGACCCGAACCTTGTCTTCCTTCCCATTTATCTTGGATCGTAGATAATGATTAATGAGCTCTTCGTCAGTCGGACGAAATCTAAAACCTAAAGGCAGAGCACCGAGAGACAACACTCCCATCTCATCAGGTATCAGCCCAAGACCAAGAAAGCCCCTCCCTCGGTAGTCGGCACTCGGCAGAGAAATACTTAACACTTAAGAGTGCTAAAAGCAAAGAACTATAAAACCAAGCAGCGGAAATGGAGATCAATGAAAACCCTAGAGGGGGAAAAAAGAAACAAAGAAGCCAACTTTCAGAGGAAAATAGAAACTGCAAAGCAAGAGATTATTATGTTATCAAGGAGAAGGAAAAGCTTTTTAGTATCTCTCCTCTCCATCTTATCCCACTCGGTTTCGAAGAAAGAGCAGAGAGGCTCTGCATATGCAAGTAAGCGAATACACGAAAAGGGAGGAAGCGTGGATATGTATTGCGTCGTATGTATATTTTAAGTATCACATCATCTTATCCATCCGTCCGGTCCAGTATCGACGGACGGATCATAGCAAGTTGCAACTGCTTCCCTTTTTTTTTTCCATTTTCCACAAAGGAGCCGCTGAAAACCGAATGGTTATTATGGAATGGAATGGGTCCAAAGGGAGTATGGGACCCGACATGACAGACACCCCCTCAATTCCTCAAACCGCGTCCCGGATCGAAATCCTCCCAATCCCAAGTATATACTAACTGGAACTTGGAACTTGGAAAATTGGACGCCACCCACCCACCTCCCTGTTCACACTTCACATCATCTTTCGTCTCTTTACCCGCTTGTTTTTTATCGGTCCTGATCCACAGCTTTTCTCTTTCTACCTACATAAAGTTACAAGGACGATTTTACCATCTTCCGGTTTGCTTATCCTTAAAGAAAAGCACTTGGACTGGGCGCGTAATTTGAAGAAGTAATCAGGGCACTATTTATCTCTGGAGACTGTGAACATGTCACAGTTCCAACCAGGAGTCGACACGTAATAAATATCGTAATCGTAAGCCGTACTGATTGACGTAGGAAGCCAGCCAGTTGAATCTTCAAAGAAGCAGACATGGGGTCCACCGAAAGATGCTTCACTTCTTTTTACTGTAACGTTAATGTGTAATGCAGTGGACTAGTACTAGTAGGCAGTAGCCAGGGTCAGCTGAGGTGGAACTTGTCATCGAAATGTGAAATGGCATAATAGCCCTTGCTTATTAAAAAAAAAATGATAAATTACAAAAACCTCCCTGAAGTTTTCGACAATCATAAATTAACAAAAACCTCCCATCAACTTTTAAAAAACTCAACATAAACCTTCCCACCGTCACTATCCCAGACGGAAAAATGTTTGATTGATGCATTAGTTTTCTTAAATGCCCATTTTACCCTTTTGTTAATGGCAAAATCATGGACTTGGATGCTTCTTTTGGTGTAAAATAGGTAAAATCACGACATTTGATGTTTCTTTTATAAATGGTCAAGAACCATTATAACACGCATTTGAAAAAGAAGCTTGGGATAAGAAAGTAAAAGGGCAAACTTGTTGCTCTTCATCACTAACAAGCTCGAAAAGATGCAATCAAATGGGGGCAGTTCTCAAGCTCCCCACGAATCCAAATTCTAATCTTCAACTACTTGTGACAAAAATAGTGCTAAGCTCGTTCAATCCAAAGTGAACTAAGCTTTCAAAACACATTTGAAGCTGATGAAGGAAGATTTGGCCCGACCTCTCTATTACGTGACAAGTCGCAGAAATAACAGCTCGGCAAAAGGGGCCAAGCCTAGGCAGGAACAAGGGCGCTAGCGGACTCTCCCTACCGGGGGCCCGAACTGACCCACCTTGTAACAGCTCGGGACACACTTCGCCGAACTGACCCACCTTGTAACAGCTCGGGATACACTTCGCCGAACTGACCCACCTTGTAACAGCTCGGGATACACTTCGCCGAACTGACCTTGTAACAGCTCGGGACACACTTCGCCGAACTGACCCTTGTAACAGCTCGGGACACACTTCGCCGAACTGACCCACCTTGTAACAGCTCGGGATACACTTCGCCGAACTGACCCACCTTGTAACAGCTCGGGATACACTTCGCCGAACTGACCTGCCCTATAGACACCTCCGAGCTCAAGACCGCCTCGCTCAGCACTTCGCATCACTTGGCACCAAAACCAAACAAGTCGTACCATGCCTGACACTAAGGAAGTTCGTGCCCAAGGGCGCCGCGCCTGACTGACTTGGGATCTGACGTTTGGCGGTAACACCCTAAACGGCCACCTGCCACCGCCACTGACACCGCCATCTCCGGTTAGATGACGGTTAGGCAGTGACAGTTCTGTCTCAGCAGAAAGGACGACGGCCGAATTGACAAGCACAAGTAGACAGGTCTCTACTACTGAGATCTGGCGATAAGGTTGGAGCTTAAGGTAAATGAAGTCACACACCTGAACTTCTAACGGGCGGTGGTGAGTGTCATAGCGGGCCTTCATTCGCTGTTGGACTTAAGCAATCTAAGAATCTTGTCTCTCGCAAGTAGACGGGTCTCTACTTCTGCCACCTTGGATGACCCATATTCATAAGGTAATATGGGAGGAGGTTCTCTGCCATAAAGAGCTTTGAAGGGTGTCATTCTAGCAGTCGATTGATAAGTCAAATTGTACCAGTATTCTACCCACGGAAGCCAGTGAGACCACTGTCGACGCTTTTCCCCTATGAAACATCTAAGGTAGGCTTCCAAGCAACGATTAAGAACTTCAGTTTTCCCATCAGTCTGCGGATGATAACTCGTGGAGGGGTGCAGTTGTGTTCCTTGCAACCGAAAATATTCCTTCCAGAATGAACTCAGGAAAGCAGGGCCCCGATCTGAGACAATGGATCTTGGGGTTCCATGCAGCTTGGGGACGTCCCAGATGAAGATGTCAACCACCATTGTTGCGGCGTAAGGGTGAGGTAATGCAAAGAAATGGCTGTACTTGGTGAGACGGTCAACCACTACCATGATAACCTCCTTTCCTACTGAACGAGGAAGACCCATGATGAAGTCCATGGAAAGGTCTTCCCACACTTGATCTGGAATCTTGAGAGGTTGTAGAAGGCCAGCGGGAGACTGTGACGAGTATTTCTGTTGTTGGTAGATTTGGCATTCGGATACATATTGTAATCTTATGCATTCCTACCCAATGAAAGTGGCTGCTAAGCCTCTTTAGGGTCCGTTGCACCCCTGAGTGCCCTCCCAAGGCGGAGTCATGAAACAACCTTAGCAGTTCAGCTTTGTGGGCCGAATTCTAGGCAACAACAAACTGACCCCTAAAGAAAAGATCAGGCCCCACAACTTGGTAACCAGCAACTTGTGAAGGGTCTCGCCTCCACTTATCTCTAATGACCTGCAACTGCGGATCAGACCTAGCTTCTTGCCGTATAGCTTCAAACAAAGGGAAGCTAGGCTAAGAGTAGGTCAGATGGGCTAACTCTTCTACTCGTGATAGGAAATCAGCTACTCTGTTTGCGAGCCCCGGCTTATATTCTATGAGATAGTCAAAGCTCATCAGTTTACTAAGCCATTTTTGCTGCTCCGGGGTGTGCACCCTTTGCTCTGCTATGTACTTTAAACATCGTTGGTCTGTCCTAATAACAAATTGGCATCCCAATAGGTAATGCACGCCACTTTTGCACTACCATTACCACAACCATCATTTCTTTGACATAAGTGGACAGACTTTGGTGAGCTGCTAAGAGAGCCTTGCTGAAATAAGCAATGGGCTGCCCTTTCTGCATCAAGACGGCCCCTACTCCTACACCCGATGAATCACATTCTATTTCAAAGGGCTGAGAGAAGTCTGAAGAGTGAGGACTGGAGGGCTAGAAACTACTGTCTTCAAGTCTTCAAAAGCCCGTTGAGCTTTATCAGTCCAACTGAAGGAATCCTTCTTTAATAGACGAGTTAAAGGGTCGGCCATAAGCCCATACCCCTTAATGAAGCGCTTATAATATCCGGTAAGCCCAAGAAAGCCCCGCAAAGCCTTTATAGTAGTGGGCTTGGGCCACTTCTGGATGGCGTGTACCTTTTTTGAGTCTGCCATGACCCGACCTGCTACAACCACATGGCCTAAGTACCGAATTTGTCCTTGTCCAAAGGAACACTTTGTCAGTTTGGCATGTAACTGGTGCCCCTTTAGAGTTGTGAGGGTGAGTTTCAAATGTTCCATATGTGTGCCCCAATCCCTGCTATACACTAGAATATCATTAAAAAATACCATAATAAATCGCCTTAGAAATGGCCTGAAGATGTCATTCATGAGGGCCTGAAAGGTGGAGGGGGCGTTTGTGAGTCCAAAAGGCATAACCAAAAACTCATAATGGCCATCGTGGGTCCTAAAGGCCGTCTTGTGGATGTCGGCCTAGTGGACCCGAATCTGATGATACCCAGACCACATGTCTAATTTGGAGAACACTCGTGCCTCTCCTAATGAATCCAGTAGTTCGTCAATGAGGGGTATAGGAAAGTTGACCTTCACAGTAATATGATTCAAGGCCCGATAATCTACGCAAAAGCGCCAACTACCATCCTTCTTTACTAAGAGTACAGGAGATGAAAAAGGGCTGGTGTTGGTCTGTATATGCTCTTTTTTCCAATAGTTCTCTCACTACCTTCTCAATTTCTAGCTTCTGAAAGTAAGGGTATCTATATGGCCTCACATTGGCTGAATTAGAATCGGGTAAAAGAGGTATCTGATGATCACGAGCCCGGGGTGGAGGTAATTGGTTCGGCTCCTTGAATACATCGTCAAACTGATCGAGCATCGATCGTAAGGCCTTGTATTGGGATTGTGGGGTGAACACAGCCTTGGTTGTCCAAAATTGGGACTATGGGGAGAATGCCTAAGTGCATAAATATGGGTTGGCCAGCATCCTTGAAGGCCCGTATCATGGAGGCTAAAGTGCCACTTTGTGGACTAGGGGGGCACACCCATTGTAAATGACAAGACTGGCCATCCTGGTGAAAATCCATTGTCATTTTGGCCCCAATCACATAGAGCAGGGCCCTGTATGAGGATTTTTTCCTTCTTACATACACCATTACACGACATCTGACTCCCATTGCCCACATGGATTGAAAAGAGAGGAGTGGGTTGTATGGTCATACCTAGCTGCTTAGCCAAACGACAAGTGATGAAATTCAGGGTAGAGCCACTGTCAATCAAAATCATCATAATCCGGCCCACCAATCTTCCTTCTACGCGCATGGACTGAAGAGAGTTGAGGCCCATGAGGGCGTGTAGGGAGATCTCAGCCCCGTTAGGTTCTAGTCCGTTGGAATCAGTTCACAGTCATTTAAGTGCTCTGGGTCTGTCTCTTCCGGCTCTTCCTCTATCTGTAGGAGAAACACCCGCTGGACCTGGCATTTATGGCCCGGTCCAAACTTATCATCACAGTTATAACAAAGGCCTTTCTCGCGTCGGGCTTGCATCTCAGCCCATGAGAAACGTTTGAAGGGCATAGTGGGCCGAGGCAATATGGGCTTCTGATGATCCCCAGCCAGTTTCATGGGCTGCTGATTGACCCGTGGAGGAGTCCTCAAATTCGGGTAGGTCGATTTGCTAGCTCTACGAAGGCTATCGATTCTTTCTTCTTGCAGACGAGCCAATCCCACCGCAGCCATGACAGTCGTCGGATGGAGAGCCCTCACCTCCAAACGAATATCCTCTCTGAGACCTCCCACAAAACATCCTACTAAGGCTTTCTTCGTCTAGCCATGTACCCTGATCGCCATCCGCTCGAACTCGAGCTGGTACTTTGCTACCGTTCCAGACTGCTTCAACTGGGTGATCAGCTCATCGTAGTCCACAAACGCCATCGACCCAAAGTGGATGCACAAAGCTTCGGTGAACTCCGCCCAAGTTACCTGGGGATGATTTTGGCGATACCACTAGAGCCATAGAATCGCGTCTTCTTCTAGATGAATGGAGGCGATGGAGACGCGCTGGTGTGCGAGAGTTTCGTGGTATTGGAAATATCTTTTTGCTCGGAAGATCCAAGGAATGGGATCTCCACCAGAATAGTTGGGAAAGTTGATCTTAGTGACTTTTCCGGTGGGGTAATCCCCTGTTCTTTGGCTACTGGAAGCAGAGGCTTCCACTCCTACTAGATGACTGGTCTCGCCGGATTGTTGCTAAGAGAGAAGGTGGAGACGACCACTTTGAGTTCCTTAAGTTCGTTCAACACCTGGTGAAATCCAACCTCAAGCTAGTCGACCCCTTCATCCACGGTAGTGGAACGTGTCTGTGGCATCGTGAAGCCTAGGATTTGGATAGACTGGCTCTGATACCAATATGATGAGTTACCGCTCACCTCGAAAGCCCCTTCAAGGGTGGCTTAACCTCCTGAAACAGAAGATGGGGGAGAAAGGGGAAAGGTAGGAAGAAAATGACTCAGAGAGAGAGATGAAAGGGATGTTCATTCACGCCACTTATTACATGATCAAGGCCTTATATAGCTGGCCTACATGTATACAATCAATGTTCAGAATATCTTCTGGTGGCAGTGTAACTAACTCTGGGAGGCTCTGCCGCGTGTCACGCTAGCCTCTCTGTCTTCTAGTGAAATGTTGCTCGGTGGTGGCCTGCTCTACTCCTATAGTTGGGTTCGGAGGGAGTGTTTGGGTCCCAACAGAGTCATTCCATTCGTGCATAGAGACCTAATGAAAGAAATAGAAAGATGGGGTGGATCCCCTATTTCACCAAAGGGAAAAGAAGCTCCAAGCTTACTGATAAAAAAAAGGCTTCAAGCTTCACTTAATTGATTTATGAATAGGGCTGCCAATCCCATTTCAGTTAAGATTTGTATAAAATAGCATAAATGTCCCTTAATGATAAAATGAATTCTGAAAAAGGAATGATAAAAAGTATTTTCATCTTGAAATTACTATTTAGCATAAATTGTGATTTATGATTTGAATCTACAATTTGACACAAATATGCAACTTCTTCAAAAAAAGTGGTTTTTTGCATACAATTTGTATCAATTTGCATGTGATTCAGTATGAATCATACAATTTGAATCGCAAATTATATATGGCTTTGAAAACAATATGACACTTGTGCCACTTACCAAGGTAACAATAGAAAAAGGTCAACTTGTAAACCAGTTGAGACTTGAACAAAGTCTAACAGACTTTACCTTAAATTCTTCATAATCAACAATGCCATTTTCATCCATGTCTGCCTGGATCCAAAGGTCCTTTGTCTCTTGCACGCTTAGTCCATGGGCATGGCCAGTTAAACCCAGCTGTAACATGACAGAACATCAATGGGTCAATATATAGTATACGAAACCTGAATCTGTTAATCTTGATTCAGTGGATATGGTATACCTGTCGGAGTGCGTCATAAAAACCTGAGTAGGTAATGTAATCTCCCTTGTTATCAGCCTTCAGAAGGGCAAATGCATCGTTCTCTGTGAGAGAAGCTTTACAAAGTTGATACTGACCAAAACATAGAAGAAAGAAAAACAAGATCAAAACAGGACTAGCTTATAGTTACATGCAACGAATTCATAGAATTCTAAATCAAGAAGACAGAATTGTGTATGTTGCATAAACAGGTAGTCGGAAATTTGCTGTTGCCTCTGTATAAGCATGCTTATCCATTGATCTACTATAACCACAACCAACGTATTGATTTTATAGATTATCTCATTCATATCAATCAAAGTTATATCAAAATTAAGGGTTTGATAGAGATTTCAGAGAATCCCTTACATTTGTTTACATCTGAATTATTAGGAAGATAACCTATCAGAAAACATTTGTTAGGAAGACAATTATCTTGTTTGATGTTCATTGTAAACTGTTTTGAAAATTAATGAATGATTTAAAGTGTTACTTGTCGATGTGTTTGTTGTTGACTCCAAACATTTAAAGGTGATCAGTCCATCCGTTGGCAACTCCATTAGGCTTTATCTTCAATTAACAGCAAACATTTCACCTATTGATTGAACATTAGTCTATTATAATTTCTATTACTATTCCCATTTGTTCTTCTTAGAGCTGTTTCTTTTTTTTTCCTCCATCATGTGAAAACAAAAAATAAAAATAAAGAAAAAAAAGGCTTAGTCAACAATAAAAATAAACTGCACTAATATATCTCTTACTTTTTTTGTCTTCCCCATCTATCTGCCTCAGTGCATTCAGATCCTCAGATTTTATAACAGAAGACAAACATAACTAGACAGAGATACAGTAGCTAACAATTTCCTGCAATTTGATATGCTTATGTCCTTTTGACATACACCTTTGTTTTTTTGGAAAAAGGTAATGTAAGTTTACTCAAAATAAGCGAAAGAAGGCTGCAATTCAGACCCAAGAAGGCAGTCTGAAAAGCAACCAAAATTACAACCTCCATCAGGAGCAAGACTGAAACAAAACAGACATACTAAGATCTCTAAATTCCCCAGATGTGGAAATCCAAGAGATCAACTTGCCCACAGCTCTCTGAATTACATGATCAACATCCTTATACCTACTACAAAAGATTCTACTGTTCCTTTCAGCCCAAATGGACCACAGGATTACAGCTGGAATTGTCTTCCACATTAGCTTCCCTCTCTTATTAAGACCTTTCAGCTTCCAGGAACACAAGTGATCCTTAACTGATCTCGGCAAAACCCAGTTAGCACCCAGAGCTTTAAGAAAATGCAGCCAAATCTGAAGAGAAAATGGACAATGAAGACAAAGGTGCTCCGTAGATTCTTCAGTGGCCCCACATAGCACACAACTTGAATCCAGAATTGGAATATCCCTTCTCAACAAGTTAGACCTGGAAAGATATTTATCAAGGGCCATCGTCCAGACCAGAAAGTTGGCTTTTGAAGGGATCAGAGGGTTCCAAATCTTCCCAGCAGGGAACTCAGAACCTCCCACATTATCTAACTTACCGGCCATGGATTTCATAGAAAACACCCCATCTGGCTTCCATTTCCAGCACCACAAATCCTCCCCCAGCACATCAATCTTCTGAACAAGAAGCAGACACATCAGCTCCAAGAAGTCATCCAATTCCCAATCATACAAATTCCTCTTTGAGAGAGGGGACCAAGACACTGAATTCTCATTCAATGATAAGTAATCAGCCACAGTAGCCTCCTGATTGGCTGCACATCTGAAAAGGTGAGGGAAGGAACTAGCAAGTGGGTTGTCTAAACACCATTTGTCTTTCCAGAATTTTGTTCTATCTCCTTTGCTCACACACACACTAAAACCCCTTCCCCAAAGATAGGAAAGTACCTCATAATTCCTCTCATTCTCCAATTTCCCCAATCAACCCCATATTTTTCAGCAATGAGAGATCTCCACCACGCATTCCTTTCAACTGAGAACCTCCAAATCCATTTGCATAAGAGAGCAGAATTAAAATTCTTCAATTTCCTGATTCCTAGACCGCCTTCCGCTTTAGGAAGACAAACATGGTCCCAATTAACTAGATGGACCTTATTGTCCTCCTCCCAACCTCTCCAAAGGAAATTTCTCTGAAGTTGTTCCAACCATTTAGCCACACCAACCAGGATAGGGATAAGGGATAAAAAATAAGTTGGAAGATTTGAGAGTGTACTTTTGATCAAGGTTACCCTTCCACCAAAAGAAAGGTATTTTGCCTTCCAAGATGCTAGCTTTCTCTCCATTCTCTCAATGACAGGATCCCAGATCGAGGAAGAGAGCCAGTTAGCCCCCAAAGGGAGACCCAAATACTTCACAGGAAGATAATTAATCTTACATGCCAAGACCTCAACACATTCCTCTAAATTGTCAACCAGCCCCACTGGTATGATAGAGCTTTTGTTCAAGTTCACCTTCAGACTAGACACCACTTCAAACCATATTAAAATACTAAGAATGAGATTCAATTGGGATGGAGAAGCTTACAAAACAGGGTCAAAATTTCCATTACACATATGAAAAGCAAAGGAGACAGAGGGTCCCCCTGCCTCAGCACCCTAGAACTATCAAAAAAACCTGCCGATTGGCCATTGATCAACACTGAGAACTTAGGAGAGGAAGTACAAACTTTAATCCAATTCCTCCACTTCTGCCCAAAATTCATATGGTGCAGGACTGAGTCAATACACCTCTAGTTAACATGATCATACGCCTTCCCAATGTCCAACTTGCAAATTAAACCTAGAACTCCCTCTCTTCTTCTTGAATGAATTAATTCATTAGCAATGAGGACTGAATCAAGCATTTGTTTACCAGGAACAAAGGCACTTTGATTGTTAGAGATGACACTTTCAATCACTCCTTTCATTCTCTCAGCTAGGACTATAGCCAAAATCTTATAAAAACTGTGGAGGAGGCTAATCGGCCTGAAATCTCTCACATTAACCGCCCCTTCAATTTTAGGGATAAGAGTGATGAAGGTAGCATTCAAACTTCTCTGGAGGGAGGCATTCTCATGGAAAGCCTGAAACACATTCATGATGTCTTGCTTAACCATATCCCATCATTTGATGTAGAACAAATTAGTAAGGCCATCCGGGCCAGGCGATTCATCAACCGCCAACAAGAGAATGGCCGATTTAATTTCCTCCTCCGAAAAAGGCCTTTCAATAAACAACTTTTGCTCCCCACTTAGCTGTTTAAAAGGAAGGTTTCTAGGAAAGGGTCTACAAGCCCAAGATTCTGTATAGAGATGTTTATAAAAACTTATTGCCACTCTCTTTATATCCGCATCAGAGCTCCCAATCATTTCTTCCCATTCCAGCTTAGAAATAGAAGATACCCTCAACCTGGCATTAGCCATTTTATGAAAAAATTGGGTATTTCTGTCCCCCTCTTTCAGCCACCTCACTTTAGCCCTTTGTCTCCACTTGATTTCCTCCTCCACTGCCAATTTGTCATATCTTTGCTTAGCTTGGGATCTCTTAATCCTACTTTCCTCAGAAATAGGACCAACCTCTTCAGCTGAATCCACTTCCTCAATGATACTCAACAGGCCGATCTTTTCAATTTCTGACTTCAAGGAGAATTCCTTCCTCCAGATTTTTAATTTCTCTTTAACTGCTCCAAGTTTTCTTGCCAAAATAAATGAATACCACTAAGGGGTTCAGAGCCGGCCATGAATACCACTAAAAAGGTAGGTAGAAATAGGTCAGATATTCAGACCATCAACCAGCTTAGACAGAGTCATTCTCAGTACTCCCTCCACTGAACTAACTCAGCTCAACAAGAATCAAGTCTCACACTTGAGAATGATCTCTCACCGTCCTGTTGCAGGTTTCTCAAAGCACATCTAAGTTCCAGAAGAAACATTTCCAGATTTCCATTGTCACCATCAATCTTCAAAACCCTAAACCTCCTGTGCCTACTCCATTGTCCCACAATTTTAACCCTCAAAATTTCAGTGCTATATGTAAGAGCATAACAAACAAAGAGGCTCAGATTAACGATCCAAATATCCCATGCAAAATGGAAATAGAAAACCTAAGGGAATACCATCACCACGGTTGTTCGTTCGAGCAAGTTTAAAATTGATATAACCAGCATCACCGAGACTCTTCTCATACAAGTGCACGAGTTCTTCATTTCCAACCCAGAGCTCCTATGATGCAGATCAAATAACCAGAACCACCAACTTAAGACAGCTTGATGAACTCGAGGAAAAGAGTATTGAAGACAGAAAAGGCACAAAAACAAAAGGCCAATTGCAACCTGAAGACAAATAATGGAAGATCTCTCGTACAACAACCAATCCAATATGCTCTGGTTTCTGCTAAGCCAGTATGCTCTGTGCTCGCTTTCACGACGGTTCTGATTCTGTGCTTTTTTTACGAATAAATAAAAGGAGTCAAGCAACAATTTGTAGAAAAGGAAATGCATACAAATGAAAAAGAAAAGAAGAAGATTCAGCCAAAAGTTGCAAATTTCGAAGAAAAATAGAAAAACAGAGATTAATAGAGACACCCTTCTTCCTCTTCCTTCCTTTTGCGATTTTACCTCCTTTAAATTTATTAAATAAGAAAAATAAAAAGATATGCGTACCTCCTTGTCGAGTCGCTTGTAGATGGGGGCAAGGATATTGAAAGTGGTGCAGGAAATGCAGGGGTCAGTCATGGACGCATGGCTACTGATTCTTGAAATCCTTCCTTTAAGCTTGTTGTCGTATCCAATCGAACTGCTTTTCGCAAAATTAGAAGCCAGTCCCTTTTTTTTTACCAAGAAAAGGGGAGAAGAGTGAAGTAACAATGTCAGGTAGAGAGGAAAAACTAATCCTGAAGTTGCAGTAAATAGATAAGCACAGAAAAGAATGAACTAAAGAATTAAAGCAGAGACATTAGAGAGGTTATTTGAAATAAAATAAGTAAAATACCAGCATTCATGGAAATCTACAAAAACGAAGGAAGCAAAAAATGAATAAACGGGAAGATTGTTGTTGTTGTTGAACGGAAGAGAAAGGAAACAAGAGGATCATTTACCATCTAAACCTTGTTACTGTTGTTGTTGTTGTTGCGGATGCAGCTGGCTGTTGTTAGAAAGAAGAAAGGGAGGAAATGGTTAGGGGACGGGATGAAATGGAGAATCTGCAAATGATGGTTCCGGAATTGAGATGTTTCAAATACACCCCTCCCCAAAACAAATGAGAAAAAAAAAAACAAAAACAAAAACAAAAAAAAGGAACTGTATTACATTACATTGATAAACATGATTTTTGTGTGATTAAAACCGCTCTTTATTGTCCGGCGAGAGATTTCCATTTTTGAGAGAACAGAAGAAAGAGATGCGCATTTGTCAACAATGAGATGGTGACGAGAAAGATGGATGATGGGAGGAGAAAATAAAAAGGAGAGAAAGACCCGGGCCAAGGTGCAATAGGAGATGGTTGTGACGGTACAATAGGAGATGGTTGTTTCGGTTAGTAGCAAATCTGAACCGCCAATTACCAACCAATGTGCAAGGATCAACGGTGCCTTTTTTTTTTTTTGTTTTTGGAATCCTTGCTGCCAGATAGGACGTTTCCTTAGAGCAACAGCAACTTTTTCTCTTTGGTACTAATGTTCTTGGAAACGTTTTTGCATTTTTATCCATTATCCAATGCCACATCACTACCTTATTGGCATGAGTTGGATTTCCAGGAAATGCCAAATTTGGCATTGCTCCAAGCCATACCTTCCCGATTTCCAAGGTGTGGCTTGGAGCACTGTTTTCTATGGAAAAACGGCTCCAAACAGATGGTTGTTTCTTGGAGCACCGTTTTTTCCTATATAGTGCTATTGTGGCATCGTTGCTCCAAGAAATGACAATAATACCAAACAGCCGCTATATCATATACTAGCGGGCCTGTGCAATGCATGGAATTGGATTTAAAACTATGGTACTACTACTACATGATCGGAGAGTACCCAGCGTCCGAGGGAGCGGGGATGGGAATGAAGATTGCCTTAGCGGGGATAGGATGGGAAAGGGATTAATAGGAACACTTGATTGGGGATGGGGAGTTAAGTCCACACCCCTCCCAACCCCAATTATATTAAATATATGTGTATATATATTATATTAAATATATAATATTATTTATGTTATTTAAAATATTATTTATATTTTAAAATTTTCTTAATTTTAAATAAATACCTTTGTAAAAACAAACTTTTAATTAAAAAATTCAGGCATTCAGGTCCTGATGGGGAACCCCTCTTCATTGAGGACTGGGGATGTAGGCTGAAATTTTTTATGGAGATTAATTTTAAACTTGAGATCAAGATGGGGAATATGATCCCAGCCCCGAACCCACCCATTGCTATTCCTACCTGGGAGTCATGCCCTAAACCCATAACACACCCAAGTATCCTATACTTGGGTGAGTTAGAAGTTTTATAAGTTAACTTTCACTAAATTACCAAAATCACTAATTATTGCTAAAAAATATAATAAATATCAAAATTACTAAAAATATAAAAAATAAATTTATATTTGTTGAAATTATTTTTCCACTAAAAATTTATTGAAAATTTTTAGTTATTATTTGATAATATCATTAAATATTAATAAATTGACCAAAATTACTAAAAATATCAATAACTACTTATTGGTAAAAATTACCGATAACTTTTAATTATTAATTTTTTAGTAGTTATTGATTTCATATATATATATATATATATATGCTATGTTTGGATAAGCTAGATAAATGTATATAAATTTTATAAAAATATTAAAAACATTAAATTTAATATTAAAATAGATACAAATTATAAAAGGTACGTTACAATTAATATAGAACGATGGACATATATCATATAATTTTATTAATAATACATCATCAAGAGTCCAAAACACAAATTATATAGATTTTTACAAATTAATACATGCACAAAGTCGTTATTATTTCATTTCTGTTAAAATCCAAAGAACAAAACATATGTAACAATTATATTTGAATTATTATATCAATTATTGGAAAAAGGTCAATTAAAAAAATAGTTCTCAAATGTTTGTTAAACAATATTTTTATTTTTGTAAACAATTAAATATGTTATTATAAAATGAAAATTAAAATATCAATTAATAATTTACAAAAATATATCTTAAGTTAAAATAAACCAAATATATTAAAATTTTAAAGATGCATATCATATAAAAATTCATAATTTTTAATTACTAAAATAAATATTTTATTAATAACATTCTTATTTTTTTATTTTTGAAAATATAAAACCATTTTTTATTATAAATGTAGATTAGTGGGTATGATAGATTCAATTTATATTTTATTCTCAAATATTTTATAAATAATATTATTATTTTTTGTAAATAATAAATACCTTGTTAGTTAATGCAAACTAACATATTAATTAATCATTTATAAAAATTTTAAGATACATATCATGTGCAAATTTATAAATTTTAAGCACTAAAATAATTATTCTATGATTAATATTGTTATTTGTATAAATTTCTTGAAATTAAAAATCATTTTTTGATATAAATGTGGATGTGATAAATCATTTATTCTAGTTTATAAAATACTAAGTTTGAACATTATTATTTTTAATTTGTAGTTGGAGTTGTTGAATAAAAATATATATTATTTATGTGGATTGCATGTGAACACTAAATTTAGTAAACATTAATTTATCATTCATTACCATAAAATGAAAGCTAGCTTGGTGGTTACTAAAAGTCTTAGTTGTAATTTTACTTAGGTTCAAAGCATGCCAATGCCTTTTTCTTTTTTAAATAGGGAGTCAAAAATCCGATGCACATATTGGTACCTTGAGAATTGTAGTCTGGATTTTCTATTAACAATACACCACCAACAAGGCTTCCAATATTATCCATAATTCCACATCATCAGGCTGCATTTGTTTTAGGTGTAAATTCATTTTTACATTGATGGGAAATGTGAACCAGTCTAGTTGTCGGTGGAAATTGGGACTGGTATATTTTGAAAATTTATACCAACCATGTTTGGTTGTCAAGGTGTAAATTCATTGAGACAATGCAGTTCTTTTCCCCACTACCTAGCTGTTAACATTAAACAAACGTTACTAACATTTCAGTGTTTGAACTAATCTAACGAAAACTTCGTCGCCAGCTGATTCCGTTTGGACTATGCATTCTTCTGTTTACGTCATTGTTTTTCTTCTTCACACAACACAGAGGAAGACATGTCACCAACCTGGGTTGTTCCCTTCTATTTATAGGGTGATTTCAGTGGTGGTGAAAAAATATAAGCTTGAGTTCATTGTTGCCATTCTACGTTCATCTCAAAGGAGAAGACGATCTACAGTGATTAAAAAAATAGAACAGAGGAGGGGGGAAGAAGAAGAAGAAGAAGAAGAATGAAGGAGAAGAGAGAAAGAGAGAGAACAAAAGAAAAAGATGGAGAGAGAAAGGTCGGAGGTGGGTTTAGATCTGCCGCAGCAGTGACGGAACAGAGAAAGAAAAAATGGGGGGAAGAAGAAGAAGAGAGAAGGAAAAGAGAGAGAGGGAGAGAGAGAGACAGAGAAATCCGGTTGTGGGAGATTAGATTGGGTTTTGCCGATGCTGCCTTGGGTTTGGATTGGGTTTTGCGGGAAATCGGAGTGGTGAAGAGGACTCTCACCTAGTTGCCATAAACGCCAGTTCTGATCAGAGCTTTTTCGGTGCCAAAATCTCAGACTAGATGTTTTACGGAGAGCATCGACGCCAGCAAGAGAAAACAGTTAAAATAGAGAGGAAGAAAGAGACGCTAGTTTTACATCCTTAATTTTGATGTAAAATATCAGTGTAAAAAAAATTCAAAAATGAGTTTTACACTGATTTACGATATAAAATTACACTCTTTCCAAACATGTGTAAAATTGAACTAGGGTGTAAAATTTACCACGGTTTGATTTTCCACCTCAAACAAACGTGGCCTCACAAATTTTTTTTGGTAACATTCAACATCAGGAATTAGAGTGATACCATCATAATCCTACAAATCGTTGTTATTTTGCAATTTTTTAAGAGATTGTCAACTTATGAGTAGAGTTGTAATATGATTGGATCCAATTACCTCCACATCCAATCCAATTGTCAAACCTTTTTTATCTGAAATTCGTTATATCAGACTTTATCAGATTTGGATTTAAATAACATATAATTTATTGTGTTTAAAATAATAATAAAATAAAAATAATAATCTATATGTTTGGGTTATGGTCGAGCTGGATTAGAACTCCACATGGTGGCCTCCGCAGCCATTGTCTCTCTCCAACCACGTCAACGCCATGCATGACAGATAATCATAACCAAGAAGGAGTGTCCTTCACAGACCGGGAACTTAACTTTGATGGGGAAGAGGAGTTATCCCAAAGACCTCGGCAGAGGACCTCATCCCAACAACCCCAGAAGCCTCATCCAACTAAAACACGAACATCCAACTATAAATAGTAATCTCTGCTCAAGGTAAAGAACTTTTGAACTTTGATACCTTTGTTTTAACTCTTCTGCTCAAACCAGCATTGCTCTTAGTTGCTCAGCCCGACCACCTACCCTTCCATTCAACTGACTTGAGCGTCGGAGTGTCTACTCCGGGAATAACTCCTTGGGCCTCTAACTTTCCCTCTTGGTTGCAAATCCCAGTGCGCAACTTCGTCCTTCAACCTTGGCCTTGTCTAGTTGGTAGGATTATCTAATTGCATCATTGGTTCGAAACACCTCGGACCAGACAACATCAAATTGGTGTTGTTTGTGGGAAACACACAAAAAGCCATTTCCTAAACCTCTTTCCACGCACTCAAGACAACCATGCCTAGACACACATCTAACCTCTCTAAAGCATACTCCCCATCTCAGGGTTCACACTTTCACCGTAGCTCTCTACCTCGAGATTCCCAACAGCAGACCACGGTCGATCTCGTGCAATTCCAGGTGATGCAATAGAAGGTTGACCGCATTCTTGCAATGATGGAGACATTGGGACAGCCATCTCAAACCCCTCAAATCGTTCACCTTGTCGCATAGGCGCTTACTATAGATGATCCTCGCATTGAGGACCCCAAAAAGCACCACCTAGACAAGTAGAGGGTCTGATCCAACCATG
Organism: Nelumbo lutea; assembly: GCF_056320005.1. Lineage (NCBI taxonomy): Eukaryota > Viridiplantae > Streptophyta > Magnoliopsida > Proteales > Nelumbonaceae > Nelumbo > Nelumbo lutea. The sequence continues at coordinate 220,766,636 of NC_142684.1, forward strand.
AAAGGCAATAGTCATCCAAAAGATTAGACTCTCCAGTCTGGTCCCATGCACATGATATTTATAGCAAGTCACACCATTCCACCTAGATATCGACAAGAGAATAGCTTGGCCATTGTCCACCACAACCACTGATCTCGATAGTCGAGTCCAGTTTGGTTCGTGGGCACGACCCCAACTGACAAAGACACCAAGATTAGGGAACTAAGAGAACACCTAGCCAAATTGGAACTAGCCAAGTAGACAGAAGCATGGTTCCTCCAACAGCTCGGCCCATAGAACACCATACACAACTCGTGAAGGACCAATCTTCGTTTAAGAGATCATGGATGAACTCCCACCAGCTGGTTGGCGGCCTCCTTAGTTCGACAAGAACGATGGAGATGCGGACCCCAACGATCATATCGAAGGGTTCAAGGCCATGATAATGTTGTACGCCTCTTCCGAGGGCCTCATGTGTAAGGCTTTCATAGCCACCCTCCACGAAGTCACCAGGACATGGTATGCCTCCCTTCCTCCACAGTCTGTATCCTCCTAGGAACAATTGGAGACGCAATTCTTAGTGCATTTTACCACCAACCAAAGGCACTGGAAGACCTCATCTAGCCTCATGCAAGTGCAGCAAAGAAAAGGAGAAACCTTGAGGGAATACTTGGTGAGGTTCAACGTCGAGGCCCCTCAAGTCCGAGCTCTGAACCAATCAGTAGCTATGACCGCCATCATGAACAACTTGCTCCCCTCTATGTTCAGCTTCTCTCTACAGAAGAACCCTTCCCTCAACCTGGCCGCATTCATGAAGCGTGCACAGAAGTACATGAATGCCAAAGAAGCCCAGGCGTTGTGTAGGGAAAATGAAGAGTAGCACGACCGGAAGCGCAAGGACCACGATGACCGAAGACTGGAACGAGAAGCCAGGAGGCCAGATCGTTAGCTTGACCATAGACCGAGGATCCCGCCACTGACATTTCATAGATTCACTCCATTCAATGTTCCACGGGCTCACATACTGATTTAAATATACGAGCGAGGTCTCATCAAGTGGCCTGAGAAGATGAAAACCCAAGGCAACAAGAGAGGCCAAAACAAGTTTTGTAACTTCCACTACAACCACAACCATGACACCGAGATCTGTCATGACCTTCGTTATCACCTGGAAGACCTCACCTGACATGGATACCTTCACGGATTCATCAACATCAAAGAACACAAGCCTAGGGAAGAACCGCATCGCGCCAACGAGCTCCCAGCCCGAGCTCCCCCGGTCAGGGTCATCACCACTATCTCAAGAGGGAAACTAAGCGCAAAAACTTACCCAAGGATACGAATTTAATAAATAAAGTATTCCCTTTAAGCACGAATGACCAGATGCCAACTCAAAGCCTGGCCAAACTTCAACGGCCAAACTTCGCGCTAACCAATGGTCACAACACGACAACGACCCCACAAGAGACCCGACTAACCACAAACGGTTGAGGCCAGAACAAGCCCAATGGGTCCTGTGGGAACGACGTCCCCACCCAACTAGCAGTTGGAGCAGAGCTAACCAAGAACCACAGCTAGCTCGAACAAAGAGCATGCAACTCTCTAGGACTAGGTGAAGACCAAGGCCAAATAAGAGATCTAGGCTAACAAAGACCAAAGACCTCACTTAGCACAAGATCAAGGACACCAAGCCAAAGCCCTCGATCAACACAGGGCCGATGCCACTAAGCCAAAGACCTCGGCCAATGCAAAACCAAGGACCACGGTCTCATCGACTAACTCAATTCCGAGGCGTAATAACTTGGAGAAAAAAGAAGGCAAAAAAGGACATGGAAAGGGATACTCAACAAAAAGTTAGGCCTCTGAAGCCTTGTACTCAGAGACCCCCTCTTCCTTCGCCTCGGCGTCAGTGAGTTCCTTCCTTAGTGCATCCTGCACCCCCTTCAAGTCATGGACGTAGTCCTTCTCGACACCACGCTTCAGCTTGGATAGCTCAGACTTCAGTTCAATAGCCTCTGCCTTCAGCTACTCGTACTCAGCCTCCCACGACTCATAAAGGTGATGCAATGTGCAAAGGTGGTCAATGACCGAGCAGACAGACTTTAAAACATCAAGTTATCAAAACAGGAAAAGAAAAGCAATAAACAGCAACAAAAGAAGTAAAACTCACCGCCACAGCCTGGTGCATGGCCGCACTCTCCAAGAAGTCATTGGTATAACTGCCGGCCTCCTGGCTAATGCTGGGGAGCATCAAACCCCAACCAAGTTGCTCTAGCACCCCTTCTGACTCTAGGGTGTCCTGCGATCGAACAAACCACCACGACACATATACTCCAACCGAACTCTCTATCATGACACGTTCCGGCGGTGACGAGCAGTTGAACCGAGCCGCGACCTCCTTAGAGTCAACGACAACAACTTCCTTTAGGAGCCTTGGCCTCTTTCCCTGCAGAGGCATGTGCTCTGCAGCCTTGGGCTGCACACTCGAAACCTTAACTGTTTGCGCTCTCCTCTTCGCTGCAGCCCTCATGCGCCTACTCAATTCCTCGACACTCGCCATGTCTGTTCCTTCACGAGTCGCCACAAAGTCAGTACTAAGTAAAGAGTTCAAAAAAGAAGGAAAGAAATACCTTATTACCTACAGGCCGAGCTGGTAGTGCTTGGTCATGCTACTCATCAGCCGGTTACAGATCAACATCGAGAATGACATGTATTCTTGCACATCAATCCTCTATACCCTCATTATGGTCATCAACTCCTCCCTAGAAAGCTTAGCCTCAGTCAATGCCTTCACCTTGGTCCTTGAAACAAGTAGCTTAGTAGGGAAGGGCCGACCCCCTAGGCAATGCACGAAAAAGAATCTCTCCTTCCAATGCATCACTAAGGAGGGAGCCCCAACAAGCACTTCGTTATGCTACAAAGCAGAGAAATAGTAGTAACCCTACTAGTGCTTCTTTAGGTGCGAGAAATAAGTGAACATCGGCAAGGTAACGTCTATGTTATGGACCAAGCAATAGCAAAGGAGGCCGACTAAGTACCTAAAAGAGTTGAACATTAGTTGGATCGGTTGGACACGGGACCACCTCAGCACTACAGCAATACCCTTGCTCAAAGGAAATCGTAGCCCAACTATTAGGCTGTGTCGTAGACACAGAGCTCACTAGGCTGAGCCAAGGTAGCCCACACACCAGCGTTCGGGCCACTCAGCTCGTACTTCATGGGAATACAGTACATGGCCCTAATTCAAAGCGGTTGCTGAGCCACGTAGGGGCATTGGGCCCCTCATTTGACATAATCTCTACTTTGGCATCATCGACCTCGGTCCCCTAGGCCACGGCCTCCTCCACCACTTCAACCTCACCACTGAGCTCGTCAACCTCAGCTTCGTGGCCATTGGGCTCACGGACCATGAGCACGACAACCTCGACATGAGACCCCAGTTCGGACCCACTACTTGATGAACTAGACGAAGAGGAGGAACAAGAAGAACATGAAGATGAAGAAGATGAAGACATCTTACTGGGAAGAATGAAGGGATTACACCGTGGAATTACCGAAGCCCCCAATCGAGGGCTATTTCTCACCGAACTCCAGAGAGCAGACTCTTTGCAAATGGCAAAGTGAAATGGCCCTTCACCCCCTTTTTATAAGGCCAACCAATGGCCCAGATCAAGTCAGATCGATGGCGTCGACTTAGTGCCACACTCCATGCGCACGTGACCTCGGGAAGACGAAATGACACATTTGTTGACCCACCTCGGCAATGGCATAAACGCTGAACTGGCTGGTCCAACCAATGGATCAACCGTGCTTTGAGCCACTCAACCCAAGGAGAAATTTTTTAAGTTCCTCAACTGAAGACTGTAGAGCTCTTCTTCCACGCCTAACCGCGGCCGAGCACTACACTCCTCGACTTCGGAACTAGGGGAGTGGTGTTTGGGTTATGGTTGAGCTGGATTAGAATTCCACGTTGTGTTCTTCACGGCTATCGTCTCTCTCTAGCCATGTTAAGGCCACGCATGATAGATAATCATAACCAAGGAGTGTCCTATACGGACTGGGAACTTAACTCCATTGAGGAAGAGGAGTTATCCTGAAGACCTTGGTGAAGGACCACATCCCGACAACCCCAGAAGCCTCATCTGACTAAAACACGGACGCCCAACTATAAATAGGTAATACCCACTCAAGGTAAAGGACTTTTGAACTTTGATACCTCTGTTTTAACTCTTTTGCTTGAACCAACACTGTTCTTATTTTCTCATCCTGACCACCTACCATTCCATTCAACTAACTTGAGCGTTGGAGTTTCTACCTGGGGAATAACTCCTCGGGCCTCTGGCTTTCCCTCTTGGTTGCAGATCCCAATGCACGACTTCGTCCTTCCACCTCAGCCCTATCCAGTTGGCAAGATTATCTGATTGCACCCTCAGTTTGGAACACTTCGGATCGGACAACATCACTATATATGCTTATTAAATCAATATAAATGATCAAAAAAGAAAGGGGCATGTGACTTTACCCTGGAAACAACACTACGAACTAAAGCTCAAAACAAAAGATAAAAATAAAACTAAAAAAACAAACAAATTTACAAAGAATACGAAGGGTGATAACATTTGTTTATTCAATACAACTTATAGACAACTTCCATTTGAATAATTTCTTGAACCTTCTTAGGAATTAGTAGTATTTTTCTTTTTATTTTCCACTATCACACATTCTTGATTAGAACCGTTCTTCTTTTTGGAATCATCTTTAACAAAATTCCCAACTACGTGATCATCTTTTTTCGCGGGAGTGCTACCTTATTAAGATTATTTTCTTGTTTTTTGTTAGGAATGCCCTAAGCTCTATATTGACAAACTACTAAATATTTATGTATTTTTATTGATTCTAATTTCTTGATCATCCCAACATCTTTGATTCGTTATAAGCTATGGAAAACTTGGCCTACCATCATCGCCTTTTTTTTATGCCTCCTACAAAAATGATTGTTCCATTGGAGCCTTCCTAGGCTCTATAAAAAACATTTAGATGGGTATTATTACATTCAAGTATGTGTTCTATCTCCTACACCTTCTCTATATTCATATCAACATTTTGTTGAACACTACTTGTACCATCCTCTAGTGTATTCACCTGCTATTCCTAGACTTGCGCGAACGTGACCTAACATTTACTATTAAGGCCCCATTTGATATTACTCTGCCAAAGTGGTTCTTTTGACTTTTGTGTTTCAAAGGATGATAAGTGTATTTAGGAGCCTTGATTCTTGGGTTCTATTTGGAAACAATGATGAAAATTGAGCCAAAATTCATGATTCTTAAAAGCAAAAAAAAAAAAAAGCACTTTTAATCAAGGATTATGAGAATCGGGACCGGATATAGTAAGCACAACAAAGTAAACCCGTTAAATGAGCATTTGATAAATATTTTGACAACTGTCAAAAGTGGGTATTAATCTTTTTCAAGGCTAGGCTGAGGGTATTTTAAGGGACAGGTGCCAAAAAAATTTCTAAGTGCTAACTTAACGTGCTAATTACAATGTCATGCCTACCTAATCCGAACTGGAATCTTGATTCTCACTATGTCCTCTTGTATAGTTATGAGTATGTGTGCCATCAACACACATGAGAACAACGGCAAAATTGTCATTTCACACTCAAAATAGACTTTACTCGACCAAAACCCCCTCTCATCATTTTCTTTCTTCCCCTATTTTCTCCAACAACTCTCTCTTCTCAAGGCTAACCTTCGGTAAGTTTGTTTTTTCTTTTTCTTTTTCTTTTTTTTTTTCATTTTTGCATTGAAAAACCATTTCTTAACCAACCTTTGGACTATAGTAGAAATTGTAGGCAAACCTGGAAATTGGGTTGGGTTGGTCGGGTTTGGGTTGGGTCAAGACACTTCGGGTTGATTCCGGGTCGGTTGAATTTTAGTTTGGGTTGTCGAATGCTACATCCTAACCCTAAATGTTTGTGTTAGGGTTGATCCGTGGGTCAATTTGGGTCATCCCAAAAAATAATTGAAATTAAAAAAATGAAAATGCCAAAATTAAAGGAATTAAACTTAAAATTCCAAATATAAAATAAAAAAACTTGAACATTTAACAATTCAAAGAGTAAACAATAAAGAGTAAAGAATAAATACAAAAAATTAAAGAGCGGAAACTTCTAAAAATGCATAACTAGTCCCAATTAGACCTGACAATCAGGTCAGCAGGTTGACCCATGACCTAACCCAACTCAACCCATTTTTTTTCCAGATCGGGTCATTCTCACAGTCAGGAATCTAAATATGAGACCCTCACCCTGTTTTTTTTCAGGTTGGGTTGGGTTGGGTTCACGGATTGGGTCAACATTTTGCTAGGCCTATTTGCAGGTAAGTTATGGGTTTTATTTTTTTTTTCTTTTATTTTTGTAAACAAAAACTAAAAAAGGAGATTAATACATGAAATCGAAGGTATGTTATTGGTTTAATATATGAAATCATAGGCCTGTAGGACTGTAGGTCTGGAGCTCAGGTATTCTCTTAATCAATTTGAGAAATAGTAGGTCCATAGGTTCTTTCACACATTTTAATATATGGATAGTTATTTCATAACATTAACAATTCAATGTTCTATGTATATTTGCTCTTGTATACATCGAACAATTGTAGAAATCATATGTCTGTAGGTTCTTTCACACATTTTGATATGAGTAACTATAGGTTCTATTTTTCATTTTGTTGCATTTTTAGTTCAATTTTTATGTGTCTCTACCCTGTATACATTGAACAATACTTCGCAAATGGTTTGTACTAGCCCACATGACCTGAATTTTGAAAGAGAAGTTGTTCACCATGATTCACTAATCAAAATAATATGTAAGAGAAAATGGGTAAAAATAAGGGTAAATTACAAAGACCCCCTCATACTAATGGGTCTGCAACAAAGACCCCCTTGTACTTTGTTTTTTAACAAACAACCCCTTGTACTATGACTGTGAGACAAAGAACCCCTTCCATTAGCCTTCTATCCAAAAAAGCCATTACAATATTTTTTAATCCCCATATTACCCTCGAATGAGAAAAACATCGTTCATCTTCCCCGACCTCATGATACATTAACAGTAGCGGCGGTAATCTCCTCTACCTCAGATTTCTTCACATTTCTCTCTCTCCTCTCTCTCTCTCCCTCTCCCCTTATCTCTCTTCTTCCCCTTCCCAGTGAGAGGTGATACACAGCTAGCACGGAGTTGTGCCAAGCCCGCTCACTCTCGGACGGAGAAGGTGCAGAAGCGGCAGCAATGCCCCTAAAACCCCTATTGGCGTTTTGTTGTCATTGTCAAGCGTTAGGCTGAAGAGGGCACCAACTGCGTGTTCCTATGCTTCAATGAATCCGCCTTTCAGTGCATCAATCAATGGTGGTACAACCCTTGCATGACATTACGATCTTCACCTTGTTGATCTTCTCCAAGGATAGATTCACCAATGTTGCCACCTCATTTATTTGAATAGTAGAATATTGTGATACTAGGAGAGGTCGCAGGGCTGATAACAATCGAGGCGTACAGAGGGTAGCCCTAATTTCTTCTTGGGTTCTCGTTACCTTCCTCAGAGAGATCACAACTTCCTCTACTCAAATACCTGAGATCTCTTGAGCTTAAAAACGAATCCGTCCTCTTCAGACGAATTGGGGTTTAGATTTTTGTCGTCTACGGTAATATCAGACGAGGATGAATTGGGGTTTAATCTCTTGAGCTTAAAAATGAATTCACTTCATCTCCAAATGCACGGTTCAACCAGCAAATCCCCACGAATCAACTCAGAGGATCTCTGATTTCCATGATGAAGAGTGACTATGGTGGGATTTCTTATTTCTTCTTTATCTCAAAGCCACATTGCAACCACGCAAAGAAGAGGAAAACAAAGTGATCAATCTGCTTAAAACTTCTCTCTCTCGCACTCTGGATTTCTTTGTTCCACTGGCTGGCCACTTGGCAACTACATCGCACGACGATGACACAATGTCTGTTTTCATCGACTGCAATGCTGTGGGAGTAGAGTTCATTCACACCAGTGCCAACTTCACCGTAATCGACATCCTCGACCCACCTCTTTCTTCCCCCTCCTTATTCCAGTTGAGAATAGTCGATTTGAAGGCAATGTTGGGAATTATCACAGCTCCACTCAAATGTCTGACCGGAAGCAATGATTTCAAGATCCACCATTAAAGACCTAGAAATTGGACACACAAATTCCTTCGGAGGTTGCTTGGCTTCAGGCTTCAAGGCATCCAAAGAAGACCAATGGAAGGAGAACCACTTGTGCCTCCCACTCCCCATTTATGTGACTAACCTTCCAATCTATTGTCACTCCTTGGAGTTTATTTGATGGAAGCCCAAGTGACTCTTCTCAAAGTTGTTCCAAAAAACTTAGTAAAAATCATAAACAGGTCAAGATTCAATGAAGTCAATTAAGTTGCAACGCCAAAAATGCAAAAAGAAAGTCTAGAAGATTGGTATTACCTCTCTGGTAATCCTGCACAGATGAGGTTGATGTTACCGAAGATTAAAGTTTTTGCGGGAGTTGGGGAAGAAGAGAGAAATGTGAAGGAATCTAAGGTAGAGGAGATTACCGTCGTTAGTGTATCGTGAGGTTGGGGAAGATAACAATGTTTTTCTCGTTTGAGGGTAATATGGGGATTAAAAAATATTGCAACAACCTTTTTGGACGGAAGGCTAACAGAAGAGGGTCTTTATCTCACGGTCATAGTACAAGGGGGGTGTTTGTCGCAAAACAAAGTACAGGGGGGTCTTTGTCATAGACCCCATAGTAGGGGGGTCTTTGTAATTTACCCTAATAATAATCTTAAAAATACCTCAACCTTGAAAACCAACCGTGCATTTATCCATTTCCCTCCCAAGTTCTAGTCCATATATTCAATATATGTTATTTCAAGGTTGAATGATAACATGGGTCAAAGTTGTTCTTACTTACACATCTAATCCTTCTACCCTTTTTTCTTTGCAATGGCCAAAGGGAAGAGGGAAGAGGGAGAGAGGGGGTTGGGCTGGAAAAGTAGTCAAGCACTAAATTATAGGATATAAACTTGAGAACAATTTTATTTTATTTATTTATTTTTCTGAGGAAAAATGGATTGAAAACCTTGTTCTTTATGATAGGTATTCAGATGTATAATTCTCTGTGATGGTTTAAGTTTTTCTATTTGCTCTGAAAAAAAAAAAAAAAAAAAACAAGATCCTACCAAACGTGATTCTAATTCTCAAAATTAAGAATTAGCATGCTCTATACCAAACACATATATAGATTCTTAAAATCCAAAAAATCCAGAATCCATTCTTTTCTAGGTTGAATATGAGGATGATAAATGGAAGAATTGATACCAAATAGGGCCTTAATGTCTAATCTTGCTACCATCTCAAGGTTCTCAACACCAACCACTATGGGATCCATAGGTTCTTGACTATCCTCATGCAAACCCTCCAAAGAAGTTGTACCAATATCAATGGCCTACAACAATTGAGGCCATGGTTGGTTCATTGCTCTAGGCCTCATTCTCTTAATTCTTGCTCATTCTAGGCAAGAATAGGCAAGAATGAATAACATTAGAGTGTTTGGTTACAAAATTCTTGCCAAGGGCCACATTCTTTTTAGAATGAAAAATCATCTTCATAGCATAAAAATTGAGTAGCTTGCAACATGAAAAATAATCATGACCCATCTTGCTCATTTCATTCTTTAAGGAAACTCTGCCTACAAAATTGTTGCCATAAATGTTTACTTTTGTGAAAGCACTTTTACAAAAACACTTTTATAAAAATACTTTTACATGAAAGAACTTTTATGGAAGTACTTTTACATGAAAGCACTTTTTTTGGAAGTATTTTTACAAAAGTAATTATACAAAAACACTTTTATAGAAGTACTTTTATAAAAACACTTTTACGAAAACACTTCTATAAAAGTACTTTATTAAAGCATTTATATGAAAGTACTTTTATAAAAGCACTTTTACGAAAACACTTTTATAAAAGCACTTTTACAAAGGCACTGTTACGAAAGTACTTTTACAAAAGCACTTTTATAAAAGCACTTTTATGGAGTACTTTTACGAAAGCACTTTTATAAAAGCACTTTTATGGAAGTACTTTTACGGAAGTACTTTTATAAAAAGCATTTTTATGAAAGCACTTTTATAAAAGGACTTTTACGAAAGTACTTTTATAAAATCACTTTTGTGGAAGTACATTTATGAAAGCACTTTTATAGAAGCACTTTTTGTAAGTACTTTTATGAAAGCACTTTTATGGAAATACTTTTACAAAATCACTTTTATGAAAGTACTTTTATAAGAAGACTTTTATGAAAGCACTTTTATGGAATCACTTTTATGAAAGCACTTTTATGGAATCACTTTTATGAAAGCACTATTATGAAAGTACTTTTATTAAAGCACTTTTGCGAAAGTACTTTTATAAAACATCTATGCCAAGTGGTAAACATTGACTGTTGGAGACCTAGGTTGGCGGTTTGTGAATACCGACAAATTTTTTTTGAAGAATGAAAATGAGCAACATAGGACATTTGTCAATAGGAAAAGAATTCATTTTTAGGAAAAAAGTGTTTGGTTCGAGTTCACATCTCCACCCCACAAGGAGCCGCCTCACAACGCCCCACAGTACATCCTCGTCGTGTATTGAAAACATCTCCCAATGATGACATCATCGAGACTGGTACTATCATCAGGAGATTCTCCCAATACATGGCGGAGATGTCCTGTAGGGAAGCTCCTTGTGGGGTGGAGATGTGATCTCATTTGGTTCATAGCAATATTTTCTCATTCTGCTTATTTTTACCAATTCTTTTTCATTTTAGAATTTCTTCTTGAATAAGAATGAGAAAAAATGAGAATTGAACCAAACATGGCTTGAGATGCTTCTATTGGTGCCACCACAACCCTAGTTACTTGATAAACTTGTTCAATTACTGGTTTCTTCACCCTAGGAGTCGATCTATTCTTTCCTTGGAGGCTTCAGCCCCGTTCTTTGAATCTTTCTTTTTCTTCAACTTATAATCATCCTCCTGATATCCATGTTTGAAACAATACGTACAATACTTAAGGGAGAATTTTATATTCTATTTTCTGCCAAAAAAACTCCTTCCCCAAACCAACTCAAACTCTACTAGGGTTTCTCTTCAAGAGATCCTCCTCTACATAGACCCTTGTAGCAGTCATTCTAGCCAATCTCGTTGTGGCCTGATCCACCTTGAAAACTCGCCCAAACACTTGTATATTGAATTGATATACTTGTCATTATAGAGATTAATTGGAAGCCATGGAAATGATATCTAGATAGGAATGGTAGACAACTCCCATCCCAGTTCCATCCCCATAGTCCATTTGAGAAACTTGAACAAGAACTCATAGAAAAATGCTTCACGTAACCGCACCCTCCAAAACTCTCCTTCACTACCTTCAAATCTAATCAGGATGTGGCTTGGATCAAGAGTAGTCACAGTCATTGTGCGTTTCAAATGGAACATTCTAACTTGGCAATTGAGTTGGGTGGGTCGGGTTCAGGTTGGGTCAAGACACTGCGGGTTGATTTCGGGTTGGGTCAGCAAGTGCTAGACCCTAATCCTAAAAGTTCGGGTTAGGGTTGACCCACGAGTCAATTTGGGTCAATCCTAAAAATAACAAAAATATTATAAAATAAAGAAAAAAGTACATGAAAAATGTCAGAATTAAAGGAATTAACCTTAAAATTTCAAACATAAAATAAAATAACTTGAACATTCAACAATTTAAAGAATAAACGATAAAGAGTAAAGACTAAATAATGAAGATGAAAGAGAGAAAACTTCTAAGAATACATAAATAGTACCCATTAAACCTAACAATCGGGTCAGCGGGTTGACCCATGACCCAACCCAGTTTTTTCTGGATTGGGTCGGATCAGGTCATTCTCAAAATTAGGTAGCTAAATATGAGACCCTAACCCTATTTTTTTTGGGTTGGATTGGGTCGGGTTCACGAGTTGCATAAACTTTTTTTACCAGGTATGAACTCACTGATCTCCACTAACAAAAATCTCTCATAAGAACACTTACCTACTAAAGCAAATCACAAAGGGAAGAGAGATTTTTGAACTCCTTCATCTAAAAACAACATCGACGGCTCCCCCACTTGATTGAAGGAGCTTCAAAGGGATATCCAGGACTGACAAATAAAAAACATATGGAAATGGATTTGAGCTTGATGCCACTACCAAGTCACCAAGCCAGAGGTGTCAACTAGGTTGTTTGGTGTTTACCAAAAAAACTAGGTTATTTAGTTCCATTGCTATTATCAACTAGGTTGTTTGCTAGAGGTGTACTCCATTGAATTACAAATAATAAATTTTTATCCATTATTAGGTTAAGTTTGGGTCTGGCCAAAACCTTGGGTTCTTGTTCGTTTTTTAGGCTAAGCCTAGGCCTAACTTTTGAGTAATCCAAGCTTGGCCTAACCCTGAGCCAACCCGAACTCAGCCTAGCTACATACATACGTAGGGGGTGAATCAATGATGGTATAAATGAGAACATATGATATAAGACAATCTTAGGCTGCGTTTGGATAAATTTCTTTTTGTATACTTTCAAAATTAAGTATTAAAGTAAGGCAAGCATTGTATTTCTACTTTCATGTTTTTGCTGTAAAATGTATTTGGAAGAATGCTTTTTCAGAACATACTTTTCAAAGTAAACAAAAAACATAAAATTTGGATACAACAAAACGTTGCACGTGTAAATGACACATTTCATCTATATATCTTGCCATATGGGGGATTTTAGGGGTTGGTGAAATATTCCATCAACCCCCATTGGGGATTTTAGGGATCCTATATTATAGATTAATTTGGATTAATTAATACATAATGGTTGTGATAAAATACATGAAACCCATAGTGAGAGATTAAATGGTTGTGAGCCTTACGTATTTAATACTGGTGTGGGGCATTATCGTTGGTCCAATGGCCAGCTTAATAGCTATTACTTTCAACCAATCCTATATCATTAGTTACTAGAGATACAAGAGATGTAGATGCTGGTTATTGGAAGGTGATGCTAGTAAGGATGGAAATTTCCCCATCATTGTTGGATACCTAGCTTCCCTGACCCCATTGGGGACAGGGATGGAGATTGATAGTGATATCCAAGGGCAAGGGAGGATTTAATCAATTGTCAGAAAATGTGGGAATACCTTAAGATAATTTCTAATTAAACAATAGGGGTAGAATAGGTTAAGTTGTTAAAACTTAGGGATACTTTAAGAGATTTGTCCTAATTTTTATTATTTAAAATCAAAATATATTTAAAATATTTTTATATTTAAAAATCCCTTTTTACATAAATTTATTTTTAAATAATTTTAATTAAATTTTAGAATTTGGGTCCTGAACGAATAACCCATCTCCATTAGGGATTAGGGATAAAGGGTTATTTTTATCTCTAGTGGAATTCCTATATTGCTTTAGTTTTACATAAGAGATACATGGATTAATCAAAGATGTTTTTCTCACCTTATCATTTGAGCATTTAAACCGTTGACATTTCTTTTCTTAAAACAAAGTGGCCTCTCTCAGGCTCGAAATAATGAGATGGAGGGGAGGGTAATTCCAACATGTTAACTACTCTAGGTCCATTTCATTTACAGTCAAAATTGGAATTGAAATCCTTTGGAATTGGATCGGAATGGTTTATTTCTATAGTCTATTTGATTCGAACAAGAATCAGAATATGAATTTGAATCAACTAAAATAGATTTCATTCCAAGGAAAGAGAAAGGAATGGCCATTCCATCAAATAGGGAAATGCCATTCCACTAGAAATGGGAATGAGATTTCATTTCTGCCCAACTAAACAGTTGGATTGAAAAGGCCCATTTTAATACCAATTAGGGGTGAGAAAAAAAAAACCAAAAAACCGAACCAAAAAATCGATTAACCTAACCGGTCAGTTCGGTTCCGATTTGATATTCTTAAAAAATGATAGTTTCAATTCAGTTTCAGTTAACCATTCAAAAAAATGGCAGTTAACTGAACTGACCGATATATACAGTAATATATATTTATATAAATAATATAATGTTATAAATATATATATATATATATATATATTATATTTTTTAGTTTTTTTTGAAAATCAAATAAAAGATTTCCATTTATTCGGTGCCTAGTCGCCTAACGTATCGATTTATTAGCTGTAGTCTATGAGTCTAAGAGACTTTTAGCCTTAAGGTTCAAAATTTCAAGTTTCAATTGAAAGTTAGGCAGTCTACCTCTACTAGAGTGTCAAACTGCCAGTCCTCTTTTGTTTTTTCCCAGACTGCCAACTCTTTTTCTCTCTCTCATTTCTCTCAGTTTTTTCCTCTCTCCATTTTCTTTTTTGACTCAGTTCTCAGTTTTCTTCTCTAGCTCTCTCAGTTCTTGTCCACTCCAGAGGCCACACGGCCTGCACCAACCACCAGCACAGCAACGACGGTCGCCGCCTTGCCGGAAAGCAAGCACCAACGGTCCAACCAGTCTGGGAAGCAAGCACCAACTCTCTCACTCTCTCAGTTCTTTCCTCTCTCACCTCTCTTCTCTGTGTCTGCGCCAAGTGCCAGCTGCACCACCTCTCAGGTGACACTTGTCGGCAACCACCAGTGCCGACAACAACCAACGGCACCAACAGTTTGGCACTAGTTTTAGTTTTTTTTTTTAAATGTATAAAAAAACCAAAAAACCGAATTGCGATTAACCAATCCACCGTCAATTAACCAGTTGTATCGATTTGGTTTCGATTTACATATTTAAAAAATCAATCAGATCAGTTCGGTTTGAAAAAATACCTTACCATTCGATTAACCAAACGATGAACACCTCTACTTCCAATTCCAAATCTCTATTCCTACGAACCAAACGGTCCTAATTTGCTTCTTGAGTGGATGACCGGAACTTGGGAGGAATGGTGATTACATGACCTGGTCGCTCCTTCATTCTAGATCTCCTGGTCTTCCTTACAGACACGTCAATGCGGAGTTGTGTTTGGTTTGAATGAAAGGGTAGGTAGGTACCTTCAAACCAAACACAACATAAATATCATCATATTCTCGAGCTTATAAAAATTGCATTGGTTCTTTGCAATAATATCGATAAGCCACCATATTTCCATCCCGAAATACACAAAACAAATCAACCTTTTCAACTGCTTTAAATAAAAACCGTCGAGCCCACCACCAAACCGAGTACAGTATTGACTATAAGGGGTATCATACATGTGGCCCATCTATATTCAGACATATGTCATTCTAAAGATTTAAACAAAGTAGATACATGTTAAATTCTAATTAATGGTAATTCAAGAACAAAGCTCACTAAACATATTTCAAATTCTGATTAGTGGTAATTCAAGAAAGGAACCCACTAACATGCAGAGTGGAGCCCACCACCATGCAAAGTTGTAAGAAGTGGGAAGCTCCCACTTTCAATCATTTCCTAAAAAAAGGAAATTGTGCTGTTAATTACTGTTAACTACTAAACTAAATAATTAATTACAGCTATTGATTACTAATAATTATTGTTAACTACTTTTAATTAATTAATTACAAATAATAATTATTGTTAATTACTAATTAATTACTGTTAACTACTTCTAATTAATTAATTCCAGCTATTAATTACTAATAATAATTACTCACTTATAATAATTAATTATTGAAAATAATTTCTTATAATAATTATTGCTATTACTTAATTGTTGATAATAATTAATTAGTGGTAATATTGCTCATTATTAATTCGGAAAATAATTTCTTTTAATAATTACTGCTAATACTTAATTACTAATAATTTATTACTAACAATATTGCTCATTATTAATTTGAATTGATAATTAATAAATGTTTTCATAATAGTAATTAATAATTCGAACGAGGAACTGATAATTTATATTAACTCATTAATTATTTTGAAAATAAATATTTAATGTTAATTGTTTATATTATAATTATTATTAGTGATGTAGCGCGATCTGACTGCTCTCTATTGGAGGGTGATCTGGCTTCAAGTTGGACGACGAGCTAAGCAAATCTGCAGAACAAGATCGGAGAACCTGGGGTGACTAGCCCGACGAGGTCACTCTGATGCTTAAGTTAGTAAGCTGTTGCGAGCTGAATAGTTTTGAGAATGTAGAGAGCTAGAGAGTAGAGAAATCACACGTACCTTATGCCATCGGGGTTGGAGCCTTTATATAGTTAAGTATTCGTGAGACACATGAAAGAGTTCCGGAGTATCCAGGATGTGGAGATGGAGTTCGCTCCGCTTCCAAAGGAACAACATGCATGTAAGGCTTATCTCATTCCACCTTCGATTCCGACAGAGTCAGGATAAGTCCTTATCGTGATCCCGAAAAAGTCGAAGTCTGTTAATTCATCGTGATCTCAAGTGATTTGGGATTCATTGGAGAGACATTTGGAATTGGTTATGCGAGAGTTAGTTACGTGGTGCTTCGAGTTGCTAGTTTCGAACTGGTACTTCAGTCTTTTAGTTTCAAACTGGATTGGATACTGAGGGGCCTCGATGTCGAGGTGAGACTTGTGCCAAGGTGGCCTTGCTCCGAGGTGGGCCTTAAGCCGAGGTGACTGAATACGCGAACTCAACTGTTGCGAACTGAACTTGTCAGGTTGAACTGTCATCTTTTGGTCAGGTTGTGTCCATGTGTCCCCTTTTTACTAGATCGGGCCAAATCACCCTTAATCAATTAGAAATAATAATTCATACATTTATATGAAATAATTAATTAAATTATTATAAGTAATTATAAATAATAATATTATATTAATTAATATAATTATATTATTATTATCAATAATTATAATTAATTATTACTAATACTAATGATAATAATTATTGCTTCAGAATGTTAATTAATTAATGATAGTTAAAAATCATTTTAATAATGTTAATTATTAATTGGGATATAATCATTTTATGTTAATATTAATTCATATTAAATATTTTATAAATATATAATTAGTGTTATTATTTACATTATTACTATTACAAGTAATTAAAACTTTCAATTATTCAATATTATTAAACTTAAAGAATTGTAAAAGAAAATATTATTTTATGAATTAACTAAAAATCATAATTATAACAAATTAATTACTTAATAAAAATAAAATAAAATAATAATAATAGTAGTAATAATAATAATACTTTAATATTACTGATTTCAAAACCAATGCACACATAATAAGAATATAACAATAATGATAATAATAATAATATACTTATTATTATTACTGATTTCATAATTATTAATATATTATTAATCTATTAATAATATTGGTTATTATTAAAAAAATGTTAATAGCAAATTTTAATTACTTAAAGCTATTTGCTGAAATTACCTGATTTAATTTGGACAAATAACTAATTATTAATTTTAATTTATTAAATTTATATAATTTTAATTACTCTTTGATTTAACGACCTTACTTTTGAATAATTGGTTTTTTAAGTTCAATAATTTTTTTTTTTGCAAAAAAACAAATATTTTTTCATTTGCAATGCTAACCATTTTATTTTTCTCTTATTCAGTTTTTCAAAAGATAAAATAAATAAATTAATGATATTAACCTATTTTTATCAAATTATGTATTCATCAAGTTGTTGTCATTGATGATGACAATGATGATGAGCCAACTTTTTGACAGAGAGGGGTGCTAATAATAATTAATGACTTCTAATTAATTAATTTCAGCTATTAATTACTAATAACAATAATAACTCACTAATAATAATTAATTACTGATAATAATTTCTTATAATAATTACTGCTAATATTTAATTACTAATATTAACTAATTAGTGATAATATTTCTCATTATTAATTCGGAATGATAATTAATCAATGATCATTAATAATGATTTTCATAATGGTAATTAATAATTTAGAAATACTCATTTTATATTTATATTAACTCATATTAACTATTTTGAAAATAAATATTTAATGTCAATTATTTATATTAGAATTATTATCAAAAATTATAATTCATACATTTATATGAAATAATTAATTGTAATATTATTATTATCAATAATTATAATTAATTATTACTAATAATAATGGTTTCTGGTAAAAATTAATTATTGAATATAATTACTTACTGATAATTAATTCCTTAATTATAACGATGATAATTATTACTTCAGATTGTTAATTAATTAATGATAATTAATAATTATTTTAATAATGTTAATTATTAATTGGGATATAACCATTTTATATTTATATAAATTCATATTATTATTTTATAAATATATAATTAGTGTTACTTATTTACATTATTATTATAAGTAATTATAATTAATGCTACTATTATTGTCCAATAAATATTTCATTCAATGAAAGTTAAATTATAAACTTTCAATTATTCAATATTGTTAAACTAAAAGAATTATAAAAACAATTACTATTTCAGTAATTAACTAAAAATCTTAATTATAACAAATTAATTACTTCATAATAAAAATAAAATAAATAATAATAATAATGTAATATTACTTATTTCAAAATCAATACATACATAATAAGAATATAATATTAGTAAATAATAGTAATAATAATATACTTATTATTATTATTGATTCCATAATTATTAATATATTATTAATCTATATTACTCAATAAATACATGGAATAAAAAAATATTCAAATTATCACTAAATGAATGAACTAAAAATCTATGAGTATTCTAATTGACTTGAACTTGACACATCAACATGCCCAAAATTATAATTTCAACCTACATTTCCTATTTCTATCTCCCAATTCCCATAATTCAAATATACCATAAGGTCATGTACAGGTTTCCCTACTTTTTTCCTAAAAATAAATTCTATCCAGTCTATACGCACTGTGGGAGCTTAGACTTAAAATCCATAACCATGATTGACCAAAAGAAGTGTTGCCACCTAACTTAGAGGCGACTTCCATACTTAGGATGGTCTCATTATTCTCCTTTCTTTTATGTTTCCTCTGTTGGATGGGCTTTAGAGTCTTGATTATATTATCAATTAATTGTAGCCATACATGATGATGATTTGATTGTAGTCATATATTTTTCATCTCTTACTTCAGAGGACGGATGCATCTACAAATGTTGTTTGACATGGATTGTTTTTCTTAGCAGCTCTTTGAATGATTTTCTTCCTTCATTGTCTCTTTGAATAGATACTATTTAAATGTTTTTTATCCATTAATAAGTCCCTAAATATTAAGTAGTATTAGTGATATTGTTGTAACATCCATCTAATTTTACTATTTTATAAATAGATTAATGGTTTCAAAGTTATTGATACTTTTTTGGGGGTGGGTTGCTCAACAGGACATTGATTTTTTATTGTTAAATAGTAAATTTCAAATTAAATGATATTGTAGTTGCCCCTTACTTAGTATGAGGTCATTGTCTAGATAAAACATGGTAAGTCTCTTAAATCAAATAAAGAGCCTACCCTAAATGTCTATTATAAATAATTAAAAATGAAATAATTCAGATTAAATCAAATAATTACTTGCTGAAAATTACTGGATTATGTAAATAATAATAACAATCAACTATTTATAGAAATAATTAATAATAATAATAACAATCATCAAGTACTTAATTAAGTAAATAATAAAAATGAAATAATAATCATCAGTTATCATTAATATTTATTCAAACCATGCCCCATAATAATTAACGAACACAGTAATTAAACCTTAAATAAGAATCAATATTTATCAACAATCATTAAAATTGTTAAGCCAAAACATTAATTTTTATTCTTAAATGCAAAATATGAATTAACAAATCTATTATGTAATAATTATACTCGGTTGGAAAAAAATATTTAAATAATTACAAATTTAGTTATTATTATTACTATATAACAAAAATTTTTAATTAAATACTAAAATAAATGGTTCAAGTTGAATTTAATAACCCGTATAATTTGATGGGTTTGACATATAAGGGTCAATTTATGTGGACTCGTAGATTGTATGAATGTCTTAAAAAATGGCAATTTATAAATAGTAATAAAAAATGGATTCTTCATTGAAACCATATGTCAACCCCACCACCTTACTGACACTTGTCCTACAACAAAGGGAGTTACTATTTATGTTGATCCTAGTAATTTCATAAAAGAAAATTGTTTAAAACTCACCACGAGTTTTCAGCATTTTTCTTAAACTCACCACAACTTTTCAAAATGTAGCTAAAATTCACAAGGTCAGTAACTTGATGTTAAACAAACTAATGGATGTTAATATGTTACTATTTTAATATTTATACGTGAAAAAAAGGAAAAGGTTCAAAAAATATTTTGAAATATAAAATACATGAAAACATAGAAATTATAAAAAATATAAAAAATTATAGAAATTGCAAACAAAATAAAATTATTTTCAAATTATAGAAACTATAGAAATTGAAAAACAAAATCAGAAAATTAAAATTGTAGAAAAAACACAAAAAAAATATAGAAAACACAGAAATTACAAATAAATAACAAAAATTACAGGAAATTTTATAGATTGTAGAAAATAGAAAACGTAAAAAAACAGTGGAAATTATAACAAAACACTAAAAATGCAAAAAAAAAAAAAAGAACAAGAAAGTTGAAAACTAAAAAGATCCTTTTTCCTCTAACTCGCCATTCAAGGGTAATTTGGTCATGAAAAATGTTATTTATGCTAACATGGACACCTCTATTAAGAAGCATTAACGGTGCACTAACAGAAGGTGAGTTTTGGAAAATAAAAACTTACTGACATGGTGAGTTTTAGACATTTTTGAAAAGTTGTTTGGTATGTCATGTTTCACGTTGAAGTGTTTAAAGTAAAGATTGTAATTCTATGTAAAACTAATCACACTTTGAATTACTGTTATCCCAATCTAATTGGCAAAAATTTTCCAAATCCATGATTTCATTAGATTTTATTTTTCTCTAGTGTAACACCAATCATGATGAAGTGTTGTATGATACGTGATGTACCATATCAATTCATCACCATGCCACATCGAATGACAAGCGCCATATCAGCTAAAACATTGTGAGACACAATAGCTGTTGGGGGAACCTCAATTTGACATTTCCTCCAAAACCCCCGAGTTGCTATTTCCAGACAAAACATTTTTTGACTGTTTTGAGTTAAAATAGTCTTAACTAAATAAAAAATTCCCATTGCAATTCAAAATGCCTAGGTGGCACTGATGTGGCAGGGTTTCAACTGAAAATGGTAATGGTACCAAACTACCCTTACTTTATTGGAAATCTCTACTGATGGCAGTGATGGCAAGATGAAATGTGGTCATTGGTTTAAGTTTGACATTTTTTAAAAACTTTGCAAAAATCACCTTCGCATGAAAATTGCTTAATTCATTGATTCAATGTATGTATGTATGGACAAGTGTTTACATGTAAATTAATTACTGTCATCGCAAGTTGGAGTAGTTATCTAACTATTTAACTATTTAACAGCTATCACATTCTACTATGATTTCAACACCCCCCCAAGTTGGAGTAGGATGTGGACAGATGCTCAACTTGGACAAACAAGAGTAGAACTAATCATAGCCAAGCGCCTTAGTGAATATGTCTGCAAATTGTCCCTTGGAGGATATATGGGTTATGGTGATTAACTGATACTGGATTATCTCTCTTACAAAGTGGTAATCTATTTAGATGTGTTTAGTGCATTCATGGAAGACGGGATTTTGCCACAATGTGGAGAGTTGTCTTATTATTGTAGAAGAGCTGCATGGGTTGAGAATGATTGAGTCCAAGTTTTGTGAATAATTGTTTAAGCCAAATGAGTTCACTTGTCGTGGCTACCATGGATCGATACTCAACTTCTTCTAAGGATCAAGAGACGATGGATTGTCATTTCGACTTCCATGATAGAGGGGAGGAACCTAAGGTGGTGAAGTAACCTATGGTGGAGCACCTTGTAGTGGGGCAACCTGCCCAATCTGAATCACGATATGCTCTAATTGTGAAATCACTAGAAGAGAACAAGAATATCCCATGGTTCGAAGAAGATCAGGGATAACGCAGAATATGCATTCCTACATCAAGGTGTGGTTGTCTAGGATAAAATATAAATCGGCTAAGAGTATTAACCAAATAGTTGATCTCAGGCCTTGTAATAGTTAGATATAGTAACATGCTCACACGTTGTTGATATTGTGTTTGATCCTTAATGGGGGGGATGATCTTGTTCCATGGAAAATGGGCTAGGCCGACAATCCGTCATGCTCCTATCCTCAAGAATTTCTTTGAGATACTTTCATTGGTTAAGAAAATTGTCTTTAGATGTCCTAGTAACTTAAATGCCAAGAAAGTAATGGAGAGTTCCAAGATCCTTAATAGGAAAGCAGTTGCTGAGATATGTCTTGAGATTATTAATAGCATGGTGATCATCACTAGTAAGTACTAAATTGTTGACATAGGCCAACACAATAAGGGAATGACCAGGCTTGTGGAGCGTAAATAGAGTATTGTCAACCTTAGGTTGATTGAAACCCCATTCCTTTAAGGCATGGACCAGTGATTCAAACCAATTGCAAAAGGCCTGTTTAAGGCTATAAATGGATTTGTTGAGTTTGTAGACTCTATCATCTCCTAGTGAGAGCAATCCAAGCAGGGGATCCATGTATACTTCTTTATGTAGTTGTCCATGGAGGAAGGCATTATTTACATCCATTTGATGTAAATGCCAATGATGGGTTACAACAAGGGATAATAAGCATCGCACAATAACTAGCTTTGCATATAGTGCATATGTTTCTATGTAACCCACACCTTCAATTTGGATGTATCCCTTGGTGACTAAACACACTTTGTAGTACTTGATGCTACCATCAGGATTTGGTTTTTACCTTGAAATCCTATATGCAATCTACAATCGACTTGTTGATAGGAAGATTTGTCAAAGTCCAAGTTTGAGTGGCTTTGAGGGTTTCTATATGGGCCTTTGAAGTGTGAAATGTTGGATAGTCATAGATGGATAAATGCGCTGGAGGTTAGCTCTCTCTCATGGGATGAGAGGGAATAGCCATGGAATGGTTGTTGTCAACTAGTAATTCAGGTGAGGTATGGGTTGAATCCATGGTGGATTGGATTGTATTATGATTGTTAGTGGATGGATTGTGAACGGAATGTGGTAATTCAAAAGGGTCAAATGCATCATCATCAAGACTTGGTAATGGCATAACTGGGCTAAAAGGTTGAATGCCATTAGCAATGGGATTTTGATATGGAAACTGATCCTCAGAAAAAAATGTCTTAGGAAATGAAGAGTCTGTTCTCCTCCAAGCTATATACATGATAACCCTTTTTCCCATGAGGATAACTAATAAATAGGCATTTTTGAGAATGTAAAGCAAATTTATCTCTTCCTTGCTACAGTGTGTTGGCATAACATAGGCAACCAAATGCCTTGAGATGATCGTAGATAGGCACTCGGTGATACAACACCTCATATAGTGATTTACCCATTAAAATTGAACTAGGGAGATAATTGATGATGTAGGTAGTAATGAGAACACATTCCCCCAGACCAGCCTAGAATCTCAATGCTCGAGCAACTTCAAGAAGGTATTGACATTTTTGTTTCACCACTCCATTCTGTTGGGGAGTGTCTACACAGGAACGTTGATTAAATAGAATTCCATAGGCCCTGAATGAAATTCTTTTCCATTGTCTATCCGTATGCATTTTACATGAGATTGGTACTGAGTTTGAACAAGATTACAAAGCATAATCAAGTATTTGTATGCATTAAATTTACTACTCAACAAATAGATCGAAGTAGCACGCGAGTGGTCATCTACAATTGTGAGAAAGTATCAAGCACCTGACAAAGAGGGGGTCCAATAACCACCCCAGATGTGCTAGAGACTAGAAGAAGCATCAGTATTGGAACCTGAAGAGTGTAAGGCTGTTGATTGTGTGTAGATGTGTAAATTGGGTCATGCTGGGATGACACAACACGGCCCATGCAAAGTGCGGGTCATAACGCCTTGGCCCATGGGTCAAATCGAGCCATGCTTCCCTCCCTTGGGATACTTTGGGGAGTCGGCCCAACACGGCCCACAGCCCAAGCCCACATGGGCCCATGTTGTGCCACAGGTCAGGCTAGTATGCGAGCCGAGCCTTGGGCCAAGCCATGTGTCTTTTAATTTTGAAAAAATAATGAAAAGTTTAGCATAAATTAAAAAATAGAAAAAAAAATCTTAAAATTTTATTTTATATGAATTTTGATGTATACAATATTGTTTATATATGCAATAATAAAATGAAATAATATAATAAAATTGAAAATAAAATTATATGTTAATATAGTATATAATTATTATATAAAATATAAATAATAGGGGTGGATTTGAGCCAAACTGAGCCAAATATTTGGGTATTTGAGCTCAGCTCGATATAAAATTACAAGGCTCAAATTCGGGCTTGAGCTCGATTTGAACTAAAAATGCAAGTTTGAGCTAGGCTCAAATGAAAAAAACTATATATTCAAGCTCGATTTGGCTCGAGCTCGAGCTTTAATGAACCTGTGGCATCTATTTAAAGCTTGAGCTCAAGCTTTAATGAACCTGTGGCATCTATTTAAGAAAAAAATAAGCTCGATTCGGTTCAGGCTCTATTTAATAAAAAAAAATTAAGACTACGGCAACCCTGCAAGTCTGTGACTTATCCAAAACAGGAAATTTCAGACAGAGAAAAGAAGAAAACTAGATATTAGAATGACTAGGGATAGAGTTTACTATGCAATTAATAATGTACCCTTTATTCCACAAATACCCCTCTACGTACAGCTCTCTAGGTCTCCGACTCTCTGCTCTGCACAAGTCCATACTCAAACTTCATACTCCCTACTCCATACAATACGGGAGCTAACAAGACATGGAAAATTTCTTCTCATACTCATACTGCAACCCTGATGTTCTCTCTCAACTGCAAATTTCTTCTCCTTCTAACTGCTCTTACAATAACTGTTAAAAACAAAAACACCATATACTGTGGACTCTATCAGATTGTTTGGAGTCAAAGCTAGCTCTAAAGGGTTTGAAGCTCAAAGCCAATTCTGATGGTACAATACTGTGGAGTGTGGACTGTATCAGATTGTCAGAAGCATTTGATGATTCTACAATATATATTAAAGCAAAGCCTTCTTATTGTACAATTGGCACAACATATAATATGCTACATGAATTTCGAAATGAAGAGCAGTCCTCAGCCCTTGTTTGCCATGCATTGATGAGGAAAAACTGATGAGGGCCAATTTAGACAAAATACTCACAGTTGTCCATGCCGCTACTTTGGAAACCAATGCATTCTTCGGCATATTCAGAGTTATCTGATACAATGTGGCTTCACCAAACATGAGATATCCCATGGCTGCAACACCCCCATATTGCAGTACAAATGAGAAAGCTGCACAAAAAGAGAATATAAGGCCTTCTAGTGGAGAAAACCAAGAAGAATATGCCTCTTGTGCAACAATGAGAACTCAAAGTCCTGTACCAGGCTATCAATGCCTAGTTAAATTCTCTTTTATTAGACATCGATTGGTAAATATTTGGAAACACCGAATGTCCAGAATAGCAAAACTCATATACCCCAATAGCAAATGGGAGACCGCTCCACTTCACCAATGAACCAATCACCCCACCAGCTGTAAAAATAAACAAATAAAGGAAAATTAGACAAAATTTATTCCAAGATTATGCAATTCCTTAAAACCATAAAAAAAAGGAACCACATAACACAGAAATGTGTCCAACCTAGGTAAGAAATGATACGGAGATCCCTTAACCAAACAGTTGGCAGAACAATGAGAGCAGTTAGAAGTCCAGAGAGATGTATGGAATCAATATGAAACCCAGCCCAATCCAAAGAAGCACCAAGGAATAGCCTTGTAAGATTATCCCCTTCCAAGATAATAAATTCAACACAATACGACTCCACTCATGGAAGAAAGAAAAAAAAAACTGATAAATTTGTTTTGAAGGTTTATAAAAGCAGGTGGTTCAAAGTAATGACATAATGGGTGCTCCACTTACATATAACTCTCTGTACAAAACAATCTGCATCAAATTCAAAACTGAAACTGCATCAGAAAATATAAAACTAATGGCCAATTGAGTCAGAAAAACTAAATCTTGCAGCATTTCAGTTTCAAGGTCAACAGTATTGTCCTCTGGGTAATTTTCAAGCAGGAGAAGAATTTCACAAGTAATAGGCCTGAAGTTATTTTCTTGAACCTCTTTGCATGGCAAGCCCACAATATAAGAAGGGGAAAAAACATGCATCCAATAGCTACTCTTGCATGCTAAATTCAAAAGGTAAAAGTATATCCATGAAACATGACAGTTTAATCTAGCATGAATGGGAATACAGTAATTATCATTGGAAAAGTTAAGAATGAAATGAAGGCTGAGATATCCTTTTAGATTGACAAAAAGGTAGAGAAGTATGAAGCTAAGAATTACAGTAACAACTCACAGATATGAAGAGGCGTCCAAATTTTCCAAAGGCAGCTTCTCCAACATCCGGATAGCTCAAGATACCTCCCCTGCTCTCAAAACAGTATCTCAAGAGGAAACCTGTATAACAACAAATACAAGCAAAAAGGACCAGCAGAGCCAAGCTTGCCCAACCAGCTTCTTTCACTGTGAACGGTGAAGAAAGAAGCCCTACACCAGCCAACACATTCACTCCTGTTGCAACAAAGGGGAAAACTCTCAATCAAGGAAAGGAAATTAATACCAACATGTGGCTCAGAATAAAGGAAATTAATACCAATAAAAAGAAATCAGGGACCAAACGTGGGTTAGCATACCTGCAACTGCAAGCCATGTCTGCAATCTCCTTTGAGTGGTAGTCAATCTTGGACTGTGTGAACTTCAGCCCATGGGCAGTGCTAACTGCTAACCACTACAGTCCGATCAGTATTCAGTAGGGCCAATAACCCCAATTTTCCTAAGTTTAATCAATGCTGTCAAAGCAACACCAGTATGCTTTGTTTCCAATTTAGAGAAGGTGAAAAGAAAAAATAAAGGTTTAACAAAATTAATAAGCTTTGTTCAAATGTAAGATGCTAGTGTCATTAAGAGTTAAACAAAACTATCAAAGATAAATTGCTAGTTCCATTTATATTTGTTCAAATGTTAAATATCCATTATAAGTTTCTAACCATAAGGTCCATAACCATAAAGCAACTAGAAAAATCCAAAAGTTAAATATCCTAAACAATTGAATCCATGGCCAATGATTGACATGGTTACATCTCCTGAGTCCTGATCCTAGAGAATCCAAACAATTTACCCAAAGTTGAAGGCATCATTAAGAAATGAGTAGAACTATCTCAATAGGTTTCTTATCCACCTACAAACATGAAAAAGGACAAAAATTTAATAATTGATGAACAATAAACCAAAGAAAAAATAAATAAATATCCATTAAACAAAACTATCAAATATAAATTGCTAGTTCCATTTATATTTGTTCAAATGTTAAATATCCATTATAAGTTTCTAATCATAAGGTCCATAACCATAAAGCAACTAGAAAAATCCAGAAGTTAAATATCCTAAACAATTGAATCCACATCCAATGATTGACATGGTCACTTCTCCTAAGTCATGATCCTAGAGCATCCACACAATTTACCCAAAGTTAAAGGCATCATTAAGAAATGGGTAGAACTATCTCAATAGGTTTCTTGTCCACCTACAAACATGAAAAAGGACAAAAATTTAATAATTGATGAACAATAAACCAAAGAAAAAAATAAATAAATAGTGTACCAATAAGCAATAAAAAATATAAATTAAGTGTAAAATACCTTTTGTTTTTTCTTCACCCCATGAAGGACACAAATCCAATCCCCTCCACAAATCAAAGCTTAAACAGTCTCTAGAGCCAAAGATGCACGAAAAGAATCAATTACCCTACCACCAACACTAAATGTAGCTTCTGAAGCTACTGTGGATATTGGAGTAGCAAGAATCTTAACTGCCATCTTTGACAATACCCGATATTTCAAATTATTTGCCTTCCACCATTCCAAAGCATCAAATTCATAATGTGACATTTCTCCCTCACAAATATAAACACCCTCCTCAAGGTACATATCCAACTCTAATTTTGGTGAGGGAATTGTCTCAACTCTCTTTACATAACTCATCAATTTTGACCATCCCGAATTTGTTGATGCCTGAAAATTAGAACTAGAACTTGCAGAATACCTATTGCTACCATTCCCTTTAGTGGATGATTGGTCACTACTAGAAGCATTATAAGTAGCTACATATTCATCATAAAGCTAGTATAAAGCCCCTCGAACCTACTCAATATTTCTTCTAGATTTAGCTTCTAAATATATTTCCGAAAAACACATCTCAACCAACCTCAATTTACACCTTGGATCCAAGACGGAAGCCACTGCCATTAATAGATTACATTCACCCCAATACTTATCAAACTTCTCTTTCATCTTCCCAGCCATCCTTCGAATGAAATCATTTTCATCCATTGACTTTAAGTTCAGAATTTCTTTTACCCTATAGATCTCACTGAGGAACAAATTAAAAGTAGGATAGTCACTACTAGAAATAATGTTGGTAACTACACTGAACACTTCAAGTACCTCACATACTTTCTCCACTTTTTCCCATTCTTCATGAGTTGGCAAGTAGTCATAATTGGGCTCTCTTTCTTGAAATATTGGAAACACATCTCTAAATTTCAAAGCATAAGACAACATCTCAAAAGTTGAATTCCAACGGGTAGGACAATCAATAACCAACTTCTTTGTACCTAGTTGTAACTGTTGTACAATTTCAGAAAAAAGTTTGTTTCCTACCCTCAGACTGGTTAATGTATTTGACACTTTCACGCACATTTTCTATGACGTGACCAATTTCACTAAGACCATCTTGAACCAACAAATTCAGAATATGTGCACAACATCGCACATGAAACGATTTTCCATCACAAAGCAATTTCCTATTCGTAGAGAAGATCTCTCTCAAAAACCTCAAACATGAATCATTATATGATGCATTATCCACAGAAACTGTAAACACCTTATTCTCGAGGCCCCACTCCTTTAAACACTTGTAAATTGCATCTGCAATATCAACACCTCGACGAGGCGGAGAAACATGAACAAAGTTGAGAATACGCTTCTATAACCACCAATTGGCATCTATGAAGTGACCAGTTATCACCATATACTCAATCCTTTGGTTTTGTGACTTCCAAAGGTCTGTGGTTATGTTAATCTTCGAAATACCCTTTAAAAGATTTTTCAACTTCCTTTTTTAATCCTCATACACAGCTACACAGTCGTTCTTCACTGTCTTCCAAGAAATATTCTCAAAAGATGGATTACACATCCTCATCATGAAAATAAAACCTTCCTCTTCCACTACAGTAAATGGATGCACATGCATAAGAACCCAATGGACAATTTCCTCTCTCATTTTGGAATGGTCATACTTTGTGGCAATAGTAGGACCTAAGAGAAGATGACCTACAATTTTTACATCAACATTGGAATATACTGGTTGAAAATTCAAGGTCATTTGTTGCTTATGTTGTTTCTCAACTTTCAGAGCCACTTTTCTTGGTATGCATGATTTCAAACGCCGGCCCATATGACTTGTAGCTCCAATAGATTGTATAGATAATTTACTCTTTCAATGAACACACTGGGCCTTCTTTGTTCCATTAGCAATTTTTACCTCTTCGAACTCCAACCATACACCTGAAGTTTTCTGCTTTTTTGACTTCGATATTGGACCATCTTCCTCAACTTCAATAGGACTTTGAGATCTAGTTTGAGTACCACCTAAAGGAGAACTTGCAATGGGATTGTTTGCATTATTTTCTATCTGACTTCTCATTTGGTGAGGAACCATCGGTACTGTGAATCATGGTGATAGGGGACGGACCAGACACAAAATGAGAGAGCGAGGGTCCTATTGAGGTTGAGGGAATATTTGTTGAAAGATTATGATCATGAATGGGGGATGATGGCATTCCTACTTTTCAAATTGGTTAGTTACCACTTGATCATTCTAGTCGTTAATATAAATCAATCAACATGCTTGGATAAGAAGTAGATTAGAACATGTAAGTTATACCAAATTACATATATAAATCAATCAACAGTGATAAAGTTATACCTAATTACATAAATAATTAACAAACTGAAAAAAGAAATAATAAAAATAATAGGACATATCCTTCATAAATCCTAGTGAAATCTTATAATGTGTACAAGCCAATAGCTTCTTTGCCATCAACTCAGTGCATCATTGAAAAGCCATGAAAAGTTTAATGACAAGTGCAAAGTGTTGACTAAAATGAGAAAAAATAATTTACAAACTAGTCAAAATGAGAACCCTTAAGCTAATAATGGACCCAATATTTACCTCTCACCCCTCAAAATGAAAACCCTTAAACTCATTTTCTCTTCAGCTAATGAAGAGTTAAATCAATGATTTCAATGCATAGAAAATTCTGATCCTACAGTTGTGACACAAGAAAATGGTTTTACTCCTAAGTCCTAACCGAATCACAAATGAACAAACTTGTCCAAGCCAAGGACAATAATCCCATAAAATAATATATTCACAAAGCAAATGCAGTCCTAATCTCCTCGATACTCTTAACTGAATTATAAATTCCCAATGTATGGTAGATAGATATTATAAGGAGCAGCAATAGGATCTAATCTAGTTTTTTTTTACTCTAGTAATAGCATGTAATGAATTTTTTTACTCTAATAATATCATCAAAACAATTAAGCCTTTCTCTTTCTACAGTTTTTTTCCTCACAGTTCTTGGTATGCTACAGTAAAAGTTAAATTCATTTAGATTTAAATTCACAGAACTAGAAACCATTAGCTATTCATAAAAAAATGTTGGAAACCATTAGCTACAACCCCACAAGGCCACAATTAATCATGGACACGCCAGCCCCTTGTTTAGGTTGGAAGCATCATATGAACATGATATGCCATTTTATTGAGTTCTGTGGATTTACAAATACTACAACAACTTAGCATGGACGATTGGACAGTGTTATGGTCTTTGTGGTTTTGGGATTGAATCAATTGATTGTTACCTTTGAATGTTGGACGACTGATTACAGAGTTGTTGATGGGAGCCAATCAGTCCTTCCAAGTTCCAACTTCGAACTCTCAGACCTGTACAAAGGACAAAGAAAACCCAAAATCAAGAAGAAGAAGAAGAAGAAGAAGAAGAGAGACTGAGACTAAGAGAGTGAGAGGTGACAATACCGTCGGATGTGAGAGACTGAGAAGGTAAGAGACTTGATTGAGAGTTGTGCCTGTGAGTACCGCCGGTCCATCGGGCATTAGCTAATGGAGAGCATCGCCGGTCCGCCGGTTCGCAGTTGCAGAGTTGCAACCTCGCAGTTGCAGCACAAGGAGAGGGACGGTTGAAATTGAAAGTTGAAACAAGGGTTTTCTACTTTTCTTCGCTCAATGCTTGCTTGTTCTGATTTCCGAACAAGGGTTTTCTTCACAATCACAGACTCGTAGCTCACAGAGTCGCAGGTCGCAACGCAGGGAGAGGGTGGGTTGGAAAGTTGAAACAAGGGTTTTCGTTCGATTGGTTTTTCATTTTTTCCCTCTTTTTTTTGTTTGGTAATTGCTTTCTTTAGAGTGTGGGGCCACCGTACATCTGTATTCCCAACTAATGCATAATAAATATATATATATATATATGTATTCCCAACCAATAAGATTTTTTCTAGAGGCATAATATGTATAATAAATATTATATACATATAAGTAAATATATATATATATATATACATAGGCTCGACTAAGCTCATGAGCTTAATGAGCCGAGCCGTATATCCCTCACTCTTTCCTAATAACCTAAATAATATCCTCTAAACTACCTCCCCCACTATCTCTAAGTCTTTCTTAAATTATCTCTAATTCCTATTTATCTCCAAAATTATTTATAATTTAGTAGAGAGTTTCTCTCATAAATTACTTCTAATTCCTATTTATCTTCTTTCCCATTTTTCATCTATATCTAGAGAAAATTTGAATTAAAAAATTAAAAAATTATTTAAATATTCTAACAAAATTATATAATAACTTTAAAATATTTATTAAAAATGCAAAAAAATATAATAGATTTAATAATATTCATATTATTAAAAATTTTATATTTTTACAAAATTCATCACCAAATTATGTAATAACAATATAAATTATGGTCTTTCGGATTATTCAATTTAAATGTTATTTAAATATTAAAACTTTAACATTAAAAAATAGAATATTGTTTATCAATAACTAAATATTTTAAATAACAAAATATTAAAAATAGCTAAATAATTATTTAATATTACGTAATAAATTTAAAATAAACATGGGAACTTTCCCACTTTTCTATACTAAAAATATAAAATATTAAAATCTATCTATGGGAACTGATCCAACTAGGTCAAGTTGGGAAATTGTTAGTCAATTTGGTCAGTTTCATCAATTTGATGAACAACCCTAACTGAAATTAATTATTGTTATTTTTGTATTATAAAATAGTTATTAAAAGCAATATACAAAATATAAGGAAAAATCTTGATTAGCTACCACGTTTTGGATACCAGTTAATTGGTAAAAAAAAAATTCAGATATCATATCTTTCCCATATCATAGTCAAACTCAAAATATAAATAATTATAATTATTTAAAAGTTAAAAATGTAAAATAATTGTATACTTTTATGTATTTCTATTGTTTAGCTTTTGTTTTAATAAATCCTATACACGGTCCCCGCTAGTTATATATATATATATATATATATATATATATATAGATAGATAGATAGATATAGAGAGAGAGAGAGATCACGCATTGTTTTAATAAATATATCCTTCTATTTCAATCAGTACAATGCTGATGTTATGATTCCATTCTAACTACCTTATACAAAAACTAGGATCACGTATCATGATATCGATCTTGATTGATAGCTTTTTTTCCATAGAAAGCTACCTTACAGTGTATTTCCACATAATGGAAAGAGAAAGTTAACTAAGCTAAGAAGATGGTTGAACATCTTTTGTTCGACAGAATATGGTAGTAGGTGTCTATGAAATGCAAGATATATTACCATGAAGAACAGTGGCATAACTAGATCATTTTCTAAGCAAGCTCCAAAATACTAATAGTATTTGACAAAGATTTAGTACCATATCCTTACCTTGTTTAATAATTTATCAATATTTTTCTCCTTCAATTGAACTGTATTATCATAAAGAACAATAGAGTGGCTAGAACATCTTCTAAGCAAGCTACAAACTTTAAAACTGTATATAACTAAGATCATGTATCATATCCCTGCCTTGGTGAGAGATTTATCACAATTTTTTTCTTTTCTAATCAAAATTTATTATCACAAATTCATAATGAAAATGGAATGGCTAGAACATCTTCTAAGCAAGCATCAAAATACAGACAGTATTTGAGTAAGATCATATACTGCAGAACTACATTATAACATTTCATTTTTCCAATTTAGAATATAAAATTTCTGATTGTCATAATTATTTTTCTACCTACTATTCACATATTCCTACTTAAATTATATTCAGTTATAGAAGTTCACATGTAGGACACCAAAGACATTCATGTAATGTTGGCACACAAGGACCCAATAAGCACAATAAATCATGAAACTGCAACTGCGCATAGTTGGAAATAAATTAACTGACCTGAATCTGGGTAGATAGCAACTTTTGCAAGGAACAAAAAGTAGTATTTATAAAATTTAGCATAAAAAATCTGTAAGTGTGTGATCAGATACATGAAAGCCAAACAAAACTAGCAATAGTGAAACATTGTTTTCAACAATGGAGAGCAAGAGACACAAGAAAACTACTGCAGCATGGTAAAGCTAAGGGCAGAGGCAGGTCAATTGTCCTGGTGGCTTGAGGATATTATAACCCCTTCATGTATTAGGGTGCATGGTAAAGCTGACTAGAGCAAGGAAATACATGTATTAGGGTGGTATTGTTGATTATTTAGTCCTGTTTAGTTGGCATTTGCCACTATTGCAGAAAGAGAAACACGTGATGGTTGGGGAAGAAGAAGGTGAATCCTCTTTCTTCGAAGTTGTTTTGTTAAGTTTCATATTTGAGACATTCACTCAATTATGCTCTAGGATACCTTTGGATTTTAGTTTTCAATAATAGGTCTAGCATTTTGACATGTAACTCACTATACTTTTTATTTTGCATGATTCACCCACGTTATCCCCTCTCTGCCCTTGATTTCCCATTGTTATTAGTTTAGCTTTACTCATAAATCTTCAATTTCAAAACGTGTACCATGATCAACAGTAGTCTTCTTGTCTTGTCTTTATCTTTCTTCAGAGCCCTAGTATAGGCTTATATAAGAGAAGTCCTACTCTAGTGTGTCAAGAGGACAGGGACAAGCTGTATATATATAAGAGGGTTTAGAGTCTCCATATCTGAGCAGAGATCTACCAGCAATTACAAAGTTTAATTCAATCATGATCTGGTTGACTCTGGATTAGAAGATATCAGATTAGACTCATCAGATGATGGAGGGGGCTTGAATTTAAGACAGTTATATACACAATCGGGTACCTATGAACTGATTCAGTTGGGGTTTAATTTAGGCTCCAGTACTGTGTCTCCTTGTATTTAATGTGTCTACTACATGAATGCATATCTATTTTTTCTTTGGTAATACATGAATTAATGCATGTCTTGGTTTACCTAATTATTGAATTTAATTTGGA
This sequence comes from Nelumbo lutea, assembly GCF_056320005.1. NCBI lineage: Eukaryota > Viridiplantae > Streptophyta > Magnoliopsida > Proteales > Nelumbonaceae > Nelumbo > Nelumbo lutea. The sequence goes on from NC_142684.1 coordinate 220,801,536, forward strand.
ACAAGAGTGTTCTGCACTGTATGTGTACTGATTTGAGTTTTTTTTTTTTCTTTTCTTTTCTTTATTTTAACACTAGCGACAACAGTGTAGTTTTAGGGAGTACATATATACCATATGGGGGCTCACATCAATCGATTTATGGAGAAGAAATCTGGAAGTTGGTATCCCTGCTCTTCTAGAATATGGAATCAAGTTACTTATTTATGCTGGAGAATATGATCTCATATGCAACTGGATTGGTAAGCTTCTTGGTTTGAGATAACAAGTCATCCTTTTCATTACTTGACAACACACTTATTGTTCATTAAGAATGTCAGTTAAAAGCTGTTTATGTATATTGTGAAGGGAACTCTAGGTGGGTCCATGCCATGGAATGGTCTGGTTAGCAAGAATTTATAGCATCTCGTATTACTCCATTTATAGTCGATGGTGAAGAAGCAGGACTGTTGAAAAGCTATGGGCCTCTTAGTTTCCTCAAGGTCCATCCACAACTCTTCATCACCCAGATAACTGTTAGAAATATCTATTTGTAAGTGGAGCATGTGTCTCAACTGTATAAACTGATTTATATTATGGTTGTGTGGTGGAACAGGTTCATGATACCGGTCACACGGTCCCTATGGATCAGCCTAGGGCTGCATTGGAGATGCTGAGGTGGGCCCAGGGTGACCTTACCCAGGCACCAGAAAATGAGGTTGCTGATATGTGATGACCCCAACCATGCAAGCCACAGTTGCCTCCTTTATTGATGACACCTCTTGTTTGTCGCCTTAAGATGACTTTGGGGTTTTGATGCAACCATGATATGGTTTTTCTCCCCCCACTGAGCTCAGCTCTCTCAAGTCTCAAGATTTATGAATATTTGCCCAAATTCATTGTTGTTTTCAGTCTTGAGTGGAGGAAGTTGACTATTAAAGGACTACTTCATGCTTAGGAAGAGTTTGCTGGACTAATAAAGTAATTCTTGATTCTTGAATTCGACCTTTGAAAATTATATCCTACTCAAATGAATAAAAGAAGCAAAAATTACTACATTTATGGTTCCGGAACTAGTTATTACCAAGTAATAGTTTCCTTTATACTTTAAAGTTGCTTTCTTCTGTTCTAAAGTTTTAATAATTGAGTTAGCATGAGTAGAAACCCTAAATGATATTTGACATTTTAATCACAATGAAATATACTAATTTCCATATAATAGCATATTAATTTCCCACAAAAGCTGACATATATATTGATTTTATATCCACAATAACATGTTTGTTGTTGACAGGATGTTGAGCGTGCAACTGAAGCCATTTAGAGATTTTTGTTTATTTATGTATTTTTCTTTTCATTTTTTATGTAGAATGATATTTTTTGTGATTTTTGTTTGTTTATGTGTTTTTTTTTCTTTATTTCATATTTTCTCTGTGTATGCACTTGGTAGCAGGCTGCCAGTGTGTATATGCTGAAAATATATAATTAGTGGATGTTTTTAAGGTTCTTTTAACAGGGGTAGAATTGGAAATTTTGGCTGATTCCGATTTCAGCTTCTATGAACCAAACAACAAGAATCGGAATCCGATTCCGATTCCTGACTGAACCAAACAGATGCCAGGAATGGACCATTCCAATTCGGATTTTGGCTGTGAACCAAACGGACCCTTAACTGTTTAAATTTTAATTAGATTGAGCATTAAACCACTTAGCAAATAAGCTATGTACACAGCCTTACCCCTATAAGGCTATTTCTAATATTTAAATCTTATTCATCCCCAAGACCCCAACCATTGCGCCCACCCTCAACGTGGAAGAGCCAATAAACATTGGCGCATTGTACAAATAGATTTGTAAATCTGAATTTCAATTTTAAAGATTTGGAACTCTATAATCGAATTCAATGAACCATCAATCACGCTGGCCCTTGGAACATAGCAGTAATCTGAAATGAACATTTTGAAAAAAAAAAAAAAGAAAGAAAGAAAGATAAAGCCTTGTAGCGAATTCCATTTCTATTTCTACAATTTGATCTACTATAAAATTTGTTTTCTTAAAATCATTATTTTAATGGTTCCACAAAATATATATTATTTTTTTAAACAAACCCAACTAGAATTTTTTTTCTATGATGTGGCGATTTTATATAACAGGGGAGGTTTTAATATTTATCAGATACGATGGACAAAGTTTAACGAAATGGAGTAAGTTTTTATTTTGGGGGGGGGGGGGGGCGAATCATCCTTCCTGTATATGCAAAACATTTCGTTATGAACATGCATGATGAGTTTGAGATAAAATAAATTTACAGCTCAATATGAGACGCATCAAACAACTAGATAAAATAAATTTAATTCATCCGTCACTCGTGGAAGAAGTTCAACGTAGTAGAGGAATGACACCTAGGGCATCTCGGGTTTTGCCTCCAGAGCATAACATACATAAGACATCGCAAGCAACCGGCCACGACCATTGAGTTGTTCTGGTAACTGGTAATTCCATTTAAATCATTGACGGAATTGATAGATGACGAAGAAGAGGATGAACTACTGCAAGCATTCCGAGGAGAAGAAGCCGATATCTGGAAAACAACCGCAGCTTCAGTTGGACCATCGTTTCCCAGGGCTTGTGAAACAGTTGAATTCGGCGACAGTGGTTTGGATCCCGTTTGAAAAGTTGATAAAGACGACGATTTCTTTGAGTTGCTTTTGTCATACTCGTAGGATTCAGGAGAAGAGAGTCCCATCGTCGTAGCCTCAGAGAGAGAGAGAGAGAGCTATTGATCATGGAGAAATCATTACCCCAAGTAGGTTTCCTGAGAGGCTGAAAGAAAGCTTGCTTTTATCCTACAAAGAAGAAGCACATGTGATATCATTAAGATAAGCCCATTACTTGAGCCTATCCATTAACTGTTTGTCGGAATCCTGTGATTTCTGGAGTCAATTTTTTCAGCCAAGCTCCATTTGGTTCGGCCTACTCGACACGTTATTGAGGAGTCAAAAGATGTTATCAACCCATTGATTACATAACCTTTCTTCAACAAATCCACGTTACGTCGCTATCTACTCTACTCAACTCACGTTAGCTGCCATGTTATTTTCTTTATGATTTGATATGGTTGGTTTGAAAATCATTACGAAACACTACTCCAAAATGTTCTATTATTTTTCCATAGAAATGGGTTCGCTCAAGAGAGGCTCCAGAAGATGTTGATCTTAAATGAAAAGATTGTTTATGAAGAAACAGGAATATAGATTAGCATTCACGTACATGAGAATTATATAGGAGCAATAAGAATCTTTGATTCCCTTTTTTCAAAAGGGAACTAGATTTCTTTGGAGTAATAAGACTATTCCAATTACGATATTCGTGGAGAAAAAATCGCAATAAATACAAAGAAGGGGTATCTTTTACCCAGCAACGAAGAGTTTGAACCAAGATTTCTGAATGAATGGGGTAAGGTATTAGTAGATCTAACACATAATTTATACGTGATAATTTGTCATCTAAAAAAGAAAATATTGAATGAATTGATCCTAAATTATGAGATTTTGTTATTTCTTTCCCTTTAAGGGAAGAAACTAATCGCAGCGAGAATGAAATTTCCACAATGACTGCAAACCCCTCTAACATCATTTGAGAATAAAAATTCTTCTTGTATCCAAGTTTCCCCATAATTGCTATTTGTTATGATTGCCTTCCCTTGGATTGTTATCATCTTTGTAGTCCTCTGGAACCCAAAGCATTGGAGTGGGATCATACAAATCTGAGTCCATGAGCCCATCTTCCCAATGGTATCAGCAGGTTCAGGTTGGCCCATGCAAAGGAGCATGTGATCCCTATTTATTACTTTCCTTTCAGCAAGTCTCAATGCTATGCATTTATTGACACTTTGTTGGTAAGTCCTAGATGAATTTGCCTCCACATGGTCAATGTGGTTGGGCGTGGGCGTGGGTCATCTTCCCTTATATAAAACTATAAATTAGTAGGTGATGCAATCCGTGACATAAGATTAAGAAGGCTAACAATTAATGTAACGACCTACCGCGCACAACGTAAGGTGGACCCATAACCTAAGCAACCTGCTCTCACTGGTCGACTTCATGAACCAGACGGTTTGACCAATTCTCCCTGTCAAAGCAATTAGAAAAATTGGACGGTGAAAGATGGGCTGACATTGAGAAACCCCAGGCAAGCCTCTATCCTATGTTCATGGAAAAACTTTACCTGTTGGGGGCAACAGCCAATGCTGTTGAGAGAATTTTTGGGAATGCCATGTTACGTTATCATGAAAATGGGTAAATTAGTAATTATATATTAATTTATTTTTACTAAAAACCAAAGCATGGGTGTGAATCAAGGTTCAAAGTATCAGAAACGATAAATGAATCGGAAAGGCAATTTTAAGAGATGTATCGAGATATACATGCGTATTGGAGAAAAACTAAGATACATTTGGAAACACTATAAATACTTTAATAACTCATAAAAATATATCAATAACATTAAATATAAGACTTCAATGAGGTGTATATACATTAAATTAATATATTTTAATGGTTTTATGAAGAAATTTCAATTGCTTTATCGATATGATAGATCATCCATAGAAATATAATATATTCAATCATTGTGATCAAATGTTAAAATATAATTAATTATTTATTTATTTTTAATTCTAAAAATATAAAAATAAAAAAAATATTAAAGAATAAATTTCAATTGATTTGTGGATATGGTAGATTATCCATAGAATTATAATATATTCAATTGTTGTGATCAAATGATCAAATATAATTAATTATTTTTTATTTTTTTTAATTCTAAAAATATAAAAATAAAAAAGAAATATTAAAGAAGAAATTTCAATTGCTCTATGGATATGATAGATAAATCTATAGGTCTAAAACATATTTAGTCTTTATAGGTAGAGAAAAAATTACATTTTCAAATTTTTTTGTTAATTTATATTTTCCCCAAATATCTTTATGAAATGTCCATAAATCTACTAATAACACAAAAGAAATTGTGATTTTGACTGTAAGAAATGGAGATCAACATAAATTTAAACATTCAAGAAAAAAAAATCACAAGATATTATAAAAGATTGAAAAAAATTTACCTATTTTGCCATATTTTTTAAAATTTGAAAAATATTAAAAAAAAACTCACCCGATACGGGCCTGATATGAATGAAAAAAGATGAAATGTGTAATTTCCATGCGTATTTTGTATCAGGTGTATCGTATCGAAATTTTAAACCTTGGTGTGAATAGGTGAACTGCCCAAAACGTGCCCAACACAAAAACTGTCTCAACTGACCTATGCTATTGGGCCCGTAACCGTGATATCTCCACACACCCTTTTCCTTTTTTTTTCTCCTTACCCAACCCCCACCTTGTGGTGAATGTAAATGTAAGTGAACTAATAATCATGAATAAAATGATTTTTTTTTTTGGTAAATTGAATAAAACTTGGAGAATATACCTGATAACCCACTATACTAATAGGTACCGGATTGATATCTAGATTCAATCCAATCATAAATTGATCAAATTTAGATTGCCCATTAGTGGATAGGATTCAAATTTGAATTCAATCAAATTACCGAACACATTCCAACCATTTGCAACCTTATGATCCTATTAGGTGCTGCCTAACTCAGGGTTCGTAGAGTGAACCAATGAAGGGAAACAGAGAGAGGGGGAGAAAAGGGGATTCAGAGGGAGAGAGAGAGAGAGATTTATTCGAATAGAATTCCCCCTCTTTATTTCTTCTTCGGGTTTTATAGACAGGTAAGTTGTTTACAGTTGCAGTCTGTTACAAGATGGTTACAGCTTGTTCTGTTACAAGATGGTTATAGCTTGTTGTAGGACTGTTATTTCGTTCTAACAGTCAGCCACTTGGACTACATTCTTGCTGACGTGGCTTCTCCCTTTTCTTGTAAACTTGGTATGCATGCTGGCTTCTCCCTTTTCTTATCAATACCCCCCTGGTTAAGCTGGACCTCGCCCTGAAGGTCAATATGGGGGAACTGGTGTTGCAGTTGTAGATAGGGTTCCCATGTTGCATCCTCTTCCGATAGATGTGACCACACAACTAAGGCTTTTGGAACAATGTGGGAGCCTTTCTTGACCCATCTGAAATTAGTGATATGCACCGGCTGTATTTCTAGGTTCATATCACTTGAGAATTTTGGAAGATGTGGTTGAGTTATAGCCTTTGGTTTCAAGCATTTTTTGAGAACTGAGACATGGAAGACTGGGTGCATTCTTGAATCTGGTGGGAGATCCAATCTGTATGCAAGAGGTCCAATTTTCTCCAAGATCTTGAAGGGTCCAAAGTAGCGAGGTGCCAGCTTGTTCCATCACTATTTTTGTACAGAAAGCAACTTGTAGGGAAGCAATTTCAAGTAAACCATATCACCAACTTGATAGTGTGTTTCCCTATGGTGTTTATCATATGATTGTTTCATCCATTGTTGGTCTCGGAGTAGGTTCTGGTAAAGTTCCTGTGGAATGTTGTCTCGATTTAGCAGGTGTTCTTATAGTGAAGCTACTGCTGTGGAGCCCCTTTCATAGGGAATCAGCGTGGGTGGATCACGACCATATAATGCCCTAAAAGGGGTCATCCCAGCCGATATTTGATAGGTAGTGTTATACCACCATTCAGCCCAATGCAGCCAGCTGAACCATTGTCTCGGCTTTCTTCCATTGAAACATAGTAGATATGTTTCTAAGCAATGATTGACCACCTCCGTTTGCCCATTTGACTGTGGATGGTAGCTTGTGTATTTGCTGAGCAATACACATTGGAGGTGAAAAAGTTCTTTCCAAAAGAGGCTGATGAAGACTGGATCTCTGTCAGAAACAATAGACTTTGGGAACCCATGGAGAGGAGCTATTTCCCGCACAAAAGTGTTAGCTAATATAACTGCAGTAAATGGATGTGACAGTGCTAAGAAGTGGTTGTATTTTGTAAGGCGATCAACCACCACTAATATGACTGATTTACCGGCAGAGGTCGGTAGGCCTGTTATAAAATCCATTGAGATATCTTCCCAAACTTGGTTAGGTATGGGTAATGGTTTTAGCAGGTCAGCTAGGGATTGGGCTCATACTTGCATTGTTGGCACTCTCTTATATGGAATTTAGCATTGGGATGACACTCTCTTATATGTGCGTAGGACTCCTGAGTGTCCACCCATCGGTATCGCATGGAAGTAATTTATGAGCTGGTCCAAAAGTGATGAGTCCGCTGGTAACACCAATCTACCTTTATAGTACATCACTAACCCTTGGATAGAATACCCCGGTTTGTGCCCTGTTTTCTGCAACAACTGTGTCTTTATTGCTTGGAGTTCCTTATCATTGTCGGTTGCCTCCCTTAATTGGCCCCATAGTGCTGTCATGGGTTATTGGAACACCTGCAATTGGAGTATGCTCTCCACTCCATGTTTGGGTTGACGTGACAGTGCATCCACAACCCTATTTGTTGCTCCCGGTTTGTATTCAATAGTGTAATCAAAGCCCTTTAACTTTGAGACCCACCACTGCTGATCTGGAGAAAGGACCCATTGTTCCAATAGGAATTTCAGACTTTGGTGATCAGTCTTAATTACATACTTACGGCCTGGAAGGTAGGAGCGCCAATGTTGAACTGCTAATACAACTGCCATCAATTCTCGGTTGTAGACTAAAGAGTGGTTTTGTGTGGTGGAGGATGCCTTGCTGAAGAAGGCAAGGGGCTGACCATCTTGCATCAGCACTGCTCCCAACACCCAGTCACGATGCATTGCACTCAACCACAAATGGTTTGTTGAAATCCGATAAGACTAGAGCTGGGGATGACACCGCTACTCTTAAGGCTTCAAATGCTACTTGGGCTTTGTTGTCCCAGCTGAAGGAGTCCTTCTTTAGAAGGGCTGTCAGTGGTGCTGCAATTATCCCATATCTTTTAATGAAGCGTCGGTATTACCCTATGAGTCCTAATGCCCGGAGTTCCTTGGTGTTACGTGGCGTTGGCCACTATTAGACGGCAGCTATCTTGTCCGGATCTGCTGAGACCCTTCCGTCTTCCACCACATGGCCCAAATAATGTACACGGCCCTGCCCAAAGGCGCACTTCGATTCTTTGGCATACAGTTGATTTTGTAACAGAATGTCTAGGGTAATCTGCAAATCCACTAAATGTTGGGCCTATGTGGAACTGTACCAAAATGTCATAAAAGAAGACTAATATGAAATGACGTAAATGTGGCCTGAACAAGTCGTTCATTAAGGCTTGGAAGGTAACCGGGGCATTTGTGAGACCAAATGGCATAACCCAAAACTCATAGTCGTCATGTCCGGAAGGCCGTTTTTAGAATGTCACTTTCATGGACTCTAATCCAATGGTATCCAGCCCGTAAATCCAACTTAGAAAAAATTCTTACAGTCTTGAGTTCATCCAGTATCTCACTTATTATTGGAATTGGAAAGCGGTTCTTAACTGTAATATTATTAAGCGCCCTATAATCCACACAAAATCGCTATGTCCCATCTTTCTTTTTGACAAGAAGAACGGGTGAAGAAAATGGATTGTGGCTGGATTGAATAAAATTTTTATCCAAACCTGCCTTTCAATTTCTTGTTTTTGAAAATAAGGGTAACGGTAGGGCCTTACATTGGTAGGAGGCGCATCCGGCAATAGTGGGATTCTGTGGTCATGATTCCTTGTTGGTGGTCCGTTGGCTCCTTGAAAACTGCAGCATATTGCTAGAGGATGTTGCGGAGCTGCTATTTGTATTCAGCTTGAGTTGTTGTGTCCTGGGCCTGAGATAGTGTTGGCCTGTATGATTTGATCCCCAGATGAGGAGCTGATTCGGGTCAAGCTTACTGGGTTGGCTCGGCTAGTTGAGTGGCATTGCAAATGTACTCTTGACCCTTCTATCATGAAATCCATAGATAAACGGGCCTAGTCGCATAGAACAGGCCCAAGTTGCTGCAACCATTGAATTTCCAATACAATGTCGGCCCCACTTAACTCCAATGGATACAAATCAACCTGAAATTGTTGATCTTGGATCGTAACCAAATGTCTCTGCAAATTCCATCGCATTGGAGTGAGGTCCTATTTGCCACATGGACCTTAAATGAGGCTGTGGGCTGAACTGGCAATCTTAATCGTCTGACCAGCATAGTGGTTACAAAGTTTAGAGTGCTACCATTGTCATTTAGGATAGACACCTGGCGACCCCAAACTAAACCCGTCACCCTCATGGTTTGGGGTGATGAGAACCCTGCAAAGGCCTGTAGCGATATTTCTGGTTGTATGGTCTCAACCAAGTGCTCTTCAGTTGACGATCCTTCTTCCGGTTGCTGATCCTCCTATTCCTCCTCAGTCTGTAATAGGAAGGCTTGTTGAATTTTGCATCTATGACAGGGGACAAACTTTTCTTCACAGTTGTAGCAGAGACCTTTGCCTCGGCGATTTTACATTTCTGCCCATGTTAATTTCTTGAATGTTATAACGGGACTCGGGCCTAAGTTACCTGGTGGTATGCCTAATATGCTGTCATCTTTACTAGACCCCGTCCCTTCCAGTCTTGGTGTAGTAAATGATTTGTTCATTTGCTGCCAAGGCCTGTTTAGACGTCGGGCTCAAGCCATCTTTTCTTCTTGGGTGTGGGCTAGGGCTGCCGTAGCCATTACCGCTGTTGAGTGCATCGCCTTGACCTCCAACCGGATTTCTTCCTTGAGTCCTCCCACAAAAGCTCCAACCACCCTTGGACTCTTAACGATAAACGTTCAAACTCCAATTGCTAGTCACAAACACTTCCTACTTGTTTTATCTTTGCAAGACTCATCAAAATCTTCATAACTGGAAGCCCCAAATCAGACGCACAGAGCATCCATGAAGTCGAGCCATAAAATATGGGGATGCCCTCGATGGTACTAATGAATCAATTTTTATTGATGTATCGATTTTTTGGCTAAGTACCTCGTCATTTGATTTGCTTCCAAGTGGCTGATGACTTAGGCCGAAGTGGAGAACTTTGGCTGCTAAGCGGAATCGAGCTGTGCAGGCTAGGTGGCGAGCTGACTATAGTGCCGAGTTGCCTATGAGGTGCCGAGCTAACCAGGTGGTGAGTTGGTTGTGAGGTGCCAAGCTGTCTGTGAGGTGCCAGGCTACCTGTGAGGTGTCGGGCTGCCTGTGAGGTGGCGAGCTGGTTGATGAGGTGCCGAGCTGCCTATGAGGTGTCGGGCTGCCTGTGAGGTGTCGAGTTGCCCGTGAGGTGTCGGGCTGCCTGTGAGGTGCCGGGCTGCTTGTGAGGTGTCGAGTTGCCATGTGTCACAATATCGTTGGAAGGCCAAATCTGCCCTCATCATTTTCCCCCCACTCCCGAGTTGAAAGTAACTTGACGAAGGGAGTAAATTTCTCCTTTTGGCCCGGAATGAATAATTCGATGAGCTCGTAAGCGTCGATTCAATTCCTTAGGCTCTGGGAGCGATTCACAGTTTGCTCCTTGATTTTGCCCATGCCGAAGAGGCGGCTGGGTCTTATGTGGTGAGGAGGTCTTCGCTAATTCGGTATTTTGGCCCTTAGGCTCTGGGAGCGACTCGTAGTCCACTCTCCTTGATCTTGCCCATGCCGAAGAGGCGACTGGGTCTTATGTGGTGCCGAAGTCTTTGCCAATTCGGAACCTTAGCCCATAGGATCTGGGAGCGACTCGTAGTCCACTCTCCTTGATCTTTGATTTTAACCATGCCAAAGAGGCGACTGGGTCTTATGTGGTGCCGAAGTCTTTGCCAGTTCAACACTTTAGCCCTTAGGCTCTGGGAGCGACTTGTAGTCCACTCTCCTTGATCTTTGATTTTACCCATGCCAAAGAGGCGACTAGGTCTTTTGTGGTGCCAAAGTCTTTTATCAGCTCGCCAGTTCGCGCCTGGGCCAGGCTACCAGCTTGCGCCAGGGCTAAGCCGCCAAGTCACGCCTGGGCCAGGCCGCCAGGTTAGTGCTTGTGCCAAGCCGCCAGGTCACGCCTGAGCCAGGCTGCCAGGTTAGTGCTTGTGCCAAGCTGTCAGGTCGCACTTGGGCCAGGCCGCTAGGTCACGCCTGAGCTACGACTGCACTGCATCAGCCTCGGTGGTGACATCGGTTACCCACTCCTACAAGAAGCTACTAGGAGCTCGACCTACAGGGGCAGCACTACTGACTTTAGGTCACCAGCTCGCACGAGAGCCTTGGAAGGCTCGACCGGCAGGGGCGCCCATGCAGTCTGTTGGCCGCCTACTCCCGCAAAAGCCACGAAGAGCTCATCTTTGTAGAGGGTACCTCATGAAAAAGACTGATGAGGCTTTATCTGAGTTGAAATAAAGTTGGTAGAGCTACTTAGTCTGTTGGCCATCAACTTCCTGCATAATCTTTGAGTTCATAAAAAATGGAAACTAGAAAGTGAGAGCTTTTAATTTCTAAAAGGTGAGAACTTAGCTTTTTAGAAGAAGAGGACTTAGCCTTTCGGAGGATGAGAACTTAGCTTTTTGTAGTGTTTCCCACAGACGATGCCAATTGATGAATCGATTTTTATTGATGTAACGATTTTTTGGCTAAGTACCTCATCATTTGGTCTGCTTCCAAGTGATCGATGACTCAGGCCGAAGTGGAGAACTTTGGCTGCCGAGCGGAATCGAGTTGGGGAGGCTAAGTGACAAGCTGACTATAGTGTCGAACTGCTTATGAGGTGCCGAGCTAACCAGGTGTCGAGCTGTCTATGAGGTGCCGGGCTGACCAGGTGTCGAACTGCCATGTGTCACAATATCATTGGAGGGTCAAATCCACCCTCATCAGGTACCATTGATACTAGAGGATGGCATCTCCGTCCAGATGCATTACTGCCAATGCCACCCTGTCTGGTCTAGATGTTTCATTGTATTCAAAAAATCTTTCCGCCCTATATATCCATGGGATGGGGTCTCCGCCTGAGAAAACTGGGAAGATCAGTTTGGTGTTTCTTTCCAGGGTGGAGCTGCTTCTTTGATTACTTCTTTGGCTAACTCGATCTTGGTCGATTTCCATGTCTTCAGCCGACGGGCTCTGCTCCAATCTCTACAAGATTTCTGTTGAAGTATCCTTGATACCTCGCATCTCGCTTGAAACTCGGTGGAGCTCAACTTCCACCTGTTCAACTCGAGCCTCCATGGCTGTAGGTCGCGTATTGGTCATGATACCAATCTGTTAGGTGCTACCTAACTCAGGGTTCTTAGAGTGAACCAAGCTCGTGAGGGAAGAGGAAACTGAAGGGAAACAGAGAGAGGGGGAGAAAAGAGGATTCAGAGAGAGAGAGAGAGTTGTTCGAATGGAATTCCCCCTCTATTTCTTCTTTGGGTTTTTATATACAGGTAAGTTGTTTACAGTTGCAGTCTGTTACAAGATGGTTACAGCTTGTTCTGTTACAAGATGGTTACAGCTTGTTGTAAGAATATTATTTTGTTCTAAAAGTCAGCCACTTGGACTACATTCTTGCTGACGTGGCTTCTCCCTTTTCTTGTAAACTTGGTATGCAAGCTGGCTATTCCCGTGCACAGGCCTTGGTTTGCCGCAGCTCTTGGTCTTATCAGATCCAGTTACGGATCCCTCGTACTTCCAAATAATAAGCACTACCGTGTATCACTTGCTATCTAATTATAAAATTAGAACTTTCCTCTTACCTACCTGCTTCTCACTCAGGATCTTCTGCTCACACACCGCCGTGTATCACTTGCTATGTAATCAGTCAGGAGAGAATACACCAGTGTTCTATACACATGAGGCCACATGCCAGTGTTTCAAGAAGAGAGATGAAATATAAATACAATAAAGCATATACTCAATCTAAATATACACAAGGTTCTCTTTGCATTCAAGACAATAGTAACAATTCCTTTGACAAGACTTGCTGAAATTTCTAACCATTTGGATAAGGGAATGAATAATTTGAGTATACCAAGCTCCACCAGTCCATAAATGAAGATTGTATGACCTAGAACTCTAGAAGAAAGTACCATCTGGGGGCTGCGCCAGCTTCCGGTTGTGGGGTGTTGCCATTTCCTTCTTTAACTGTGTCAAGATGTCTTCCATTGTGTACCGCCGCTGCCAATTTTCTAGCAAACCAAATTTCTTTGGCTCAACCTGCAGACCATTACAAGCCACTTTCAAAGTTAGCCCACGCCATGTGTTGCTTGTATACAGACAAAAAATACTTCCCACAAAAAAAAAAAAATTGTTTTCTGTTTTACCCCTCCTGTCTCAGGGTTGACACAAGTCATGTTTATCCGTGAATGAAACCTAACAAATGGAGGCTTCTCAGGATAATCCATGTCACAGTACAATTTCAGTTGATAGATGCGCCCTTCGTGAACAGACTGCAAAACAAGGATAATCAGTAACCAATTGAGAGACTTCAAATATAGGTGAAAGCAAAACAAATAAATAATATTAAAAGTACATTGTGAGGCCCAATTATGGTTCCTGTCCAGGATCGCATATAAATGTCATCTCCATCATCCATCCCATAGCTAACAGTTCCATCTCCAATGCCTTTCTCCCCCCTTTCCAGTTCTTCTAATAATCTGAAGTTCCTAGGAACTGCAAGTAAATGCAAAGCAAATGAGTTTAACAAAGTAGGCTATTTCCACAAGATGTAAGACTGAAAGACCTTCAGTTGTCCAACCATTTTTCCACATTAACCAGCACATTACTTTATACAAAAGCTAAAACCTTTGACAGAAGCTATTTAAACAAACCCACTAATGAAACAAGGGGTCATGCTAACTGGAAGTGGATTTTTTTTTAAAGTCATCAATTCATTACTCATTAGTTACAAATTAGCACGCTATTATAAGTGATCATTTACACTAGAATAGAAAACAAGGGGTCATAAGGACTCATAAGGAAAGATCCATGTATTGGATTTTTTTCTTTCCTTCGACAATGAAACAGATGAGTTGAAGACTACACAGCTTATTCCAATCATTAGTTACAAATTAGCATGCCTGTTATAAGTGATAATTTAGAGCTAGAATAGACAATGAAGGGTCAACAAGATTTGTAAGGAAAGATCCATGTATTAGTTTTTTTTTTTCTTTCCTTCAACAATAAAACAGGTGAGTTGAAGCTAACTACAGCTTATTCCAATCATTAGTTACAAATTAGCATGCCTATTGTAAGTGATAATTTACAACTAGAATAGAAAACAAGGGATCATCAGGATTCGTAAGTAAAGATCCATTGCATTGGATTTTTTTTCTTTGATTCAACCTAAAGACAGAGAAATGCACTCATAATTTAACAATGGATATGGTACTGAATAGAATTGAATGGTGAAACAGGATTTATATAGCTAACCGCATATAGGCTTTGATGATGATGAATGAACTGGTCTATGATAATTGATATCAATGCATAGAGCAATGAACATGACTTCAACACACAAGCTATGGATGCTCTGAAAAATATGATACGGCCATCTTTTTTAACAGCCCAAATGCCAAGCCATCTTCTTTCAAGATGATTTGACTTTCCAAAGAGTACATGACCACAACCATGCAAGCTCCCACCACATAGCCACATTTACAAGAGAAGAAAGATTCTAATCAATATCATCAACACAAAACTTCACCTAGGAGGATTTCACAGACTTTGAATTGTCGAACCTGGTCCTGGTATGACGAGATCAGCCAACCTATATAAGTAAAACTTAGCAGATTAACAGGACCCTACTAAGGGTTCTCTCCATGTGCTAGAGTCCTAACGCCTTGTCTCACACTTGAGGATGACTTCAGTGAGCATGCCAAGTTGTCTTGCCACTCAAGGTGCATACCTCATTGACGTTATTCAAAACATTTATTTTAATTTTTTCTGTTTCACATATTTTGATTTAACATGCGTATGTGTGTTTTGTGTATTAATGTGTATTGTTTTTTCCCTTTCCTGAATAGCCCAGAGAGGCTACTCATTTCACACAACCAAGGCTTTTTTCTCTGTTCATGCAATGGACAGCTGCATTGCTGCAGTATGATGTTTTTCAATAACTAAAGCAGTTATTCTGTTTGTGTTAGGGTGAGCTGCCTAAGCCCATGGAATCCCTCAAAGAACTCATACACCGTCCCATTAACTATGACTAAGTAGTGATGGCCACTCCTTTCCTCTTTAATCTCTTTTGAGTCTCCACACATTGATTGGCAATTAAGATTTGATCAATAATCTGTCTATCTTGTACAAAGGCGGCTTGAGACTGTGAAACAAGTGGGGAGATCACCTTCTTAAATCTTAATCCCCAAAGACAACATCTTTGCTATCACCTTGTAAATACTGGTGACTAGATTTATTGGTCTGAAGTCCCCTGGCTGGTTGGCATTATTCTTCTTTGGGATCAGTGCTAAAAAGGTAGAGTTCATACCCTGACTTATCACCCCTCTTCTATAGAAATCATTGACCACACCGAGCAATATTCTTGATAGAAGGCCATTGTGAAACCATCAGGCCCTGTTGCTTTTGATCTATTCATAGAAAATGCTGCTTCCTTAATCTCACTCTCTTCAAGCCTTCTTTCCAAAAAGTGGATTCCTATCTCCCCCAATGTCTCCCAATCAATAACTTCAACAATCCACCTCTCAACTATGGGTCTTCTATAAGTAGACCCGAAATGCTCTGAGAATGCTTTAGCAATCTCATTTTGGTCTCTAACCTCATTGTCCCCCACACATTAAAGAAGTAATCAGGCTCTTCCTTCTCCTTCCATTTGCAATAGCATGGAAAAATGTTGTATTTCCATCACCTTCTTTGATCCACCTCTCTCTTGATTTTTGCTTCCAACTCATTTCCTCCCTCAATAAAGTCTCCCCTAACTCCTTCTTCAAAGACCATCTCATCTCTGTCACCTTCACCTAAGGATCCCTCTACCTTTTTGCTATCAATTGCCTCAATCTGGGAAATCAAAACAGCTTTCTTTTCCTCTAGTCTTCCAAACTTCTCCCAATTCCAATCTCTGATCTCCTTTTTCAACAATAGGAGTTTCTTTAGGAACCTTTGGCCTTCCCACATTGGAGATTGATCCAAGCTATTCCACCAAACCTTGACTTTCTCTCTAAAATTCAGGTGAGAGCCACATATTTTCAAATCTAAATGAAGTTGGACCACCACTATTGATTCTCTCAAACACACAGATGGGCCAATGGTCTGAGGTGATTATAGAGATATTTCTCCCAACTAATCCTGGCCAATGCTCTTCCTAATCTAGTGAGACTAAAAACCTATCAAGCTTGGATAGAATAGGGTCTTTTGAAGGTTTGACCAAGTATAGCAAGATTGTCCCAGATGAAAATCTCTCAACTCAAAAACTTCAATTAAGGAATTGAACTTTCTCATGCTCGATGTAGTCCTTTGTCTACCCCCAAATGTATCACTCACAAATCTTACTACATTGAAATCACCCCCAAGACACCAAGGTCCTTCCCAGAGTCTCCTAATATCCCCTAGCTCCTCCCACATTTTATTCCTTTCTCTATATGAATTTGGCCCGTAGACATTCGTGAGAACCAATTCAAAACCATCCTGCAAAGCTGCAAGTCCTTCAACTTAATAGAAACTGAGAAACTACCCACCAATTCTTTCAAACATTGAGTTGCCTCTTCTCTCTACATTGTTATAATACCCCCCAAAGCACCCCAAGAGGGAGCGAAGCTCCAATTAATATTCCTCTCCCCAAATGCTTCTTATCCACTTCCTATCTACTTCCTGAATTTTGGATTCTTGGATTAGAACAAAATCTGGTCTCTCCTTCCTCAATAACTCTTTGATTACTCCTCTTTTTGTGGCACTTCCTAATCCCCTTACATTCCAATTAATAATCTTCATGATCATACTAAAGACTGACCCCAAACCTCAACTAGCCTATAGGCCCCCTTTCCTGCTTCCTCCCCTTGCACTGAACTCCTTATCCCCTTTCATATCACTAATAAGTGGAAGAGGGGGAGAAAGAGGTTGTTGTTACTACCAATTTATTAGATAAGTGGTAGCAACAACAACATCCCCCCAGATTTTTATTGGAATATGAGGTGCAAAAAGAAGGCTTCTAGTGACTTCACCCACATGACAACTCTTTCCGCCAACCCATTTTGTTGTGGAGTGTAGGTACAAGAGCTCTAGTGAATAACCATAAAGGTGTCAAAATATGATAAAAGGTTCTCAAAATATTCCTTTGCATTGTCAAAGTGGAATATTTTGATATGGATATTAACCTAAGTACGGATTAATTCATGGAAATGTTGCACTATGGTTGGGACTTCATCATGAAAAAGCATTAGGTAAATCCAAGTAAATCTAGAGAAGTCATCAATAAATAGAATAAAATACTTATAGCCACCATGCAGGTAAATGATAAGGCCCCCACACATCAAAGTGAACAATATGAAAGGAGAATCTAATCTTTTATTAATTAATAGATAAGAATTTCTACAATGGCGATTTCACACATCTCACATGAAGACTAGACAAAGTTGTTGCCGGGGTTTTGAGCCAGTATATGCATGCCCCTAGGACCACTCATCTTGCTACTGCAAAGCATGTTCTGAAATACTTAAAAAGGTTTCCGGGTTAAGGTATCCACTTTTCCAAACATGGGCACTTGAAAGTAGGAGTCTTCACTTATGCAAATTGGGCTGGCTCAGTTGATGATAGGAAATCTACAAGTTTTTTTATCAATAACATCAATTTTAGTAATCTGAGAAGAAAGTGGTAAGTACAAACTGTTAAAATAGTTTAAGTTCATGAGTAGGAATGGCAACGGGATGGGTTTGGGGCGGGGATCATATTCCTCGTCCCCATCGGGGATAAAATTTGTCCTCCATCCCTGATCCCCGATAGGGATGGGTTCCCCGTGGGGACCCGAATCCCCGAAATGTTTTCAGATAACAGTATTTTTTAAATAAATTTACTTAAAATAAATAAAATTTTTAAATTATAAATAATGTTTAAAATATGTTTTGATATATATAATATAATAGTATATTTAATATAAATAACGTTTAATATATATATACATAATCGGGGTCGAGGCAGGGCAGGGACCTCAATCCCCATCCCCTACGCCGACCCCAACCAGGGATTCCTATTAATCCTCATCCCCGTCCCTACCCCGCCAAAAAAATCCCCATGCCCGGCCCCATTGGGTCAAGGAAGTCGGGCACACGTTGGGGATGGGGAAAATTGCCATCCCTATTCATGAGAGATAAAAACTCTTATCTCTCCCCACAAAACCCCAAATCCCTTACAATTGTGCCCAAAACAGTGAATCTCTCTCCACCCCTTGCTTAGCTAATGAATCAGCGATGGCATTTGCACTCCGCTTGACCCACCCTGTCTCCTTACTTCCATGTCTCTAGTTAACCATCTGAATTTCTTCCTTTCATTATTGTACATCCACATTTTCACTCCTCCATCCTGTAGCTAGTTGATCACCAATTTTGAGTCTCCCTCCACACTTAGGTTGTTGATGTGCAGAGTTATTGCCCTTTGTATGCCTTCCATTACAGCCATGACTTCTCTCAATAAGTCTCCTTCCCTTGCCGGCCCAGAACATAATGCAATAATTTTGCCCCTTTCATCTCTAAATACACCTCCAATGCCAAAAAGACCTGGATTCCCTATGCTACTACCGTTGAAATTTAATTTAATAAAGCCCCTATCTGGTGGACTCCAATGATGAATTGTGACAGCCTTAACAGTGGAAGAATCCACCACTGCCCTCCAGTTCCTCAATATATCAGTTGCTGTAACACTAGAGAAATCTTTTAGGGACTTCAGCCAGTGCACCCCTTTCATCTCTAAATACACCTCCAATGCCAAAAAGACCTGGATTCCCTATGCTACTACCATCGAAATTTAATTTAATAAAGCCCCTATCTGGTGGGCTCCAATGATGAATTGTGACAGCCTTAACAGTGGAAGAATCCTCCACTGCCCTCCAGTTCCTCAATATATCAGTTGCTGAAACACTAGAGAAATCTTTTAGGGACTTCAGCCAGTGCACCCCTTTCATCTCTAAATACACCTTCAATGCCAAAAAGACCTGGATTCCCTATGTTACTACCATCGAAATTTAATTTAATAAAGCCCCTATCTGGTGGGCTCCAATGATGAATTATGACAGCCTTAACAGTGGAAGAATCCGCCACTGCCCTCCAGT
Organism: Nelumbo lutea; assembly: GCF_056320005.1. NCBI lineage: Eukaryota > Viridiplantae > Streptophyta > Magnoliopsida > Proteales > Nelumbonaceae > Nelumbo > Nelumbo lutea. The sequence continues at coordinate 220,820,716 of NC_142684.1, forward strand.
TCCTCAATATATCAGTTGCTGAAACACTAGAGAAATCTTTTAGGGACTTCAGCCAGTGCATCCCTTTCATCTCTAAATACACCTCCAATGCCAAAAAGACCTGGATTCCCTATGCTACTACCATCGAAATTTAATTTAATAAGCCCCTATCTGGTGGGCTCCAATGATGAATTGTGACAGCCTTAACAGTGGAAGAATCCGCCACTGCCCTCCAGTTCCTCAATATATCAGTTGCTGAAACACTAGAGAAATCTTTTAGGGACTTCAGCCAGTGCACCACTTTAATTTCGATTGCTTCAAAAACTTCTTCTTTACTTCTTTCTTTATCCAAGAAGATTCTTGAGTTCCGCTTTTCCCAAATTGTCCACAAGGTAGCATCTCTTTTACACCTCCTCATAGTTCTCCCTTTCTTTTTTGGCCATAAAAATGCAGTTACATCAAACATGCTTCGCACATCACAAGAGGGATCCACCTGTACCCAAACAAAGAGAAGCACCATTCCCAAACCGAAGTAGTAAAAGAACAAGAGACAAATAAGATATATAAACTCTCACCATCAGCCTTTTCTTATACCAGTGAGGGGTAAACACATATTGGGCTGCTTTCTTTGAAGAAGATCAAGTGTGTTAATTCCATGTACAACTTCCCAACAAAAAGCCGCAATCTTTGGCGGGACGGTCTGCATCATACCTCTTTCACAGGAAAAGAAGGCAAAATATTAGGGGAGGGCTATAACAAAGTTTTGAGGAAAGAAGCACAAGAAAAGGAGCCATAGGTTGAACAGGTCCAGAATCGACTATCAGGTTCAGATGGCTCAAGAAAAACTCCCTCCAACAGCTGTAAGTTAATTACACTCTGAAACTCGGAATCTCTAATACCCTTCGGAAGCCCAAATCCCAATTAACCTCATTATTTGAAGAAGATTGAACACAGAATTTGGAAGTTGGCTCATTTTTAAGGCTTGAGAGGGCATACAATGAAGGTAATTGATCCTTTAAGGGGGAGATGCCTATCCATATATGTTCCCAAAATTTTATACCATTACCATTACAAAGATTGTACCTGATGTAGGGGATGAATGTAGGTAAAATTGCACCGATACCCTTCCAAGGTGTCTTCCGGGTTGCCCTAGGTAGTAGACCAGCATCCCATCCATTGTCCAAGAGCCCATGAATGATCATTATCACCTTAGCCCACAATTTGTCCTTGTCCCTAGGCAATCTCCATAACCACTTCCCAAGTAATGCTAAGTTCCTTTTCTATATATTGCCTAAACTCAACCCTCCTTTTTTGCTTCTACACACAACCACCCAACTTATCCTATGATCTTTCTTTTCCTGCCCTGGTTCCCACAAGAAATCCCTCATCATCTTCTCTAAGCTTTTGTAAACACTGACTGGAGCCTTGAAAACTAACAAATAGTAGACAGGTAAGTTGGCTAGTGTTGAGCTTGTCATTATAATCCTGCCCCCTAACAACAAATACCCTTTCTTCCAACCAGCTAACGTTTTAGAGAATTTTTCTAAGACTGGATTCTAGAAACCAACTTCTTTTGGGTTAGCTCCAAGGGGCAAATCTAGATAGGTTAAAGGCCACGATCCAACACTACAACCTAAAATCTCTTCAAATTCTACCAATTCCCCTTCCTCCATATTTACCCCCACTACGCAACTTTTCTGAAAATTGATCCTACGGTTTGACATCCTTTCAAAGAATTGCACTGAAAACTTCATGTTCCTTACCCATTCCAACTCCGTTCCTTCACAAAAAAGAATAGTGTCATCCTACTCTCCACCCTCTCAACAACCCTTTGCTGATCAGCCCTTAGGATAGTTCTGCTTAGAACATCAGCTATAAGTGTGAAAAGAAAAGGGGAGAGAGGATCTCCTTGTCTTAACCCACGTTTAGCTGGAAAGAAATCCGCCACTATGCCATTAACTAAGATAGAGTAGTGACAAGATCTTAAGCACCCCCAAATCCATTTGCACCATCTCTCACCAAACCCACATTGCCTTAAAACCTTAATTAAGAAGGTCCAATCAACTAAGTCATAGGCTTTTCCCAAGTCCAACTTGCAAATTAATCCTTTTTTCTTTGATCTATTCATTTCCTCAACACATTCATTGGCAATTAAGATTTGATTAGTGATTTACCTATGTTAGCGTCGAGTATGTAGGGGTATTTCTGTCTTTGTACTTATGTTGAGGTTGTTTTTTTTTCTGATCAATAACACTTTCATTAATTCATCAATAGAAGATTTACAAAAGGAAGACAAACACGCATCATACCTCTTTCCAAGAGCAACAAAAAATCTCAAGAAAAGGAAAAAAGAAAGAGAAAAGAAAGAAAACACACTAAAGTTACAGCTTGGCCCAAAAAAGTGACTCCCTTTCTGCCCCTTGTTTAACTAAACTGTCAGCTAGGGAATTAGCCAATCTTTTAACCCAACGTATCTTAACCTCCATCTCCCGCACCAGCCACTTGAATTTCCTAAGCCATTGTGATCTTTAAGCAGACACCCTATCACCACCTCTGAATCCCCTTCAATTAAGAGTTTCCTAATGTTCAACTCCTTAGCTTTTTGGGCTCCTTCCATAACTGCAAAGATCTCAGCTCTAAGGGAGTCACCCACTCCAATTGGGCCTGAGAGCATGGCAGAAATGACCCCATTTTCATCCCTAAAAACACCCCCAATTCCCGATTGTCCCGGATTTCCCCTACTACTTATGTTGAGGTTGTTGATGTGTAATATTATGTTAGAACTAGTGTCCCTCACTTAAGTAGGGGCACATGTGTTTTTTCCATTATGTTAGTAATATAAAACATATCTGGCCAAATGGGAGAGGTAATTTTTCTCTCATTCGAACCAGATTTCTCTCTCTCTCTCTCTCTCTCTCTCTCTCTCTATCTTCTTCTTCTTCTTCTTCTTCTTCTTCTCTCTTCTTGGCTATTATCAGACTAACAGAACTCAAGGGCAGGCCGAATCATAATATGGTATCAGAGCTCAACTAAGCAACTCGGATCTGCCCAGATTTCTATTTTCTGCGCACCCAGTCTAGGGTTTTCTCTTGGTTTCTTTGCCATCGGTTGGAGATAAGGGAAAGGGCTGAAGAGGAGTGGTCGCCCTCTTCCCTTGGAAGTCTCTATGCCTCCAGTTGTGTTGTTCATGGTCGGTTGTTGTGGTTTCTAAGAAGCCCTCCCCTAATCGATGAAGAGAAGAGGGCTGATTCGTGTGGTGCAATGGGTGTCTTGTGTAGGATTTCCATTGGATCTATTGAGAACCCTAATGTTTCCGATAGACCAGCCTTTGCAGTATCGAGGGGTCATGGTGTTATAGGTGGAGCTCGGGGAGCTCAGTCTGGCCGTAGTGGTAGCAGTGGTCCGGTATATGGTCGAAGTGGTGGTGGTGGACCTACATATAACCGTGGTGGTGGTCGTACTGGAGGTAGAGATTCAGGGGAACCCGTGGCAGAGGACGTGGTTCGGGTCCGAGGAGGTGTACTCATTGTGGTATGGATTGACATACCATTAATTATTGCTATGACTTGCATGGTCCACACTCAATTTGGGCCAATCATGCCATGACTAGTGACAACAGTTTCAGACAAGAGAGTCATTCAGCTGATTAGATGCTTCCTACATCCACAGATGTTCCCCGAAAGGAGATGATGAATGTCCCCCATGATGAGTATGAGAGGTTTGTCCAATCCACATCTCAACAGAACACAACTACTCTCGCACACTTAGGTATGGCTTGTTTGGCATCCACACCCAATCCCTGGATTATTGACTCTGGAGCCTCCTATCACATGACTAGAACTCCAGGTGTGTTTTCTTCCCTCTCTCATTACTCAACATCACAACCTGTTACCCTTGCTAATGGTTCCACATCCTCCATTTGTGGTGTTGGCAATGTTAACATGACCCCCTTATCTTTATCCTCAACTTTGTATGTCCCTAAATTTCCGTTTAACCTTATGTTTTTTAGTAAGTTGACCAAGTCACTCAATTGCTCTATTACTTTTTACCCTTCTTCGTGTGTTTTTCAGGATTTCAAGACGGGGATGAAGATTGGTGGAGGGCATGAAGCTAGTGGATTGCATTATCTTGACAATGATGAAAGAACATCAACAGCTCTCCAGTCATCTCTCTCTCCTCTCCAGTGGCACTGCCGATTTGGTCATCCTTCGCCGAAAGTTTTGAAGTCTTTGGTTCTTTCATTGAGTCAACTTTCTGTTTTAGATTGTGAGTCATGTCAGTTGGGGAAACATCATCCTGTTCCCTTTAGTCCTAGGGTTGATAACTGTATGTCGAGTCCTTTTTCTTTGGTTCATTCAAATGTTTGGGGTCCTTATAAAGTGATGTCATACAATGGATATAGATATTTTGTCATTTTTGTTGATGATTATTCAAGGATGGTGTGGCTCTATTTAATGAAAGAAATGAGTGAATTGTTTACCATCTTCCAAAAATTTTATGCTGAGATTCGCAACCAATTTGGTGTTCACATTAAAATTTTTCGTTCCAATAATGACCGTGAATATTTCTCTTCATCATTTCAAGAATACTTGGACCAACATGGCATTATACATCAAACTTCATGTACCTACACCCTACAACCAAATGGAGTGGCTGAAAGAAATAATCGTCATCTTTTGGAAACAGCTCGATCCCCCATGCATCACATGAATGTTCCCAAACCATTTTGGAGTGATGCGGTCCTTATTTCTTGCTTCTTGATTAATCGGATGCCCATGTCCATCCTTGATGGTCATTCCCCATTCACTACCTTGTTTCCCACCTTATCTCCATTTCCTCTTTCTCCTCGGGTTTTTGGGTGTGTCTACTTCGCCCATAATCTGGGCCCCGGGAAGGACAAGTTAGATGCACGATCCATTAAGTGCATCTTCTTTGGCTATTCCTAGACCCAGAAAGGGTACAAGTGTTATCATCATAGTTCTCAACATTCCTTTGTGTGTCGATGTTACTTTCTTTGAGTCTACTCTGTTTTTCTTGGGGTCCGGTGATATTTCTTTCTCCTCATCACCTCCTCCTCTTCCTCTTCCAGTTGTAGATTATATTCCTCTTGTTCCAGTTGTGACCAAGTCCTTGCCTCCAGTGCCACCACCTGTTGAATGACCACCTATCCGTCAAGTGTATACACATTGCCCACATGTACCGGCTGCTCTTCCTCCAACTCCATCAACGTCAACAGATCCAATAATTGTCCCCACACCAGCCGCAAACCCAGTATCTGATCTTGATCTTCCCATTGCCTTGCAGAAAGGTAAACGCACTTGTACCTTCATCCTATTTCTAATTATGTTTCACTCACTCACCTTTCTACTTCCCATTGCCAGTTTATCTCCTTGTTATCCTCTATTGTTGTCCCTAAGGATGTCCAGGAAGCCCTTGCCTTTCCAGGATAGTGTCGTGCAATGGAAGAACTCTCAGCTCTAACTCATAATCATACTTGGGACCTCACCACTCTCCCTCCTGGGAAGCAGGCTGTAGGTTGTAAGTGGGTTTATACTGTTAAGTATTTACCTGATGGTAGTGTAGAGCGACTAAAAGCTAGATTGGTTGCAAAAGGGTACTTCCAAACCTATGGTATTGACTACACAGAGACCTCCCCAGTTGCTAAGATAGGTTCGGTTCATGTTGTGATCTCTCTTGCTGCTATGTATGATTGGCCCCTCTATCAACTTGATATCAATAATGCTTTCTTGCATGATGATTTGCTCGAGGAGGTCCATATGGAGCAACCACCAGGGTTTGTTGCTCAAGGGGAGGATGGTAAGGTATGCAGAATAAAAAAGGCTATTTATGGGCTTAAACAGTCTCCTCGAGCATGGTTTGGTAGGTTCAATGAGGTGGCAAAGAAGTTTGGTATGAAACAGTGCCAAGTTGATCATTCAGTCTTCAGTCATGACTCTTGGGCAGGAAAAATCCTATTGGTGGTGTATGTAGATGATATTGTTATTACCGGGAATGATAAAATGGGCATTGACAAGTTGAAGACTTTTCTACAGGAACATTTTCAAACAAAGGATCTTTGTATATTGAAATATTTCTTGGGGATAGAAGTAGCAAGGTCTAAGCATGGTATTAATTTGTGTCAGAGGAAATATGTGCTTGATTTGCTGGAGGAAACAGGTTTGTTAGGTGCTAAACCAGCTAAAACACCTATGGAAACAAATACTAAGCTGAGCAGTGATATGGGTGAGGTGTTTGAAGCAAATACCAGCGACTTGTAGGTAAACTGAACTACTGGCTCCTCATTGGGATGTGGTTCTAAGAATTGTGAGGTATTTAAAAGGGGCTCCTGGTCGTGGTTTGATATACAAAAGTGGTGGAAAACTTAAAATAAAAGGATATACTAATGCTGGTGGGTCGTGGTGAGAAGCAGTGCAGAGGCAAAATATAGAGCTATGGCACATACTACTTGTAAATTAGTGTGGCTAAGGAACCTTCTACAGGGGGTAGGATACAATGTTAACACTCCAATGAAACTCTACTATGACAATCAGGTTGCAGTTCATATTTCTTCTAATCCGGTGTTTCATGAAAGAACCAAGCACATAGAGGTTGACTGTCACTTTGTGAAAGAGAAGATGCTAAGTGGAGTGATAGACACTGCATATGTTAACACAGAGAATCAGTGGGTAGACTTATTTACTAAAGGGTTAAGTCAGGGAAGAGTGCACTACATATGTAACAAGCTGGGATTATATGACATACTCACCAGCTTGAGGGGGAGTGTTAGTGTCAAGTATGTAGGGGTATTTCTGTCTTTATACTTACGTTGAGGTTGCTGATAGGGGTGTTCACGGGTCGGGTTGGGTCGATTTCTTGGGATTTTCCCAACCGACCCGATCTGGTCGGGTTAGCTAAGGTGGGAACCAAAACCGATCCACTAACAGGCCAAACCGACTTGGTCGGTTTGAGTCGGGTTGGGTCGGTTTCAGTCGATTTCGGTTTTGCTCCTGTACAAAGCCAAATAAAATCTGAATTAGTTGATAATTTGATATTCAAGAGTCCAAGATAAATCTAAATTTAATTCAGGTAAAGAATAAAATCAATAAATTCTTCATGTAAAAACAAGTATCAATAATGGGCCTTCTAGAGTAAAAACTAGGTAAATCTAGGTAGGTAAATCAATAAAATAAAAATTTAGAAACCTTCTAAATTCTAATCTAGGTAAAAAACTAAAAAATGACACCTAATTGAATTCTAATTGTAATTGCCTAATGGGCCTTCTAGAGTTCTACTTCTAGTAGAAGTCTAAAAGTAGAAGACTGGTAGGAATTAGGAAACTACTCAAACTAGGAAGTAGGAACTACCAAACTAGTAGAATACTAGTTCGGTTTGGGTCAGGTTGGTTTCGGTTTTCTCGTAAGAAAACCGAAACCGACCCGAGATTTCGGTTTATGTATGTACCTAACCTGAAACCGACCGGTACGGATGAAAACCCGGCCGACTCGGGTTGGGTTGGTCCGGGTTGGTCGGTTTGGTCGGGTTGGGCATTCTTATGAACAGCCCTAGTTGCCGATGTGTAATATTATGTTAGAACTAGTGTCCCTCACTTAAGTAGGGGCACATGTGTCTTTTCCATTATGTTAGTAATATAAAACATATATAGCCGAATAGGAGAGGTAATTTTTCTCTCATTCAAACCAAACTTTTCTTCTCTCCTTTTCTCCTCCTCTCTCTCTCTCTCTCTCTTTCTTCTTTCTTCTTCTCTCTTCTTGGCTGTTATCAGACTAATAGAACTCAAGGGCAGGCCAAATCATAATAGCCTATCTTGGACAAAAGCCCCTTGATTGGAAGTTACGAGGGAGGGAAGTACTTCCTGGATTCTTAGAGCCAAGACCTTAGCTAGAATTTTGTACAAGCTACTCACCAAGTTGATGGGTCTAAAGTCTTTTGGGCGACTAGCTCCACTTCTTTTAGGAATCAAGGCAATAAATGTGGAATTCGCACCCGGATTTATTATTCCCCTTTCAAAGAACTCATTGAAAGCCCCCATTAGATCCTCTTTTAGCACTTCCCAACAGTCTTGATAGAAAGCCATTGTGAAACCATCTAGCCCTGGTGCTTTGGCCCTATAGGTTATTGTACCTTTGTTGGAGAAAATTTGGTAACCTAGAGAAGCAAGAAACAAGCGTTGGTTGTCAGGTCTAGTGCAGAAGCAGAATAAAGAGCCATGGCAAATGGAGTTGCAGAAATCTTGTGGTTAAAGAATATGTTAAAGGAGTTTGGAGTTTGAAATTCACAGCCCAATGTCATTCTATTGTGACAACAAGGCAGCAATCAATATTGTCCACAATCCTATGATGCATGAAAGAACAAAACATATCGAAATTGGCAAACATTTTATTCATGAGAAACTTGAAGTTGGAGAAGTCTGCATTCCTTATGTAAACTCTATGGATCAGTTGGGTGACATTTTCACCAAGGCTGTTTCAGGTGCACGACACATGGATATCTATACCAAGTTGGGGATGATAGATAATTATCAGATATATACAGCCCAACTTGAGGAGAAGTGTTGTTAGGAATGTCATTAGGATGTTTCTGAGCTGTTAGTGGGCCTGTTTTATATGTTTTCTCTGTTAAGTTGTAATCAGGGGTATTCTTGTAATATCCCCTTTTATTTGAACACCCTACTATATAAGTCAAGTGGGGTGACGCCCCCAACACTTTTTTGGCAATTCTTTCTCTCTTTTCTGCTCTCTTATTCTCCTTTCTTTCTTCTTTTCCTTTCTGGAAATACCAAGCCAACAAATATAGATTCTAATCTGGAAATAAAAGAGGAAAGAGAAGAGAAGAAGCTGAATCAGAAGAAGAAAAAGATGGTCAGAGAAGAAGGGAGAAGTAGAAGAGAGTTCAATCAGTCCTCTCTCCTGTCTCCTAATTACTTTTATTAATTTAATGAGATTAACAGAATTACAAATATGCCTTTAATGGGGCAGCCAACACATAAGCATAACATAAAAGAAGAGCTAGCAAGCCCATTAACGTAGACACAGCTAGTAAAAAGGACAAGAATAAAAGGAGAATTAGGATCCATTCAGCTCAGTCTCTATAGCATCATCTGTACATAACTCACCAGTTAGAACAGATTAATCTCAATTCACCTTTTGGTCTTCATATTATGGAGCTCAAGTGCTTTACTAGCTTTTTCACACAATAACAGTCACAGAAAAGAAATATTTATTTGACAAGTATTTATAGATTAGTTTCTTTTAAAAAATAAATTAAAATATATTAATCAAGTAAACAAAGGTAAAGAAGATTGTAAGTACAAGATAGAACATAAAGAGAAGTTCAAAAAAATAGGAGTTATATTAAAAGACAAACAAAGTCTAGGAAACCCAAATATAGATACTGAAACAGGAAACAGGGATACAATTCTCTCTTGTTAGTCCATCGTTTTGTTTTGGTATTCTTATATGTAGGGTTAGAACTACAAATCTATTTCTTTGGTTTGCTATTGGTGTCATCATAAGGGTTTTAATAGTTACTAATCTAATTTTGTTAATCATATATATGGTTTGGAAGAATTGTGACAGACATGTCATTAAGGTCTCAGCTTGTGATGTTACTTTAACCTTTTAAGGTTTCCTTGAGTTAAGAATGTGTTCAGACAGATTGTTATGACCATAATATGAAGGACATGGTAGTATAAACAAGTTGTTTTTATATATAATTCTATTTTGAAAGCTTGTTCTTTCCTTTGTATGGTACTAAGTCTAAGAGGAAGTAAATGTTGAATTTCTTAATTTCTTTGTGAAGAATGAATGTAGGAATTTTTTTATGAGAATTCCTGTAAGTTAATATTAGTGAAGTCTAGTCTGATAGTTATGTTAATTGAGTCTCACCCATGTTCTATTTAAAGTTTGCAATTGTAGGATAAGGAACATAGGAATTATAATATTTTCTTTGGGCTGAAGCTTGGCAGTAGCAATTACACATTGGGCCAAAAAGTAATTCTAACCCTATTATTCCTGTCTTGTAAGCAATGTTTTGGACAAAGAACGAACTTGAAGTGTTTTCTTAGTTCTCTTTCTCTTACCCCTTCCTTAGTTTGGAAAAAAAGAAAAAAACAAAATTCTACATTTCCACACTACAATCTCAAATTTTGATTTGGATTAGGGGTTATCATCAGCCAAGGTGAGCTAGAGATGTGCTTAGCACTTATAAGGCTAACCAGGAATTATGAGGTGAGTGTTATGGGGTGAAATGTTTGGAGTGGAACTATGATGTTTAACCAGGACTTCATGGGTTTGATTAAGTTTAAAGTGAGAAATGGTTCTAGAGTAAGGTTCTGGGAGGATGAATGGACTGGAGTTGGGAAACTGTGTGACGTTTGTCCAAGGTTATAAATATAGATTGACCGAGTAACAAGTAACAATAGAATAGTGCTACAAGATGAGGGGGGAACAGCTGGTATGGAGCCCAAAATTCAGAAGATCCTTGCATGATCAAGATGTGGAAGAGTGTGTTATGTTGCTGGATAAAATAGAATAATCCAGTACTTCTACTTCTTCAGGGGATGGTTGGAAAGAATGCAAAGATGGCAGGTTTTCAGTATTTCATCAAATTGTCAGTATTTTCAGTGAAAGTCTTTTTATTTGTTTGACAGTATTCAGATCAAACACTGTCAAGATGACAGTATTTTAACCACTGACCATTTGAAGAGAAGAGGATTTAGCTTGACAATCTACTGTTATTTGTGCAACATGGACGAGGAGACAGCTTTCCACCTGTTCTTTTCTTGCAAAGTGGTGAATTTTATTTGCAAGTTTATTCTTTCTTACTTGGAGTGAGTGTCTTTCAGCCATCATCACCAGCAGAAATTTTCTCTGGGTGGCCACTGGCCACGACTTACAGGAAGCAAGAAAGTCAGAATCATATGGAGTTGCATTCCCTTTGCAGTTTGCTGGTCATTATGGAATGAGAGGAACAGAAGATTATTTAAGAATAAATCGAAGAGCTTGAATTAATTGTAGCAGCAGTGAGTAAACTTGTAATAAAATGGGTTATGGTCCTTCCAGATTTCAACCAAGCTAACAGATCTGATTGGCTAGAGAATTTCTGGAGTGTTCTTGATTTGCAACCTTGTAATGTGGATTCATTTTCAGTTTGATTAGTTGTATCAGATGTTTTGGTGTGTCATCTTGACAACCAATCGATCTGTAATGTTTCTTTATTTTATTTTAATGAAAATTTTTCTTTATTCTTCGAAAAATAATAATAAGGGTTATAGCCTGGGCTAGGGCCCAGCACAAACTACAAGGACTTGGACTTGATGGTTGGCTCTGAAGATCTGATGAGAGATGGCTGAAATTGGCTTGGGAAGAAGGGAAGTAGTTGGACCCCCAAGGGGCTGCACTATGTACCCTCCAGAGAGGGATCAGGCTGTCATAGTTCCCTTGATTTCCTCTAGCAGAGAGGGGGGATAAGGGACAGGGAAAGGGAGAGGGGGAGGGAGGAAGAATTCCTGTTACTTATATTTTTGCCCTCATTTCTTAAGTGGAAAAGTTTTTTGAATCTATACCATGTTAGCCAAGGTGGCCGGATTTTTTTTGATAAATAATAAATCACACTTCATTAAAATCAAGAGGAGGTTACAGACCCTTGGGGAGGCGCAAGTTGCCGCTTCTCAAAGACATGGAACCCACAAAAATGAACCAAAAAAACTAAAACAAAGAACACATGCTTTCTACTATAAGATTATAATTTAGCCCAAAACAGTATATCCTTAACTGTCCCTTGCTTTGCCAAAGTACCCGCAAGGGTATTCACTGATCTCCCCACCCACTATACTATAACAGTCATGTTTCTTGTCAGCCATTTATATCTCTTGAGCTTGTTCTTGTAGATCCAAGCGACCTCCTCTGAACTATTTAGCCACCCCACTACTATCTTAGAATCCCCTTCAATCAGAAACTGCTCCACTCCCAAATCTTTTGCAAGAAGAACTCCTTGTATGGCAGCTAAGAATTCTGCTCTAACAGAATTCCCAACTCCCAAAGGGCTAGAGTAGAGAAGAATGACCTCTCCATTCTCATTTCTCAGAACTCCTCCCAAACCAGGCCCTGGGTTGCCCTGGCTGCTCCCATCGAAGTTCAGTTTCAAAAAACCTTGTGGAGGGGGGCCCAGTTTGTGAAAACCCTATCCGTTAAGGATGAGCAACTTGCTACTGCTGTCCAATTCCTCCATAAATCATTAAAGGAGAAAGGATGAAACAGTTCCATAGACTTTAACCAGTGTATTGCTCTATTCATGATGCAATCCTTCAAGGCCTAGTTGCTCCTTTCCTTCTCGTGGAATATTCTATTATTCCTTTCTTCCCAAACTGTCCAAATCAAAGCTGCTCTTGCACACCTCAACATACTTCTTCCTCTTTTCTAGGACCAAGAGAAGGTAGATGGACTGAACAGCAAGTTTATTTTTGATGGCATCTCCCACCTGCACCCAAATAAGGAGAAAACCAAACCCAAAGCTCTGCAATGACATCAGAATTCACAAGAAATGATAGCAGTCCCCACCGTGAGATCTGCAAAGAGTGCACCAATTTGGAGAGATACAGAGAAAGGGTCTTCTCTTTTGTACATTATCCAAGGTGTTAACTTTCCCATGGCACACTTCCCAACAAAAAGCCATTACCTTGGGGGGACCAGCCTAAACCACACTTCTTTAGCAGGGAAGGCCTGTTGAGACTTGAGAGGTGTTGCAAAGTGACTTAAAAAAGGAACCACAAGAAAAGAACCCTTTGGGGTTAGGGGTCCAGATTCTTTTATCTGGCAACAAGGGATCCAACCACACTTTATCAAGGAGGAAAAGCAAGTTAGATAGACAATCGACTTCCTCATCCCTTAACCCTCTACGAAAACCAAAGTCCCAAGCCAAAGCCGACAGGTTTAAAGGAGAAGGAAGGAAATTTGAGATCACCTCATTTTTATACAACAAAATAGAAAACAAGGAAAAAGATCTTTAAGAGGTAGATCTCCAACCCAAATGTCTTCCCAAAAACGAACAAAAGTACCAGAACAAATATCATACCTGACACAATTGAGGAATTGTGGGAGGATTCAGTGGATTGCCTTCCATGGTGTTGCCAAGTTAGCCCTCCTTGATGCACCAGCATCCCATCCATTCTCTGAGCAACCATGAATACTCTTCACTACTTCATGCCAAAGTCTCTCTTTCTCCAAATGCCACCTCCACAACCACTTCCCTAGCATAGCCATATTCTTTTTTATCACATTCCCCAATCCTAAACCCCCTTCCTCTTTTCTCTACCCACAATCTCCTATCTGACCAAATGATCTTTTTTTCCTTCTCCCGATTCCCAAAGAAAGTCTCTCATCAACTTCTCTAGCTTCTTAAATTCCCCTAGGTGGTATCCTAAAGACAAAGAGGTAGTAAGTAGGTAGGTTTGTGAGAGTAGATCTTATCAAAGTTATCCTTCCACCCAAAGAGATGTAATTTTTCTTGCAAATCACTAACCTCTTCTCATACTTCTCTATGACTGGAGTCTAAACCTACTCTCCCTAGGATTCGCTCCTAACGGAAGCCCTAAGTAGGACATAGGCCAAGAGGAAGTAGAGCAACCAAGACAAAGTGCAATAGCCTCAACGTCCTAATTTTCCAAGTTGATCCCCGCTAGCCGCTATACAGCTCTTTTCCAAGTTGATTTCTAAATTGGAGATTTCTTCAAAAGCTTCAATCAACACCTTATGGCATCTTCCCTATCAGCCCTAGTGATGATTCGACTGAATACATCGGCTACCAAGGTAAACAGGAAAGGTGAAAGGGGATCCCCTTGTCTAATACCCCTACAGGTTGGAAAGAAGTCCCTTACCACTCCATTTACTAGGATAAAATAGTGACAGCTACTGACACAACCCATCATCCACCACCACCTTTCCCCAAACCCACATTTCCTCAACACCCCTAACAAGAATTGCCAATCCACCAAGTCATAGGCTTTCTCTAGGTCTAGATTACATACAAATCCTCTTTGCCTGACTCTCTTCATCTCCTCCACACACTCATTTGCAAGAAGGAAATAATCAATTATCTAATGTCCTCAAATAAAAGCCCCTTGATCCTGACTAATGATGGAAGGGAGGGCTTCTTTAATCCTTAGAGAAAGAACCTTTGCTAGTATTTTATAGATACTTGTCACCAAGCTAAATTGGCATGAACTCCCTCAAATGGGTAGCATCAGATTTCTTTGGAATTAAGGCCAAGAAAGTAGCATTGATACCTCAACTAACCACATGCTTATTTGCAAACTCCTTAAAAACATCACAAAGATCATCTTTTATTACCTTTCAACAATCTTGCTAGAATGCTATTGTAAAACCATCTAGGCCTGGAGCTTTTGATCTATCCATCAAGAACACCGCTTGTTTAATCTCTTCTTCCTCAAAGTTCCTTTCCAGCCACCTCATCTTCTCCTCATCCAAACTTGGCCAATCTACTACCCCTTTCATTTCAAGCCTCTCATTCAAGGGTCGTCTATAAATTGATTTAAAATGGTCCACAAACCCCCTGGTAATATCCTCCTGGTTAATGAGCACCCCCCCTCCTATCTCTAACTTCGCCACAAAATTCTTCCTCCCCTCCCATTTTCCACATTATGGAAGAATTTAGTGTTTCCATCGCCTTCCTTAACCCATTTATGCCTTGACTTTTGTCTCCAGCTTATTTCTTCTCTTAGCAGTACCTCTTCCAACTCTTTCTTTAAATGTCTCCTCAGATCTCCATCATTCTCATCTAACCCAGACTGGGTTTCTTTCTCATCCAACTCCTCTATCCTAGAGATTAGGATTACCTTTTGTTCCTCAATCCTCCCAAAATGATCCCTATTCCACTCTCTTATTTTGGATCTTAATTTCTGCAATTTCTTGTGAATTCTTACCCATTTCCACTTTATTCCCCTCAATTCCTCATTCCACCAAGCTTTTACTTTATTCACCAAGTCCGGGTGGGTAAGCCACATGTTCTCAAATCCAAGCGGTCTAGGTCCACTAATGAAATCTTCCAAACCTATTCTTATGGGACAGTTATCCGAGGTTACTCTAGGCAGAGCTCTAGACACCAAGTTTCCCTAGTAATTCTCCCATTCTAAGATAAAGATGAATCTATCCATATTTGACCACAAAGGGTTTTCCTGTAGGTTAGACCAAGTAAATTTGGCTTGTAAAAGTGGGATTTCCTTCAACTTACAATCCGCAATAAAGCTATTAAACTTTCTTATGCTAGTTGTAATGGATTGTTGGGAATTGTTAGTTTCCTCAGAAAACAGTATAACATTGAAGTCCCCTCCCGAACACCACGGGCCTACCCACAAACCCTGAGTTGTGTATAATTCATCCCACATGTCATTCCTTTCCCTATAGTTATTGGGACTATAGATATTGGTCAACACCCAAATGAAACCATCTGTCACATTCTTGAATTTAATAGACACTGAAAACCTACCTATCAGCTCCTCGACTTCTTCTACTACATCCTCTTTCCATAATGTAATAATCCCTCTTGAAGCTCCCCAACATGGGGCTGAAACCCAACTAACTCCTCTAGACCTCCATATACTTCTCACCCACCTTCCATCTAGTTCCGACAATTTTTCATCTTGCAAAAGTACAATGTCAAGCTTCTCTCTCTTCACTAGGTCCTTAATCATCCTCCTTTTCCTTGTGCTTCCCAATCCTCTCACATTCCAGCTAACTATTCTCATAGGCACAGAACATAATAAAACCCTCAACCAGTTGATTCTTATAGGCGCTTCCCAAGGTGGCCAGCTGTTAGCCACTAGTTTATTCTTACACTGCTCCTATAATTTACTCTGAATTACTACTTGGTAACTTGGGTTGGTCATTGGACCAGGCTGATGCATTTTCAATTCATGATGGATTAAACCAGGCCTGCGCTGGTTTGCATGTCTATGCTCTTACACTAGTGCTATTATTTCTTTGTTGTGTCAGTTCAATTATGACCATAATTGCCAAAATCCCGTGATTTATGATAAGATTCATGATATGAATTGTGAATCAATGTTTTTAAAATCATGCAATTCACAATTTGAATTGTATGATATCACATCAGCCCCAAAATGATTCAAATCGCATGTACTAATCGCTTTTTAAATTAACCATGCAATTTAGGTTTAAATTGTTGCATCAAATCATAAATCATGATTCAGAACTGATTTAAATGATTAGAGCTGGAAACATAATTTAAGACAAAAAGACCATTTAGTCCTCCACTTTCTAAAAGATACACAGTTAGATCAAGGGGTAATATTGTCATTTTCTTTTTATAACCTAAATAGCCTCTTTAATCAATCGAAAGAGGCTTACTATTTGAAGAAATAGTTACTAAGTCACGAGTGTGGGGTTCCATACCCACACTCAGGCTCTAGTATGTGTGGTTCCATACCCACACCTAGTTATTTCCTAATTGTTTTATTTTTTCTTTTAAGATTGGGCCGGCTGGCCTTATTATGTTTATCCATATTATTTTTTGTCTTACTAGGATTAGGACTTTATGTATTTCTATCCTATTCTTGTAAGGAATTTAAAGGCTATAAATAATAAAGAATATGGGGCGGTAGATATCAACAACCGAACCCCTTCTTTCTCTTCCTCCTCTCTTCTTTCACTCTTCTCTCCCTCTCTCTCTCTCTCTCCTTCTCTTCGAACCTGTGTATCTCTTCTCAGTTTACACAGCAGCAGTTCTAGTTCATCCAAGTTGGTATCAGTGCTAGGTTCTAGGGTTTCTCATGTGAAATCTATCCCAGCCGACCACATGAGAATCATCTGGAAGAATAGAAAGAAGTTGTCTTTGCCTGATTCTTGGAGGTTACCAGAGATCTTTAGCAGTTGTCCGAAGATTGGAGAGTGATTCTTGGTAATCAGGAAGAATCAGAGAAGGTTAGAAGATTCAAGATTGGATTTTTAATCAAGATCAAAGGAGGCAATCAGAGTTTTTCTAGGTAAGATCTCTTCCTTTCTTGAAACAACAGTAGTAAGAAATTAGTTGATCTCTTTCAGAAGGTATGGCAGAAAAAATCTGATTTTTCCTAGGGTTTGTTCTTAACCCTACGAACCTTTCTTTGACTTTCTTGACTGAGAGCCTTTCTTGAAGGGATCGGCTAAAAAAGGGGTCTGATCTTGATCTTAAACTGTGAATTTTGACAGAGTACAATCCAGGAGTTAATCCTTGATTGAGATTACCCTTTTTTTTTTTGAAAGAATTCGACTGTGTTTGCACTAGGTCAAATTCTGGACTGTTAAAAGATATCTTTCTCACTCTTGTTCTTGGCTGAAACCAGTATCTGGACTATTAATATCTGATTTTTTTTTGTTAAAGTTATAGTTTTTAAGGAGAAACTATCAACTGAAACTGAGTTCTAGTACTTATTCTTGCTGAGATCAGATTGTTTTTCTTAAAAAAACAATTAGTCTTTTTTTTGGAACTTTGAGATCTACTTAGTATGGAAAAGGCTGAAAGTGAAGTAAAAGCTCAAGGGGAAGTTTTTGAGACTGGTAATATGACTGAAAATACGTTCCAGATTACCACTGTTAGGTTTGATGGAACACATTACTTGGAATGGGCCCAATCAACAATGATGGCCATTGGGGGCAGAGGAAAATTAGGGTATGTAACCGGAGACACAAAAGAACCAGCCAAGGAGGATATATCTCACCCAAGATGGGTTCAAGAGAACTACTTGGTGATGACCTGGCTATGCAACTCTATACAGCCCCACATCAGCCAAAATTATCTCTGGGAAAAAACAGCCAAGGAGATTTGGGACAGCATAAAGGAGACCTATTCCCAACCCCTCAATGTTAATAGAGCTTATGAGATAAAATGTGAGGTGAAAACTTCAAGCAAGGAGAGAGGCCAGTCTCATTATAATTTTTCTACCCTAAAATCCCTTTGGCATGAAATTGATCACTTAGAAACCATTGAAGGGAAAGCCAAAAGGATGCAGAAACATATAGAAAACTGCTTGAAACAAACAGAGTTTTCGAGTTCTTAGCCGGCCTAAACTCAGATTTTGATATTACAAGACAGCAACTTCTCACTAGGGAGAGTGTGACCCTATCTCAGGCCTACTCATTAGTCCATAGTGAAGAGAGTAGGAGGAAGGTAATGCTATCCTTTCAGCCCACAGAAGCAGCCTTGGCAGCAACAAAATTCAAAGCTGGAAGAGAAAAGGAAAAAGAAGTTAAGAAGAAAGACAAAAAAATATATTTTTTGTGATCATTGCAAGAAGCCCAAACACACTAGGGAGACCCATTGGAAGTTGCATCTGCACCTAATGCCAGGTAGACTCAGAAACAAGAAGGAAAGTGCTAATACAACAACTAATACTGATAGTACATCCTCTTCCAGCACAAGGACCACATCCTTGGATGCCTTGGCAGCTGTCTGAGTGGCACCGACACAATTAGAAAAGGAAGTTGGTATTTCTAGATCTACAACTACTACACCAGCTCAGCCTACTTCAACCCTTTCTCATACAGGTACTAGAGCTACTACATGTCATGCCTCTGTCCCAAGTAATACTAGACCTTTCTGGGTAATAAATTCAAGTGCTTCAAACCATATGACCAGCATATCTACTTTATTCAACACCTATTGTTTATCCTCTGGGAGAGACAAAGTTCTTATTGTTGATGGCTCTCTTGTACCAATTTCTGGCGAGGGAGACATCAGATTGTCAGATACCATCACCCTATCCTCAGTTTTGCATGTTCCCAAGCTTAGTTCTAACTTACTTTCAGTTAGTAGTATTACTAAAAATCAAAACTGTTCGGTAACCTTTTTCCGTGGTCGGTGTATTTCAGGATTTGGAAACGAAGAAGGTGATTGGGATTGGCCGTGAGATGAATGGAGTCTACCTACTTGATCATTCACAGGGGAAACAGAGTGAAGTAGGGAAATTGTTTGTTTCATAGTCTTGTAGTAAGATTATACTTTGGCACAACCGCTTAGGTCATTTATCTTTTGGGTCTTTGAAGAGTCTTTTTCCAAACGTGTTTGAGTCAGTAGAAGTGTCTGGGTTAAAATGTGAAAGTTGTGAGCTTGCAAAACATAGTAGATCATCTTATCCTTTTAAATAATAAAAGAAGCAACCCTCCTTTTGAGAGTGTGCATACAGTAGAAATCTGCTGAATTAAAAAATATAAAAGAAAAATAGTTTCTTGAAGAGAGAAGGAAGAGAGAAGGAGAATAAGAGAAGTTGGAAAGAAAATACAGTAGAAATCTAGCCACCCCCTTCACTTATTATTTATACCAAAAATAATAGAACAGTACAAAGACAACTATGCACTTATAGGGCGGAAAAACATAAAACAGCATATATAACACTCAAAAACATAACAAAATTTGGACTCACATAACTACTGTGGTTCCCACCTCCTATTTAACAACTAACATAAAACATCTACTCAGAAAAACATCATAAAACTAATTAATCTTCAACACTCCCCCTCAAGTTGGGAGTAAATGTCACACATTCCCAACTTGCGTAGATCATGTTCAAACTTGATCTTTGCCACCCCTTTAGAGAGAACATCAGCCAGCTGCAACTCTGAAGAGACATAAGGCAAACAAACTTCTTTGGTTGTTACCCTTTCTCTTATAAAGTGTCTATCAACTTCAATGTGTTTTGTCCTATCATGCTGAATTGGATTGTGGGCAATATTGATTGCAGCCTGATTGTCACAGTATAACATCATAGGTTCCTCTGCTTTCACCCCAATCTCATTCAAAAGAGATCTAGCCCAAAAAAAATTCTAAGACACCATGAGCCATGGATCTATACTCAACCTCTACACTTGACCTTGCCACAACCGCCTGCTTCTTACTCTTCCAGGAGATCAAGTTTCCACCTACAAAGGTACACACTCCTGATGTAGTCCTCCTGTCATCTAAGCATCTTGCCCAGTCTGCATCTGTATAGGATTCTAGCTTCAGATTCTCATGATTTGAGAAAAGAATACATCTGCCAGGGTGTTTTTTCAGATATGCAAGTATTCTCTCAATAGCTTCCCAATGTTGAACCCGAAGTGCATGCATGTACTAACTCACAACACTGACATCATAAGAAATATCTGGTCGTGTCATACACAAATACAACAGTTGGCCCACCATTCTTTGATATCTCCCCACATCCTTTACCAACTCACCATCCACACCATTAATTTTGTAATTTGGATCAATAAGAGTGTTTGCAGGTTTGGTCCCCAGCTTCCCAGTCTCCCGCAATAGGTCAAGTACATGCTTTCTCTGTGAAATGAAGATCCCATGCTCGGATCTTGCAACTTCAATCTCCAAGAAGTATTTGAGGTCACCAAGATCTTTAATCTCAAATTCTTGCTACAATGAAAATTGACACTAGAGCATCAATCTCTTCCAGATCATTTCCTGTCACCACTATATCATCCACATACACAATCAGAATTGACACCAGAGCATCTCTCATCTTCACGAAGAGGGTGTGATTAGACTGTCTGTGGGTATCTAAAACGGATGAGTGCCCCTCTGAACCTGTCAAACCAAGCCCTAAGTGACTATTTCAGTCCATACAGAGATTTTCTAAGTCTGCACACCTTTCCTTTACCAACATTTTCATAAAAGCCTGTTGGAATGTCCATATATACCTCCTCCTGTAAATCACTATTGAGGAAGGCATTTTTTACATCAAGCTGGAACAAGGGTCATGAATAAGTGGCTGCTAGAGATAAAAGGATAGGAACTGAACTCATCTTAACTACTGGTGCAAAGGTTTCCAGATAATCAACACCATAGGTCTGAGTATACCCTTTTGCTAACAACCTTGCCTTGTACCTCTCTATCTTGCCATCAACCTCATACTTCACTGTGAATACCCATCTACATCCAATTGTCTCCTTGTCTGGAGGGAGATCAACTATTTCCCAAGTTTGGTTTTTTACCAAAGTATCCATCTCATCTTGCATGGCTATTTTCCACTCAAGTTTGGAGAGAGCCTCAGTAACATTCCTATGTATAGACACAAAATCCAGGGAAGAAAAGCACAGTATAAAGGTGATAAGGCACTATAGAAAAGATGGTGTAAAATGCAGTGGGTTGTACACTTTTTGTTCCCCTTACGAAGTGCAATGGGAAGATTAAGGTCAGTGGGATCAGCTGCAACAATGGTGTTAGGGACAGGAACATTATCATCAGAAAACATAACAGGCTCAGGCTAAAGAGGAATACCTGGAACTGTATCTGCCGAATCTAGAGTTTCAGAAGGACTGACAAAAAGTGGTGTGGGTTCAAGATGTGCGGAGTCAACCATCATCTGTTGGCACTGATATTTCTGTGAGGCTGCCCGTAGTGGCTCAGGTAATGAAACTGGAGGTGCAAGTGCTGACTGAACTGATGAAGACACCAAAGAAACAAGAAGAATAATAGATTGTGAGTTCTCCTCCCCAAAACTCTCCCCCTGAGGAGAACCACTCGAAAAGAAGAAAGTGGATTCAAAGAAGGTAACATCCATAGTGACAAATCTGCTCCTCGACACTGGGTCATAACAGCAATACCCCTTTTGGTTCTGAGCATACCCAAGAAAAACACATTTCTTGGCCTTAGGAACCAATTTCTTGCGATGAGGGCCAAGAATGTGAACAAAGGAAACATAGCCAAAAACCCTCAGAGGTATATGAAATATCTCCCCATCTAGAAAAAGAAGACTAAATGGCACCTTAAACCCCAAAGTCCGTGAAGGAACACGGTTAATCAAATGCACGGCTGTAAGAACTGCATCTCCCCAAAACTGCACAGGAACTGAAGCACACACCATAAGACTCCTTGCCACCTCCACAATGTGTCTGTTTTTCCTCTCAGCATCTCCATTCTGTTGTGGTGTATATGCACAATTGCTCTGATGAACTACACCATGTTCTAAGAGATACGTGATCAAATCCTTCTCAAAGTACTCTCTGGCATTATCTAATCTAAAAGCTTTAGTTCTCATTCCAAATTGTGTGAGAACCATCTGGTGAAACTGTTGTACCAAGTTAGGAACCTCATCACGTGATTTCATCAAATATATCCAAGAATATCGTGTATATCCACAAACAAGAGAAAGTAATGGAATCCTCCCATGGAAGGGATATGGTATGGCCCCCATACATCAATGTGAACAATATTAAAAGCAGAAGTACTTTTATTACTTGGTTTAAAAGACTGTCTACAATGCTTTCCTAACTGACTACTCTCACACTCCAAAGTAGATAACTGAACAGACTCAAACAACTTTGGGAAAAGACATTTCAAAGAACTAAAAGAAAGATGTCCCAAGCGATTGTGCCAAAGCATAACATGATTCACTGACTCTGACCCACTGCTACTGTTGCTGCTAGCATGATGGCCCTGATGTCTTGGAATCTCATACAGAAGGTAGACTCCATTCACCTCACGACCACTCCTAATCATCTTCTTTGACTCTAGATCCTGCAAAACACAATTACCAGGAAGAAAGGTCATAGAACAATTCAAACTTTTTGTCAAAGAACTAACAGATAGTAGGTTGGTATGAAGTCTAAGGACATGTAAAATAAAAGACAAAGTTATATCATTGGTCACTCTAACTGTCCCCTTCCCAACAATGGGCATATGTGAACCATCTGCTGTAAAGACTCTGTCTCTACCAGAGAACAACTAATAGGAACTGAAAAGGGTAGGGGCATTAGTCATGTGCTCAGATGCTCCTGAGTCTATAATCCAGGGAGGCCCCTCCTTACCTAAAGTGGATGCAAGATTTGCCGTTGCATATGAACTACCTGTATGTGCAAAGAAAGTGATGTAGTTGGCTCCTGCATTCTGCTGTCCATCTGTAAGGCTAAAGCTAGGTGAATCTTTCTTACACATAAGATGTCCAAACCTCTCCAATTCTGTTCTCACTGCTACTACTGCAATGGATTCCCAATCAATTTGGGAAAGAGGGGCCGAAGAGTCTCCTATAGTGGCTACATTTGCATTTCCCTTCTTGTTTCTTATCCGAGCAGGCATAAGATTTGGATAAAGCTTCCAACAAGTGTCCCTGGTATGCTTAGGCTTCTTGCAATAATCACACACCTAGTCTTTCTTATCTTCCCTTCTAGTCTCACTACTCCCCCTGCCTCCATTCGGCGCCGACTAGTCAATCCCAAGTTGTCTCAGCATTACATTCCTCCTACTCTCCTCTCCAAAGACAAACGCATAGGCCTGAGTGAGTGTCACACCCTCCCTAGAAAAAATATGCTGCATGGCAATGTTAAATTCAGGGTTCAGCCCTGCCAAGAACTCAAAAATCCTATTCCTCTTTACCAATCTGTGATAAATTGCCACATCATATACACTTTCCCATACCACAGTTTCTAAGTGATCTATTTCCTGCCATAGGGTTTTCAGCATGGAAAAATACACAGCAAGAGGTATTTCTCCCTGTTTCATACTTATCACATGATTTCTTAACTGACAGGCTCTGGCTTCATTTTGCTTTTGAGAGTAGGTTTCAGTCACTCTATCCCAAATCTCCTTAGCAGTATTACCCCATAGGAAATTTTTTGCAATATGAGGTAACATAGAATTACACAGACAGGATATTACCATGTAATTCTCATGCACCCATCGAGAAGAGTCTGTATCAGGTTTCTTCTCCTCCCCAGTGAGATATCCTAATTTTCCACAAGCACCAATAGTCATCTTAGCTGATTGTGCCTACTCCAAATAATTTGTACCATCAAGTTTTACTGTAGTAATGATCCCAGACCCAAAAATATCACTACTACCTCTAACACCCAGTCCCACAGTACCGGTAGATTTCATCTCGGTATTCCAACTCTCCATCTTACTTCAAACAGTTCAATAGTAAGAAAAAATAGAGTGGAGACTTTCAAAAAATAAATTAATATCACACGCACAGAAACCAACTCTTCCGGAAGATGAAAACCCTAGCTAGAGAGAAATCTCTCTCCTACCCATGCCTCCCAACAAAGAGAAGAGTGAATCGATCACTCCGAAAGGCTCAGAAAATTCCAGAAACCAAACCGCCCTCTTCAGAAAATCAAAGAAAACTAACAATACCTGGGCGCTCAAGATCAGATCAAAAACAAAGAGTCCAACTTTTCTGTGACTCTTCCCCATACTCCAGTTCTTCCTGATTTTGATGCCGAACAGTAGATCACCTTCCTGATGACTAGATCCCACCAAAAAATCCAAGAACTGGGCAATCTATAGCAGATCGATCAGCCGTTTACTAATTCATGCAGTCGGCTGATCTAAGACTGCATGAGAATGCTTCAAGAAACCCTAGTCGATGCTCTGATACCAAGTAGAAATCTGCTGAATTAAAATATATGAAAGAAAAGTAGTTTCTTGAATAGAGAAGGAAGAAAGAAGGAGAAGAAGAGAAGTTGAAAAGAAAAGAGAGCAATAATCTGACCGCCCCCTTCACTTATTATTTATACTAAAAATAATAGAATAGTACAAAGACAACTATGCCCTTATAGGGCAGCAAAACATAAAACAACATATATAACACTCAAAAACATAATAAAATTTGGACTCACATAACTACAGTGGTCCCCACTTCCAATCTAACAACTAACATAAAACATATACTCGGAAAAACATCATAAAACTGATTAATCTTCAACACATACCGATGTTTGGGGACCATATCATACTCCCACCATGTGGGGGTATAGATATTTCTTATTATTTGTTGATGATTATACCCGCTTTTCATGGGTTACCTTATGCACTCTCGAGATGAGGTCCCTTCTCTGACCCAGGCCTTCCATCAGATGGTTCTAACCCAGTTTGAAAGCAAGATCATAACTCTTAGATCTAATAATGCCAAGGAATACTTTGCAAAACCCTTGGCATCCTATCTCCTTGATCATGGGGTCATTCATCAGAGCACCTGTCCTCACACACCTCAGCAAAACGGGGTTGATGAGAGAAAAAAATAGGCATATCTTAGATGTAGCCAGAAGCATCATGCTCAATTCTAATGCTCCCATATGCTTCTGGGGGGATGCAATCCGTACAACCATGTACCTCATTAACAGGGTTCCTTCACGAATTCTAAACATGCAAACCCCGTTCAGTCTTCTATATCCAAATAAGGACCTATTCACTATTCCCCTCAAAACTTTTGGGTGTACTTGTTTTGTTCAAATCCTTGGACCTCATCACTCAAAGTTTGATCCCAAAGCCACTAAGTGTATTTTCCTTAGGTATGCACAAAATCAAAAGGGATATTGTTGTTATGAGCTAGTTTCAGGAAAGCGCTTTGTGTCCATGGATGTCACCTTCTTTGAGGATATGCCCTACTATCATAAGGCTTCTCCTCAGGGGTAGAATAGTGAGGAAGGGATTTCAGTTTCAGCCCCAAAAGTTGCTTTACCTATCCTAGTTACTAAGGAGAGAAGTTGTGAAGAAGGTTGTCAAAAATGCGAAGAATTAAGAGTGTACCACAGAAAGTGGTGGAGGCAGGTTGACTCTCATACTCAACAGCAATCCAAGCAAGTTCCAACATCTTCTACAGCCCCAAATCCAAACACTACTACTCCCACTGTTGATCCCACTATTACAGATGCTCAGCCTCCACCGTCAAATGACCTTGATCTTTCATTTGCTATTTGTAAAGGGAAGCGACGCTGCACTTCATCCACTGCCCATTGCATCTCCAAGTTCCTTTCCTATGATTGTCTCTCAGAATTCTACAGGTCATACTTGGCATCTATTTCTGATGTTCCTACACCCAAAAAAGTGCAAGAAGCCCTTTTGATACCTGAATGGACAGAAGCAATACAAGTAGATATGGAAGCTCTTGTCAAGAACAGCACATGGGAACTAGTTAACCAACCTGAAGGGAAAAAACCCGTTGGATGCAGATGAGTGTTTACTGTGAAATATAATGTTGATGGTACTGTAGAAAGGTACAAGGCCAAATTGGTTGCAAAGGGATTCAGACAAACTTATGGCATAGACTATACAGAAACCTTTGCACCTGTTGCAAAATTGAACACTATCAAAGTTCTTCTATCCATTGTTGCAAACTACTCCTGACCACTATTTCAGTTGGATATTAAGAATGGCTTTCTCAACGGAGACTTGCAAGAGGAAGTTTACATGGAGTTACCCCCTGGCTTTTATAGTGCAGAAGAAGGAAAGAAAGTTTGCCTTTTGAAAAAGGCCTTGTACGAGCTGAAACAATCTCCAAGAACTTGGTTTGATAGGTTTAGATTGGCTTTATACAAATTCGGATACATACAGGCTCAGTCAGATTACACTCTCTTCTTTAAGAAGACACGTCATTCCCTGACTCTACTTGCTGTCTATGTAGATGACATTGTGATAACAAGAAGTGACACTAGTGAAATTGAAACCCTTAAACAACACCTTCACAAGGAATTTGAAGTGAAAGACCTAGAAAAGTTACACTATTTCCTAGGAATTAAGGTAGCTCGATCTAAGCATGGCATTTTCATCTCCCAAAGGAAGTATGTTCTAGACTTATTGGAAGAAACTAGCAAGTTAGGAGTGAAACCTACAGATACTCCCATTGAGCCTAACCATAAGATAAGTGCAGAAAGTGGAGAACTTCTTGAGGACGGGGCTATGTACCAAAGGCTGGTTGGGAAATGTCTTTATCTCTGCCTAACTTGACCAGATATTTCTTATATTGTTAGTGTTGTCAGTCAATGCTCCCAAGACCACCCACCTCCTTGCAATAGAAAGGATTCTTACCTACTTAAGGAGATGTCCAAGAAGAGGTATACTCTTCAAGAATAATGGTCATATGGAACTGGAAGTGTATACAGATGTGAATTGAGCTAGATGTGTTGATGACAGGAGATCTACCTCTGGATATTGTGCGTTTGTGGGGGGAAACCTTGTTTCCTAGAGAAGCAAGAAACAGAATGTTGTTACTAGCTTCCGTGCAGAAGCAGAATACAGATTCATGGCCAATGGTGTTGCAGAAGTGTTATGGCTGAAATCCTTGCTTAATGAGTTGGAGATTGATTATGAGAAGCCTCTGATGCTATATTGTGATAACCAAGCAGCAATTAATATTGCCTACAACCCAATACAACATGACAAGACTAAGCATATCGAGGTTGACAGACATTTTATCTGAGAGCGAGTTGCATCTAAAGAAGTATGCCTTCCTTACATTGCCTCAAACATGCAATTAGTTGATCTCTTCACCAAATCAATCACAAAAATAAAATTGAAGACAGATTTATGCAAGTTGGGCATGATAAATATCTACTCCCAACTTGAGGGGGAGTGAAGAAATAGTTACTAAGTCACGAGTGTAGGGTTCCATACCCACACTTAGGCTCTACTGTGTGTGGTTCCATACCCACACCTAGTTATTTCCTAATTGTTTTATTTTTTCTTTTAAGATTGGGCCGGCTGGCCTTATTATGTTTACCCATATTATTTTTTGTCTTACTAGGATTAGGACTTTATGTATTTCTATCCTATTCTTGTAAGGAATCAAAGGCTATAAATAATAAAGAATATGGGACGGCAGATATCAACAACCGAACCCCTTCTTTCTCTTCCTCCTCTCATCTTTCACTCTTCTTTTCTCTCTCTCTCTCTCTCCTTCTCTTCGAACATGTATATCTCTTCTCAGTTTACACAGCAGCAGTTCTAGTTCATCCAAGTCTATCAAAGGAAATTCTTGGGTGGGAAACTGGAAGAGACAAAACCTCTCCATTCTTTTGTTTTTTTTTTCTTTTTGCATGAAAGCAAAGGGCTTCACTCCCTTTTTTCCCTCCTTTGTCTGTATGAAAACAAGAGCTCCACCCTGTTCTATTTTCCTCTTTTTTGCATCTTTTTTTTCATGCAAACAAGGGCTCTGCTCTATTTTATTTTTCACTTTTATTATGCAAAAAGCAGGGAGCTTCAACCTCTTATATTTTTTTCTCCTTTTCTAATGCAAAACAGGGGTTCCTCCTAGGGATGGCAACGAGGTGGGTTCGGGGAGGGTTTTGTAAATTATAGACCCTACTCGCCTCCCTAAACCTCCCAACCGTAGCGGGTTGGATTTTGAGAATCTAAACCCTACCCGCACATGAAAACACAAAACCCTCCCCTACCCTACCTTCCACAGATTCAAGGGTAGGGCAGGTTGGATTTAGATCTTGTATCTAATTTCCTATTATTTATTGTCATATATTAGTAATAAATAAGTAAAACAACACAAATAAACAACAAAATTTCCAATTATTTGATTAAGACATGTAAAATATACATGAGCTATCAATTATCTTTCACGTAAATTTCAAAATATTATTAAATTCAACACTTGAACTTGGTACATAAAGTTTATATGCTTTCCAATAATATGTAGGTCAGAAAGGGTCGGGTTTAGCCTAATACCATACCTTATCCATACCCGTACGGATTATAGAATCCTAAAGCCCATACCCACCCCAAAACCCGTCCTTCAAGCAAAAAAACCTACCCCGTCAAGTAGGGTGGGGGCTGGTACCCACCGAGTAGGGTAGAAATTGCCATCCCTAGTACTTCCCATTTTTGTTTCCCTTTTTTTTTGTTTTGCCCCATGTTATGTTTTCATTATTTCATAAGACTTCTCATTTTGTCCATGTGTCCTATTTTAATTTTTAAGTTGGTTGTTCTTCTTGTTAGGTGTCTTTTTGTTTATAAATGGCTAGTGGCAATGATAGAATAGGGCATCTTTGCATCTGAACACTGAATAACTCTATATTCCTTGTTGATTAGTGAAGATTTCTTTGTTAGCTTCAGTATGTAAGTCTTTATTTATGCTGGTTTAGTGGATATTGTTAGGTTTATAATTTGGCTAGATTTGTAATTTATTATAATTGTCCACATAGCATATTTTCAGTTATTTAGTTGTTTATGTCAATGGAATGTGCTTATGAGTTATGTCCAATTATGCAATGGTATTATTTACCAAAAAAACTGATTAGATTTCACAATTTAATTTCTTTAATTGTATTGTTTCACTATTGTATTCTTGTATTGATGATTTAATGTGTGTATTTTGTTGAATTATCATGTTCTTGTATTGATGATTTGGCTTAAACTATCAACCTTGAAAGACAAAACATTAGGAATTAGAATACTAGATAACCTTTTAGTTCTTTTTTGTTGAGCCTTGGGGATGAAGAGTGAAGACATGAACATGATGCCATGCAAAGCTCATATTTATATAATTATATGATCATATCAAATAGCAATACAATTAAAGATACAGATTTTTATTGCTCAAAATTGAAGTTGAACTTGATCATACTCATGGCATCTATTGAATTATGACTTGTGAAAGTGGTGTAATTGTAAGACTCACTACAAGTCTACCACTACCCATTCTAATAAAAAAAAATGCCGATTTGCATAATTCATGCAATTCTAATCAATTCAACTGAAATCTGGTTTCCTAATTTCTCATGCCTTTATTATTTTATTTCTTTCAAGGAGTTCTTGTTTTAAAACCCTATAACAGAATAAGATTTATTTAGGTAACTTAAAATTGATAACAATAAAATAGGTTTTAAAACCTATTTAGGAACCTTATTGAGTTTATTTTTCATCATATGAGTGTTAAAGAAGTTCTTGATTAAGTGTTAAAGAAGTTCTTGATTATATCATGTTGTGCTTTACCATTGCAACAGCATCTCTCCAACTCTAGCTTAATTAATTACGATGTTATTTCATTGATATAATAACAATAAATTAATAACATGCAAACGAGATTCATTCAGTATCAGGCAAGCATTGGTAAAGCAAACATCGCCTCCTTATATCGAATATGTAGAAATCATCAATACTCAACCTAGACAGCTAAGGCAGAACAAATATGTAACGTTCTCTTGCAAAGATGTCATTTCACTAAACAAGAAAATAACAGCGCACTAAGAATATTTATGATTGCCAAGCAGGAGAGACAGAGTAGACTGCAATTCGACATTCCAACCCAAGTCAACCCTAAGATCTCATCCATTTGAATGTTTTCTTCCCTTAAACGTTTTGAAGCAAATCGAACCCAACTCTAGATTTTTTTTTCAATTCAATAAACAACTTATACATTTTTATTCAACCAGCCTAAGAAATAATACCAAGCAATCAGAGAGAGCGATAAATCAATCATGAAAATCGAGCGATGAGTCAAGTATAGGGGACAGGGTGGGGAAAGAAAACAAATGGAGAGGTAACAATGAAAGCCAACAAACAATCACGAAAGACGTTTCTAAAGAGGAAAGAAATTTATGGATTAAGAAAAAAAAAAAAAAGAAAGAAAGAAAATAAGGAATCATAGTTACCGACCAACGATGCTCGATCCCCCTGAACCAATCGCCATTGGATGACCGGACGGTCTCTCTCTCTTTCTCTCTTACTGATCCTCTCTATCTGCCAGAAGGGTGCTTGCAGTTGCAGGGTGGAGGTCAATCGCCAAGTCCTCTTGCGCTAATAAAATGGAGTACGAATCTCATCCCAACAAAAAAGCGTTCACACGTTTGTTACCGTTTACGTTTATTCAGTAAACGTTTCTTGATGGTGCCGCGTAGGCGCTCAGCATGTGATCTGGTGCATGTCAGCCGTTTGTAGAAGTTATTTTTTGAAATTTCTACAAACGGCCAGGCATTTATTCACTATTATTGTATTTCTCGGTTTTATCAGCAAATATTGTAATTATTGTATTTTTCAGTTGTCATAAACGATTCTAATTATTATATTTCTCAGTTGTTATAAACGATTGTAATTATTGTATTCCTCTGTTTTATCAGCAAATAAAGTACAAATGTTTATTCAATAAACATAAACGGTACCAAACACATAATCTGTGTCCGCACAATCTCACACATGGTGGGTCGTGGTCTCATAGTGGGTCACAGTCTTATGGCGTGAAGCGCGATGTGCGAAACAGATAATGTTGGAAGATTATTGAGAGTATTTGGGACAGTGCTCGGAGGGAGATCCCAAATCAAAAAAAAATCTATGCTGCCCTTAATTGAAATATTCTTTTTGGGACGACAGGATTCCTGCGTGCGATTGAGAATGTTTGAGACAACTGCTGCTGAACTTTCCAATCTCACCGTTGTCCAATTCATCCTTGACGACAATGATTTCGTGAAACCTGCCGGTCGGATTGGATGAACAAAGCCTTTACTATTAGAGGGCGTTCTTTTTTCAGATTTTGAGAGGGGGAAAGTTGGTCAATGGGATTTTAGTTCCCATTGACCAAGAATCCCATGTTATTTTTTTAGATTTATATGGAGACCAGGGAAATTTTATATTCTTGGGTATCACTTGCCCAGGTAAGTGAATGGGACAAAAATGCCCCTTTTAATAATGGACTTTTATGGATAAAATGGTCATTGCCTTATTTACATGAAAAAATAAAAGAACATGGGTAAATGCATTTACACAAGTAAGTGTTTTCCAAGAAAAACTTACCCAGGAAATTGCATTTACCTGGGTAAGTAACTTACCAAAAAGCAAACGGGGCCTTAGGGGTGTTCTTTGTTGAATTATGAGAAAGGGAAAAGTTGGTGCATGGGGTTTTGGTTCCCATTCATCAATAATTTTAACACCCTTAACCAGTGTAATATCTCTCCATGAAAAATATTCCCAATGCGCGGTTGTAAAAGACTGTGCAAACAATGTAATTTCAGCCTTATGAGCACTGAAGCTGATCTCGACAAACACCATATAATGACCACCCCTAATCAGACATGTTATGGAGGGTTTTGTAATTATAGTCCATTTTGCCTCTCCAAGCCTTCTAATTAACTTCTAATTTGTATTTTTTCAAAACTCAAAGTGGGTTGAATTTTCTAAGTTTGACTATGATATGGAAAAGATATGATATCTGAAAATTTTCTAACCAATCAGCTGGAATCATAAACGTGGTAGCCAATCACGTGTTATTTACCAAAATTCATGGGTGAGTTTTGATTGGTCAAAACCTTTCCTATATCATATCTTTTCCGCATCATAGATTTTCCCTAAATATTTTGATACATAAAAATGCAAAACCCTCCCCAAATTTCAGATGATAGCCGCTTATATTTTGTAGCTTAAGCCCTTGTCTACTATAGTATCTAGTTGATCTTTGCCACACCTACTACACTTGCTTATGAGGGCAACCCCCCCCCCCCTTTCTCTCTCCCCCTTAGGGGGATTTTGGTTTGTGATTGTCTTTATGTTTCATCTACTTCTTGAATACAACTAGCAATTTAAATACTATATCTATGGTTCCAAAACCAACAAAATTGGTTTTATTTAATACAACTTTATGTAGCTTTCTCAACATAGAAACATGGTTCATGGATGTAAATATGACAAGATAGCTATAAGTCCATTAAAACAAATTTAATCAAATGAACATAAAAATGAAATTACTATTATTGCCCTTGGTAAAACATGGACAACTATTTTATTCAATCAATTTTGTTCTTTGTTTGAAGAAAAGTTTGGCGCATTTTCAGAATAAACAACCATGAGTTTGTGCCCTTAAACATTTTCCACTTGGTTTAAAACATGAACATTTTTTATGGCAATAGATTAAGAAAATCATTTGCAAAATAGGGATGTTTTAGTAAAACACAAACTATGTGATAGATTTTAAGTAAATCCATGAAACTATATGGGTTTTTAAGTAAATGACCCAAAAATGAACCATGAACAAAACAACTTCTTTTGCATTTTGAATTTTCTATTAGAGTTTGGTCTAAATCGAGAGTTTTGTTTTGGTAAAGCTTTGGAATAATCCACTCTGAATCATAGTGGGAGAGGGAGTTTGTGATATAAGAGGTCCTAACTCTCCCACATCAATTCATATTGTAGGTACATAGTGTTTGCTCAAACCATCGAAGTACAAAAGATACTAAACTAGCACTGCATGGATGCTTGCGATGAGTCCATAATCCATTAGTTACCTGCGATGAGCTTATAACTCATCGAACGACTGTGATGAACATATGACTCATCGCATGTCTGCAACAAAATCGCACTTGACACAAGTCAGAGTAAACATTGGCCAGTACGAACCTGCGATAAAGTCTAGATGTATGTGATTCTATGATAAACTTAGAATGTGTGCGGTTCTGCGATAAACCTCGGATATGCACAGTTCTGCAATGAGCCCAAGACCATTACAGAACCGAGGGTTATTATGAACCAGAGTTAAATATTGGCTACACATGCAACTTCAAGGTCATGTGCGTGATAATTTGCCATGTAGGTTTAGTAAAACACGCCTGTTGAATGATGACATTACCAAGGCCACGTCAGTTAAATAGGTCATGAAAGGAAGTAGCACACATGGATTATGAAAATTCTCAGATGAAAGGAAAGTCAGTCCTTGAGATATCTCATAAGATACATGGCAAAACCTTAGCAGTGCCCCTTAATGACTGGCAACGAATCTAATATTCCCTTTTCTAATAGGAATCAAATTCTTTCAACACCTTCCTTTTCGTACCTCGGGATCCCTCCTTATAAATGAGAGTCCACACCGTGATGAGAGGATCATTCGAATCATTCAATCTTCCTACCCTACTCTCTTATCACTTCCATTTACCCTAATCTCCAAACCCTAGTCTGCACCCGGTCTTCCTTCATCTTTCAAGGAAACACCCGAATGTAACCAAACCACCTTATTTAAATTAGAATCTTTGGTTCTTCCTTAATCACAAAGGATGGCCACCCGCAGAATCAACCTTTCACCTATTCCCAAAGAGCACAATAACATCCTAGAAAATACCAACCGAAAGATGGGTAATTAGTATGAGACAGAGACGGTTGATCAGGTCGACATTGAGATCTTGTCAAACAAGGTCTATGAGTTTGAAGCTCAGTTTGAGGTTCGATTCGAACAAATCAAGCAGATGTATAACAAGACAAGGTTCAATTCGATTCGACCCAGACCGAACAATCCCCCTTCACCCCAGCCATCTCTCCTACATCCGTCCCTGCTAGCCACCAAGCCTCCAACCCTAATCCCACCATATCGGAGCAACCTGCGAGGCCTAATCCGGTACCCACAGAAGCAGGGCAGCCCACCATTGAGTAGTCCAAAACAGAAGTCCCACTCAACCGGGACGAGTTGAGAAAGTATGTTCAGGGGCTGGTGGTGGAAAGCCATAACCAAGCCCAAGCTTCGATCGTCTTGCAGAAACCTTACTCTGACCGAGTCTTGTACAAACTACACCCCACCGGCTACACTCCTCCCCAACAGTGGCCAAAGTACGATGGGCAAAAAGGAAGTCCATGGGAGCACGTGAGCAAGTTCAAAGACACCCTCAGATCCTTTGCTCTCGATGGGGATCTAAAGGTTTGTGAGTTTTCTAAGTCTCTAATGGGGCCAGCGTATACCTGGTTCGTGAACCTTACTATCAGAAGCATTGACTCATGGGCTGAGTTGGCCAAGAAGTTCCTTTCGAAGTGGCTTACCCTAGAGCGAAAGTTGACGATGGCTGACCTGCGCAACATGGAGCAACGCACAAGGGAAGACCTCTTGACCTACGTCATGAGGTTTCAGAAGTTGAAACATTCCGTCTTCGACTAGCACGCCACCGAGAAAAGCTTTATCGAGCAATGCATATAGGGGATGTAACCCGCCTACATGATAGGAATTGAAATGTGGAAGTCGACATGTTCATTCAGCTATGGAGATGCGCAAATCAAGAATACTTGAGCCTAGTCTACACCAACTTTGGGGCAATATGGAAAAAAACAAGGTCTATGTAGTCGACCAGAAGCCCTGATACAATGGAGGGCCCAGGCAAGGGCCCAATTATCGAAACAATCCCCAAGGTAAGAGGAATAATTTACCGATCCCTCCTCCTTTTCCATGCACCATGGAAGAGGTGATCATGATTATGAATAAACTTGTGGAAGATAGAGTGATCAACTTACCATCCCCACCACCAAGAGTCGATCCAAAAAAGAAAGACATGGAGGAATATGGTGCAACTTCCACCAATCGTTGAATCATGACTTAATGGACTACTTCTCCTTGAGAAGATTGTTTGTGCAAAAGGTAAAGATAGATGACTTCGTAAAGAGAAACTCAGCACATGTAGAAACAAATCCCCTCCTAGCCCATACCCAAGGAGGAAGTATCAATGTGGTTGGGGCACTAAACCAGTACCAACCCGACATGCTGATAAAGAGGTTCAAGCAGAGCCCGGAGCTCTAACAATTCTTTAGCAGACAAGGAGCTAGTGCCTCAACAAGAAGGATATCCATTAGAGCACTAGCTGAGACATTTAGAAGATGGCTGAAGCCACATCGGCTTGATTGAACTAGTATAGAGTTCACGCCGAATGACATGCTGGCTATAGACCTCCACCACATCCAGCCTTTGTACATCACAACAATGGTGGGGGGCTTTGAGATGAGAAGGTCCATGGTTAATCCTAGGAGCTCTGTCAACCTGATTTTGGTCCACACATGAAAACTAATGAACATACAGAAGGGGATGGTTAAAGGCTTGCCCATGGAGGTGATTAACTTTACTGGAACGCATCCATCACAAAGGGGTCTATCGAGTTACAAGTCGAGTTCGGGCTGTTTTCCATCATGCATGAGTTCCAAGTCATCTCAGGGAGGACTGTCTATCAAACCCTACTGGGACAACCATTGATGCATGGTTTGGCTTTGGTTCCGTCGACGTACCATAAGTGCATAAAGGCTAAGCACAAAGGACATGTTTATCCTATAATATTTGAATATGCTAGAGTGAGAATGTAATCTTATCACAATTCGTAATTATTGCTAAATGTTTTTTCCAATATATATATATATATTATATACATATACATATTTAGCCATATGAGTGTATCTTTGAATCACATACTTTGAATGAAATAATGGAATTTTTCTCTCAATGAAACTGCATTCATGAACAATGCTTCAACCATAACTATTTCACCAGGTTGTTTCCATAAAAAGATATTGCAGTAGTTTCATCAGAAAAAGATGTATCACAATCTGAATAAGTATCGTAAACATTGAAGGTACGGTGATAGAACACACCAAATACATAACCAATAATAGGACCAAAAGCACTAAAGCTTATTCACAATAACAGGAACAGAAAGAAGAAACACTGGAATATTGTGATGAAATCCAAGCACCTCCCAAATGTATGCAAGATTCCATCGAAGCGCTGGAAGAACCATTAGAAGAAATCAACATGGCCACAGAAGGGACAGAAAAGAGTCCATTGTACATATCAACCAGATTATGACCAAAAGAAAGAGAATTTGATTGCACTATTGAAAGGTAAAAAGCCTTTCTTTATCACGAAAATATTAGGGTTTTGTTGGAACAAAAATAGACTAATTTGTGTGCACTTTCACAAAATTTCAAAACATCTTCGTTTGGTCATACGATCAAATGCTGCGTTTAGACTTGGCACTTGTTAGACACTCTTTGTGCATAGATCCAAAGTTCAAACTCGTAAAGCAACCCCAAAGGATTTTCAAGCCAGAAGTAGCTCTGAAGATTAAGGAAGAGGTCGAGCGATTCCTAATAGTAGGGTTCATCAAGCCTATAGTGCACCCACAATGGCTAGCCAATATAGTCCCGATTAAGAAGAAGAATGGGCAACTCGGATGCTGCGTCGACTTTAGGGTTTTGAATAGGGTTGGCCCCAAAGATGAGTTCCCCCTGCCAAACATGGAGATTCTGATAGACTCAACAGCAGGGAACCGACTTTTCTCCTTTCTAGATGCCTACAGTGGGTATAACTAGATTTTTATGGGCCCTACAAATGCACCTCACATAGCCTTTAAAACACCCATTAGGAACTTCTACTACAAGATGATGCCCTTCGGCCTGAAGAATGCCAGGGCCACATATCAGATAGCAATGATGAGTGTTTTCCATGACATGATGCATAAGGAAATCAAGTGTTATGTGGATGACATAGTAGTCAAGGCGAAGAAGCAAGAAGTTCATCCTGAGGTGTTGATAAAAGTGTTCAGTCGGTGTAGAGCTTTCAACTTGAGGCTTAACCCCTTGAAGTGTGCATTTGGAGTAAAGTTTGGGAAGTTTCTAGGGTACAAAGTGGACCAAACAAGAATACACCCGGATGGAGACAAGGTGAAGGCAGTCTTAGATCTACCACCTCCCAATAATGAATCTCAATTAAAAACCTTCTTAGGAAAAGTCTCGTATCTTATGAGGTTCATCCCCGACTTTGCACATGCAGTGACATCGCTAATGAAGCTAAGAAGTCTATGGAGTTTAAGTGGACGATAGAACACCAAAAGGCATTTGAATAGTTGAAAGGTACCCTAGCTAAGGCCCTGACAATGTCACCACCCAAGAGCAGCCAAGAGTTTAAGATATACATCGCATCAAACTCGAAAGTCGTAGGATGCTTGTTGGCATAGGACAATGACGAAGGAGTCGAGTGCTTAGCATTGGTGTTTGCTACGCATAAGTTCTAGGGCAGAAGGTGAAACTCATCACACAGAGTGACCCCACTAGATTTTTCATAGACAAACCTCATCTCTCCAAAAGATTAGTAAAATGGATGATGCAGCTTAGTGAGTACACTATTGAGTACACCCAACCCCAAGCAATCACATGCCAGGCAGCAGCAGGCCTCCTAGCTGCCTTCCCCATCAATGACAACTTCCCTATCTCTGAAGAAGTCCCAAGAAATTTGCCCATTAACACGGTAGTCGAAGACAGAGAGTGGGCGTTGACCTTTGTTGGGAGTAGCATTAACACCTCAGCTAGGGCAGGGGTCACATTGACTTCGCCCACGAACATTTTGTGATGCACCTTAAATTTGTTGCGATAAAAGTTTGATATAGCCATGTATTTTGAAAAGTGAGATGAAGTTATGATTATTTATGAATGAATGTCTTGTTTGATATAAATTGTGCACTAAATCTTGCCTCTGTATGTATGTATGTATATATATATATACTCTTACATACCCTGGTCTGCCTAGGATGTTGCATGCTCCATGCGAAGGCCCTAGCAACCCTAGGCGCATTCTTACATACCCTGGTCTACGAGAGAACTTAAGACCTCTTCTCATGCAATGACAAAAACCCTAAAATAAGGATAATAAAGGTTTGGGGTGTAGGATGAGGATGTAAGGCTAGGTTGGGGAGTGGTCTCTTTAAAAGATGAAGAGAAGCCTTAAGAGTGAGGGAAGTAAAGGGCTTAAAAAAATGAGAGGGTCATGGATACTCGAGAGTATCAATAATAAATGCTTAAGAACGGATGAGTTCTAATGTGAGGAGGATCTCTATTTATGGAGGAGGTCCCCTGATCCTAAAAGGTAGGAGATTAAGATATTCACTCCGTATTGGGGAAGGGAATATTTGATTCTCTATCAATCATTGGATGTGCTACTAAGGTATCGTCAGGTGTTTCATGAGGATCCTCTCAAGGATTAGCTTTCCTTATCCTTGATATTCCTCATTACTCGCGTGTACTACTACCTTTTTGTGTGTCATAACTAATCCTATGTGGCAACAATGATGTCACCGTTTGGCGGTACTTCGTTAGTTCTATGTGGCGGCTTGCAAAGTCCTACGTTGTCTTGGGTTCACATGTGTTTGGGTACACGTGGGCTTTGCTGTGGGCTCAGCCTACTATCCTTTCTATCCCATTATCCAGAGCGGGCTCGTAGGTCATGGGTTCATCGCACGTTGTATAGGGTGTGGCTTCATTGCACACTTAGGTGTGTTTAAGTCTCTTGGATGATTCTTTCTAAGGTTTATTTAGGTTCTAGTGTTAACTGAACTTGGTAAGCTGTGGGTTTATCGTAGCTTTGCTTAATGTTTTGCGGGTTCATCGCAAAGGTGACAGTGTACCGCAAGTTCATCACAACATGGGAGTTGATTGAAAGCGGCTCGTGAATGCTTCTGTGGCATTACTTTTGGTGTCTAAGTGTACTTTGAGGGACTAGGTGAGCTGTACATACCTAGATTAGCCCCCTGCTTATCGGTAAGTGGGAGCCTATCGATAAGCATATTGCCTTTTTCTTCTTCGGGTTTTGTGGCAGTTTCACTTGTGTGTGTTGGGTCTGGTGTTTCCGCCTACTTTGTGGTTTTATGTTGATCGCATGCACCTTGCATTTGTGTTTGGCAGCTCGTTATAATCTGAGGCTCAGCTCCCTTGTCTTTTGGTGATTTGTTTTTTGGCAGCAGTCAATGTTACTCATCAATGGTGTGCTCTAGCCCCCCTGACTGTTGACAGGAAGAAAATCAGAAAAAGACAATGCTGGCAATAGTATTGAGTGCAGCCTTTTGATGGTGGGCATGAGAGGTGGTTGATGACTAGGCTTTGGCCGTTTCGCTGATTCCAGTGTAAGAGGTCGGGTGTGTGTCGATTGGATTTTTGGTGTTTAAATGATGGTGCTAGGTGCATTATTACATCTCGATAAGTGTAGCGCGGCGTCCCATTTTCTTTTGAGGCATATTTATGAGCTATGTTATGTTGCCTTTCGCGATGATCCGTCTGGGTGTGCCAGTTCGGTTCCCTCTCACCGAGTCGTAGGTTGTTTATAAAAGGGTGCAGTTTGGCTTATTTTTTATCATCGTTTGTATTCGACCTATCTTACTTCTTTTGGTTCTCCTCTTCCCTTGCAATTTGTGGTTAGTGATGGCTCTTAATCAGAACGATGTGTTGTTGGCTATCAACGAGTCTATTGGCTCTAATTCACCATCTCCGACGAGGTCGGCGCTTGGTGTGTTCGAAAGCGCATCGTTAAACATTTCAAAACACCAGTTTAAACATTTATAATTTTATTCCAATTTTCAAACAACTACTAACGTAGTAAAGTGATGAGAACGGGTCATATCCACAGGGAAGCGAGGGAAAAATAACTACGTGCTTAGATCTGGGAGAAGAGAACGCAAGTGGGAGTTGTAGAAATATAAAGTTAATTAATTAAAAAAAATGGAATTCATTAAAACCAAATTCGAACAGTACTAAGAATAACAAGTGCATAAAAATAAATAGCAAAAACAAATAAATAAAAGGAACGAAATAAAAACGTCTGAGAATCCGATCAGAAGTAACAGTCTCTGGATCTCTCCTTCGACCCTCGAACTTCTCGAGCTAGGCCTTCCGTCTTACTTGGCCGAATTTCAGATCTATAGAAAAGAAATAAAATGCAATTAAATCTAATAAAAATAAATTTGCAGGAAGAAACAAAAAGTGATTCTAAAACTGAAGAAAATATGGTAGGGATTCAAATCTAGAAGTGGAAATAGTGGCTTTGGGAAACTGCAAGTAAAAACCCCTCCTCTTGCCTTTGCGTCCTCCTCTTCCTCTACCCTTGAACTTCTCAAGATCAACCTTCCTTCTTGCTTGGGTGAATTGACCAACCCCTTCTATAGGGCCCCTATGACCTTTTTTTATAGGAAAGGGTGGACACAATTAGGAGTAGGGAGAAAGATGGGGGGTGGCAGCTGGGATTTAGCAAAGTTAGGGATGCCCTAGGGTTTCTAATGGATGGTTAGGATGGTTTTGAGGTGATCCCATGGCTGAAAATAAAAAGGAGAGGGCGCCAAATATTATGTAGGCCGAGATTTGGACGCCGAGAAATGGAGGGTGTAGATTAGAACATCTAGGGTTGAAGGGTTAAGATTAAAAGAATAGGTGGTGCCCTAGATTGAATGGTTGGGATATAAGATGGAGGGAGTGGCTGAGATTTGGAGGTGAGGGGCTGAATGGTAAGAATTAGTAGTTAGGCGGTGCCCTAGGGTTTAAAAACTACAAAAATAATGCCTTAGAATAGATGGTGGAGATTGCAAAGTTGGAGGCGGCTAGGGTTTGCTAAGGAGGAAAAGAATGGGTTAAAAAGGTTCCCTAGGGTTTGCTAAGGAGAGGGGAGCATGGTAATACAATAAGATGGGCGCCAACTGGGTTTAGCAGATAGGAGGTGCCCTCCTGTTCTCAGTTCTTTACAAAACTTCCCCTCTCTGAGTTGGTCTTCACACCAGCTTCCAAAAAACTACACTTTAGCCTAGAAAACTTCTCAATTTTCTACATAATTTGCATAGAGACCCTCAGAGGTCACATAATTGATTTTAATTATGAAAATGAACGCATTATTCTATTGGTGCATGTAGTCTAGAGGGCCGGTCTTGGGGAGTCGCCATTAATTCACGGGTGGTCTTTGAGGGACGTGCATCGTCGTCTAAAAGCAGCGGAAGCAAGGTTGGTCGACACTGCTAGGGGGCTCACAGACCTCGAGGTGTAGTGTGCTCGCTAGCACAAAAGGTGGCAGAGCATGAAACAGAGGTGGGTGAGCTGAGAGCGTATGGGGCTTGAAGACCTCTGCTTGGGAACATAGAAGCAATGAGGGATGAGTGGGCCGCTTTGTGAAACCTGTATCTTTATTTGTAATCATGTAAATTAATTTTGAATGAAATCAATGAGCTTCTCTGCGTTATAGAGTACTTAATTTACTGTCTTTCATAATGTATTGTATTTATGAGGATGGATTATGTATAGCTTTAGTCTGGTTTTAATCGTTTGCATCCGGATGACCCCATGGTGTGTTGGTGTTTATCCTAATTGAAACGACGCTTATTTTCAGTTTCTTGGTTTAGCTATATTGCTGTCCTGGATGTTGGTGATGTTGCTGCCCCATTTTTTTGTGCTTCGGCTTAGCTGGCTGGCCTGGATTTGGCAATTATGTCGTCCGTCTTTCTCGGCAAGTCGGCCTTTTAAGGAAGGAATGGCTTGTAAGGGGGGGAACCCTCTCTATGCTACAACCTTTTCGGTTTTGTGTCCATCTTTTGTGGACATGCGATTCAGTTTCCTATCACAGTTCTTTGATTGATTGGGACTAAGGGTTTATTGGGGACAGCCATGTGGCACTTGCTGGTAATATCTTTTGATTGGTGCTTTGAAATTATTGCGAGTCTGTCGCACGTGTGGGACGAATTCAGTGCCTATTACAATTCGGTGACAACTATTGATGAGTCACTCTTGTTTGAATTAATGCTTTTCTCCACTCCCGCCTTTCTAGGGGTGTTTGAGTAATTTCATGTAGTTAGTTTTCCTCTAAGTATTATTTCGGGTATTGGACAGGCATCCCGTTCATCCGTGCCGGTGCCGTTCGGTCTGCTGTGCGTGCAAGTGTCGGACAATCTCTATAAAATTAGAGAAAGGGACCCGGGCATTTTCTTTCACCTTCAATTTGTGCTTAAGTCTCTCGTTGTTCTTCGCTATTTTAGTTTCTGTGTGTGGTACCTGCTATTCATTCTCCTATCTTGTTCTGGTTTTTATCTATGGCTCCCCATTGCCGCCAAGATGTTAGGGTCTCCGAGGAGCAAGTGAGGAAGAAGACTGAGAAAAGGGTTCAATGCCCTTTTATTGATTTCGTAAGGGAAGCCAATATGGCGTAGTTGCTCTTGGAGAGGGAGGCCGTTCTAGCCGCCACAGGGGAGCAGGGCTTTTGGCCTCCGGTCCCAGTGGCAAGAGGTGTAGAGGGCATATTCGATTCCATTTGGGGAAAGGAATTGTTGTGCTTGTGTCCTCAATCCGACCAATCCATGTCTTATAAGTGCCAGGAGCCTAGGACCGATAGCTCGAAGTCTTCCAATGGTTATACTGCATGGGTGGAATTTATTTTCGAAAACCCCATGTACTGCCGGATGTTGTAGGATTTCGGCCTGCTTAGGCTCGTTGATTGCTACACGGGTATATCCGGTAGGAAAGGTATGAAGTACATAAGGTGTTTATTGGAGCATAGTGCTGCCGTACCCACACGTTCATCGGGGCGTTTAGGGAGTTCACAGTGACAGTTGAAGATGCGCTAGCCCTGCTAGCGCTTCTCATTGGCGGTGCTCTATCAGCCCACCATTTCCAACACATCGAATCCATTCCGGCTGATTACGGGGAGTTGTGTGACGAGCTCCTTGGTGAGATTGCGGTGTTCAAGGCACAAGAGGATCATACTACCTTTCGTGGGAAGATGTCACTGGACCATTGGTTGGAATTCTAATGCGAATCCTGCGGCGGACAAGACGTAATGGGGAGAAGCGCGGATAGTCACTGCCACCTTGCAGCTTTA
The DNA here is from genome assembly GCF_056320005.1 of Nelumbo lutea. Lineage (NCBI taxonomy): Eukaryota > Viridiplantae > Streptophyta > Magnoliopsida > Proteales > Nelumbonaceae > Nelumbo > Nelumbo lutea. Next base: position 220,863,839 of record NC_142684.1, read on the forward strand.
ATTTTATACGTCGTCTCTCGGTTCCTCTTCCCCAGTCCCCCGGACTATGGTTTACGTACATCCTTGGTGTCGCTTGCTGTGCTTGCCGCATTCGGGCATCAGTTTCTGATTTGGCTTGACCTCACAGTTATGTGATATGTGGCAAAAGCAACAACTCGGCACAAAAGTAAGCCTAAGGCACGAACACCAAGGGGAGAAATCAGCGGGCCGAACTCCCTACTGGAGGCCCGAACTCACCCTTGGTCCCAAACCGGAAAGTAATCCAAACTGGCGCACCTTGCAACAGTTCGGGACATGCCTCGCCGAACTGACCTATATTGTAACAGTTCGGGATATACCTCGCCGAACTGGCCTACCTTGCAACAGTTCGGGACATGCTTCGCCGAACTGACCTACCTTGTAACAGTTCGGGATATACCTCGCCGAACTGGCCTACCTTGTAACAGTTCGGGATATACCTCGCCGAACTGGCCTTGTAACAGTTCGGGATACACCTCGCCGAACTGGCCTGCCTTGTAACAGTTCGAGATACACCTCGCCGAACTGGCCTGCCTTGTAACAGCTCGGGGTACCCCTCGCCGAACTGACCTGCCTTATGCATACCTCCGAACTCAAGACTTCGCCTCGCTCACCACTCCACATCACCTTCAGGGCACCAAAACCAAACAAATCGTACTATGCCTGACACTGAGGAAGTCCGTACCCGAGGGCGCCGCACCTGACTGACTTGGGATCTGACGCTTGATGGCCGCACTCTAAACGGCCACCTGCCACCGCCACCTGACACCGCCATCTCCAGTTAGAGAGACGGTTAAGCAGTGACGGTTCTGTCCCAACAGAAAGGATGACGGCCGAATTGACAGACGCAAGGGTAATCATACCCGACCTGACAAGGGCCTTAGAGTGAGTGCGCGAAGTGATTATAAGAGCCCCCTGCCCCCAACAAACAAGGTATGTGAACTTTGCGCTATCTGGTCTACACTTTGCCTTTGAGAGATTACTGACTTGAGCTTCGGAGTTATCACACCGGGTTCCCCCCGGAGTTCTCTCATCTTTCCCGTTTCAGGCTCCCCGATGCTCCAGCTCAGAGGCGAGTTCGTTGACAGCTAAGACTGGCCAGATTGCGCTCCATCAATTGGCGCCGTCTGTGGGAACGCTTCTAAAAGCCTCTCTCTAAATCTCTTTTACCTACCATTCTTTCAAAAACTCCAACACCAAAATGGCCTCCTCCAGCAGTGCCGGACGTGGAACCGAAACAACCACTACTGGAGAGCAACTTCATGTTCCGGTGGTGTGCATTGGGCAGTTCACCATCCCCCTTTCAGTGGATGGGATCCCAAGTTTGAATGTGCCACATGCGGTGGCACCTCTGAACACTCCCTCGCTGAACATCCCTCTCCCACTCCCCATCGAAACAAACTTTGCGGAACCAACTGCTGTCTCACTGGAAGCCCGCCAAAACCAGATAGATGATCTGATGCAATGTATGCAGGCAATGCAGGCCCAAATGCAGCAATTCCAGCAGCACCAACTCCAGCAACACCAGGTGTTGCACCACCTCTCCCAACACCATTATCAACAACAATTCCCTCAGCTACCCTTGAACCAGCCACTTCCCCCCGACACCCTGTTTCAAAGCCGGTCAAGGCCTCCCCTCAAGGTGGACGACCTCACCAAGGAGAGGCTTCCCGACCGCAGAACCCCCCTAACAGTCAGGCCTCATCCCCGGGCCAAAAGCAAAGAAAGATCACCCCCGCCTCGCAGCCTGCGGGTGGGTCAAGAACCGCTTCAGCGCCTTAGCAACAGGCCAGCAATCCGGGCCCATCGAGCTCGGCAACACATAGGCAAGCAACGCCAGCACCAAGCCCACTCAAAGAAGGCGCCGCCGAAGTAGCTGAACTGCTACCCACGTGCTACCCGAGCTCAGAGGCAAGGAAGAAATGAGCTCGGGCGAGGTAAAAACCGTCCCCATTCTCTCAGTTCCTTCTCCCCTTTCAGCAGAACTTTTGGCAGTCCCCTTGCCTAGAGATTTCAAACTCCCTTCTCTGGACAAGTATGATGGGTCCTTTGACCCCAACGACCACGTCGACGCATTTCAGTCGCAAATGCACCTCGCTAGGGCAAGCCAGTCGTGCATGTGCGTGGCCTTCACCACCACCTTCAGAGGGGTGGTCCGCACCTGGTACCGGAACCTAGCTTCCGGGTCAATAAAAAGCTGGCCCCACTTCGTGCAGATCTTCACTACGCACTTTGTTACCAGCAAAAGGTGTCCCAGAACCGAGGAAAGTATCTTCGGGGTGATCCAAAGAGAGGGAGAACCCATCCGGAGCTACATCAAACGGTTCAATGAAGCATGTTTTCAGATCCCTCGGTTAGACCCCGCGGTACAGCTCGCCGCGGCCAAAAGAGGGGTGACACACAAAGAATTCAAATGGCACATGGTGGCCAGCCAGCCAGCAACCGTGGCCGACTTCCTCAAGCTCACAGACAAGCTTATGAGAACAGAGGAAGAGATCAACTAGAGAAACGAAGGCGGTGTTGAAAAAAGAAAAAGAGAAGGCGAGCCCTCCAACCCCGGTGACAGAAGAGGCCATAATCGAGAGGTGAAGCCAAGCCAGCTGTCCCGAGCTCCCCTAGCAGTTCGGACGGATTACACGCCATTGAACACAAGGCAGACCGAGATCCTGATGACGATCAAGGATGCCCCTTACGTAAAGTGGCCACCTCGCCTGAAGAGCAACCCCAACGAGAGGAACAAAAATTTATATTGTAGTTTTCATAAAGATCACGGTCATAGCACCGAGCAATGTAATAATCTCCGCGACGAGATAGAAGGACTCATCCGTCACGGGTACTTAAGACCGGCAAGGGGAACACAGGAAGGATGTCCCCGAGCCGAGCAACAGACCGGCCGAAGCCTTGCAGCGACCTCCCCCAGAAGAAAGGCCAGTCCGGGGAACCATCCACGTGATAGTGGGTGGTTCGGTGGTGGCAGGATGCACTTCGGCGGCAGCAAGGACGTCAGTTCGCGAAGCAGCCCGAGAGGAGCAGAACCTTCCCAAGAGGCCAAAGAAGGAAGAATCGATCTTTTTTACAGAAGACGATGCGCGAGGTGTTCACTACCCCCACGACGACGCGCTCGTCATAAAGCTAAGGATCAACAACTTCGAAGTCCGGCGCGTGCTGGTAGACTCAGGCAGTTCGGCGGACATACTATTCAAATCAGCGTTCGATCAATTGTAGTTGCAGAAAAGCGATTTGAAACCCACTCACACTCCTCTGGTAGGCTTCAGTGGAGAGGAAGTTAGGCCCTTGGGAAAAATAACAGTACCTGTGGAAGTCGGCACATGGCCGTGCGCGGTAAGACTCAACCACGATTTCCTGGTGGTCGTGACCCCCTCCCCATACAACGCCATAATAGGGCGATCAACTACGCATATTTTGCGTGCAGTGGTCTCCACGTATTATCTGGCAATGAAGTTCCCCACGGACTTCGGTGTGGGGGTAGCGCGAGGTGACCAACTTGAGTCCCGCAAATGCTATGTTGCCGCCCTGAAGGGAAAAACCAAGGCAGCCGACGATCTCGAACTAGAGCGACCTGCGGAGTAGGGCGAGGAACGAGCTTTGCCCATTGAGGAAACAGTCGCAGTCCCAGCCTCGGCTACAGATCCGGCGTGAACACTACAGATCGGTGCCTCCGTCAACGAGCCTTTGCGAACTGAACTGGTGAGTTTCTTACTCCAAAATTTAGACATTTTTGCATGGTTTGCGGCAGATATGCCCGGTATTGACCCCGGCCTTATAACTCACAAGCTTAACACTGACCCTGTAGTCAGACCCATTAGACAAAAGAAATGCAACTTAGCCCCGGAGCACTGGAGGGTGGTCGACGAAGAAGTCGAAAAGCTCATCGCAGCAGACTTCATAAGGGAAGTTCATTACCCGAGCTGGGTAGCCAACCCAGTGATGGTGAAAAAAGCCAACAGCAAGTGGCGCATGTGCGTCGAGTACACTGACCTGAACCAAGCTTGCCCAAAAGACTGCTTCCCCCTGCCCCGAATTGACCGCCTGGTGGACGCGACCTCGGGACACGAGCTGCTAAGCTTCCTGGACGCCTACTCAGGCTACAAACAGATTAAGATAGACCAGTCTGACCAAGAAAAAACCAGCTTCATTGTCGAGTTCGGCCTGTACTGTTACAAGGTCATGCCCTTCAGGCTAAAGAATGCTGGTGCGACCTTTCAAAGACTTGTAAATAAACTTTTTCGGCCATTAATTGGCACGAAAATCGAATGTTATGTAGATGACATGGTCATCAAAGCACAGTTTTCGCGAGAATTAATAAAAGACTTGGATTCTGTCTTCCAAATTCTGCGTCAGTATAACATGAGACTAAACCCAAACAAGTGTGTCTTCGGTGTCACCTCGAGTAAGTTCCTAGGGTACATTGTCAACCGACGCAGCATTGAGGCCAACCCGGACAAAATAAAGGCCATCCTTGATATGAGACCACCTCGGAAAATAAAAGAAGTTCAAAGGCTAAACGACCGCATAGCCGCTTTGAGCCGCTTCATGTCCAAGTCGGCAGACCACTGCCTGCCTTTCTTCAAGGCAATCAAAGGCAAAGGGTTCGAATGGACCCGAGATTGCCAGCTCGCGTTCGATGAGCTAAAGACTTACCTCGCCACCGTACCAAACTTAGCCAGACCCGAGGAGGGTGAGGTCTTAGAACTGTACCTCTCGGCGAGCGACGAAGTGGTTAGTTCAGTATTAGTAAAACAAGTAGATCAGGTCCAGCGGCCCGTCTATTATGTTAGTAAAATTCTGTAGGGAGCAGAAACAAGGTACCTGCAGATAGAAAAAATTGCCTACGCACTGGTGATATCAGCTCGGAAACTCCGTCCGTACTTCCAAGCTCACACCGTCGTCGTCTTAACCGACAAACCCCTAAGACAAGTCTTGCTGAAGCCCGAGGTCTCCGGTAGGCTGACGAAATGGGCCATCGAACTCAGTGAGTACGATCTCCAGTACAAACCCCAGACCGCAATTAAGGCCCAAGCTTTGGTAGATTTTATCACCGAGTGCACTTTCAGCCACGTAGCCGTACAGGTCGAGCCCGAGGTCCCCAGTTCGGGCGAACCCGGAGCTCCCGAGCCAATAGAGTCTGAACCCCATGAAGTAGCAGCCAGTGTGGCATCTCTCCTGGTCAGGCGAAACGCGAACTGGAATGAGGAGCCATGGATCCTTCACATGGATGGTTCCTCGAACCAGCAAGGCAGCGGGGCTGGAATAGTCTTATGCGGCTCGAGCGGCACAAAATTAGAATATTCACTATGCTTTGAGTTCGCGACATCCAACAACGAGGCAGAGTACGAAGCACTGATAGCGGGGCTGAACCTAGCGCGAAAGGTAAAGGCAAAGCACTTGGTCATCTGCAGCGATTTCCAGCTCGTGGTCAACCAAGTTACGGGCGAGTATGAAGAATGCGAGCTCTCCATGATCGCATATTTGGCGAAAGTAAAAGAGGACCTGCTCAACTTCCAGTCACACTTCATCAGGCAAATCCCGAGGTCAGAGAACACTGAGGCCGACGCTCTGTCCCGGTTAGCCAACACAAGTCACAACAACATGAGAACCGTGTACATAGAGGATTTACCTCGGCCTAGTATTCTCAGGGGGGCAAAGGAGGTCGCTCCCGTCCTCGAAGCAGAGCCGAGCTGGATTGACCCACTCGCGAGCTTCTAGATAGACGGAACCCTCCCTGCAGAATGCAATGCGACCAATAGGGTGCAGCGCCAGACAGCCAAATACGTCATAATAGACGAACAGTTATATCGACGGTTCTACACACTCCCCTACTTGCATTGCCTGCGACCTGCCGAAGCCGAGCTCGTACTCCGTGACACTCATGAAGGCCTGTGCGGCGGACACTTGGGGGGTAGAGCACTCGCCCAAAAAGCACTTCGACAAGGATACTACTGGCCAACGATGAAGGCAGAAGATGTCGAGCTCGTCAGAAAATGCGACAAGTGTCAGAAGCATGCCAATATCCACCATCAGCCTGCTTCTGACCTCAAATACCTCACCAGCCCGTGGCCCTTTGCACAATGGGGCATCGACCTCCTGGGGCCATCCCCGCCAACAACAAGTGGAAGAAAATTCCTAGTTGTTGCAGTAGATTACTTCACGAAGTGGATAGAAGCCGTACCTCTGGTAACTGTTACGGCCCGAAACATACAAAACTTCTTTTGGAAGAACATAGTATGTCGTTTCGGGTTACCTCGGGTACTAATTTCCGACAACGGCAAGCAGTTCGAGGATATCAAGTTCCAAGAGTGGTGCTAGAACATGGGGATTCGGCAAAACTTCACATTAGTCGCGCACCTGCAGACAAATGGTCAGACGAAAGTAATGAACAGAGCCATCCTGCGTGGACTGAAAGCACATCTGGATCGAGCTAAGGGATTGTGGGCCAAAGAGCTACCAAGTGTCTTGCTTGGCTCACCGAACTACAGAAAAAACCGCCACGGGAGAAACCCCCTTCAACCTCACCTACGGCACTGAAGCAATGATCTCAGCGGAAATCGAAGTACCAACATGGCGACTAGAAACATACGACGATCGGACAAACGGAGATGAGTTACGTACCAACCTTGACCTACTGAATGAGGTAAGGGACCTCGTGCACATCCGAACAGCGGCATACCAGCAGCAGGTAGCTCGCCACTACAATGCCAGAGTAAAGCAACGGAGCTTCCGAGTCGGCGACCTGGTCCTTCGTAAGATTATGGTGCCCGAACCCGACGTGGGCAAACTTGGACCAAACTGGGAAGGGCCCTATAAAGTAAAGAGAGTGCTCGGGGGTGCATACGAGCTCGAAACCTTGGAAGGCAAACAAGTACCTTGAGCGTGGAACATCGTGAACTTAAGGTGATACTACCTATAAACCGCCAAGCAAAGTGGACGAAATCGCTATAAGGTCCTATGGGCCACGATGCAGAGCCAAGAGGAACCTCGGCGTAAACAAGCAAAGAAGTGTCAGGCATATTATCAGCTCGGCAAAAAATCAGTTCGCTGCAAAAGTCTTCGCGGCAAAACAGGTCACGGAAGTACAATAAACCGGACAAGAAAGTGGCATATTATCAGTTCGACAAAGAATCAGTTCGGGAAAAAGGAACACTTGGGCAAAAAGATTATCTATTCCGTTGCAAGAAACAGGAGTACATTGGCCATCAGAAGGCACTTCAAAAAAAAAAAAAGAGAAGATTATCTTTACATCCCCGGAGCTACTTCTTCGCCATCAAAAGGCACTTCGACAACACCCGAAGGCCCTGCCTCTCCTTCAGAGTCCGGCTCACCATCGGCAGCATTGGCCATCTCCTGAGTTATACACGAAGTGGATATGGCACTAACATCGAGGTCGGGGTACGTGTTCCGGATCATCCACCGGCTCATCTTGAACCCCCTTCTGTAAGAATCCACCATCAGATCGTCAAAACGCGGAGATGCAATATAGTCTTCAACGGCCTTTTTCTTGAAGTCTTCAATGTCTTGGGAAAAAATCTGCGTTTTCTCCCTGATGTCCTCCTGAAGATATTCGACTTGATGCTGCAAGTCCAACTTCAAGTCCGCCATGTGCTTGACGACTACCCCCATGGCCTCGACATCACGCTGAGACCTCGCCTGCCTGGCCATGGCGACGAGAGCAGCATAAGCTGCCGCCTCAGTAGCTCGGGTATTCGCCTCTACAGCACGGAAAGCCTCTTCAGCAGCATGGGTGGCAGCCTCAACAGCTCGCGCCTGTCGCGAGCTCCTCTCCACTTGGGCGGCTAAGGCGTGAATTGAAGAATTCACCTACCAAAAGAAACAAGTGAGCAATAACAGCAAAAGCAATAGAAAATAAAAAGGCAGATGAAATCTGACTTAACACCATAGCATGTGTTACGGCGCGGCAGGAAACCTGGTTCAAAGGAAGATCGGTTCACGCCGCGATCTCCTCGGGGAAAGTAGCCTCCCCACTCTTCTGAAGAGCGTAGTTCGGCATCAACACGCTCCTGAACTCTCCTTGAGCTCCCGAACCTGAGGGCCCAGCCCGCGTTTGAGCGGACCCAGAGTGAGCAGGAGCACTGGAGTATGTAGGAGCGTCCGTATAAGTGGTCTCAGCGCAAGGCGCCCCGGCAGCTTCATGCATCGATGGAGTCACCTTGGGCTCCCTGGGCAGATCCTCCGGCGTGTGGCCTGGAACTTGAGGCTCCTCATCCGGGGGCAGCTCGGTACGAGTTCGCTTGGCGACCTGCTTCCTCTTCTTCATGCCTTGGAACAGACGCCCCCCACGAGTTCTCTCCGCGTCCATCACACTTGCAGAAACGAGTTCGACATAAGAAAAATGAGGGAACAAAGCAAGCAAGAAACCGCAGAACTAGAAACCTACCCGAACTCAGGCCGGCCGCAATAAGCTTGACCTCCGTTAAGTACTGATGGCACTTTAAACCTTGTCGTGCCCATTGCCGGAGGCTCTTCACCGTCTCTTTATCGAGAGTAACACCTCAATCAGGAGCGACCTCACCCCACTCGGTCTGAAAGGGCCATCCTTGTGCACTTCGCACACCGAAGTAGTCCCGCTTCCACGCCGGGACCTTGTTAGGAAGATCGTGCAGAAGCTTAAAGCCCGGGCGAGGAGAAATGTAATACGCCCATCTTCCCCCAGGAAGAGAACCCGTCTGTCTCTTGAGCATCAAGATGGAGGAGAATATCTCCAAGTCTAAAGGGAAATTCTGCTCGCAAAAAAGGGAGACTGTCCCCACCAGGTTCCGAATAGAGTTCGGATGAAGCTGGCCAATGGTGACACCGAAGTGGTTTATGACTTCAACGAGAAGGGGGTGGAAAGGAAGTCGCAACCCCGAAATGAGCTGCTCTCGAAAAATCACAATCTCATCAGGATCGTGTTCCCAAGGAAAGCTACCCGAAGGAATAAAATATGTATACCCCCTAGGCAGATTGTAAGACATAAGTATAGATTGAAGCCCCTCAGGCGTCATGGTTGAGGGACCAAACCTGTCTAGCATCCGACCTCGGCGAGAGGTAGATGCCAAACTGCCCGAAGCGGCTCGGCCTACTGGTTCATAGTCCTTGAGTTCCACCTCAGGATCACTGAGGCAGTCAGGGGATACGACTCGGTTTGTAGAACCTACGTCAGTCCTACTTGAAGAGTCATTTGAGCTATCAAAACTAGACATTGAGGAAAATAGGTGGATTTAGGAAGGTACTCACCAGAAGAAAGTTTTGAAGGCTCCGGAGACGGGAACAAGCCAAAAAACCTTGGAGGCTATGTAACCAGCCTAGACGTGAGCTGAAAAGACTTGGACGCGAGCTGAAAAGTTGGACACGAGCTCAATAGGCAAACCGCAGAAGTGACAAATCGACTGGGGTCCCCCACTATTTATAGCTACAGTAGCCAAGAACCGACCATGCAGATCAAAGACGATTCGACGACCCACATTCGCGCTGACCGCATGTCCCCTAAGGTCGAGACGTGATTGGTGCACGTCTTTCCAAAAAGAGCGAAATGTCAGCGCACATCTTTTTGAAACCGACGTCACGCTGACGCATGTCTTTCTGAAACTGACCGCGCCGCACGTCTCCCTGACAACCGCCAGCGCACGTCCGGCGGTGGCGCGCTTTTTTCAAATTTAAATGACCCGTTGTCACGTCCCAGCGGCGTGAATTTTCGAAATTTAAAATGCACGCTGTCACGACCATCAACATTTATGAGCAGTAGGCACGTTTCCCACCTTCTCAGAACCGAAAAACCCTGGCAAAAGCAACTCGCACAGTCAAGATTCAAAGGACGGGACAAATCCACTTACCACCTCGCAAAACTCCCCGCACCAGGGCAAGACCCTTGGTGCGAGGAGTGGGGGCAATTGATGAAGGAAGATTTCGCCCGACTTCACAGTTATGCGACATGTGGCAAAAGCAACAGCTCGACACAAAAGCAAGCCTAAGGCGCGAACACCAAGGGGAGAAACCAGCAAATCAAACTCCCTACTGGGGGCCCGAACTCACCCTTGGCTCCAAACCAGAAAGTAATCCAAACTGGCCCACCTTGCAACAGTTTGGGACATGCCTCGTCGAACTAACCTACCTTGTAACAGATCGGGATATACCTCGCCGAACTGGCCTACCTTGTAACAGTTCGGGATATACCTCACCGAACTGGCCTTGTAACAGTTCGGGATACACCTCGCCAAACTGGCCTACCTTGTAATAGTTCGGGATACACCTCGCCGAACTGGCCTGCCTTGTAACAGCTCGGGGTACCCCTCGCCGAACTGACCTGCCCTATGCATACCTCCGAACTCAAGACTTCGCCTCGCTCACCACTCCACATCACCTTCAGGGCACCAAAACCAAACAAATCGTACTATGCCTGACACTGAGGAAGTCCGTACCCGAGGGCGCCGCACCTGACTGACTTGGGATCTGACGCTTGATGGCCGCACTCTAAACGGCCACCTGCCACTGCCACCTGACACCGCCATCTCCAGTTAGAGAGACGGTTAAGCAGTGACGGTTCTGTCCCAACAGAAAGGACGACGATTGAATTGAAAGACGCAAGGGTAATCATACCCGACTTGACAAGGGCCTCAGAGCGAGTGCGCGAAGTGATTATAAGAGCCCCCTGCCCCCAACAAACAAGGTATGTGAACTTTGCGCTATCTAGTCTACACTTTGCCTTTGAGAGATTACTGACTTGAGCTTCGGAGTTATCACACCGGGTTCCCCCCGGAGTTCTCTCATCTTTCCCGTTTCAGGCTCCTCGAAGCTCTAGCTCAGAGGCGAGTTCGTTGACAGCTAAGACCGGCCGGATTGCGCTCCATCAGTTTCCTCTGGCTTCGATGTTCATTGGGTATCTTTATGAGCAGATGAGCTTCATTGTGCAGTAGTTGGTAGGTCCAAGCTGCAAGAGGTGTGTTAGTTATATCTGTGCGAGCGATTCAATCTTGTAGTTACCCCGCGCTCGATCGCACATTTTTGGGTTCCTGTAGCAACCTTGCACGGGGAAGAATTCGAAAATAAGGTTTTTGAGGTTTGTAGGGGGAAAAGATGGTTGCAAGCCGCTCGTCATAAGAGCTTCAAAATGGCTGAAATCAACATGAAGTTGGCTTCATTGGATGGGTTTGAGTGGAGGCCTTACACTCATCCGGTTTGTAATGCCCTCCCATTTTGTGCTGGCGCGCCAATTCCTATTGCCGCAGATCGACGATGTGTTGTAGATGTCAACCGTTCCACCGTAGGTATAGTGTAGTTAGTCGCGCGGCCCGGTGTGGTGGCCTACCTTGACCGCAACGGTGAGGCACAATTGGCCGTTTATCGTCCCAATCAGGTGACCATCCGCTTCGACAACCTGGTCACGCCGAACTCTATAGGCGAGTTATACCGCTTTTTGCTCAAGGCCCCCTCAAGCCAATCTCAAAACATGTTGGCAACAAGTAACCCAACAGGTTAGTCAACTAGTGCAGATTGACTCAATTGACGTCTAGAGCAAGTCACCACGGGCTTCATCTTCAAACAAGCTACACCCTTTATCGAACTAACCTTGACTCGAATGTGGGGGGCTATTGATGAGGGAAAATTTGGCTCTCTGCTAACCTAATGACATATGGCATCCATATTCATCACTTGACACCTCAACGCCACGCAGATAGATGCGCATCTCACCGAGTCAAGGGGACACACCTCAGAATCAGTCGAGGGCACGTAATACAAACCTCAGGCACCTTGGCAGGGCGGCTAGCAGCACCTCGCCCAGGGCCGACTTGTAGTACCTTATCGTTACCGGTTCAAGGGACCTCAGAGTGAGGAGCGACCTTCTCAAGGACTTTTTGACCTCACTAAGGTCCAGGTGGTGACCTACGAGATGTGCTCGCTGACCTCTTCCTTAAGTAGATTATTGTTTTTGACTTCTCCGGGACCATGACGATTGATCATTACACCCATCTTTCCGTATCATCCGCATTGGAGTTGATTGAACAGACTTTATCCCTCTCCACTGAACATGGTGGGTGTTGTTTCTCGGGAATCTCGAACACATTACAAGAAACTTCCAATTTCTTACACCTATATAAAGGTATCCCCTCCCTGAGAAATGGTACGTGCGATTCAGTTCTCAGACACTCTACCTCTTTCGCTCTTTACCTCTCTTCAAAATCTCCAGTTCGCTGACTTAAACATCTGAGTCTACCTCGGGTAAAATAGCTAGGGTACTCTGATACTATCTTTTTGTAGGTCAACCCAGTGAACTCACCAGCTTGACATCCGAGCTGCCCTCCAATAGGGAGCTGCCAGATCACAAATCATCAATTTCAAAATAAATTTAATCTCAAGAAATTTATACAAATAAAAATATTAATAATAAAATAATTATTTTAATAAACAAAATTTATATGGAAATTTAGATCAGAAGCCGGTGACCTTAATGCTAACCTTGCTACGTATAAAATTTGCGACAATGCTCCCCTGTTTTTAATTTTTATTATATAAAAATAAAAATCGATTACAATAATAATTATATTTTTCAGAAAATTAAAAAATAATCAATAGAACATAGAAGTATATTAATGACAATCCTATTTACATTAAAAAAAAAGCATGACGTAGAAACGTAAGAAAACCATATATGTTTTTGAGTATCCAATCGAAAATTATCGAATTTGGGGAGGATCCTCTTTGATAGTTTTTAGTGGTTTCAAAAAGGGAAAATCGCATTAGATAATTTTAAGACGATACCCATATATGGACAAGTTGAACCTTCGGCAAAACTTGTTGGACTCGAATTAAAAAAAAAAAAAAGAACGAGCACTAGAAATGAATTTAATTAAGAGATTAAAAAAAGAAATGATCAATCAAAAATTCTAAATTGAGAAAAATGCAAGAAAAACAACGACCGTAATCCATAAATCTTCTCTATGATCAAATCCAACTAAAACATAAAAGAAATTAACCTTTATGCAAAGAAAGCAAGAGAGGAGATAAGAAAGCTGTTGCGACAATATATATGTAAACAACCAGCACCCTCAAACTCATGCCATCAAAGGCAGCTAATTTGTAGAAAACACTCTATCCTACAGCGAATATGATATGAACCAGCACCATAATCATGGCTAACGTCAACCTGTGAATAATGGGAGATGTGTTCACTTTCATTGGTGGATTCTGTTACATCGCAAAGTGCGTAAAATTCTCCTTTTAGGGAGTGTTCTTTTTTTTGGATTTGAGAGAGAGGAAAATTGGTTAATGGGATTTGATTTTTATTGACCAAGAAACCCATGTTCTTTTATCAAATTTATAGGGAGAGCCGAGAAAGTTTTTTTTCCTGAATATCACTTACCATCTTCTAGGTGGGTAAATAATTTTCCCACTTGGGCGAAAAATTAATTACCAACACTTGAATGGGACAAAAATATAATTTTTAATAATGAATTTTTATAGCTAAAATGGGCATTACCTTATTTACATATGAAATAAAAGAACATGAGTAAATGCACTTACCCCAGTAAATACATTTACCCAGATAAATAACCTACCCAAAAAAATTATAGAAATAAATATTGAAAAATCAAAATTTGATCATTGAAAAAAAAAAGGAACTTCAACCAATCTCTTTTTTTTTTTTGTATAGATACATAGAAGTCCACAAACATGTATTCATTAATTTAACACATGTTGAAAACAATAACACCATGGATGAAGAAGACCACGTATATAGACAGAACATGCAAAACAAGTTGCTCATAGATTAACGAAATTTGCATATGCTCGCACATTTGATGTGTAAGAATTGGTCAGATCAGTTGTGTTGCTACAATGTTTCAAATAAAACAAATTAAAATATTATCGGTTTGTAATTTCATTGAATATGGATCTATTCTGATGTTCCGATGAATTCAAATATGATTGAAGTCAACTTCATTCAATTCATTTTTCTAATAATACACAATATATGTCTTGATCATTTTCAATTTAATTATTAGTGATATTCATATAATCCAAACGCATCTTATGGATTATTGCATCAATGTGGTAAATGTTGCCAAGGTTTAAGGTATTAGTACAAAACGCCCTACCAGGTGTATCAAATCGGTATCGGATAGTTGATATGTCACATTGGAAGTGTATATTTATGAGTATCCATCCAATATGCTACACCATAGACACATCTTAATTTTTAAATCAACACTCATTTTATAACAATAAATGAAATACATTAACCTTTATCCACTTTAATGTCTAAAACCAATTCAAATATTTAACATATATTATATTCAACCACCCAAACTATAAATTAAAAAGAATAAATTTAAAATTGATATTTTATAAACTAACAGAACAAATAATCTATTAAATCCACATTTATGTCTGATGAAGGCAGATTTGGCCCTCTGCTGACCTAGCGACACGTGGAATCAGTCATTGCCACTTAACACCTCAGCACCATGCAGATAGATCTGTATCTCATCGATTCAAGGGGACGCACCCCAGAATTAGTCCTGGGCACCTCGGTAGGGCGGCTAGCAGCACCTTGCACAGGGCCGACTTGTAGTACCTTGTTGTTATCGGTTCAAGGGACTTCGGTGTGAGGAGTGACCTCCTCGAAGACTTGTCGACCTATGTACCTCGTCAGTACCGGTCGAAGTGACATCGGCGTAAGCAACAACTTCCTCGAGGACTCGCCGACCTAATTGAGGTCTAGGTGGTGACTTGCGAGACGTGCTCACTGACCTCTTCCCTAAGCAGATTAATGCTTCTGACTTCTGCGGGATCATGACGCTCGACTGTTGCACCCACCTTTCCTTATCGTCTGCATTGAAGTTGATCGAACAGACTTTATCCCTCTTTTTCAAACATGGCAGGTGTGGTTTCCTAGGAATCTCGGATGCGTTATAACAAGGTCCCGGTTTCTTATGCCTATATAAAGCCATCCCCTCCCTTAGAGAAGGTATGCACGATTCAACTCTCAAACACTCTAACTTTTTTGCTCTCTAGCTCTCTTCAAAATCACCAATTCGATGACTTAAGCATCAGAGTGCCCACCCCAGGTAAAGTAGCTTGAGTACTCTAATACTGTCTTTTTGCATGTCAACCCGACAAACTCACCAGCTCGACATCTGACCTGCCCTCCAACAAGGAGCTACCAGATCGCGCATCATCAATTGGTGTTGTTTGTGGGAACCACTACTTAAAAGTCAGGTTCTCAACTCTCATTTTAAATTTGCACTCATCAGTAATCAGCCCAGACAAGACTTGTCAGCTCTGTCTGCATGGCTACTTCTCTAGGTCGAGCCTTTGCGGATCCCACGGGAGTTGGCTGCCAACGGATTGTGCGGTCTCCCTTGTAGGATGAGCTCCTTGTGGCTATCATAGGAGTAGAAGACCAACATTTCTGAGGGCTGCCGCAGTGTAGCCGTGGCACTGACCTACCGTTCAATGTCATTATCAATGCACGTATTGATGATTCTATCACAAGGGGGGTGAAATCTGAACGACCAGCCAAGACTAGCTTCAGCGATTTGGCCCAAATAGTCTCCCAACCCTAATTGCAAAGCCCCACTATTGATTGAGCCTTCCATGGCTCCTGTGAGAGTTGGTAGCTGCCTGACTGTGGAGCTGGCCTCACAAGTCAAATTTTTCATGGTTCCCTGAGAGCAGACGACCTGCAGACAATAGAGCCACCCCATCTAGGTGAGCCCCACATGGCTCTGGTAGGAATAGATGCCAACAGTTCTAGGAGAAGGTGCAACACATGTGTGGCATTGACCAGCAAACAAAGGCATGGGAGAGTCACTCCCTCGCAACAGCATAGAGGCAACTGCACTTCGTGCCTGGCTCCTAGATGCTTCAGGTGTACATGCACCATAGCACAATTGATCAACTCGTAGGGTGAGTGTAATTCCAACCAATACACGCCTATCTGAAATCGAATGATAAAAGCTGCATTGAGCAGAAAAGCAACTATAGAATGACCATCCACTTCGATGACCTGGTTAAGCCAAACTCTACGGGGAAGTTAAATTGCTTTCAGGTTAAGGTCCCCTCAAGCCGACCTTGAAACACGTCGGCAACAAGTAGCCCGACAGGTCAACCAACTAGTGCGAATTAACTTGATTGACGTCTAGAGCAAGTCACCACGGACCCCATCATCAAACAAGCTACACCCTTTGCCAAACTAACCTCGGCTCGAGTGTTGGGGGCAATTGATGAGGGCAGATTTGACACTTCAGCACCATGCAGATAGATGTGTGTCTCGCCGAGTCTAGTGGACGTACCCCAAAATCAGTCCAGGGCACCTCATACACAATTCAGGCACCTCAGTAGGGCTGCTAGCAACACCTTACCTAGGGCCGACTTGCAGTACCTCGTCGTTACCGGTCCAAGGGACATTGGTGTGAGGAGCGACCTCCTAAAGGACTTGTCGACCTGTGGTACTTCGTTTGTACTAGTCTAAGTAGCAACCTCCTCGAGGACTTTCCGACCTAGCTGAGGTCCAGGTGGCGACTTGGGAGATGTGCTCGTCAACTGTAACACCCATCTTTTCGTATCGTCCGCATCAGAATTGATCAAACGGACTTTATCCCTCTTCTCTGAACATGGCGGGCGCGGTTTCTTGGGAATTTTGGACGTGTTACAGGAAATTCCTAGTTTCTTATTCCTATATAAAGGCATCCCCTCCCTAAGAGAAGGTACGCGGGATTGAGCTCTTTTGCTCTTTAGCTCTCTACAAAATCTCCAGTTCGCTCATTACTTAAGCATCGGAGTGCCCACCCTGAGTACGCTGAATTTGTCTTTTTGTAGGGAGCTGCCCTCCAATAGGGAGCTGCTAGATCACGCATCGTCAATGTCAAAATAAATTTAATCTTAGGAAATTTATACAAATAAAACATTAATAATAAAATAATTATTTTAATAAATAAAATTTATAAATTTGCACATAATATATCACCTCTTTCAACGGAAATTAACAAAATGTTGCTTCTCTTTATACAATCATTTAGATCATAAGTCATTGACCTTAATGGTAACCTTGCTACGTATAAAATTTGAGACAATGCTCCGTCGTTTTTTATTTTTACTATATAAAAATAATAATCAATAATAACAATAATTATACTTTTTCAGAAAATTAGAAAATAATCAATGCAACTGTCACAGAAGTATATTAATAACAAGCTTGTATACCTTCAAAGCAAAAGCATGAAGTAGAAAAACCATATCTGTTTTTGAGTATCCAATCCAAAACTATCGACTTTGGATCTAAAGAAGAACACGTAGCAGCAAATTTAGGTTGAGGCATTTACTTGAATAACATAGAAGGAAATACTTGGGGGAGGATCCTCTTTGTTAATTTTTAATGGTTTCAATCAGGGAGAACCGCATTAAAGAATTTTAAGACGATACCCATATATGAGCAAGTTGAACCTTCGGCAAAACTCGTGGGATTCAAATTTAAAAAAAAAATGATCGAGCACTAGAAATGAATTTAATTAAAAATTGAGATTAAAAAAAAGAAATGATCAATCAAAAATTCCAAATTGAGAAAAATTCAAGATAAACAACGACCCTAATCCATAAATCTTCTCTATAACAATTGGTTTTGATCAAATCAAACTAAATTAATTATAAAAGAAATTAACCTTAATGCAAATAAAGCAAGAGGGGAGATAAGAAAGGTGTTGCGACAGCACCCCAAACTCATGCCATCAAAAGCAGCTAAATTTTAGAAAACATTCTATCCTACTGCAAATATGGTGTTAACCAGCACCATAATCATGGCTAACGACAATCAGTGAATAATGGGAGACGTGTTCACTTTTCATTGGTGGTTTTTGGAACATCGCAAAGAGTGTAAAACTCTCTTTTTATGGGGTGTTCTTTTTTGGATTTGAGAGGGAGGAAAGTTGGTTAATGGGATTTTGATTTCTATTGATCAAGAAACATATATTCTTTTATCAGATTTATGTGGGAACAGAGAAAGTTTATTTTCCTGTATACCGCTTAGGCAAAAAGTTATCAACACTTGAATGGGATAAAAATACCCCTTTTAATATTGGACTTTTATGACTAAAATGGGAATTGCCTTATTTACATAGGAAATAACAGAGCATGAATAAATACACTTACCTGCATAAATATATTTACTTGGATAAATAAATTACCAAAAACAAACAGAACATTAAGATATATGTCACAATTTGATCATTGAGAAAAGACAAGGAACGCCAAACTATCTCTTTTGTTATAGATATATAGAAATCCACAAACATATATTCATTCATTTAACACGTCAAAAACAATTACACCATGGATGAAGAAGAGCACGTATATAGATGCTCTTGACAGAACATGAAAAGCAAGCTGCTCATAAATTAACGAAATTTGCATGTGCTCGCACATTTGATTTGTAAGAGTTGGTCAGATTAGTTATGTTGTTACTAGGTTTCGAATAAAACAAATTAAAATTCGGAGAAGTATGGATTTGTTCAATGCAGATTTCTGATTTACACCGCAGAGTTATAAACATTCAAAAGGTCAACAATTCACACTCTGTGCATCAATGCCCATCAGTGAACTGGCATCAATTCTAAACTGGCACCTACTCCAACAGTACTTTGAGCCTATAAATTCTGACCCTGGGATAATTGAATAAAATTCTATTCTCATGTTTCGATGAATTCAAATATGATTAAGTCAACTTCACTCAAGTCATTTTGCTAACAATACATAATATATGTTCTGATCATATTCAATTTAATTATTAATGATATTCTTATAATTCAAACGCATCTTATGTTGATGCATACTTGATTGTCTTTGATTGATTCCATACATATGGTTGCAGCTTTGGTTAAATCTGATATTTTTTCTCTTGCTCGGGCAGGTTTAAATAATTGAACCCATCCATGTGTTACAAATTGCCAAGGATTAAGGTATTAGTACAAAACGCCCTACTTGGTGTATCGCATTGGTACCGATAACACTGATATGGGATATGTGACGATTGGAAGTTCATGAAGCACAATCTATTCACTGAAAGACTAGGATATCCATCACATGGACGCCCAAATCTTGCGGAATGGACTAGGCAAATTTCAAAAATTTCTCCCATCTTTGCAGGGAATCGAATTCCCTATTTTAGAAAAACATATTTTTCAAGTATCAATCTTGAACCATTAACCAAACCAGATTTGAACCAAAAGGAGTAAGAGGGAGGATGTACCTGATACAGAGAAACAGTATCTCCCAATGGAGGTATTCACGCCTAAGGAAGGATCCAAAATCTGCTCCCACTAAAGATGGCGCAGTGTAGGATGGAGCAGAATTAGCAATGTTCTTCAAAAGAACTTGACCCTTCACAAGAATCAACTGGATGGCTTGTGAATATAACTCCAATCAATCTTTTCCCAAAAGATTGGTATCAAGATCAGAACTTGATTTCTCCCAAGAACTGGAGATAATGGCGGCGGCAGGAAGGAGGCAGCAAGAGAGATTTCGCAGGGTGCAGGATTCTCTCTTCTTGTGATTTCAGCTCTGAAGACAAGAGTATGTTGGTTGCATGTCTAAAGGCTGTGGCCCCCTCCTCCTTTTATAATCTTAAAGGGATAAGCTCGTAATCCCATTAGGAGTTGTTGATCCAAATTATATTTGGATTACAAGTCCCTTTAAGTGATAAGGGATAATCCTTATCTTATCTGCAGATCAGATCAGCCATCTCCTAATCTAATTAGGAGGCTTCTAGATCTAAATCTTATTTAGATCTTGGACTCTCTAAGTGGATAGGATCCAGACCCAATCCTATTAGCTGATCCATCTCAGAATTCACCCATTTTTAATTGACTGATCAAATCAGCCCAGTTCGAAATGGGCTTAAGGCTCATTTAAGGTTATGTACTCATTAAGCCTTCCAAACTGCTGCCTAGTTGGGCTTCTTTGTAGGACATGGGACCCAAACATTGATTTACATATCAGCCACATCGGTTCTGCCCAGCCTTTGTCACAAGGCTAGGCCGAATACACTGTTATGGACAGTGCACCCCCTGAAACCCATCTTATGGGCTCTATGGGCCCAACACTTACCCTAAGTGGTCCCTGGGCCAAGCCACCTTGTAACACCCAGGGACTGTGGGCAGATGCAAGATTAGCCCATCAGGTATTAGCCTCAATGGTCTTACACTTAACCTCTTAGCCCATAATGATCACACATTGCCCGCAAAGAGAGGACCTCTCCCTCGGCTGCAAGGAACAGTGTTGCACTCTCTGCTTACATGGATCCCGGGAATTAAAACCTTTTGCAAATCATTTCGAAACCATAATATATATACTTTTATATCTAAAATATATTTTGCAAAACAAATCTCAACGATTGAAATCGGCTGCTGGCAGTCTTGGTTTCCATCAGTGAGAGTGCATCCCTGATCATTACCTTTGTCCAACAAAGGGGCTGATCCTATCACTATAATCACCCACTCAGATGAATTCTCAGATTATCCCAACATAACCAGGTTTTGACCCCTGCTAAGGATCTCACTGATTGGTATATCAAATACAGCCCAATCTGACACCTAGTGCAGTATCATAATCGAGTCTAGGGGTCGGATGTAACTTTCCAGTTTTGCCCATCAATCTCCAAGGCCCATCAATCTCCAAGGGTATTGCACAGAAACATACCAAGGGAACATGAATCAAATATGCACTTTTATTCATTTACAATAAACTCATAAAGTACATCATCTTGATTGAAGCTAAGGGCATACAAAACTATCTAACACTCACTCCCTCGTGTCTAATGATGTAGCTCAAACTGGGTTCCAATCTGATGATGCCGTGCTGAATTGTCTAGCTGTGAGCTGTAAGTTCGAGCTGAGAAGAGATGTAAAGAAGGAAAAATTAGAGTGCTTGGGCAGGTTTTACCCAGGGAGACACTCTGATGCTTAAGTCAGTAAGTTGGTCTAAGTGAGAAAGTATGAGAGAGTACGAGAGCTTATGTGCGCATACCTTTCAGAGTGATCTTGGGGTCTTTTATAGCTATCTGAGGTTCAGTTGCCATCAGGCAACATCTTTGAGTCTTCTGTAGAGCTGTTTCCGTAGTTTGGGGCATGCTGGACTGTTAGTTGCTAGATTCACGTGGTGGTTACAGGTGGCCCGCGGGTCTTGTGGTGTACGATTCGAAGAGCTATTCCCATAGTTGCGGTAACAATGCTTACGTGGGTGTGACCTACAGGATCATTTTGGGCGAGCTAGAGTTGTCGGCAGGCCGAGCTCACTCTAGCTCGGTTAAATACTTGCTGCCGACTACCACTTGTGTCCTTGTCAAGCTGTCTTGCTGTGCTGGATGCTGTGTTTCCAACAATGACCACGTGTCGATAATTGTGTGGGTGGCTAAAATGCCCCTCATCAATTGCCCCCACTCATGAGCCACTACCTAGTAGGCAAAGAGAGTAGAGTCTCTGGGGCATTTTGGGTTGGCTTGCTCTGACCGTAGGTTTAGCTTGCTCTCACGATCGGTTTGGTTTGTCCGGTTCAACCTTGCTCCTTTCTAGAATGTTCCAGCACAGTTAGCGTAGTTTTACTTGAGCGGGATGGTGGTCTTTTGAAATTTCAAAGGTGTGTGCTTCCTTTTTGAATTTTTGAGATTGGCAGGCTGACAGATTTGGTGCGCACACAGAGTTTTAGCCATCGCCAGTCTGTCACGCACATGCGCCATCAGATTCAAGGAGACGTGCTCTCGTCAGTTTCACTTCGCATCTAGGCCATTGATTGTTCCTCCTCTGAGCTTTAAATATGGGGTCCCCTGAGGTCCCCACTCTGTCATTGTTCTTGGACTTTTCTAGATAGGGAAAAGTGGTCTACGAGTAAGTTTCAGTTGCTGGTATGCTGAGGCGAGCTATAATATCTTCCCAGGTTCGGATGCTGTCATTACAGGTCCTCTTTGTGTTTTTCGATGAGTATTCTTTTGTATTCTTGTTATGTCTCAGGATTCTATCGACGATAGGGTTTTGGGCAGTGGGTTAGAGGAGTCTAGCTCCTCCGGAGAGGATGACTTCGAGTCATTCTTTGATGGGGCTTTAGTGGGCAAACGGGATGAAGTTGAGGCTACAATGGGTTCATTCGGGCGGACCCAGCTATCCGGGGAAGAAATAGTTGAGTTGTGTCGTAGGTACGAGGTTCCCGATGAGTATCAATGGATTGCGCCCAGTCCTGGTTAATACCCTTGGGAACATGGCCACGAGGGGTTGTGTGTCTACGAGGAGTCCTTAGCAGCTGATCTCTGCTTCTCCCTCCATCCTTTTATTGTTGCAGTGTTGAGGCGTTACCGCGTGTCACTGGGTGAGCTTGCTCCTAATGGGGTGAGAACGTTGTTGGGCTGATCAACTTATTCTATCATCGCGGCTTTCCTTTGAGCACCAAGGCCTTCTCGGCTTTGGTGCAAATTAACGAGTGTTAGGCCCTTTTTGTTTCTACCTTCCTTTCCGTAGTAGGAGAAAAATTTTTAACTTCCCCAACAAGGTTAGGAACTGGAGGCAGCGATTCTTTTTCCTTGAGAAGGTAGGCAGTTAGGATTGCAATACTGCCTGGTACAATAGTCCCCAGAAAGTTACTGAATGCAAGGATGATAAGCTATGGGATGCTGTTCAGTGGCTCATCTGAGAACACATTAGGATTGAGGATTCTCTAGCTGAGCCGAAGCTCGCGCAGGCGGGCTTCAGCCAGATAGGTGGGTCTGAAGGGATAGGATATCCATCACATGGATGCCCAAATCTTGTGAAATGGACTGGGCGAATTTCAAAAAAAAATTTCTTCCATCTTTGTAGGGAATCGAATTTCCTATTTTAGAAAAACATATTTTACAAGGATCAATCTTGAACCATTAACCAAACCAGATCTGAACCAAAAGGAGTAAGAAGGAGGATGTACCTGATACAGAGAAACAGTATCTCCCAATGGAGGTGTTCACGCCCAAGGAAGGATCCAAAATCTGCTCCCACTAAAGATGGTGCAGTGTAGGATGGAGCAGAATTAGCAATGTTCTTCAAAAGAACTTGACCCTTCACAAGAATCAACTGGATGGCTTGTGAATATAACTCCAATCAATCTTTTCCCAAAAGATTGGTATCAAGATCAGAACTTGATTTCTCCCAAGAACTGGACGCCCAAATCTTGCGGAATGGACTAGGCGAATTTCAAAAATTTCTCCCATCTTTGCAGGGAATCGAATTCCCTATTTTAGAAAAACATATTTTTCAAGTATCAATCTTGAACCATTAACCAAACCATATTTGAACCAAAAGGAGTAAGAGGGAGGATGTACCTGATACAGAGAAACAGTATCTCCCAATGGAGGTATTCACGCCTAAGGAAGGATCCAAAATCTGCTCCCACTAAAGATGGCGCAGTGTAGGATGGAGCAGAATCAGCAATGTTCTTCAAAAGAACTTGACCTTTCGCAAGAATCAACTGGATGGCTTGTGAGTACAACTCCAATCAATCTTTTGCCAAAAGATTGGTATCAAGATCAAATCTTGATTTCTCTCAAGTACTGGAGATCGAACTGGAGATAATGGCGGCGGCAAGAAGGAGGCAGCAAGAGAGATTTCATAGGGTGCAGAATTCTCTCTTCTTGTGATTTCAGCTCTGAAGACAAGAGTTTCTGGATTGCATGTCAAAAGACTGCCGCCCCCTCCTCCTTTTATAATATTAAAGGGATCAGCTCCTAATCCCATTAGGAGTTGCTGATCCAAATCATATTTGGATTACAAGTTCCTTTAAGTGATAAGGGATAATCCTTATCTTATCTGCAGATCAGATCAGCCATCTCCTAATCTAATTAGGAGGCTTCCGGATCTAAATCTTATTTAGATCTTGGACGCTCTAAGTGGATAGGGTGTAGGCCCAATCCTTTAAGTGATAAGGGATAACCCTTAAGCTTGTTGACGTCAAGAAGCTTTGTAAATGATTCATTTGCCGTTTTTTGATAAAAGAGCAAACATTAGTCCACAACCTAATTTGATTCATGTTAATTACATAGATATGGATTTTAATCTACGATCCATTTCCATTTATTCATCTCTGAGATTACCCTCCTTTCTTAGTGACGGAGACAACGGATTGTCTCTAGAAATGTGGAAAATCACATAGGATGCATGGAGCCAACTGTTTTAGTTGCATAACCCCACCACCTTTCTGTGAAGGATCACATCCACTCATCATATGAGTTTTCCCTTTGGCCTCTGTCAAACAAGGTTTAGAGCCATTTTCAGGTAAACCTTTCTATCCAGTGAGTGCTTGCCCATCATATTCATGAACGCCAAGGTACCGTGAGAGAGTTCCCATTTTCTGGTGAAGCCCCTCCCACATCGGTCTTTGACGCCCCTATCATCTTATGAAACACTCAGACAAGCCCAACAGCAAATGGATAGCCCATTTTCTGGTGCGTTTCCTCATTACTGAAGGACCCATCCTCATGCTAATGATGGAAGGCCTTTAGTGAGTTCATCATATGAATCTCCCTATCACATGCACTCATATTAGCTGGAGGGAACAGTTAATTATGCCCTAGTTTGATCTAGGTCAAACCAAAGTGGCTCCCACTGACTTTCATAAAATCAGATTTCGGTGGGCCTAAATCGGTTAGGGTTTTGCACATAACCTCTTGATGAGGTGTGAGGCTCACCATTGAGGGAGGTCATCCAATGACCATAGGGGACACCATGGTAATGATGTGCATTCAACCATGGTGTGCGCAAGAGCCACTGTCGATTGGGCATGGGCCAAGCACTTATGGCCCATGTACGTAGCACATCACACATCTATACATCTCATGCAGGGATAAATTGATCCAATTAATTAATCATCTGTAAGGCCCATTTGATGCCCATTTTAAATCTATAATATTAACGATTAATATAATCTAGGTATATGAGTCGAAATTAGGGTTACCCAGTTCGGCCCATATAGCTTTATCCTCTGAAGTGGGCTTTTGGTAGTTTTAACTATTTAAAACTGGGCCTTTACAAGTTGGGCAGAATTAACCATTTAATTGAATATCAATCCTTAGGCCCATTAGTGGGAAAATTAGGGCTGACTTTCAGCCTTGATTAAACCCTAGATTTGGTCCAAACAGTTTGAACCTATCTTGGTTCGAATGGGTCTAGGGTTTGATCTTTAATTAAATCTTTAATTCAAGAAAATAATCTAAAATTAAAGAACTGATAAAACAAAATCAAGAATAAGTCAAATAGGTCTGTTCGCACAATCCATCTTGCAAAACAGAGGTTAGATCACAGATTGCAGTTTCACAAACTACAAATCGCAGGTAGCGAATGTCCCATCTGCGAAATCTCCTTCTCTACGAAATCTCCTTTTCTACGCTGCCATCTTCGATCAAAAATAAAAATAAATAGAAATCCTATTTTTATTAATGATTACATCAGATCGAATACCTATACATACAGTCTAAAAAATAAAAAAAATTATTTTACAGACCAAATGTAATGAATAAATCAAGAAACTGCAAATCTTGCAGTTTCCCTGCGCAAACCAAGAAATCGATCTCCTCTCGTACGAACAACCCATAAATCAAGAAAATCAGAAAGAACAGTTCTAAATAATAATCAGATTTATAGAAAATTAATTTTAGATTATTCACCCATTAATTTTGGGAACAAATTTCCAAAACCCATATTTGCGCAAATCGGGTAGTACACCTTCTGCCCATTTGCACAGGTTAAGATCTGAAGCAAATTGGTTCAAGATTTGAACCTGGCTCTGATACCACTGAAGGGATAGGATATCCATCACATGGACGCCCAAATCTTGCAGAATGGATTGATACAGAGAAACATATTTTTCAAGGATCAATGTTGAACCACTAACCAAACCAGATCTGAACCAAAAGGAGTAAGAAGGAGGATGTACCTGATACAGAGAAATAATATCTCCCAATGGAGGTGTTCACTCCCTAGGAAGGATCCAAAATTTGCTCCCACTGAAGATGGCGCAGTGCAGGATGGAGCAGAATCAACAATGTTCTTCCAAAAGAACTTGACCCTTCGCAAGAATCAACTGGATGGTTTGTGAGTACAACTCCAATCAATCTTTTCCGAAAAGATTGGTATCAAGATCAGATCTTGATTTCTCCCAAGAACTGGAGATCGAACTAGAGATAATGGCGGTGGCAGGAAGGAGGCAGCAAGAGAGATTTCATAGGGTGCAGAATTCATTTTTCTTGTGATTTCTGCTATGAAGACAAGAGTTTTTGGATTGCATGTCAAAAGGCAGCTGCCCCTCCTCCTTTTATAATCTTAAAGGGATCGGCTCCTAATCCCATTAGGAGATGCTGATCCAAATCATATTTGGATTAGAAGTCCTTTTAAATGATAAGGGATAACCCTTATCTTATCTGCAGATCAGATCAGCCATCTCCTAATCTAATTAGGAGGCTTCCAGATCTAAATCTTATTTAGATCTTGGACGCTCTAAGTGGATAGGGTCTAGGCCCAATCCTATCAGCTAATCCATCTCTGAATTCACCCCTTTCAATTGACTGATCAAATCAGCCCAGTTCGAAATGGGCTTAAGGCCCATTTAAGGTTATGTACTCACTTAGCCTTCCAAACTGCTGCCCAGTTGGGCTTCTTTGTATGGCGTGGGACCCAAACATTGATCTACACATCATCCACATGGGTTCGGCCCAGCCTTTATTACAAGGCCCGGCCGAATACACTGTTGTGGACAGTGCACCCCCTGAAAACCCATCTCATGGGCTCTATGGGCCCAACACTTACCCTAAGTGGTCCCTGGGCCAAGCCACCTTGTAACACCCAGATGCAAGATTAACCCATCAGGTATTATCCTCAATGGTCTTACACTTAACCTCTCAGCCCATAATGATCACATACTTCCTGACAAGAGAGGACCTCTCCCTTAGCTGCAAGGAACAGTATTGCACTCTCTGTTTTCATGGATCCCGGGAATTAAAACCTTTTGCAAATCATTTTGAAACCATAATATATATACTTTTATATCTAAAATATATTTTGCAAAACAAATCTCAACGATTGAAATCGGCTACCTGCAATCTTGGTTTCCATCAGTGAGAGTGCATCCCTGATCATTACCTTTGTCCAACAAAGGGGCTGATCCTGTCACTGTGATCACCCACTCAGATGAATTCTCAGACTGTCCCAACATACCTAGGTTTTGACCCCTGCTAAGGATCTCACTGATTGGTATATCAAAGACAACCCAATCCGGCACCTAGTGCAGTATCATAATCGAGTCTAGGGGTCGGGTGTAATTTTCTAGTTTTGCCCATCAATCTCCAAGGTCCAGGGCAATACTGAAAATCTGGTCCAGTTCATAGATTCAAATAATCCTACACTGTATGTGCCTAGGGTCTCACCCTGGCAGCTGAGACAGGCCACCCCAACCGACTTGGTGGCACCACAGTGTCAACCTTGTCAGGATAGGTCTCCCCAGACCGACCCACTGGCCATGAACATTCTAAACTAACACGAGTCTCATTAAGTGTCCAGTTTAAGGGTATTACATAGAAACATAGCAAGGAAACATGAATCAAATGTCCAATTTTATTCATTTACAATAAACTCATAAAGTACATCATTCTGATTGAAGCTAAGGGCATACAAAATTGTCTAACAGGGTCATAGGTTTGGCCACTTATTGCGTATTCTATTCAGGTCGCTTGTCTATTTGTTTCTCCTTTTTGCTTAGCTCGGTGACTGATATTTTTGTTTCCTATAGGTATAGCGAGCTTGGCTTCCATGATGTCTATTGATGTAGAGTTTAGATCTTCCTGCAAGAAGCACTGAGCTGAGTGTAGGCTATCGAGGGGGGGGGGAGCCATCTCTTCTGGGACCCCAACCATTGTCGACCTGGAGGGGGAGGGGGACCTTGAAAGAATGGTAGGATCCATCGTATGGACGCCAAAAAGGTTGCGGAATGGGTGGGCGAATTTCAAAAATTTCCTACCTTTATTCCAATTGGGAATCAGATTCCCTTATTTTAGAATCGAATATTCAATGATCTACTCGAACCAAACTAGACCAAAACTGACACAAATATCAGGGGAAGGGTTATACCTGATACGGAGAATCCAAATCTCCAAATGTCGGTGTTCACGCCCAAAGAAAGATCCAAGATCTACTCCCGCTGAAGATGACACAACGATGGTGGCATAGAACCAATAGTGTTCGTCTCACGTATTGAACTCTTCACAAGAACTCGTTGGAGGTTTAGAGCACCGAACCAAATCAGCCTTTTAGCAAAGACTGATATCAAGAACAGATTTCTTGATTCCCCCTTCAATGGAGTTCGAACTATGCAACAAGGTGGCGGCGGCTGGAGGAGATCCCTAAGCTAAAAGTGGCATGAATGCAGTTTTCAGCTTAAGGAGGATGAGATCCTATCTTAGATTGTAGAGAGTGTTAACTGCAAAAACCCTAGGTCGAATTCTTGTAATTCTCTGTTAGGGTTTTCTCCTTTTTAGTGATTAAGAAACCTCCTAATCCAATTAGGAGTTATCCCAATCTAAATCTGTATTTGGATAGGGGATAATCTTAATCCTATCTGTAGATTAGATCAGCCAATTCCTGATCTCATTAGGAGTTTAGTCTTAATCCTATTTGCAGATTTGCCCCTTTAAGTGGGTGATCAGATCAGCCCAGTTCGAAATGGGCTTTTAGGCCCAATAAGTAATTAGTGCTTAATAAGTTTCCAAACTGCTGCCCAGTTGGGCTTCTTTGTATGGCATGGGACCCAAGCATTGATCTCCACATCAGCCACACGGGTTCGGCCCAGCTTTTGTTATAAGGCTTAGCCGAATTCATTGGAAAACCTAGTGAACCCCTTGAGCCCTTCACATGGACCCTATGGGCCCAACACTTACACTAAGTGGTCCCTGAGCCCAGCCATTTTATAAAAACCCAGGGACTATGGGCAGATGCAAGATTATCCCATCTGGTATTATCCAAAATGGCCTTACACTTAACCGCTCAGCCCATAATGATTAAGCACGGCTTGACAAGAGAGGACATCTCCCTCGGCTACAAGGAACAATGCTACACTCTCTACTCACCTGGATCACGGGAATTAAAACCATTTGCAAACAATTTGAAACCATATATAAGTATATATCATATATATAAATTTTGCAAAACAAAATTCCAACGATTGAAATCAACCGCCGGCAGTTTGGTTTCCATAAGAGAGATTGCATCCCCGATTATTACCTTTGTTCGACAAAGGGGCTGATCCCGTCACTATGATCACCCACTCAGATGAATTCTCAGACTGTCCCAACATACCCAAGTTTTGACCCCCGCTAAGGATCTCACTGATTGGCATATCAAAGACAACCCAATCCGACACCTAGTGCAGTACCATAATCGGGTTTAGGGGTCAGGTGTAATTTTTCAGTTTTGCCCATCAATCTCCAAGGTCCAGGGCAATACTAGAAATCTGGTCCAGTTCAAGGGTTCAAGTAATCCTACACTGCTTGTGGCTTGGGTCTCACCCTAGCGGCTGAGACAAGCCACCCCAATAGTTGGCAGCACACCAGTGTCAGCCTTTACAGGATAAATCTCCCCAAACTTATCCAACGACTACTAACACAAGTCTCATTAAGTGTCCAGTTTTAGGGTCTTACACAGAAGCATACCACACAACATGAATCAAACATGTACTTTATTTATTTACATTAAATATCAAAAGTACATCAAAACTGATTGAAGCTAAGGGCATACAAAATTGTCTAACAGACCCAATGCTCATGGAGCAGGACCCCTATGATCCCCAGCTTGCCCAGGAGATATAGGAGGCGGGCTGTTATATCTTTGACATCTTCCCTTTCATTCCTTGCTGATGAACCTACAATTTATCTATATTTTATGAGGTTTTTGCATGAAATTTTATGATGGTTTAATTAAATTTTGCCCTATTTTAGCTTGATTGCAAGAAAGATTTCAGAGGGAGCCAAATCAACAAAAAGAAGGCAAAAGCAAGAAAAGAAAACCCAAAATTTATCAAGTTCAGCCCGGCCCAGCCATGAGAGCAAGGGAGTTTCATTCGGCCCAAGTAGTGCAAGCTAACTCTTTGGAAAACCCAAGGGAAGAAGCCTAGCAAGAAGGAAATTTCGGCCCAGCCCATTTTTAGTCCAAATAACAGCCTAGAGTGTAGCGCACATGAGCTCAAAAGCAAGCTAAGTTGTAGCCCAAATAGCAGCCCAAAGGGAGCTAGGGGTGGCAAATCCTAGATGTTTCTTGAAGAGAAGGAGGGAGCACTCTAGAAGGTTCATGAGGGGTGTAATACACCCAATTCTAGAGGCTTCAAGAAGGGGCAAGAGCCCCCTTGAAAAACTATATAAGGAGGCCTCTAGGAGGGGAGAAAGTGTTCAATTGCTTGAGAGGAAGGCTCTCCCATTCTTAGAGGTTCGGCCACCTTGAGAGAAGAGAAGAGAAGAAGGCTAGGCGCAAGGAAGAAGAAGAAGAAGGGCTGAAGGAAGTTCAAGACAAGCAAGCTAGAAGAAGAAGGTGAGTTCGAATTGAGAGTTTGTGATTCAAAGATCTTCTGTAATAAATCATTTGTAGTTTCATTCTCTTTTGATTTGAATTCAGTTTCTTAGTTATATGTTCTTTCTTCTTTCTCCTTGTTTCCATTCTTCCTTGATGTATTTCAGCTTGTAAAATTTCAGTTCAGCAATCTAATTCTTTTTGATTCATTCAAATGGTCATGCATTGTATTTGAAGTTTCTTGAATAAGGGTGTGATTGTAGATTAATTTGGCCAACTAACCTTCAAAACTCAGATCTGAATTCTCAGATCTGAGATTGCAAGATCTGAATTGCTTGAAAGAGAATTCAGATCTGCAATTTTTAGATTGGGCGAATTAATCTACAGCTTGGAATTCCTAGAGTGCTTGAGAGAGACTCTAGGAATTCAGATCTACTATTCAAGAATTGAATTGAGTGCAAGGTTAGAGATAACTTGCACAATTCAGTTGGTGATCAATTCAGATTTGAATTGATGCCTTAGAAGTGTTTGAAGAAATGCATGCATGGGGATTAGATTCTTGCTAGAGATAGAAGAACCGTCACTCATGCATAGGATGAACATGCACTTGAGAGAGGCTGTTCATGACCTTGGGGTTTCACCAAACCAAGGCTCAATCATGATTCATTCGAATGATCCAAATTGATAGATTGCTGAATTCTGAGATTGACATTTACTGCTTACCCTTCTAACCTGAATTGAAGGCAATTGGGCCAATGATTTAGATAGATTTTAATTTAGGATTTCTTAGCTTTCATTAGAGTTTTGATTTATTTGTTGATCAGATAAGAAGTGTTCAATTTAGTATTGGTAATTGTTTCCTAAATCCTCGTGGGAACGATACTTCACTCACTACTTTATTACTTGAACGGCTAGTGCACTTGCTAGTGTCACAATGAGCCACACATCACTTGCATTCCTTATGTGAAAGTGATTGACCGTTCGATTGACACCCGAGTGGCACTTCAAATTGGTAGGGGCATTCTTCTTCCGGCAGATATGCATCGGATCGGCGAGATGGATCTCGCGGAAGTTGGGGCTCGGATAACCCATTGCATCATATGGGTTTATTACCTTTTCTTCATGATGTTTTTGGTTTCTTTCTTCAAGGTGTCTTACTTCCACTTTTCTTTTTACAAGCAAACTCCTATGGTCAGGCCTTGTTGGATCGTGCTTACTTCAATCAGAAGGAGCTAGCTAGCTTGTAGACTAACATCCGTTTGCTTAATGCTGAGGTGCAGAAACTCAGGCTAGACTCGGAGGAGGAGCGTGTGGAGCATCAATATCTATATAATGTGAACTTGGGCCTATAGCGTGAGCTGACTAAGGCGAGGTCAAAGTGTGCATAGAGGGTGTGTCCGGGAGCTGAACAGGCTAGGGAGGAGGCCTTGGATTCTTATTTGAAGTCTCCCGCATAAGGGAAGCAGCGGGCAATAGATGGTATCCCCTCGATGAAGAAGGGTTTCAAACTAGGCTGCCGCTACCTCAAGTCCTTGTTTCCTG
Source organism: Nelumbo lutea (assembly GCF_056320005.1). Lineage (NCBI taxonomy): Eukaryota > Viridiplantae > Streptophyta > Magnoliopsida > Proteales > Nelumbonaceae > Nelumbo > Nelumbo lutea. Next base: position 220,895,962 of record NC_142684.1, read on the forward strand.
ATCTCGACGTCAGCTTTGTAACTTCACGAAAGATCCCGTGCGAGCTTGCCACTCAGGTAGATGAGGAACCTTTGACCCCTGAAGAGGAGGAGGATGACGAAGAGAGGGTCAGAGGAGGCAACAAGGAAGCTCAGGATAATGTTGGTGATGACGAGTAGCTCGCTCCCAAGCTCAGCCAGCTGCCCTATGGTGATGGTGGTTTCTCTACTTGTTCCGGGGGCTTTTACGCCCCTGTAAGTTCTTGAGGCCTACGTGCCCTACATTGTCCGAACCCTGCTAAAGCATTTTTTTTAAGTATCCACTTGGCCTACCTTTTGTTGGGGTGCCCTGACCCCCTTTCTTTTATTTTTATCAATAAAAGTAGTTGTTTTCTTTAATGTTTTGTGGTTTCTTGATCCTCGTGACTTGGCTGCCTTATAATATTGGGCTACCTTCCCTTTACTTTATCACTGTTAGGTGAGTTGTTAATTGGCTTTGGCGTGCTATCCGAAAATCCCTTTAGATATAATATCGACATAGGTTATCCACATTCAATGCTCGGGGAACCATTTTGCCTTTAAGCATCTTAAAATCGTATGCATTCCCACCAATAGTCTTGGAGACTCTATAGGGGCCTTCCCAGTTCGGCCCAAGCTTCCCCAAACTAGGCTTGGGCACCATAACTTTTCTGAGTACCAGGTCGCCAATTCTAAAGTTGCGTTTCCTGACTTGTGCACTATAATACCTCAGATCAAAAGGTGAGAATCTCTATCCCAGTTGGTATCACAGGTTCGGTCCTATAAGTTAGGCTGAATGGTGTCTCGCCAATCGGTGTCCTGACGGTGGTCCTATATGCCCACAACACGCTGGGTAGCTCGTCCACCCACAAACCTTTAGCTCGGGACAGTCGAGCTTTGAGTCATCATAGAATTGCTCTATTGGTGACTTCAACCTGTCCATTAGCTTGAGTGTGTGCCACCGAGGTGAAGTTCTACCTTATCCCCATTTGGGCGCACCATTCTTGAAATTTGATGTCTTCAAACTGCTTCCCATTGTCGGAGATTAATACTCTTGGTAAGTCAAATCTACATACTATGCTTCACTAGAAAAAGTTCTAGACATTGCGTGCTATTATTGTTACCAAAGGTTCAGCTTTCACCCATTTGGTGAAGTAATCTATGGCTACTACCAAAAACTTCTTTTGTTCTTTAGCTAGTGGAAAGGGTCCCAACAAATCTATTCCCCATTGCGCGAATGGCCATTGGCTGGTCAAGTATCTCAGGTTGGTAGTGGGCTGATGTGCGATATTAGCGTGTCGTTGGCACTTTTCGCACCACTGGACCAGCTCTGCTGCTTCTGCTTTCATGGTGGGCCAGTATCCCTGTCACAAGGCTTTTTGGGCGAGGTCCTTGCCCCCTCAAGTGTCCTTCACAAAGGCCTTCATGGATCTCATATAGGACCTGGCTCACTTCAGCTCGCCTTAGGCATCGCAGATAAGGTAATGTGAAGGACCTTCTGTAGAGCAGCTCGCGTACTATCACATAGAAAGCTGCTTTTCGCTTTATCCGCCAAGTTGCATTCCTTTCCATTAGTAGAGTTTCGTGCCTTAAATAGTCATAGATTGGGTTGATCCAGCTTGGCTCTGCGTCCATGATGCTAGTGATCTCTTCACTTGCCCTGATGAAGTCGTGTGCAAATTCAAGGAATTTTCCATGGTTGCTAGCGGATGTAATTCGAGTTCCCATTTCAATTCACGATGCTTGACAACTTTCTTTGCTGCTATGAGATTGTATGGAAGGATCCGGTTCAAGAATCTACAGTAGTTCCATATTGAATCTTCGAATATATTCCTTGAGCGTTTCGTTGGGCTTTTGTACAATATTGAACAGGCACGTTGCTGATTTCAAGTGTCGCAGGTTGGTGACGAACTGGTTAATAAAGAGCTGGGTGAACTAGTCCTAGTTTCTGATGGATCCTGGGGTCAATCCTACCAAAGCCACACTTCCTCCTTCAGTATGGTGGGGAATGCGATGTTCTTCCCCGGTAAGATTCCAAAGTGGGAGCTCGAAAGTTTTTTGGGCACGATGCTTTGAGTATCTCTAGTGTGAGTGGGGTATCGTGGGTCAAGCTAGGCTGTTCTATAAAGGGAGTATTTTACTGGTTTCCGCACTGCTCTCTCCAAGTTGGGCACCATTGTTCACGTGGGCGAGCTGTATTTTTCTCCCTGCGCGATGCATATGCTTCTTCTTCTTGGTGCACTCAGTGAAGCTAGCTACATTAGTTTTGGTAGGTTCCTCAGTTTGGCTTTCCGTAGGTACCTGCTCATTCTGGGCTATTGCCTCTTCTCTATCCGAGATCTAAATTTTGCTGCGAACCCATGGGCTAGGTGGGTGTTTCCGATTCAAATTATTATTCTATGGAGGGAGTTGTTGACTGTTGTGAAGCTCACTGCCTTGTAATACCTATTGACCATCACGGGGAAGTCGCTAATCTGGTGCCACGTGATGCTGCCATTGGGATCGCTGTTGTTGTTGGGGCTGTTGTTGTTGTGGATGATACGGCTACTGTTGGAATGGCTATTGCTATTGCCCAGCAATGAAGACGAACCTGTTTTCCCATGACCACATCTGTTCAATCATGTTGTGCACACACCGTACCAAGTCACTGATCCATTGTGCGCCCACCATTGCTGGAGGTGCCACAGGATCCACAACTGAAGGTGGGGGTGGCATATTCACGTTTTCCTACACATTGATGGGCGGTAAAGGAATGTAATTCTGGCCTATTGTGACCATTGGTACTTGGCCATTGACATGGTTGGCTGAAGGGGTGCTGGAAGAGGCCATTGAAAGATTTTTTCAAGGAAAATGAGAAAGGTAAAAACATGAAGGAAAGGAAACACTAGCTTTTTGCTACATTTCTCATAGATGATGCCAATTGATGAAGAACAATCTGCTCACTCCCTCGTGTCTAATGGTGTGGCTCGAACTGGGTTCCAATCTGACGATGCCGAGCTGAATTGCAGAGCTGTGAGTTGTAAGTTTGAGCTGAGAAGAGCTGTAAAGAAGGAAGAATTAGAGTGCCTGGGCAGGTTTTATCTAGAGAGACACTCCATTGCTTAAGTCAGTATGTTGGTTTAATACCTTTCAGAGTGATTATGGGGTCTTTTATAGCTATCTGAGGTTCAGTTGCCATTAGGCAATGTCTTTGAGTCTTCTGTAGAGTTGTTTTCACGATTTGGTGCATGCTGGACTATCAGTTGCTAGATTTGCACAGCAATTATAGGTCGCCCACGGGTCTTGTGGCATACAGTTTGACGAGCTGTTCCCATAGTTGCGGTAACAGTGCTTACAATGGTGCGGCCCATGGGACCGTTTCGGGCGAGCTAGAGTTGTCAGCAAACTGAGCTCGCCCTAGCTTGACCATGTACCTACTGCCGACTACCACATGTCTCCTTGCCGAGCAATCTTACAGTGCTAGACGCTTTGTTTCCAATAGTGTCCATTTTTCGATAATTGTGTGGGGCAGCCAAAATGCCCCTCATCAGAAGTGTATTATTCCAGTTATGTGTATCGGTCCAATGTGCCATTATAGATGCATCCATAACTTTTAAGTCAATACTCATTTTATGGTAATAAATGAATTACATTAAATTTTATCCACTTTAATATCTATAACCAATTCAAATAAATAACATATATTATATTCAACTAATCCAACTATAAATTAAAAATTGATATTTATAAACTAATAGAACAAATAATCTATTAAATCCACAATTATGTCTGATGAGTGTAGATTTGGCCCTCTTTTGGCCCTCTTCTTACCTAGCCACACATGGGATCCATCTTCACTGCTTGACACCACAGTGCCACGCACATATATGCCTATCTCGTTGAGTCAAGGTGACACTACCTAGAATCTATCTAGGGCACCTCATACACAACTCGGGCACCTCGGCATGGTAGCTAGCAGCACCTCCCCCAAGGCCTACCTGTAGTAACTCGTCGTTACCGGTCCAAGGGACATCAGCATCTCGGATGTGTTACAGGTAGCTTTCAGATTCTTATACCTATACTAGTCTTTCTTCAACTAGTTTGGTAGTTCCTACTTCCTAGTTTGAATAGTTTCCTAATTCCTACTAGTCTTCTATACTTCTACTAGAAATAGAAGGCCCATTAGGCAATTACAATTAGAATTTAATTAATTCGGTGTCCTTTTTTAGTTTTTTACCTAGATTAGGCAATTACAATTAGAATTCAATTAATTAGGTGTCCTTTTTTAGTTTTTTACCTAGATTAGGCAATTACAATTAGAATTCCTACTAGAACTAGAAGGTCCATTAGGCAATTACAATTAGAATTCCTAGTTATCTACTAGTCTTCTAATTCCACTTTTGTCTTCTCTTAAAATCTTCTATTCTCTAACTTAACTTGGTTGGTACGCCCCCCTCAACTCAAGTCCTCAACTCAAGTCCTCAACTAGTTCAGAGTTTATTCGTCTTTATATAGGAGCAAAACCAAAACCGACCGAAATCGACCCAACCCGACTCAAACTGACTAGGTCGGTTTGGCCTATCAGTGGATCGGTTTCGGTTCCCACCTCTGGTAACCCGACTAGGTTGGGTCGGTTGGAAAATCCCATGAAACCGACCTAACCCGACCCGTGAACACCCCTAATTTTTAAGGGGGGACATTGTGTAGTTGTGGCACCAACATACCGTCCAACGCCGACAACAACACATATATCGACAATGCTATCACAAGGGGGCATAATCTAATCAACCAACCCAAGCAAGCTTCAACGATTTGGCCTAGATAGTCTCCTAGCCCTAAATGCAAAGCCTTACTGCTAATCGAGCCCTTTATGGCTCCCATAAGTGTTGGCAAGTGGATGACTGTGGAGTTGGACTCACAAGTCAAACCTTTCATGGTTCCCTTGAGAGTAGGCAACCTATAGACAGTAGAGACACCTCCTTAGGGTGAGCCCCACATGGCTCTAGTAGGAGTAGATGGCCAGCACTTCTAGGAGAAGGTCTAGAAAATGTGTAGTATTGACCCACGAATGAAAGCCTAGGAGAGTCACTCCCTCACAACGGCATAGAGGTAGTGCACTTCATGCCTAGCTCGCAGATGCTTCAGGTGCACCCGCACCACAATGCAACTGGTCAGCTCACAGGGTGAGTGTAATTTAGACCAATACATGTCTATTTGAAATTGAATGATAGAAGTTGCATTGAGTAGAAAAGCAACTACAGAGTGACCATCTACTTCAGTGACCTGGTCAAGCCGAACTCTACGGGGAAGCTAAACCACTTTCAGCTTAAGACCCCTCAATCCGACCTCAAAACACATCTGCAACAAGTAGCCTGACAGATCGGCCAACTTGTGCGGATTGACTTGACCGATGTCCAGACCAGGTCACCTCGGGCCTCATCTTCAAACAAGCTACTCCCATCACCGAACTAACCTCGGCTTGAGTGTGGGGGGCAATTGATGAGGGCATATTTGGCTCTCTTCTGACCTAGCGACACGTGGCATCCATCTTCACTGCTTGACACCTCAATGCTACGCGGATAGATGCGTATCTCACTAAGTCAAGGGGGTGCACCCCAAAATCAGTACAAGGCACCTCATACACAGATCAGGTACCTCACTACTACGGCTAGTAGCACCTCACCCAAGGCCAACCTGTAGTACCACATTGTTACCGATCCAAGGGTCCTCGATGTGAGGAGCGACCTCCTCAAGGACTTGCTGACCTATAGTAGCTCGTCAATACTAGTTGAAGTGACCTTGGCGTGAGCAATGACATTCTTAAGGACTTGCCGAACTGACTGAGGTCCAGGTGGCAACTAGTGAGACATGCTCGCCGACCTCTTCCTTAAGAAAATTATTGTTTTCGACTTCTCTGGGATTATGAAGCTTGACTGTTACACCTATCTTTCCGTATTGTACACATCAGAGTTGATCAAACAGACTTTATCCCTCTCCTCTGAACATGGCGGGTGCAGTTTCCTGAGAATATTGAACGCATTATAGTATGCTCTTGGTTTCCTACAGTTATATAAAGGCTTCCCATTCTTGAGAGAAGGTACGCGCGATTCAGCTATCAAACACTCTAGCTCTTTTGCTCTTTAGCCCTCTCCAAAAGCTCTAGTTCACCGACTTAAGCATCAGAGAGCCTGACCCAGGTAAAGTAGACTAATATTGTCTTTTTATAGGTTATCTCGGTGAACTTGCTAGCACGACATCTGAGTTGCCCTCTAGCAATTAGCTGTCGGATTGTGCATCATCAATTGGTGTCATCTATGAGAACTGATACTTCAAAGCTAGGTTCTCAACTCTCATTTTAAATTTGCACAAAACGGTAATCAGCCCAAACAAGCCTCATCAGCTCTATTTGCGTGGTCGCTTCTCTAGGTCAAGAACTTCGTGGCTCCCATGGGAGTTGGCGGCTAACGGACTATGTTGTCGCCCTTGCAAGTTGAGCCTTTCAAGGCTCCCATGTGAGTTGGCTATCTATAGTTGGTAGAGCTACCCCCACAAGATGAGCTCCTCCTGGCTATCATAGGAGTAAATGAGCAACATTTCTGAGGGGTGACGCTGTGTAGCCATGGAACCGACCTACCATCCAAAGCCAGATGCAACGCACATACCGATGATGCTATCACAAGGGGGTAGAATTTGAATGACTAGCCCAAGAAAGCTACAGTGATCTAGCCTAGATAGTTTCCCAGCCCTAACTGCAAAGCCTCACTACTGATCGAGCCCTCCAGGGCTCCCATGAGCGTTGGCAGCTGCATGCCTATGGAGCTGGACTCACAAGTCAAACCTTTCTTGATTCCCTTGAGAGTAGGTGACCTATAGACAATAGAGACACCCCCTCAAGATAAGATGCGCATGGCTCTAGTAGGAGTAGATGACTAGCAATTCTAGGGGAAGGTGCAGCAAATGTGCAGTATTGATCCGTGAACGAAAGCCCTGGAGAGTTGCTCCTTTGTGACATCATAGACGCAGACGTGCTTCGTGCCTAGCTCCCAGATGCTTCATGTGCACCCGTACCACAACATGATTAATCAGTTCATAGGGTGAGTGTAATTCAGACCTATACACGTCTATCTAAAATCGAATGATAGAAGCTGCAATTAATAGAAAATCAACTACAGAATGACCATTCGCTTAGGTTTTCATCTTAAGACTCCCTCAATCCAACCTCGAAACACGTCGGCAACAAGTTTCCCAGCAAGTCAGCCAACTAGTGCTGATTTTATTGACCGATGTGCAGAGCAGGTCACCTTAGGCTCATCTTCAAACAAGCTACACCCTTCGTCGACTTAAGCATCTGATACTCTAGCTCGATACAACTTGAGTGCCCACCTTGGGTACACACAATACATCTCTCAGACACTCTAGCTCTTTTTCTCTTTAGCTCTCTCCAAAATCTCCAGTTCGCTGACTTAAGCATCGGAGTGTCCACCTGGGTAAAGTAGCCAGGGTACTCTGATACTACCGTTTTGTAGGTCAACCCGACGAACTCACCAACTAGGCATTCGAGCTGCCCTCCAACAAGGAGCTGCCGTATCGGAAATCATCAATGTCAAAATAAATTTAATCTCAAGAAATTTATACAAATAAAAATAATAATAATAAAATAATTATTTTAATAAATAAAATTTATAAATTTGCACATGATATGTATCACCTCTTATGGAAATTAACAAAATGTTGCTTCTCTTCTTACAATCATTTAGATTAGAAGTCATTGACCTTAATGCTAATATCGCTATGTATAAAATTTGAGACAATGCTCCCTAGTTTTTTTTATTTTTATTATATGAAAATAAAAATCAATAACAACAATAATTTTATTTTTTCAGAAATTTAGAAAATAATAAATGCAACTGTAACAAAAATATATTAATGACAAGCTTGTTTACCTTAAAAAAAAGCATGAAGTAGAAAAACCATATATGTTTTTATCCATTCGAAAACTATCGACTTTGAATCAAAAGAGGAACATGTAGTAGCTAATTTAGGTTGAGGTATTTACTTGAATAACATAAAAAGAAATACTTGGGGGAGGATCCTCTTTGCTAATTTTTAATGGTTTCAATCAAGGAGAACTGCATTAAAGAATTTTAAGAGGATACCCATATATGGACAAGTTGAACCTTGGGCAAAACTTGTAGGACTCGAATTAAAAAAAAAAAGATCGAACACTAGAAATGAATTTCATTAAAAATTGAGAAAAAAAAAATGATCAATCAAAAATTCCAAATTGAGAAAAATGCAAGATAAACAATGTCCCAAATCCATAAATTTTGACTATAACATTTGGTTTTGATCAAATCAAACTAAAACATAATAGAAATTAACCTTTATGCAAAGAAAGCAAGAGGGGAGATAAGAAGGCTGTTACGACAACACCTTGAAACTCATGCCATCAAAGGCAGCTAAATTTTAGAAAACATTCTATCCTACTGCAAATATGACCTTAACCAACACCAAAATCATGGATGACAACAACCTGTGAATAATGGGAGATGTGTTTACTTTTCATTGGTGGTTTTTTGAACATCACAAATGTTAGATAGTTTTGTATGCCCTTAGACCCAATCAATTTGATGTACTTATGAAATTTATTGTAAATGAATAAAGTACATATTTGATTCATGTCATATGGTGTGTTTCTGTGTAGTACCCTTAAAACGGATACTTATGAGACTTGTGTTGGTTTAGAACGTTCACAGCTAGAGGGTCAGTCTGGGGAGACCTATCCTGATAAGGCTGACACTGATGTGCCTCCAAATCGGTTGGGGTGGCCTGTCTTTGCCACTAGGGTGAGACATGAGGTACATGTAGTGTGGGATCAACATGAGACCTTGAACCGGACTAGAATTCCAGTATTGCCCTGGACCCTGGTGATTAATAGGCAAAACTGGAATGCTACACCTGACCCATAGGCTCGATTATGGCACTGCACTTGGTGGTGGATTGGGCCATCTTTGATATGCCAATCAGTGAGACCCTTAGAGGGGGTCAAAACCTGGGTATGTTGAAATGGTTCATGAACCCATCTGAGTGGGTGATCATAGTGACAGGATCAACCCCTTTGTCGAACAAACGTAATGGTCGGGGAAATGCACTCTCTCTAATGGAAACCAAAAACTGCCGGTAGTTGATTTCAATCGTTGAAATTTTGTTTTGCAAAATATATTTATGCGATATAATATATATATTATAGGTTTCCAAAATTGTTTGCAAAAGGTTTTAATCCCCGGGGTCCATGTAAGAGGAGAGTGCAGCACTGTACCTTACAATCAGGGGAGAGGTCCTCCCTTGTTGGGCAGTGTTTGATCATTATGGACTGAGAGGTTAAGTGTAAGGCCATTGAGGGTTAAACATGATGGGCTAATCTTGCATCTGCCCACAGTCCTTGGGTGTTACAAGGTGGTTTGACCCAAGGATCACTTAGTGTAAGTGTTGGGCCCATAGAGTCCATATGATGGGCTCAAGGGATTCACTAGGCTCTCTAGTAATTTAGCTAGGCCTTGTGACAGAGGCTGGGCCAAACCCTTGTGGCTGATGTGTAGATCAACGTTTGGGTCCCACGCCATACAGAAGAAGCCCAACTAGGCAGCAATTTGGAAGGCTTAAGTGAGCACATACACTTAATGGGCCAAAAGCGCAATACGAGCTGGGCTAATTAGATTGGCCTGAATGGGGCGACTCTAAGATATGGACCAGCCTTAAAGGATAAGGGAAAGTCCCTATCTACTCAGTAAGATTTCAGATTTGAATATGATTCAAAACTGGAAATTTCTAATCAAATTAGGAGGATTGATCATGATCTGCAGATTAGATAAGGACTCAACCTTATCACTTAAAGGGATCAACATCTCCTCATAGGATTAGGAGCTGGTCCCTTTAGGGTTATAAACGGAGGAGGGGGGTGGCAGCCTCAAAACACACTCATCTAAGATACATATACAATATAGAAGAGAGTAATCAGCATACAGTGAGATTGTGCCAATTTCTCCCTGTCGCCGCCACCATTAGCAGTTCATCTCCACTCACGTGGGAGTCATCAAGAAGCGTTCTTGATTTCAATTCCTTGTGAAAGAATTGAAAAGAAGTTGTGCTCACCTGCCGTCTAGTGGGTTCTTGCGAAGGATCTAGTTCTTGTGAAGAACGTTGCTGATTCTGTTCCGTCCTACACTATGCCATCTTTAGTGGGAGCAATTTTTGGTGACTTTTCTGGGCGTGAACACCTTCATTGGGGGATACTAATTCTCCATATCAGGTATTTCCCTCTCCTTCTGTTTTGTTCAGATCTGGTTCGGTTCTCGATTCAAGATAGATCCTTGAAAATTAGTCTTCTGAAATAGGAAATGCGATTCCCAGTTGTAGGAAGGAAAGGAATTTATGAAATTTGCCCATTCCATTCCGCTTTATCCGGGCATCCATATGATGGATCTTTCCATTCCTTCAGTGGTATCAGAGCCATGGTTCAAATCTTGAATCAAAATTGTTTAGATCTGAACCTACACAAATGGGCAGAAGGCGTTCTACCCTATTTGCGTTGATTTTATTTTTGGGAAATTTTTCCCATAAATATGGGCGAATGATCTAGAATTAATTTTTATATAAATCTGAATTTTATATGGAATAGTTATTTATAATTTTCTTGATTTATGGGTTATTCGTACAATGGAGATTGAAGTCTTTTATTCATGACACATGGATATATGCGATTTGCAGATTCTTGTTTATTCTTTACATTTGGTCTATAAATAATTTTTTTCTAGACTGAATGTATAGGATTCGATCTGATGTAATAATTAATAGAAAATTAAGTTTTTCTATTTTTGTATTATTTTTGGGTCGAAGTTGGTGGCACTGGAAGGAGAATTCGCAGATATAAAAATCGCTATCTGCGACTTTGTAGTTTGTGAAACTGCAAACTGTGAACTAACCTCTGTTTTGCAGGATAGAGTGTGCGAAAAGCCCTACTTGACTGATTTGTGTTTTTCTTTATCAGTATTTAATTTCAGATCATTAATCTTGAATTAAAAATCAAACCCAGACCAATTCAAACCAGATTTGGACCAAATCAGTTAGACCGAATCTAGGGTTAAATGGGGCTGATTTCATTCCTGATTTCTCCCATTTTTGGGTCAGGGATTGTTGTTTAATTGCGATTATTAATTCAGCCCAACCTGTAAGGCCCAGTTTTAAATTGTTAAAACTGCAAAAGCCCACCATTTGCATGAAAGCTATATGGGTCGAACTGCCAACTGCTATTCAACCCATATACCTAAATGTCAATATTATGGACCTTAAATGGGCTTTAAAATGGGCTTTACAAATATTTAATTGATTGGATCAATTCTTCCTGCATGTGATGTATGGATGTGTGATGTGCTGCGTTCATGTGCCATAAGCACTTGGCCCATGCAGATACGATAGTGGCTCTTGCGCACACCATGGCTGAATGCACATCATTGCCATGGTGTCCCTTATGGTCATTGGATGACCTTCCCTTCATGGTGGAACCCACACCCCTGAAAAGGACACGTGTGGAAACCCTAGCCGAATTGGGCCACCAGAAATCTAGTTTTATGAAAGCCAGTGGGAGCCACTCAGTTTTGACCTAAAACTAGGGCATAACTTGTTCCCTCCTGAAATATGAGTGCATGTGATAGGGAGGTTCATATGGTGGACTTTCTAAAGGCCTTCCGTCATTAGCATGAAAACGGGTCCTTTAAGTGATGAGGGGAAGCACCAGAAAATGGGCCAATCGATTTGCTGCTGGATCTGTTGGATTGTTTCATATGATGATAGGGACGTCATAGACCAATGTGGGAGGGCTTCACTAGAAAATGGGAACTCTCTCACGGTACCTTGGTGTGGTCGAATATGATGGGTGAGCATTCACTGGACAAAAAGGTTTGCCCATAAACGACTATGAACCTTGTCTGAAAGAGGCCAAAGGGAAAGCTCTTGTGATGAGTGGATATGATCCTTCACAGAAAGGTGGTGGGGTTATGCAGCTGAAACAGTTGGCTCCATGCACCCTATGTGGTTTCCCACATTTCTAAGAGACATAATTGTCGCTATCTCCGTCACTGAGATAGGAAATCCCGGTGATGAACAAATGGAAATGGGACATAGATTAAAAGCCTTATCTATGTAGACAACATGAATCAAATTAGGTTGTGGATTGATGTCTTGCTATTTTACCAGAAAATGGCTAACGGACAATTCGCCAAGCTTCTTGATGACAACAAACTTAAAGGCCCTAATTACGGTGACTGGTACCATAACCTCATGCTGGTACTGACTTCTCAAAAATTGGATAAAGTTGCCAAAAATCCTGCCCCAGAGCGTTCCGGTGATCGGGCTTCTGAGGCCAGCAGAAGGGACTACCTTGAGTGGGAGGAAAAGAACTCCTTGGCCCGCTGCTATATCATAGCTTCTCTGGACAATCCAATACAGAGGCAGTTCGATCAGATCAAACTGGCCAAGGACATATTGGGCAGTTTGAAAACTATGTACGAAGAGCAGAATCATTCTACTCGGCAGAAGGTCTTGAAGCAGTTCATGACTGCTCAAATGACCAAGGGTCAGCAAGTGCATGACCATTGTCTTCGGATGATGGGATACATAAACGAGCTGGAAGCCCTAGGGTCCGGGCTAGACCACGTCACCAAGGTAGACGCCATTTTGAATTCTTTACCTCCATCCTACAATCAGTTTATCATGAATTATAACATGAATAAGCTGAATGTCAGCTTACTAGAGCTCTGCAATATGTTGCAACGAGCTGAGGAACTGATTCGTAAGGATGATCCCGTCGCCATGCTTATGGAAGTAGGCAAGCGTGGCAAGAAGAGGAGGTCTAAGAAGAAGCCCCAGAAAAAGGGCAACAAATCCAAGAAACAGAAGAAGGACAGGGCACCCAATGCTTGTCACCATTGTCACCAGACTGGCCATTAGAGAAGGAACTGTCCTGCCTACCTGGAATCCAGGAAAGGTAATCCAAAATCCTATGTCATAGAAACCAATTTGTTGGTTAGTTCTACTTCCTGGTGTATTGACTCTGCGGCTTCGACTCATGCATGTAACACATTGCAGGGTTTCAGAATAAGCAGAAGACTGAGTGAGGGAGAGGTGACTTTCTTCTTGGGAACTTTTGCAAGCGTTGCAGCCGCAACCATCAGAACCGTAGAATTGTTTTTTAGAGAAGGATCACTTGTACTTAAATATTGTCTTTATGTACAGAATTTAAGGAGAAATTTGATTTTTGTCTCAAAGTTGTGTGTTGATGGATATACTATTTTCTTCAGTAATACGATTACTATTAAAAGAAACAAAAAATTCATTGCATACGGGGAACTGGAGAACAATCTCTATGTTCTACATCCTTCTCTAGAAACCAACATAGTCGACAACACTGGTTAACGTTCCCAAGAAAACTCGTGATACCGTTAGTCCCACGTGCATGTGGCATTATCGTCTTGGCCATATCGGTATTGACCGAATCACAAGGTTGGTAAAGGATGGTCCTTTGGATTTTCTAACTGTAGAAGATCTTCCGACCTGTGAGCCTTGCCTTCGTGGTAAGATGACAAAATGGCCATTCGGCATCAAGCCTGAAAAATGTACGGGCATTCTTGACCTCATACATAGTGATATGCAGGCCCCTGAATGTTAGGACTTGTAACCAACATGTATACTTCATCACCTTCACCAATGATTATTCGTGGTATGGTTAGGTGTACCTAATGAGACACAAGTCTGAATCCTTTGAAAAGTTCAAGGAGTTTAGACAAGAGGTCGAGAAACAGTTGGGGAGAGGAATTAAGACCCTTCGATCCGATTGAGGTGGTGAGTTTCTCTCTGACGAATTCAGGGACTACCTGAAGGTCAACGGGATAGTATCACAGTTAGATCCTCCTATACACCACAACTTAACGGTGTTTCAGAGAGGAGGAATAAGACCTTACTTGATATGGTCTGGTCACTTCTCACGCACTCGGAGTTACCCACATCATTTTGGTGATACGCATTAGAGACTGCGACTTACGTGCTGAATAGGGTTCTAACCAAATCGGTTCCGAGCACTCCATATGAACTTTGAATCAGATAAAAACCAAGTATCAGACACTAGAAGATTTGGGGTTTTCCGACACACGTTAAAAGAACCAACCCAGACAAATTGGAATCCCGAACCAGCCGTTGCCTATTTGTAGGCTACCCCAAAAGCTCTATGGGCTATCTATTCTATGACTCGGGATAACAGAAGGTGTTCTGTAGTCGGAATGCCCATTTCTTGGAGGAGGATTATATCCTAAACAATCATCGTCAGGAAGTTGTTCTTGATGAGGAGAGCTTAGGAGTAGTGGGAGATGTCCCACATGTTCTAGGTAGTGACCAACCTAGAAGATCTACCCGGGTATCTAGGGCACTAGTCCGTTATGGTTATGACCAGGATAGTTACTTGGTGGAAGCCTTGACTAGTGAGGAGGATCCTGTGGCTTACGCGGAAGCTATGTTGAACATAGATTCCCAGAAGTGGGTAGATGCCATGAGAGCTGAGATGGACTCAATGAAGGCCAATGGAGTCTGGACTCTAGAAGATCCGCCCGTCGGAGTAAAAGCAATTGGTTGCAAATGGATTTATAAGAGGAAGAAGGGCTCTGATGGCAATGTTGGGACCTACAAGTCTCGCTTGGTGGTGAAAGGGTATACTCAGAAAGAGGGCATCGATTATGAGGAAACCTTTTCGCCCATGGCCATGCTTAAATCCATTAGGATCCTGCTAGCAGTAGCAGTATACCATGACTACGAGATTTGGCAAATGGATGTCAAAACCGTGTTCCTGAATGGAGATCTTATTGAAGATATCTACATGCAGCAACCATAACGCTTCATTGCTGCTGGTTAGGAACAGATGGTATGTAAACTTAATAGATCCATCTATGGACTTAAGTAAACTTCTAGGAGTTGGAACATCCGGTTTGACTCTACCGTCAAAACGTTTGATTTTGAGCAAAACCCGGATGAGCCCTGTGTATACAGGAAGTCCAATGGGGATAAGGTTACATTCTTGGTTCTGTATATGGATGATATCCTACTCATTGGGAATGATGTGGGAATGTTGACCTCGGTCAAAGTGTGGCTTTCACAGCAATTCTCCATGAAAGATCTTGGAGAAGCGTCTTACATACAGTGTCTTCGACTCTATAGAGATAGATCGAAGCGGATAATAGGATTATCCCAATCTGTTTACATTGACAAAATCATCAAAATGTACAGCATGGAGAACTCCAAGAAGGGAAACATTCTTTTCAGGCATGAAGTTACTCTCTTCAAGAAGATGTCTCCCAAGAAATCTGAGGAGATCGAGGACATGAAGAATGTTCCCTATGCCTCAGTCGTGGGGAGCATCATGTGTGCCATGCTATGCACTCACCCTGATATTACTCACACGGTGTGTAGTAAGCATATTTCAGGCCAACCTAGGGATGGAGCATTGGACCACTGTGAAATGCATACTTAAGTACCTCTGTAGGACAAAAGAGCTTTGTCTAGTATTTGATGGTACATCACTACTGATCCAAGGGTATACCGATGCTGACTTCCAGTCAAACCCAGATGATAGAAAGTCTACATCTGGTTATGTAGTCATGATAGGATCGTGTGCTATTTTCTGGAAAAGTAGCAAACAGGGGTCCACGATGGATTTCACCACCAAAACCAAATATGTTACCGCAAGTGAGGCTACCAAGGAATCCGTGTGGATGAGGAAGTTCATCCAAAAGTTGGGAGTAGTTCCATCCAGCACATCACCCATCCCGTTGCTGTGCAACAACAATGGGGCCATTGCTCAGGCTAAGGAGCCACGAGCCTACTCGAAGTCCAAGCAAATTGAGAGAAAGTACCACATACTGCGGGAGATTGTTGGTAGAGGGGACGTTCTGATTCAGAAGGTAACTTCAACGGAGAATGTTGCAGACCCATTGACTAAGCCACAGACACAGAAAGTGTTTGAGAAACACATGGAAAGTATGGGACTCCAACTTATTCTAGATTGGACCTAAGTGCAAGTGGGAGCTGTTAGATAGTTTTGTATGCTGTTAGCTCCAATCAGTTTGAGTACTTATGACATTTATTATAAATGAATAAAGTGCATATTTGATTCATGTCTTGTGGTGTGTTTCTGTGTAATACCCTTAAAACCAGACACTTATGAGACTTGTGTTGGTTTAGAACGTTCACAGCTAGAGGGTCGGTCTGGGGAGACCTATCCTGATAAGGCTGACATTGATGTGCAGCCAAGTCGGTTGGGGTGGCCTGTCTCTGCCACTAGGGTGAGACCTAAGGTACATGCAGTGTGGGGTCAGCTTGAGACCTTGAATGGGATCAGAATTCCAGTATTGCCCTGGACCTTGGCGATTAATAGGCAAAACTGGAATGTTACACCTGACCCCTAGACTCGATTATGGTACCGCACTAGGTGGCGGATTGGGCCATCTTTGATATGCCAATCAGTGAGACCCTTAGAGGGGGTCAAAACCAGGGTATGTTGAGATGGTTCATGAACCCATCTGAGTGGGTGATCATAGTGACAGGATCAACCCCTTTGTTGGACAAACGTAATGGTCGGGGAAATGCACTCTCTCTAATGGAATCCAAAAACTACCGGCAGTTGATTTCAATCGTTGAAATTTTGTTTTGCAAAATATATTTATGCGATATAATATATATATTATAGGTTTCCAAAATTGTTTGCAAAAGGTTTTAATCCCCGGGGTCCATGTAAGAGGAGAGTGCAACATTGTACCTTGCAGTTAGGGGAGAGGTCCTCCCTTGTCGGGCATTGTTTGATCATTATGGGCTGAGAGGTTAAGTGAAAGGCCATTGAGGGTTAAACTTGATGGGCTAATCTTGCATTTGCCCATAGTCCTTGGGTGTTATAAGGTGGCTTGGCCCAAGGACCACTTAGTGTAAGTGTTGGGCCCATAAAGTCCAAATGATGGGCTCAAGGGGTTCACTGGGCTCTCCAGTGAATTCAGCTACGCCTTGTGACAGAGGCTAGGCTGAACCTTTGTGGCTGATGTGTATATCAATGTTTGGGTCCCATGCCATACAGAAAAAGCCCAACTAGGCATCTATTTGGAAGGCTTAAGTGAGCACATACACTTAATGGGCCGAAAGCCCAATACGAGCTGGGCTAATTGGATTGGTCTGAATGGGGCGAATCTGAGATATGGACCAGCCTTAAAGGATAAGGGAAAGTTCCTATCCACTCAGTAAGAGTTCAGATTTGAATATGATTCAAAACTGGAAATTCCAAATCAAATTAGGAGGATTGATCATGATCTGCAGATTAGATAAGGAATCTACCTTATCACTTAAAGGGATCGACATCTCCTAATAGGACTAGGAGTTAATCCCTTTAGGGTTATAAAAGGAGGAGGGAGCGGCAGCCTCAAAACACATTCATCTGAGATACAGATACAATACAGAAGAGAGAAATCAGCATATAGTGAGACAGTACCAATTTCTCCCTGCCGCCGCCACCATTAGCAGTTCATCTCCACTCATGTGGGAGTCATCAAGAAGCATTCTTGATTTCAGTTCCTTGTGAAAGAACTGAAAAGAAGTTGTGCTCACCTGCCGTCCAGTGGGTTCTTGTGAAGGATCCAGTTCTTGTGAAGAATGCTGCTGATTTTGCTTCGTCCTACACTGCGCCATTTTCAGTGGGAGCAATTTTTGGTGACTTTCTGGGCGTGAACACCTTCGTTGGGGGATACTAATTCTCCGTATCAGGTATTTCCCCCTCCTATTGTTTTGCTCAGATCTGGTTCGGTTCTTGATTCAAGATTGATCATTGAAAATTAGTCTTCTAAAATAGGGAATGCAATTCACAGTTGTAGGAAGGAAAGAAATTTATGAAATTCGCCCATTCTATTCTGCTTTATCTGGGCGTCCATACGATGGATCTTTGCATTCCTTCAACAAAGAGCGTAAAATTCTCCCTTTAAGGGGTGTTCTTTTTTTTTTTTTTTGGATTTGAGAGTGGGGAACATTGGTTAATGGAATTTTGATTTCTATTGACTAAGAAACCCATGTTTTTTTTATCAGGTTTATGTAGGGAACAGGGAAAGTTTATTTTCTTCGGTACCACAGGGGGAAACTTACCAGCACTTGAATGGGACAAAAATGCCTCTTTTAATAATAGATTTTTATGGCTAAAATGGGCTTGCCTTATTAACATGACAAATAAAAGAACATGAACAAATGCACATATCCGGATAAATACATTTACCTGAAAAAATAACTCACCAAAAACAAACACAACCTTAACATATAAGTTACAGATTTTTATGGAAAAAGAAATAAAAAATATATAACTAAATATTGGAAAATCAAATTTTGATCATTGAGAAAAGTCAAGGAACGCCAAACTCTCTCTTTTATTATAGATATATAGAAATCTACAAGCATATATTCATTCATTTAACACATGTCAAAAACAATTACATCGTGGATGAAGAAGAGCACGTATATAGATGTTCTTGACAGAACATGAAAAGCAAGTAGCTCATAGATTAACGAAATTTGCATGTGCTCGCACATTTGATTTGTAAGATCAGTTAAGTTGCTACTAGGTTTCGGATAAAACAAATTATAATTTTATTAGTTTATAAGGGTGAGTGCATTTTATGCTCCATCTCACCTTTTTTTTTTTTTTTTTTTTTTTTCGGTGTGAGTGCATTTTATGCTCCATCTCACACTTTTCTCTTTTTTTTTTTTTTTTTTGGTGTGAGTGCATCTTATGCTCCATCTCACACTGGTCACTTGCTTGAGGTAGGTAAATAGGACTCATGTTCTAAGCTGCTAGTTTTACTATTCAGCTCAGAATAGCGGAGTCAATTTGGGCTTTTGTCCTTCTTTTGCAATTATTGAACCTCAAGAATTAGCACTTCAGATGTGCACTAGCTTTCTTGACCATTAACAATGAAATCAAGGGCTTCCATACACATGAAGGAAGTTAGGGCTAGTCATGCTGAAAGGCATATTCAGCTCCCCTTTTCTCCTGCATATATCAAATTGGGTCATTCACAAGAATAAAAACTTAACAAATACATCAGTCTCCCTCAACTCATTGAATTCCTTCTTAAAAAAAAAATCATCAAATAAATAGTAATGAACTTGAGGGGTTCCAGTCTTTTTTTTTTTTTTTTTTTTTGTGATGTCATTGCCTGCATATGTGTGTTGGGGTGCATGAGGTGCATGGTTTCAACCCCTATACCCTAGCCTCGGGCTCACTCCCCCACACTTGAGATGAACATTGTCTTCAATGTTCGTAGTGTTAGGGAGTCACACTTGCTAGAGCAAACTGAAGAAAAGAAAATGATGAACTGAGTCCTTAAAGAATTGGAATTTTGAGAAAAAGATCTTTATTTTACTAACTAATATTCTAAAAAGATAAATGACAAAAAGATTCCTTAACTTGTTCATGAGCAACCATAAGAGATTATTGGTTATCTAGATAAACAGTGGATGGAGGGGGTACAGTACTGCCCATTAAATATGGTTTCAGGCGCTGACCATTTACTTTAAACGTGCCCTGAACCGGGTGGGTGAGTTCTATAGCCCCATGGGGAAAAACCATTTACATAAAAGTCCCGTCTCAGCAAGTTCTTATCATGCCGGTTTTTTATTCTTTCTTTATAAACTTTGGCATTCTCATAGGTGGTAAGTCTGAATTCATCCAATTCATTCAATTGCAACCGCCTTTTAGCCCCTGTGGCCTGAATGTCAAAATTTAAGAATTTAAGAGCCCAATAGGCCTTGTGTTCCAATTCAACTGGTAAATGGAATGCTTTACCAAAGACCAATCTGTAGGGGGACATGCCAATAGGTGTCTTAAATGCAGTTCTGTATGCCCATAATGCATCATCTAATTTAATGGACCAATCTTTTCTGGCGGATGCTACGGTCTTTTCCAGAATTCTTTTGAGTTCCCTGTTAGCCAACTCCACTTGGCCACTGGTTTGAGGGTGATAAGGGGTAGCTAATTTATGTGTAATTCCATATTTCTGCATTAACCTCTCAAATTGGCTATTGCAGAAGTGAGTTCCCCTATCACTAATTATAGCTCGCGGAGTGCCAAATCGGGAGAATAGCTTCTTTAGGAAGTGTACCACCCTTCTTGAGTCATTTGTGGGTAAAGCCATGGCTTCTACCCATTTGGATACATAGTCAACTGCAACGAGGATGTACTTATTCACAAAAGAATTCGGGAAAGGTCCCATGAAATCTATACCCCAAACATCAAACATTTCACAGATTAAAATATTGGAAAGGGGCATTTCATTCTATTGGGAAATGTTTCCCGATCTTTGGCATTTGTCACATGTGGACACATACCGATGGGCATCTTTGAAGAGTGTGGGCCAATAAAAACCTGATTGCAAAACCTTGGCTGCAGTGCGACTAGCTCCAAAATGACCTCCTGCTTCTTTATCATGGCAAAATTGGAGTACCGACTCCATCTCCTCCTCGGGGACACATCTCCTTATGATCTGATCTGCACACAATTTATACAAAAAGGGTTCCTTCCACAGATAGTATTTTACATCAGAAAAGAATTTCTTTTTCTGTTGATATGAAAGGTTAGGAAGAAGGACTTATGCAGCTAGATAATTAGCAAAATCAGCATACCAAGGATATGAGTATTTCTGTATTGAGTACAACTGCTCATCCGGAAATTCTTCTCGAATGTTGCTGGTTATCTCCTCTTTTGAGCTTACCGTGTCCAACCGGGAGAGATGGTCAGCAGCCAGGTTTGCAGCACCCTTCAGGTCTCTAATCTCAATGTCAAACTCTTGCAATAAAAGGATCCACCTGATCAGTCTTGGTTTTGAGTTTTGCTTGGTAAGCAAGTGCCTTAATGCCGAGTGATCTGTGTGGACAACAACCTTGGATAATATCAGATATGAACGAAACTTATCAAGTGCAAATATTACTGCTAACAGCTCCTTTTCTGTGGTGGTGTAATTGAGTTGGGGTCCAGTCAAGGTTCTGCTAGCATAGTAAATTGGCTGAAAATGTTTGTTCATTCTTTGTCCTAAAACAGCTCCTATAGCAAAATCACTCGCATCACACATTAATTCAAATGGGAGGGTCCAATCTGGTGCTACCATGATAGGTGCATGGATCAATTTGTCTTTCAAGATGTTGAAAGCATGAAGACATTCAGTTGAAAATTCAAAAGGTACTTCTTTCTGAAGCAAGGTAGATAATGGCTTGGAAATTTTTGAGAAATCTTTAATAAACCTTCTATAGAATCCGACATGTCCTAAGAAACTTCTCAAAGAACGAACAGATGTTGGGGTTGGTAATTTTTCAATTGCCTCCACCTTGGCCTTGTCGACTTCTATACCACTTTGAGAGATCTTGTGTCCAAGCACTATGCCTTCTTGCACCATAAAATGACATTTCTCCCAATTTAACACAAGATGTGTTTCTTTACATCTAGTAAGCACCTGTTCCAGATTATTCAAACATGCATCAAACGAAGAGCCAAAAACTGAAAAATCATCCATGAAGATCTCAATAAATTTTTCAACCATATCAGAAAATATAGACATCATACATCGCTGAAAGGTTGCTGGGGCATTGCATAACCCAAAGGGCATCCTTCGGTATGCAAAGGTTCCATATGGGCAAGTAAAAGTGGTCTTTTCTTGATCTTCTGGTACAATTGGTATCTGGTTATACCCTGAATATCCATCCAAGAAACAATAATACTCATGCCCGGCTAGCCTCTCCAACATTTGATCCATAAATGGGAGAGGGAAATGGTCCTTCCGGGTGGCTTCATTTAATTTTCTATAGTCAATACACACACGCCATCCGGTAGTGGTTCTAGTAGGGATGAGTTCATTTTTCTCATTTGGAACAACAGTCGTACCCCCTTTTTTGGGCACAACTTGCACAGGGCTTACCCAAGAACTATCAGAAATAGGATAAATGATCCCAGCATCTAACAACTTAATTATTTCAGCCTTTACCACTTCTTTCATGTTGGGATTCAGGCGCCTTTGGGGCTGAACGGAAGGCTTGCTGTCCTCTTCCATCAAAATTCTGTGAGTGCAGATTGATGGATTAATGCCTTTGATATCTTCTACCTTCCAAGCTATAGCATTTTTGTGTTCCCGCAGCACTCTTAATAATTTTTCTCTTTGTAAGGGATTCAGTGCTGCGGAAATTATCACGGGGAGATCTGATGGTTCCTCAAGGAAAGCATACTCTAAATGGGATGGTAATTGCTTCAGTTCAAGGGTGGGGGGTTCTTGGGGTGATGGCTTACCTGATGGTCCGGGCAATTTGCCTAAGTTCTCTAATTTAAGAAACCCCTTTCCCTTGAATTGAGGCTTATCGTTCAGGTATGCTATCATGAGGTTTATTTTTTCATTTTCTGCTTCTTCAAGTTCTCCCTGCTGGAGGCAGAGTTCAAGAGGATCAGTTATTCTACTTACCTGGAAGCATTCATCAATTGTCAATTCAATGCCATCAATCATAAAACAAGAATCATCACTAGAGGGTGCATGTTTCATAGCATCAGACATTTTAAAAATTATCTCCTCATCTTGTATCCTAAGGCTGAGTTGTCCTTGTTGGACATCAATCATTGCTTTCCCGGTAGCCAGGAAAGGTCTCCCTAGGATAAGCGGGACCTCCACATCTTCTTGCATGTCTAACACAATGAAATCAACTGGAAAAATGAATTTTTCAACTTTAACTAACACATCTTCTATGATCCCCCTAGGATGTCTAATGGATCTATCAGCCAATTGTAATGCCACTCTAGTGGGTTGGGGTTCATTCAACCCCAATTTCTTGAAGATAGAATATGGCATTAAATTGATGCTAGCTCCCAGGTCACATAAAGCTTTTTCAATTTTTAAACTGCCAATGGTACAAGGAATAGTGAAACTCCCTGGATCTTTGAGTTTCTGAGGCAGCTTGTTCAAGAGGATAGCAGAACATTTCTCATTTAATGCAACTGTAGCCACATCTCCCAGTTTCCTTTTGTTTGACAATAATTCCTTCAAAAACCTTGCATAGTGTGGCATCTGGGCTAAAGCATCAGCAAAAGGAATATTAATATGTAAACTTTTAAATATTTCAAGAAACTTACCAAATACCTTCTCCAATTTTTGTTGCTTCAGCCTGTGAGGGAATGGAACTTGCGGTTGTTGGTGCATCCCTTGTTGTGCTTCTGGTTGTTCCGTCTTCTGTTGTCTGGTTCCAAGGCTTGTTTCTACCTTGGGTTCAGCCCAATTCTTCTTTTCTACCTCAGGCAACTCTTTTCCACTTCTTAAGGTAATAGCTTGCACCTGCTCTCGTGGATTCACTTCAGTGTTGCTTGGAAGAGTTCCCGGCAGTGTGGAAGAGATTAATTGTGCCAATTGCCCCACTTGGTTTTCCAAGTTTTTGATTGAGGCTTCCTGGTTCTGGAACCTAGTTTCTGCACCTGCTATAAATTTTGTCATCAGTTCCTCCAAATTGGATTTCGGTTCAGGCTGAATAAGTCTGGTGGAACGGCTTGGAAATATGCTGATTTGGCCAGGACTGGTTTGAATGTCCCCTCCATCCTGGATGAAAAGTATGGTGACTCTGGTAACCCTGCTGTCTTGACGAATTGCTGACATAGTCAACTTGTTCAGTAGATGGTCTGAACTGATTGCCAACTTGGCAGTTCAATCGTTGAGATTTGTTTTGCAAAATATATTTTATATGAGATATAAAAGTATATATATTATGGTTTTGAAATGTTTACAAATAGGTTTTAATTCCTGGGATCCATATAAGCAGAGAGTGCAACACTGTTCCTTGCAGCCGAGGGAGAGGTTCTCTCTTGTCGGGCAGTGTATGATCATTATGGGCTGAGAGGTTAAGTGTAAGACCATTGAGGATAATACCTGATGGGCTAATCTTGCATCTGCCCACAGCCCCTGGGTGTTACTGCTTATCCGTATCAGGTATAATCCCTCCCTACTCCTTTTGGTTCAGATCTTGTTCAGTTTATGGTTCAAGAATGATCTTAGAAAATATGATTTTCTTAATAGGGAATTCGATTCCCAGTTGAAGGGAGAGAAAAATTTTTGAAATTTGCCCCCTTATTCTGCAATCTTTGGGCGTCCATGTGATGGATATCCTATCCCTTAAGTGGTATCAGAGCCATGGTTCAAATCTTGAGCCATTCTGTTTCAGATCTGAACCTGCGCAAATAGGGAGAAGGCGTTCTACCCAATTTGCGCAGATATGGGTTTTGGGAAATTTGTTCCCAAAATTGATGGGAAAATAATCTGAAATTAATTTTATATAAATCTGATTATTGTTTAGAATAGTTCTATATGATTTTCTTGATTTATGGGTTGTTCGTACAAGAGGAGATCGAATTCTTGATATGCGCAGGGAGAACTAAAAGATTTGCAGTTTCTTGATTTATTTATTACATTTGGTCTATAAATATATATTTTTTTAATTTTTAGACTCAATGTATAGGCATTCGATCTGATGTAATTATTAATAGAAATATGATTTCTATTTAATTTTATTTTGGATCGAAGATGGCAGCGCAGAAAGGGAGATTTTGTAGATGGGAGACATAGAATCTGCGATTTGCAGTTTGTGAAACTGCAATCTGTGATCTAACCTCTGTTTTGCAGGATGGATTGTGAGAACAACCCTGATTAACTGATTATTGATTTTCTTTTATCAGTTATTTAATTTCAAATTATTTTCTTGAATTAAAGATTTAATTAAAGATCAAACCCTAGACCCATTCAAACCAAGATTGGTTCAAACTATTTGGACCAAATCTAGGGTTTAATCAAGGCTGAAAGTCAGCCCTAATTTTCCCACTAATGGGCATGAGGATTGATATTTAATTAAATGGTTAATTCGGCCCAACCTGTAAAGGCCCAGTTTTGAATAGTTAAAACTGCTAAAAGCCCAAGTCAAAGGATAAAGCTATATGAGCCGAACTGGGTAACACTAATTCAGCCCATATACCTAGATAATATTAATGGTTAATATTATGATTTTAAATCGGGCTCTAATGGGCCTTACAAATAATTAATTGATTGGATCAATTTATCCTTGCATGAGATGTATGGATGTGTGATGTGCTACGTACATGGGCCATAAGTGCTTGGCCCATGCTCATTCGATAGTGGCTCTTACGTACACCAAGGCTGAATGCATATCATTGCCATGGTGTCCCTTTTGGTCATTGGATGACCTCCCTCAGTGGTGGGCCCCACACCTCATCAAGAGGTTACGTGCAGAACCCTAGCCGATTTAAGGCCCACCGAAAATTGGCTTTATGAAAGTCGGTGGGAGCCACTTTGGTTTGACCTAAATCAAACTAGGGCGTAATTATTTGTTCCCTCCAACTAATATGAGTGCAAGTTATAGGGAGATTCATATGATGAACTCTCTAAAGGCCTTCCTTCATTAGCATGAGGATGGGTCCTTTAGTAATGAGGAAACGCACCAGAAAATGGGCTATCCATTTGCTATTGGGCTTGTCTAAGTGTTTCATAAGATGATAGGGGTGTCATAGACCGATGTGGGAGGGGTTTCACCAGAAAATGGAAACTCTCTCACGGTACCTTGGTGTTCACGAATATGATGGGCAAGCAGTCACTGGACAGAAAGGTTTACCTGAAAACGGCTCTGAACCTTGTCTGACAGAGGCCAAAGGGAAAACTCATATGATGAGTGGATATGATCATTCACAGAATGGTGGTGGGGTTATGCAGCTGAAACAGTTGGCTCCATGCACCCTATGTGATTTCCCACATTTCCAGAGACAATCCATAGTCTCCGTCACTGAGAAATGAGGGAAATCTTAGAGATGAATAAATGGAAATGGATCATAGATTAAAATCCATATCTATGAAATGAACATGAATCAAATTAGGTTGTGGACTGATGTTTGCTCTTTTATCAGAAAATGGCAAACGGATCATTTGCAAAGCTTCTTGACGACAATAAGCTTAAGAGCCCTAACTATGCCAACTGGTATAGGAACTTATGCTGGTCCTAGCTTCTGAAAAGCTGGACAAAGTGGCAAACAATCCTGCTCCGGAGCATCCGGGTGACAGGGCTTTTGAGCCTCGAAGGAGAGATTATCAGGAATGGGAGGAGAAAAACTCCCTTGCCCGGTGTTACATCATTGCCTCCTTGGACAATCCAATACAAAGGCAGTTCGATCAGGTTGAACTTGCCAAGGATATATTGGACAGTCTCAGGACGATGTATGAAGTGCAGAATCGTTCTACTCGACAGAAGGTCTTGAAACAGTTCATGACCGCACAAATGTCCAAGGGCCAACAAGTTCACGACCACTGTGTTCGGATGATGGGATACATCAATGAACTGGAGGCTCTTGGATCCAGGCTGGACCTTGCAACCCAGATAGATGCTATCCTTAATTCTTTGCCTCCTTCCTTTAATCCGTTCATCATGAACTATAACATGAATAAGCTAAATGTCAGCTTGCAAGAGCTTAGCAACATGTTGCAAAGAGCCGAAGAACTGATTAGAAAGGATGAGCCTGTAGCTGTGCTTGTTGAAGCTAGCAAGACAGGCAAGAGAAAGTGGAAGGCAAAGAAGCCTTAGAAGAAAGCCACTAAGGGTAAGAAGCAGAAGAAAGACAAGGCATCGGATGCCTATCACTTTTGCAAAAAGACCGGTCACTGGAAAAGGAATTGTCCTGCCTACCTGGAATCCAAGAAAGGTAATTTCAAAACTTGTGTTATAGAAACCAATTTATTGGTAGCTTCTGCGTCCTGGTGTATTGACTCCGGGGCTTTAACTTATGCGTGTAACTCACTGCAGGGGTTCAAGGTAAGCAGAAGGTTGAGTGAAGGAGAAGTCACTCTCTACTTGGGGACTACTGCAAATGTTGCAGCCACGGCCATAGGAATCGTGGAGTTATTTTTAAGAGAACGAATTATTGTACTGAAAGATTGTCTTTATGTACAAAATTTAGGGAAATTTTTGATTTCTCTCTCAAAACTGTGTGCAGATGGTTATTCTGTCTTCTTTAATAATACGATTACTATTAAAAGAAATAATAGATTCATCGCATATGGGGAACTAGAGAACAGTTTCTATGTTCTACATCCTTCTCTAGAAACTAACATAACCGAAACTACGTCGGCTGAAATCCCCAAGAGGAGAGCCCGTGATATAGTTAATCCCACGTGTCTATGGCATTACCGACTTGGCCACATCGGTGTTGATTGAATCACAAGGTTGGTAAAGGATGGTCCTTTGGATTTTCTAACTGTAGAAGATCTTCCCACCTGTGAGCCTTGCCTACAAGGCAAGATAACGAAACGACCATTTAACGATAAGCCTGAAAGATGTACAGGCACATTTGACTTAATACATACTGATGTATGTGGTCCCCTGAGTGTTAGGACACGAAATCAACACGTGTATTTCATCACCTTCACAGATGATTTCTCACGATATGGTTACGTGTACCTAATGAGACACAAGTCTGAATCGTTTGAAAAGTTCAAAGAGTTTAGACAAGAGGTCGAGAAATAGTTAGGGAGAGAAATTAAAGCCCTTCGATCTGATCGAGGTGGCGGATATCTCTTTGACGAATTCAGGGACTACTTAAAGGACAATGAGATAGTATCAAAATTATCTCCTCCTGCTACACCACAACTTAACGGTGTTTCAGAGAGGAGGAATAGGACCTTAGTGGATATGGTCCGGTCACTTCTCATACACTCAGAGTTACCAACATCCTTTTGGGGTTACGCATTAGAGACTGCGATTTACATGCTGAATCGGGTTCCAACCAAATTGGTTCCGAACACTCCATATGAACTTTGGACCGGAAAGAAACCAAGTGTCAGACACTTGAAGATTTGGGGTTGTCTAGCACACGTTAAAAGAATGAGTGCAGACAAGTTGGAATCCAAGACCAGCCGTTGCCTATTTGTAGGCTACCCAAAAGGCTCTGTAGGTTACCTTTTCTATGACCCAAGTGAGCAGAAAGTGTTCTGTTGTCGAAATGCACAATTCTTGGAGATCGATTACATCCTAGACACCCATCGTCAGGAAATTGTTCTTGATGAGGAGAGCTCAGGAGCAGTGGGAGATGTCCCACACGTTCCAGGTAGTGACCAACCTAGAAGATCCACTCGGGTATCCAGGCCACCAGTTCGTTATGGTTATGACCAGGATAATTACCTGGTGGAAACCTTAACTAGTGAGGAGGATCCCGTGACTTACGCGGAAGCTATGTTGGACATAGATTCCCAGAAGTGGGTGGAGGCCATGAGAGCAGAGATGGACTCAATGGAGACCATTGGAGTTTGGACTCTAGTAGATCCACCCTCTGGGGTAAAAACAATCGGTTACAAATGGATTTACAAGAGGAAGAAGGGCCCCGATGGTAGGGTTGAGACCTTCAAAGCTCGTCTGATGGTGAAAGGGTACACTCAGAAAGAGGGCATCGATTATGAGGAAACCTTTTTGCCTGTGGCCATGCTTAAATCCATTAGGATCCTGCTAGTTGTAGCAGCATACTATGATTATGAGATTTGGCAGATGGATGTCAAAACTGCATTCTTGAATGGAGATCTTACTGAAGATATCTATATGCAGCAGCCACAAGGCTTCATAGCTGCGGGTCAGGAAAACATGGTATGTAAACTCAATAGATCCATTTATAGACTTAAGAAAGCTTCAAGAAGTTGGAATATCCGTTTTGACTTTGCTGTCAAATCGTTTGACTTCGAGCAGAATCCGGATGAACCCTGTGTTTACAGGAAGTACAATGGAGATAAGGTTACCTTCTTGGTTCTATATGTAGATGACATTCTACTCATTGGGAATGATGTAGGAATGTTGACTATGGTGAAAGTATGGCTTTCACAGCAATTCTCCATGAAAGATCTTGGAGAAGCCTCCTATATACTGGGTCTTCGACTCTATAGAGATAGATCGAAGTGGATAATAGGATTATCCCAATCTACCTACATTGACAAAATAGTAAAAAGATATAGCATGAAAAACTCCAAGATAGGAAATGTTCCTTTCAGGCACGGAGTCACTCTCTCTAAGAAGATGTCTCCCAAGAATTCTGAGGAGATTGATGGCATGAAAGACTTTCCTTATGCCTCTGCCGTAGGGAGCATCATGTATGCCATGCTGTGCACTCATCCTAACATTGCTCAAGCAGTGAGTGTAGTAAGCAGATTTCAGGCCAACCCAGGGCAGGAGCACTAGGCTGCTGTGAAAAACATACTTAAGTACCTTCGAAGGACAAAAGAGTTTTGTCTTGTATTCGATGGTAGCTCACTATAGATCCAAGGGTATATAGATGCTGATTTCCAGTCGGATCCAGATGATAGAAAGTCTACATCTGGATATGTTTTCACGATAGGATCGTGTGCTGTTTGCTGAAAAAATAGCAAATAAGGGTCCACTGCAGACTCCACGACTGAGGCCGAGTACATTGCCGCAAGTGAAGCTGCCAAAGAAGTCGTGTGGATGAAGAAGTTCGTTCACGAGTTGGGAGTAGTTTCATCTAACACATCACCCATCCCATTGTTGTGTGACAACAATGGAGCTATTGCTCAGGCTAAGGAGCCACGAGCCCACTCGAAGTCGATGCACATCGAGAGGAAGTACCATGTACTAAGGGAGATTGTTGGTAGAGGGGACGTCCTGATTCAGAAGGTAGCGTCAGCGGAAAATGTAGTAGACCCATTGACAAAGCCACTATCAGAGAAAATGTTTGAGAAACACGTGGAAAGCATGGGACTCCGGCTAGTACCTGATTTGACCTAAGTGCAAGTGGGAGCTGTTAGACAGTTTTGTATGCCCTTAGCTTCAATCAAGATGATGTACTTTATGAGTTTATTGTAAATGCATAAAAGTGCATATTTGATTCATGTTCCCTTGGTACGTTTCTGTGTAATAACTTAAATTGGACACTTAATGAGACTCGTGTTAGTTTAGAATGTTCACAGCCAGTGGGTCGGTCTGGGGAGAGCTATCCTAACAAGGCTGACACTGTGGTGCCACCAAATCGGTTGGGGTGGCCTGTCTCAGTTGCCAGGGTGAGACCCTAGGCACATACAGTGTAGGATTAATTGAATCTTTGAATTGGACCAGATTTCCAGTATTGCCCTAGACCTTGGAGATTGATGGGCAAAACTGGAAAGTTACACCCGACCCCTAGACTCGATTATGATACTGCACTAGGTGTCCGATTGGGCTGTCTTTGATGTACCAATCAGTGAGATCCTTAATGGGGGTCAAAACCTGGGTATGTTGGGACAGTCAGAGAATTCATCTGAGTGGGTGATCATAGTGACAGGATCAACCCCTTTGTTGGACAAAGGTAATGATCGGGGATGCACTCTCACTGATGGAAACCAAGACTATCGGCAGCTGATTTCAATCGTTGAGATTTGTTTTGCAAAATATATTTTATATGAGATATAAAAGTATATATATTATGGTTTCAAAATGTTTGCAAATAGGTTTTAATTCCTAGGATCCATATAAGCAGAGAGTGCAACACTGTTCCATGTAACCGAGGGAGAGGTCCTCTCTTGTCGGGATCATTATGGAGTGAGAGGTTAAGTGTAATACCATTAAGGATAATACCTGATGAGCTAATCTTGCATCTGCCCATAGTCCCTGGGTGTTACAAGGTGGCTTGGCCCAAGGATCACTTAGGGTAAGTGTTGGGCCCATAGAGCCCATCTAATGGGTTTTTAGGGGGTGCACTGTCCATAATAGTGTATTCGACTAGGCCTTGTAACAAAGGCTGGGCCGAACCCATGTGGCTGATGTGTAGATGAATGTTAGGGTCCCACGCCATACAAGGAAGCCCAACTGGGCAGTAGTTTGGAAGGCTAAATGAATACATAACCTTAAATGGGCCTTAAGCCCATTTCGAACTTGGCTAATTTGATTAGTCACTTAAGGGCGAATTCTGAGATGGATCAGCTGATAGGATTGGGCCCAGACCCTATCCACTTAGAGAGTCCAAGATCTAAATAAGATTTAGATCTGGAAACCTCCTAATTAGATTAGGAGATTGCTGATCTGATTTGCAGATAAGATAAGGGTTATCCCTTATCACTTAAAGGGACTTTAATCCAAATATGATTTGGGTTAGCAACTCCTAATGGGATTCGGAGTTGATCCCTTTAAGTCTATTAAAGGAAGGGCAGCCTTTAGATATGACATGCAATCAACACTCTTGCCTTCAGAGCTGAGATTACAAGTGAAGGGATAGGAAATCCATCATATGGATGCCCAAGATTGCGGAACAAAGGGGGCAAAATTCAAAAATTTTTCTTTCCCTTCAATTGGGAATCGAATTCCCTATTTAGAAAATCATATTTTCAAGGATCATCCTTGAACTATTAACTGAACCAGATCTGAACCAAAAGAAGGAGAGAGAGATAATACCTGATACAGAGAAATAATATCTCTCAATGGAGGTGTTCACGCCCAAGGTAGAAACCAAAATCTGCTCCCACTGAAGATGGCGCAGTGCAAGGTGGAGCAGAATCAACAGTGTCCTTCCTAAGAACTTGATTGTTCACAAGAATCACCTGGACGGCTAGTGAATACAACTCCTACCAATCTTTTCTCCAAAAGATTGGAATCAAGATCCAATGTTGATTTCTCTCAAGCAATGGAGATCGAAATCGGCTGCCGGCAGTCTTGGTTTCCATCAGTGAGAGTGCATCCCCGATCATTATCTTTGTCCGACAAAGGGGCTGATCCTGTCACTATGATCACCCACTCAGATGAATTCTCAGACTGTCCCAACATACCCAGGTTTTGACCCCCACTAAGGATCTCACTGATTGGTATATCAAAGACAACCCAATCCGACACCTAGTGTAGTATCATAATCGAGTCTAGGGGTCGGGTGTAACTTTCTAGTTTTTCCCATCAATCTCCAAGGTCCAGGGCAATACTGGAAATCTGGTCCAGTTCAAAGATTCAATTAATCCCACTCTGTATGTGCCTAGGGTCTCACCCCGGTAGCTGAGACAAGCCACCCCAACCGACTTGGTGGCACCACAGTGTCAACCTTGTCAGGATAGGTCTCCCCAGACCGACCCACTGGCTGTGAACATTCTAAACTAACACGAGTCTCATTAAGTGTCCAGTTTAAGGGTATTACACAGAAACATACCAAGGGAACATGAATCAAATATGCACTTTTATTCATTTACAATAAACTCATAAAGTACATCAATTTGATTGAAGCTAAGGGCATACAAAACTATCTAACAACAAAAAGAGAGAATTCTGCACCCTGCAAATACTCTCTTGCCGACTTCTTCCTGCAGTTGCCGCTTACAGCAGTTCGATCTCAGTTCTTGGGAGAAATCAAGATTTGATCATGATACCAATCTTTTGGAGAAAAGATTGGTGTGAGTTATATTCACAAGCTGTCCAGTTGATTCTTGCAAAGGGCCAAGTTCTTTTGGAAGAGCACTGCTGATTCTGTTCCACCCTGCACTGCGCCATTGGGAGATACTGCTTTTCCGTATCAAGTATAATCCCTCCCTACTCTTTTTGGTTCAGATCTGGTTCAGTTTATGGTTCAAGAATGATCCTAGAAAATATGATTTTCTAAATAGGGAGTTCGATTCCCAGTAGAAGGGAGAGAAAAATTTATGAAATTCGCCCCCTTATTCCGCAATCTTTGGGCGTCCATGTGATGGATATCCTATCCCTTCACAAACATGGTCTGTGGAAAAAGAAATAAAAAATATAGAACTAAATATTGGAAAATCAAATTTTGATCATTGAGAAAAGGCAAGGAACGCCAAACTCTCTCTTTTATTATAGATATATAGAAATCTACAAGCATATATTCATTCATTTAACACATGTCAAAAACAATTACATCGTGGATGAAGAAGAGCATGTATATAGATGTTCTTGACAGAACATGAAAAGCAAGTAGCTCATAGATTAACGAAATTTGCATGTGCTCGCACATTTGATTTGTAAGATCAGTTAAGTTGCTACTAGGTTTCGGATAAAACAAATTAAAATTTTATTAGTTTATAATTTGATTGAATATGGATCTATTCTGATGTTCCGATAAATTCAAATATGATTAACGAAGTCAACTTCATTCAATTAATTTTGCTAATAATACATAGCAGGCTTAAATAATTGAACCCATTCATTTGGAAGTGCTCCATTCCCATTTGTGTGTATCAGTCTGCCATCCTACTTCACTTTTAAGTCAATACTCATTTTATAATAATAAATGATATACATTAACTTTTATTTATTTTAATGTTTATGATCAATTCAAATAAATAATATATGTTATATCCAACCACCCCAAATATAAATTAAAAAGAATAAATTTAAAAATGATGTTTTATAAATTATTAGAACAAATGATCTATTAAAACCACAGTTATGTCTGATGATGGCAGATTTGGGCCTCTTCTGACCTAGTGACACGTGGCATTCGTATTCGCATGAGCATCAACCTCCTCGAGGCCTTATTGACCTGACTAAAGTCAAGGTGGCGACCACCGAGACGTGGTCCCTAACCTCTTCCTTAAGCAAATTATTGTTTCGGACTTCTCTGGGATCATGACGCTTGACTGTTACACCCATCTTTCCCTCTCATCTGCATTGGAGTTAATCAAATAGACATCATCCCTCTCCTCCAAACATGGTCGGTGCGGTTTCTCGAAAATCTCAGATGCGTTACAGGAAGCTCTCAGTTTCTTAAGCCTATATAAAGACAACCTGTCCCTAAGAGAAGGTACACACAATTCAGCTCGCAAACACTCTAGCTCTATCACTCTTTTGCTCTCTCCAAAATCTCTAGTTCACTTACTTAATCATCGGAGTGCCCATCCCGAGTAAAGCAGCCCAAGTACTCTAGTTTTGCCTTTTCGTAGGTCAACACAGTGAACTCGCCAACTCAGCCTCCGTGTTGACCAATAGAAGGGAGCTACTAGATTGTGCATCATAAATTGGCATCGTCTATGAGAACCGCTACTTGAAAGCCAGGTGCTCAACTATCATTTTAAATTTTCCCTTAGCAGTAATTAGCCTAAACAAAACTTGTCAACTCTGTTTACGTGGTCACTTCTCTAGGTTGAGAACTTTGCGACTCCCATGAGAGTTGGTAGCCAACAGACTATGTTGTTGTCCTTGCAAGCCGAGCATTTCAAGGCAATGTTTGACTTGCAAGTTGGCAATCTACAGTCGAGCATTTCAATGCCAACATCAATGAACATTGACAATGCTATCACAAGGGGCGCAAAATCTGATTGACCAGCCTAGGCAAGCTTCAGTGATCTGACCTAGATAGTCACCCAGCCCTAACTTTAAATCCTCACTGCTGATCGAGTCATCCATGGCTCCCATGAGTGTTGGCAGCTGCATGACTATGGAACTAGACTCACAAGCCAAACCTTTCATGGTTCCCTTGAGAGTAGGCTCTAGCAGGAGTAGATGGCTAGCAATTCCAGGAGCAGGTGCAACAAATGTGCGGTATTGACTCACGAATGAAAGCCCATGAGAGTCACTCCCTCGCAATAGAATAGAGGCAACCACACTTCGTGCTTGTCTCATAGATGCTTCAGGTGCACCCACACCACAGCATGACTAATCAGCTCACAGTGCGTGTGTAATTCAGACAAATAAACATCTATCTATAATCGAATGATAGAAGCTGCATTGAGCAGAAAAGCAACTACAGAATGACAATCCGCTTTGAAAACTTCATCATGCCAAACTCTACAGGGAAGCTAAACCGCTTTCAGCATAAGCCCCCCTCAATTCAACCTCGAAACACGTCGGCAACAAGTAGCACGGTAAGTCGGCCAACTAGTGTGGATTGACTCGACAGATGTCCAGAGTAGGCCACCTCGGACCTCATCTTCAAACAAGCTACACCCTTCACCAAACTAACCTCAGCTCGAGTGTGGGGGGAAATTGATGAGGGCAGATTTGGCCCTCTGCTGAACTAGTGACATGTAGCATTCGTGTTCACCGATTGACACCTCAGCGCTATGCAGATAGATGTGTATCTCACAAAGTCAAGGGGATGAACTCTTGAATTTGTCCAGGGCACCTCATATATAGCTTGGGCTCCTTGGCAGGGCAGCTAAAAACACCTTGCCCAGAGCCAACCTGTAGTGCCTCATCATTATCGGTCCAAGGGACCTCGGTGTGATGAGCGACCTCCTCAAGGACTTGCCAACTTATGGTACATCGTCAATACTAGACGAATAATCTATTAAATCCACATTTATGTCTATTGAGGGAAAATTTGAACCTCCGCTAACCTAGAAAAATGTGGAATCCATCTTCACTACTTGACACCTCATCACCACGTAGATAGATGCGTATCTTGCCGAGTCAAGGGGACGCACCCCGAATTTAGTCCAGGGCACCTCGGTAGGGCGGCTAACAACACCTCTCCCAAGGCCAACCTGTTGTACCTCATCGTTACTGGTCCAAGGAATCTCGATGTGAGGAGAGACCTCCTCGAAGACTTGCTGATTTGTTTACCTCGTCAGTACCAGTCAAAGTGACCTCGGCGTGAGCAGCAACCTCCTCGGGGACTTGCCAATCTGACTAAGGTCTAGGTGGCAACTTGCAAGATGTGCTCACTGACCTCTTTCTTAAGCAGATTATTGTTTCTGACTTCTCTGAGATCATGATGCTTGATTGTTACACCCGACTTTCCTTATCGTCCGCATCAGAGTTGATTGAACAAACTTTATCCCTCTTCATCGAACATGGAAGGTGTGGTTTTCTGGGAATCTCGGATGTGTTAAGCTCCTAGTTTCTTACGCCTATATAAAGGCACCCCCTCCCTAAGAGAAGGTGCACATGATTCAGATCTTAGACACCCTACCCTTTTCGCTCTTTAGCTCTCTTCAAAATCTCCAGTTCGATGACTTAAGCATCGGAGCTCCCACCCCAGGTAAAGTAGCACGGGTACTTTGATACTGTCTTTTTGCAGGTCAACCTAGCGAACTTGCCAGCTCAGCATCTGAGCTGCCCTCCAACAGGGAGTTGCCAGATCACACAATCAATTGGTGCCGTCTATGGGAACCACTATTTAATAGATAGGTTCTCACCTCCCATTTTAAATTTGCGCTCAGTTGTAACAAGCGTGGACAAGCCTCGTTAGCTCTGTTCGTGTGGTCGCTTCTCTACGTCGAGCCTTCATGTCTCCCGCGGGAGTTGGCAGCCAATGAATTGTGTTGTCGCCCTTGCAAGTCGAGTCTTTCAAGGCTCCCATGCGAGTTGGTGATTGATAGTTGGTAGAGCCACCCCCATAGGTTGAGCTTCTTGTGGCTATCATAGGAGTAGATGACCAACATTTCTAAGGGCTGATGCACTGCAGCTGTGGTACTGACCTATTGTCCAACCTCGACAACAACCCGTGTATCGACGATGCTATCACAAGAGGGGCAAAGTTTGAATGACCAGCTTGGGCAAGCTTCAACGATCTGTCCCAGATTGTCTCCTAGTCCTAATTGCAGAGCCCCACTACTGATCGACCCTCCATGACTCTCATGAGAGTTGGTAGCTGCCTGACTGTGGAGCCGGCTTCATAGGTCAAACCTTTCATGGTTCCCTGAGAGTAGGCGACCCACTAATAGTAGAGCCACCCCCTCATGGTGATCCCCACATGGCTTTGGTAGGAGTATACGACTAGCAGTTCCAGGAGTAGGTGCAACACATGTGCGGCATTGACCTGCGAATGCTGGCCTGGGAGAGCCACTTCTTCATGATGGCCTAAAGGTAGTCATGCTTCGTGCTTGGATCCTAGATGCTTCAAGTGCACCTGCACAACAACATGATCGATCATCTCTTAGGGTGAGTATTATTCCGACCTATGCCCGTCTATTTGAAATCAAATGATAAAAGCTGCATTGAGTAGAAAAGCAACTACAAAATGGCCATTCGACAACCTAATCAAGACAAACTCTACGGGGAAGTTAAATTGCTTTCAGCTTAAGGCCCTCTCAAGCCAACCTCAAAACATGTCGGCAACAACTAGCTCGACAGGTCATCCAACTAGTGAGGATTGATTTGACTAATGTCTAGAGCAGGTCACTGTTAGACAACGTATGCCCTTAGCTCTAATAGCATGATGTACATTATGACATTATTGGTAAATGAATAAAGTATAAATTTTATTCATGTTATTGTGGACACATATGAGACTCGTGTTAGTTTAGAATCTTCACAGTCGTTGGATGGATCTGGGGAGATTTATCCTGTCAAGGCTGACATTGATGTGCTGCCAAGTTGGTTGGGGTGGCTTGTCTCAGCTGCTAGGGTGAGACCTGAGGTACATGCAGTGTTGGTTTTCTTGAAACCCTGAACCAGACCAAAATTCTAGTATTGCCCTGGACTTTTGAGATACATGGGCAAAACTGGAATGTTACACCTGACCCCTAGACTTGATTATTGATAGAGTGCATAATTTTCATATTAATTATATTTTTACTTCTTATTTTTGCACTTAATTGATAGATTTAATTGTGTTTTATTAGAAAATGGAGCTGAAAGGAGCATGAAGCACAATCCTAGCATCGATTGGATTTCCAAAGGAGATTAGCACAATTTTAGCAGAAGACTTGAGCATGCAAGGCACGGGTGCGCTCTGTCAATCTCACACTTGGTGGAATTCAACTAAATTGGAGGCGTGAATCACTAGAATTTAGTAGAGTTTATTTCATGTTGTACTTCTAAAAAGAGTCAGAGTCCCATTTTAATTAGAATTCTTATTCCTATTTAGGGATAAGAATAGATTAGATAAGGGAGTGATCATTATCCCCTAATGAGGATAGACTTCTATTTGAGGAAGAACTCCTAAGAGATGCTGGAAACAGCCTCTCTAGGGCTATATAAGTGGGGATAGAATAGCAAAGATGATCATCTTGGGAAGCAGAATACATACTTCTTGTCTTGGAGCTGCGTTCTCTCCATGAAGTGCGATTAAACTCTTATTTTCTGGTTGAAGGTTAAGGAAGCTTTGGTTCTACAACAATTATGAGATCTAATTGATTTTTTTTCAGTTCATTGTTTCTTGAGTCTTTATATATTTTCTGTAATTTCCTGTGATGATTATTTTTATTGATTGAGCAAAAATGATCCATTGCTCAATCGATGAAATAGTCTATTGCCAATTAGATCAACAAATTCATATATGTTTGTTAGATTTAATCTTTGTGGCGAATAACATAAATTGATTATGGACAAGTTTTCGATTTATGTTATGAAAATATATGATCTTATTTAAATGAGCCGAGCTTATGGGTTCATTGATTAGAATTGGGTCTCTTTAATTCTTATTGCTATTGATAGATTAGTCCTAAGAGCAGGGTTGTCTATCAATAAGAAAGCTAATCAAAGAGCTTGTTTTGGTTGTCGAAAAATCAAGGAGAGATTGGCTATTAGAGCTTGTTAATAGCTATAACCAATTTACTCATAAACACTTGAATTCATCTTTGCATCGATGATCAATTGCATGAATCAAAGCTGAATTTATCCCTTCAACCAGAAGCGGCCTCCTATTGATTTAATCTTTATTTTATTTTCCTTTTTTTTACAACAACTCCCTAATTCATTTTACTATTTTTCTTGGAAATAAATCAACCCAATCCCTGTGGATACGACCTTGCTCATTGCTATATACAAAAGTATCTATTTCGAGCAGGATTTTTATTTTTGTTGGATTCGACACCCATAAAATTTTGGTGTCGTTGCCGGGGATTGGTGTCTTTAATAAGATTTATTTCCTCTTGCTTGGTTAATTCCTCGTTCTTCTTCTACAAGTGAACTTCAATACGATTCCGAAATCAAAAACACTATTCGTCGATTAAGGAAAGAAGCCAAGCAACGTCATATACAGTCAACATCACCCCCATCTCCCAGGGTGAATTCGACAAAAGACCTCATCGATTCATCTAGCAACTCTAAAGAAGAAATCATGGCCAATATCAATGAAAGAACTCTTAGAGAGTTAGCTGCACCAGATCTGAATCAACAACCACTCTGCATTGAATATGCAGATCTAACAGTACCTTTTGAATTGAAATCTGGTCTTATTTACTTACTTCCTACTTTTCGTGGACTTTTAGGTGAAGATCCCCACAAACATTTAAAGGAGTTTCATGTTGTATGTTTAAGCATGAAACCTCATGGTGTTATCATAGAGCAAATCAAGTTGCGCGACTTTCCCTTCTCATTAGCTAACAAAACTAAGGATTGGCTTTACTACTTAACCTCCGGTTCTATCACTACATGGAATGAGATGAAGAAGCAATTTCTTGAGAAATTCTTCCCTGCTTCACGAGCTGCTAACATCAGGAAGGATTGTGGGATAAGACAATTCAGTGGAGAAACTCTCTATGAGTATTGGGAGAGATTCAAACAACTTTATGCAAGCTGTCCTCGACATCAGATTCTTGATCAACTCCTTATCCAATATTTTTATGAAGGATTATTGCCAATGGACAAAAGTACGATCGATGCTGCAAGTGGATGTGTGTTGGTAAATAAAACTCCTACTCAAGCAAGGGAACTAATTTCAAACATGCCTGCCAATGCACAATAGTTTGGCAATAGACAAGATTCCAACCCAAGGAGAGTTAATGAGGTAAGTACATTGATCAACAATTAGATACTCTCACTTCTCTTGTGGAAAAATTGGTTGTGGGTCACATACAACAAGTGAAGACTTGTGGCATTTGTTCTACTACGGGTCATCCAACCGACATGTGCCATACACTTCAAGATGAACCCCATGAACAAGCCAATGCTGTTGGAGGATTCTCACAAAGGAGATACCATCCCTATTTAAATACTTACAGTTTAGGATGGAGGGATCATCCTAATCTTAGCTATGGAGCTAAGCCCTTCGGTTTCCAACAACAATATCAAGCTAGACAACCGGCTCCACAACATTCATCTTCCAAACCAGGTATGTCTTTAGATGAAATTGTTAAAGCACTCGCAACTAACACCCAACAATTTCAACAGGAGACAAGGGCAAGCATCCAAAACTTGGAAAATCGAGTCAATTGGCAACTATTGTGAATCGATTGGAATCGCAAGGATCAGGAAAATTGCCCTCACAAACCGTAGTCAACCCCAAGCAGAATGCTAGTGCAATTACTTTAAGAAGTGGAAAGGAGCTGAAAAAGCCTAGCATTGAAGTACCCAAGAGTGCAATTGAAGGAGAAATCGAAATGGAAGCTCAAGACACACAACTGAAAGACCCAAGCAGTAAACAACCCCAAGCCATAATGACAACTCCACCTTTTCCTAGTCGATTTGCAAAATCCAAGAAAGAAGAGCAAGAGAAGGATATTCTTGAGACATTTTGCAAAGTTGAGGTAAATATTCCCCTCCTTGATGCAATTAAGCAAGTACCTCGCTATGCTAAATTTTTCAAGGAGTTATGTACTGCTAAGAAAAAGATGAAAGGTGATGAGAAAGTCAATATAGGGGAAAATGTTTTAGCAATCCTCCAAAAGAAATTACCTCCTAAATGCAAGGATCCAAGTATGTTTACTATCCCTTGTAAGATAGGAAACGTTAAGATTGAAAGAGCAATGTTAGATTTAGGAGATTCAATAAATGTCATGCCCCGTTCTATTTACACAACTTTGAACCTTGGACCATTGAAAGAAACGAGTGTGATTCTACAACTTGCTGATCGATCCACTACATATCCGAAGGAGGTTTTGGAGGATGTGTTAGTTCAAGTCAATGATCTGGTCTTTCCTGCTGATTTTTATGTGATTGATATGGAAGAAGATAATTCTTCCAATTCAACTCCAATTTTTTTGGGAAGGCCATTTCTTAAGACATC
The DNA here is from genome assembly GCF_056320005.1 of Nelumbo lutea. Lineage (NCBI taxonomy): Eukaryota > Viridiplantae > Streptophyta > Magnoliopsida > Proteales > Nelumbonaceae > Nelumbo > Nelumbo lutea. The sequence goes on from NC_142684.1 coordinate 220,936,927, forward strand.
TAAGACTAAAATCGATGTGCATAAGGGGACACTTACCATGGAATTTGATGGTGAGATTATCAACTTTAATATCTATAATGCTATTAGATATCCTAGTGATGTACATTCTATTTTTTCTATAGATATTATTGACTCTTTAGTGCAGCAAACTTTGAGTTGGACGATGAAGATGCATTGAAGGTTGCACTTAACAACGGTTTTGATCGTAAAGAATTACAACGGTTTTGATTTCCCATCCCTTTAGTGGTATCAGAGCTAGGTTCAAGTTTTGACCAAATTAGAATAGATCTGAATCTGCGCAAATGGGCAGAAGGCGTTCTACTCAATTTGCGTAGTTGGCATTTTTTTGGAAATTGGTTTCCAGATTTTGGGCAAATGATCTAGAAAATAATTCTTTATTATTCTGTCATGTTTATAGAATTGTTCTATGAATGTTTCTTGAATTTTTGGCCTGCACATGTGATGGAGATTGAATCTTTTTGGTGCCAAGATTGGCACACCCTACGATTTCTTTTCTATTTAATTTGGTCTGTAAATAATTTTTTTATTTAATTTTAGACAAATTGTATTGGAATTCGAAGTGATTTAATAATAGAAAAATTCGGTTTATCTATTTTAATTTTATCTGGAGATTGCTGGAGTGCGCAACAGAGGAGAAGAAGATTTCACAGAAAGGAGTTCTGCGATCTGTGATTTTGCATATATGAATTCTGCAATCTGCGATGAATTATTCTTTGCGGGTTTGCAAGATATCCAAGAAAATCACAATCTATGATGAACTGCAATCTGCGCAGAAAGGATATCCAAGAACTGGAGATCAAACAGGGTAGGGTGGCAAGAGCAGGAAGAAAAGGATTTGGATCAGGAAACTCCTAATTTGATTAGGAATAAGCTGATCTTTAACTGTAGATAAGATAAGGGATTATCCTTATCACTTAAAGAGTTTAGATCCAAATAAAGATTTAGATTAGAAGACTCCTAATCAGATTAGGAGGTTGTCTCTTTAAGGTTATAAATAGAGAGGAGGGTGGACATGAAAAAGACACCAGACGCAATACAGAGAGAAGACAAATCAGTTAGACTGGTCTTTCCTTCAGTTCTTTTTCTTCCTGCTCTTGCTGCCCTACCCTACTCGATCTCCAGTTCTTGGATCTTATCAAGATTTGATCTTGATATTGTTTCTTACTAGAAGAAACAATTTTGAAACTATGCTCACTCCCCCATTCGATTCTCGCTGAAGAATCACAAGTTCTTGGTGAAGAACAATTTGCTGATCTTGCCTCATCCTAAGTCGTGTCATCTTTAGTGGAGGGAGGATTTGGTACACTCTTTGGGCATGAACACCTACATTTGGATGAGCTTTTTGTGTGGATTCCATATCAGGTATATACCTCCCTAATCTTGGTTCAGATTTGGTCCAGTTTGGTTATAAGAACGAACCTTAAAAATGCAGTTTTCTAAATTGAGAATAGGATTCCCGCATGAGAGTAAAGAAATTTTTGAAATTTCACCCAACTTTCCCATACGGTTCGGTCATCCATATGGTGGATCTCCCATCCCTTCAATGGTATCAGAGCCAGGTTCAAGTCTTAAACCAAATTAGAACATATCTGAATCTACGCAAATGGGCAAAAGGCATTCTACCCGATTTGTGCAGTTGGCATTTTTTCTGGAAATCTATTTCCAGATTTTGGGCAGATGATCTGGAAAACAATTCTTTATTAATCTGTCATATTTATCAAATTGTTCTGTGAATGTTTCTTGAATTTTTGGGCTGCATATGTGATGGAGATCGAATCTTTTTGGTGCCAAGATTGGTGCACCCTGCGATTTCTTTTCTATTCAATTTGGTCTATAAATAATTTTTTTATTTAATTTTAGAAAAATTGTATAGGAATTCGATGTGATGTAATAATAGAAAAATTAGTTTTTTCTATTTTAATTCCATTTGGAGATTGCTAGAGTGCGCAACAGAGGAGAAGAAGATTTCACAGAAAGGAGTTCTGTGATCTGTGATTTTGCAGATACCAATTCCGCAATCTGTGATGAACTGTTCTTTGCAAGTTTGCAGGATATCCAAGAAAATCATAATGCAGCCCTCCGATTTCAGTTTCTTGATAATCTGAATATCTTGAATTAATTTATTTTATAGATCATTATTCTTGAATTAAATCTTGAACTAGACACCAAAACATGGGCCAATTTGTACCAAATTTGGTCCAAAGTGGTTGGACCAAATTATTGGTTTGATGGTTTGGTTTTTCTGACCCTAATTCGATTTAGGCCAGAGGTTTGATAGCTCACTTCAAGTTTTAATTCAGTCCATCTCTGTAAAACCCAAATTTAATATGATAAAACTGAATCAGCCCTGATTTAACTACATGGGTTGAACTGCCTTTTGCAGTATAGCCCATGTACCTAGATAATGTTTTATGATAATATTATGGGCTTTGTTGGGCTAATACCAATTTAATCTAATTAATTAAGGGTTTTACAGATATTTTAATTGATTGGATCAATTTGTTTCATGCATTTAATGTATGGATGGGATCAATTTGTTTCATGCATTTAATGTATGGATGTGTGATGTGCTATGTACATGGGCCATAAGTACTTGGCCCATGTTAATTTGATAGTGGCTCTTTTACACACCATGGCTGAATGCACATCATTGCCATGGTGTCCATAAGATCATTGGATGATCTCCCCATTTGATGGGCCCCACATCAGTTTCCTCCCCAAGAGGAATCGTGTGAAACCCTAGCCATTTAGGGCATGTTTAAATCTGGCTTTGAGAAAGCCAATGGGAGTCACTTTGGTTTGACATAAATAAAACTAGGGCATAATATTTTGTTCCCTTACTGAAATATAAGTGCACGTGATAGGGAGATTCATATGATGAACTCTCTAAAGGCATTCCATCATTAGCATGAAGATGGGTCCTTCAGTAATGAGGAGATGAACCATAAAATTGGGCTATCCATTTGCTACTAGATCTATTGGATTGTTTCATAAGATGATAGGGGCGTCATAGACCGATGTGGGAGGGGCCTATCCTAAAATGGAAGACTCTCTCATGGTACATTGGCGTTCATGAATATGATGGGTAAGCACTTACTGGACAGAAAAAGGTTTAACCTAAAATGGCAATGAACCTTGTCTAACAGAGGCCAAAGGGAAAGCTCATGAGATGTGTGGATGTGATTCTTCACAGAAGGTGGTGGGGTTACATCCTGAACAATCATCGTCAGAAAGTTGTTCTTGATGAGGAGAGTTTAGGGGTAGTGGGAAATGTCCCACAAGCTCCAGTTAATAACCAACCTAGAAGATCTACCCGAGCATCCAGGCCTCCAGTACGTTATGGCTATGACCAAGAAAGTTACTTGGTGGAAGCCACGACAAGTGAGGATGATCCCATGACTTATACAAAAGCTATGTTGGACATAGATTCCTTGAAGTGGGTAGATTCCATGAAAGCTGAGATGGACTCAATGGAGGCCAATGAAGTCTAGACTCTGGTATATCCGCCCCCTAGGATAAAAGCAATTGGTTGCAAATGGATATACAAGGGGAAGAAGGGCCCCGATGGTAAGGTTTAGACCCACAAGGCTTGTCTTGTGGCGAAAGGGTACACTCAAAAAGAGGGAATCGATTATGAGGAAACCATTTCACCCGTGGCCATGCTTAAATCTATTAGAATCCTGCTAGCTGTAGCAGCATACCATGACTATGAGATTTGGCAAATGGATGTCAAAACCGTGTTCCTAAAAGGATATTTTACTGAAGATATCTATATGCAACAACCGCAAGGTTTCATAGCTGCAGGTCAGGAACACATGGTATGTAAACTCAACCGATCCATATATGGACTTTAGCAAGCTTTTAGGAGCTGGAACATCCAATTTGACTATACTATCAAATAGTTTGACTTTGAGCAGAATCCGGATGAGCCTTGTGTTTACAGGAAGACCAGTGAGGATAAGGTTATGTTCTTGGTTCTGTATGTAGACGGAATTCTACTCATTGGGAATGATGTAGGAATGTTGACTACGGTGAAAGTATGGATTTCACAACAATTCTCCATGAAAGATCTTGGAGAAGCCTCTTATATCTTGGAACTTTGACTCTATAGAGATAGATCAAGAAGGATAATAGGATTATCCCAATCTACTTACATTGACAAGATAGTCAAGAGATACAGTACGGAGAACTCTAAGAAAGGAAATGTTCCTTTTAGGCATGGAGTCACTCTCTCCAAGGGTATGTCTCCCAAGACACCTAAGGAGATTGAGGGCATGAAAAAAGTTCCTTATGCCTCTGTCGTAGGGAGCATTATGTATGCCATGTTGTGCACTCAGCCAGACATTGCTCATGTTGTGAGTGTGGTATTCGATGGTACTTTACTACAGATTCTTGGGTATACTGATGCCAATTTCTAGTCAGGCCCAATGATAGAAAGTCTACATTCGGTTACATCTTTACAATGGGGTCCTGTGTAGTTAGTTGGAAAAGCAACAAACAAGGGTCCGGTACTTTACTACAGATTCTTGGGTATACTGATGCCAATTTCTAGTTAGGCCCAATGATAGAAAGTCTACATTCGGTTACATCTTTACGATGGGGTCCTGTGCAGTTAGCTGGAAAAGCAACAAACAAGGGTCCACTACAAATTACATAACCGAGGTCGAGTACATTGTTGCAAGTGAAGCTGCCAAGGAAACCGTATGGATGAAGAAGTTCATTTAGGAATTAGGAGTAGTTCCATCTAGCACATCACCCATTCCACTGTTGTGTGACAACACTAGAGCCACTGCTCAGGCTGAGGAGCCATGAGCCCTCTTAAAGTCAAAGCACATCAAGAGGAAATACCATGCACTACGGGAGATAGTTGGAAGAGGGGACGTCTTGATTTAGATGGTAGTATCAGTGGAAAATGTAGTAGATCCATTGACTAAGCCACTAACGCAGAAAGTGTTTGAGAAACACATGGAAAGTATGAGACTCCGACTTGTACCTGATTGGACCTTAGTGCAAGTGGGAACTATTAGATAGTGTATGCACTTAGCTCCAATCAGCATGATGTACATTATGACATTTATTGTAAATGAATAAAGTAAATATTTGATTCATGTTATTGTGGTGTGTTTTTGTGTAATACCCTTAAGCTTGACACATATGAGACTCGTGTTAGTTTAGAATCTTCACAGTCGTTGGATGGATTTTGGGAGATTTATCCTATCAAGGCTGACACTGATGTGCTGCAAAGTTAGTTGGGGTGGCTTGTCTCAGCTACAAGGATGAGACCTGAGGTACATGTAGTGTGGGTTTTCTTGAAACCCTGAACTGGACCAAAATTCCAGTATTGCCCTGGACCTTTGAGATAGATGGGCAAAACTGGAATGTTACACCTGATCCCTAGACTCGATTATGATATTGCACTAGGTGTTGGATTGGGCTATCTTTGATATGCCAATCAGTGAGATCCTTAGAGGAGGTCAAAACCTGGGTATGTTGGGACAGTCCGAGAATTCATTTGAGTGGGTGATCATAGTGACAGGATCAGCCCATTTGTTGAACAAAGTGAATGATCGGGAAAATGCACTCTCTTTGATGGAAACCTAAATTGTCGGCAGTGGATTTCAAATGTGTTTGAAATTTGTTTTTGCAAAATATATTTATATAGAGATATACACATATATATATATTATGGTTTCAAAATGTTTGCAAAAGGTTTTAATTCTTGGGATCCATGTGAGTAGAGAGTGTAGCACTATACCTTGCAACCGAGGGAGAGTGTTTGATCATTAAGGGCTGAGAGGTTACGTGTAAGACCATTGAGGGTTATACCTGATGGGATAATCTTGCATCTACCCACGGTCCTTGGGCCTTCATAAGAATGCTGAACCCAAGGACCATTTAGTGTAAATATTGGGCCCATTAAGAGCCCATGGTGATGGACTCAGGGGTTCACTATGTTCAATAGTGAATTTGGCCAGGCCTTATAACAAAGGCTAGGTTGAACCCATGTGGCTAATGTGTAGATCAATGTTAGGGTCTCACGACATACAAAGAGAACCAAGGTAGCCAGCATTAAAAGAAAGTGAGCCTGAAAGCTTAATAGGCCTAAAAGCCATTTCGAACTAGGTTAATTGGATTAATTAAATAGAGGCAGATCTGGTTTTGGATCATTACATAAGGATAAGAGGATAAGTCTTATCCACTTAAAGAGTCCAGATCCAAATAAAGATTTGGATCAGGAAACTCCTAATTTGATTAGGAATAAGCTAATCTTTAACTGTAGATAAGATAAGAGATTATCCTTATCACTTAAAGAGTTTAGATCCAAATAAAGATTTGGATCAGAAGACTCCTAATTAGATTAGGAGGTTGTCTCTTTAAGGTTATAAATAGAGAGCAGGGCAAACATGAAAAAGACACCAGACACAACATAGAGAGAAGACAACTCAGTTAGACTGATCTTGCCTTCAGTTATTTTTTTTCCTGCTCTTGCCACCCTACCTTGTTCGATCTCCAGTTCTTGGATCTAATCAAGATTTGATCTTGATATTGTTTCTTGCTAGAAGAAACAGTTTTGAAGCTATGGTCACTACCCCATTCGATTCTTGCTGAAGAATCACAAGTTCTTGGTGAAGAACTACCTACTGATCCTACCTCATCCTAAGTTGTGTCATCTTTAGTGGAGGGAGGATTTGGTACACTCTTTGGGCATGAACACCTACGTTAGGAGGAGCTTTTTGCTTGGATTCTGTATCAGGTATATCCCTCCCTAATCTTGGTTTCAGATTTGGTCCAGTTTGGTTACAAGAACGAACCTTGAAAATGCAATTTTCTAAATTGGTAACAGGATTCCCGGATGGAAGTAAAGAAATTTTTGAAATTTCGCCCAACCTTCCTATAGGGTTCAGTCATCTATATGGTAGATCTCCCATCCCTTCAATCACCATAGGCCTCATCTTCAAGCAAGCTACACCCTTTGCTAAACTAACCTTAGCTTGAGTGTAGGGGGCAATTAATGTGGGCAAATTTGACCCTTCGCTAACCTAGCAACACGTGGCATTCGTCTTCGCCGCTTGACACTTCAAGGCCATGCAAATAGATGTGTATCTCACCGAGTCGAGGGACACACCCTAGAATCAGTTTAGGGCACCTCATACACAATTTGGGCACCTCGACAGGGCTGCTAGCATCACCTCGCCTAGGGCCGACCTGTAGTACCTCGTTGTTACCGATCCAAGGGACATCGGTGTGAGGAGTGACCTCCTCGAGGACTTGCCGACCTGTGATACCTTGTCAGTACCAGTCGAAGTGGCCTTGGTGTAAGCAGAAACCTCCTTAAGGACTTGCCGACCTGACTGAGGTCTAGTTGGCGACTTGGAAGACGTGGTTGTCAACCTCTTCCTTAAGCAAATTATTGTTTCTGACTTCTCCCAGTTCATGACGCCTGACCATTACACCCGTCTTTCTGCATTGTCCGCATCGGAGTTGTTCAAACAGACTTTATCCCTCTCCTCTAAACATGGCAGGTGTGTTTTCTTGGGAATCTCAGATGCGTTACATGAAGCTCTCAATTTCTTACTCTTATATAAAGGCATCCCCTCCCAAACACTCCTATATAAGAGAAGGTACGTGTGATTCAACTCCCAAAACACTCTTGCCTTTTCACTCTTTAGCTCTCTCAAAAATCTCCAGTTCGCTAACTTAAGAATTGAAGTGCCTACCCTAGATAAAGAAGTCCGGGTACACTAATATTGTCTTTTTGCAGGTCAACCCGATGAACTTGCCATTTCAGCATCCAAGTTGCCCTCTAATAGGGAGCTGTCGAGTCACACATCATCAGTGTAAAAAAAATTAAATTTCAAGGAATTATACAAATAAAAATATTAATAATAAAATAATTATTTTTGTTAAAATTTATAAATTTGCACATGATATGTATCTTAAAAAATTTATAACTTATTAATTAATACTTTATTTTCTATTAAATAACAATGTATTTATTATTAAAAATAAAAGTATTCTTTACAAATTATTAAGAATGTAGAATAAATTGAATCTATCAAATCCACTAATCTACATTTATATAAAAATTTGATAATTTAAAGAAATAAAAATATTAATAAAAAAATAATTATTTCAATAATTAAAAATTATGAATTTACATATGATATGTATATTCAAAGTTTTAATAGATTTGATATATTTTAAGATTATATATTTTTGTAAATAATTAATTAATAGTTTAATTTACATTTTATAATAACATATTTATTGTTTGAAAAAATAAAATTATTATTCACCAAACATTTTAGAATTAAAATTTTAGTTGACCTTTTTGTTAATGTTAAAAATTAAAAAAGGGAAATTTAAAATAATTAAAGTATAATAGTTGCATATGTTTTTTCTTTTTGCCTTGGACTTTAATAGAAAATAAAATAATAATGGTTGTGTATGTATTAATTTGTAAAAATTAAATCTATATAATATATGTGTTGGGCTCTTGATTAATGTACTATCAATAAAGTCATGATATCTATGTTTCCTAATATAATAATTGTAATGTATTTCTTTGTATATACCATTAAAATATATATGTCCTATGTATTTATAAACTATTTGCATTTATTTTGACATTAAATTTAGTTGTATTAATGTACTTATGGAATTCACATGCGTTTTTCTAGTGTATTTAAGCGTTTTCATAATTTTTGTCCGTATCCATACATTTCCAAAGGAAATTTTGTAATAATTGGGGAGGACTTATCCTACCTTGCCCCATATATAACCCAAGCACCACCCAAAGAAAAACAAAGCAAAAAATCCTAACAAAACCTAATTAATTCTAAGGTTAGGCAAACCCAAATTATTTTCGTGAATATGATTAGCCAAATTTCTAAGAATTTGGGTCCACCTAACTTTCATTCTCTGCAGTAAGTTCTTAATCCTGTGCAAGATGTAAACAAAATTCCAAGGATAGTTTGATATACTCATTAGAATGTCAATAATTATCCTATTATCACTTTCAACCTCAATCTCTTTATTGCCTCTTTGCAAACACAGGTTTAGACCATCATACAAATCTAAAAATTCTGCTTGAATAGAGGTAGGCTGACTATAGTAACAGCGGAAAGCAAATATGAGAGTTCCGAAAGAGTTTCTAAGTAAACCCCCCACCTCCTCCTTTACTAGGATTGTCGTGACAATCCCCATCCACATTCATCTTGTGAGCAAAATTACTTGGAAATTTCCAGCAAACCTATCTGAATCTGTTTCATTTTGATGCTTTCAGAGGAATGTTTAGCACTAGAAGTGAAAGAGGGTCGTTATCCATATTTGAAGGATCATTAGTACGAGCATTGATGTCCCTCAACCATTTCTTAATATTTTCTATAAGTAATAAGGATGAAAAACCCTTACCATCATATATATGTTTACATCTTTCTTTCCATATGGTCCAAAGGATTATAGATGAAGTGTTGCAAACAACTTGATTCACTTGAGTATCTCTGCTGTGGAAAATAAATGATTAAATGATTCTACCCCATGATTACCACAACAACAACACTTGGAAGCCAAATTAGCACCTCTTTGTGATATGATCTCATCAACTGGAACAATACCATGCATAAATCTTCACATAAAAATGGTTATTTTATTTGAGAGATTAATTAACCTTCCAAACATATTTAAACCAGTAGATGTGCTGCCCATGTTCCTAATGATATTCCAAGCAGATTTTGTAGTGAAAGAGCCACTTTGATTAAATTTCCAAATTGACCTATCATCTTCATTACTTAAACAACTATTGAGTCCATAGCTCTCTGTTGAATGGCATGAGGAATAGTTCCAACATCATGAAAATACCATAATCCCTCTTGGTTCAAAACCTTATTTAAACTAGGGAAATTTTCTAAAACTCATCATGAGTTTTCATCATTTCTTTTAAACTCACCACAACTTTTCAAAATGTCAAAAGCTCACCATGTCACTAGCTTGACGTTAAACAGACTAACAGGTGTTAATATATTACCATTTTAACCTTCATAGAAAAAAAGGAAAGAGTTCAAAAAAATATTTTCAAATATAAATTACATAAAAATATAGAAATTACAAAAATTATAAAAACTATAAAAATTATAGAAATTGCAAACAAAATTATTGTTTTCGAATTATAGAAACTATAGAAAATAGAAAACAAAATCAGAAAATAAAAATTGTAGAAAAACACCAAAAATAATAGAAAACCACAGAAATTGTAAATAAATAACAAAAATACAAAAAACTTTATAGATTGTAGAAAATAGGAAAATGTAAGAAAAACAGAAATAATAAGACACATTGGAAATTATAACAAAAAACTAAAAATGCAAAAAGAAAACAAGAAAATTGAAAACTGAAAAAGACCATTTTTCCTCTAACTCACCATTCAAGGGTAATTTGGTAATAAAAATGTTATTTATGTTAACATGGACACCTCTGTTAAGAAGCATTAACGGTACACTAACGGAATGTGAGTTTTGGAAAATAAAAACTTACTGACATAGTGAGTTTTAGATATTTTAAAAAGTTGTGGTGAGTTTAAGAGAAATGTTAGAAACTAATGATGAGTTTTAGACAATTCCCCTTTAAACTAAAATCCACAACTTCAACCTCACTTTCATCAATTTGACAAATCAAAGGCCCAAAACCCAACCAGTTATCATACGGAAAGGAAATTTCACCTTTCCCTATTATCCATTGACAAGAATTAATAGCAATATCTTTGATCTCCAACATATCTTTCCAGAATCTACTACTAGAGGAAGGAGTAGTGAGCAAAGTTAGAGGTGTGGACTTAATATATTTTGATTTCATAAACTTTGCCCACATGCCCTCTTTGTTAATAATTTTAAACCAAACTTTTAACCTGAAATCCTTAATAATATCAAACATGGATCCCACTCCCAAACCCGCTTCATCAATAGGGTTACAAATTTTTGTCCATCCAATCCAATGTTTTTTGTTTCCAAAATTTGAGGCTCCCCACAAAAAAAAAAAAAAATTTAACAAACATTCTATGGACCATGTGGATCACCATTTTGGGAGGAGAAGCAAATAGACCCTTAATTTCTTCCTTTCTCCTAATAATGATTAATAAAATTTTAAGACGGCTGCCCCTCCACCTAGGGTAACGTGGGAAAACTCAAGAGACTCTTTGATAAGAGATGAAGTGGTTGAACTGAATAGCATATTAATTTGTTTATTAATCAATAAAATATTGAAGGATATAGTAATCCACCTAACATCAGTGACAGAAATACGAAAGAAACAGAAAGTTGTATGAAATCTCTTTAGTAATTGACTAGTTTCACAAAAGTCCTTCAAGAAATTCCCTCAATTTTCTGTTATCTTAATTTTCCATCAAATTAAACATTGCCTAAAGGATACTGCCAGAAAGAGTACAACTCAGTACTGAAATTCTCCCCATGTCTATTTTCTTTTCATCAGTTGCTACTAAGATAAGTAAATGAATTCAATAAAAGGTCACTAGATATCCAAAACGTAAACGTAGGACCTAAGATGAATAATCAATTTCATTGGTGATTTGGCTTACAACCAGCCTCTCTACCTACCTTCCGTTGACATTGAAAACTTGCATGATCAGAAGAGGCACACAATACACACAAGGGCCCTATTTGAAGTTTGAATACATACTCTTTCACTAACCCATTTGCCCAACACCTTCCCTCTCTTTGAAGAACTGTTTTCAGTCAATTATGCTGATCCAGTTTCAATTAGATTCAATGTGCGCAGGCAGCGGTCACTGACCAACATTAGTTTAGTTTAATATATGCACAACCGAAAGTCTGAAACCTATGTGGGTCAAATAAAGTAGGTCACTGACCAACATCAGAGGAAGACTTTGACTATCCACTAGGCAAGTTTGGTCTCTATATTCTAATGCAGAATTGCCTGAGGAATTGGCATGAAAGTGGAGGGAGACTGGAGTTTTCTACTTTTAGTCTTTGGATCTAAGTTCGTTTGCACTGTGATTCAAATTGTTCTTATCGCCCTTTCGCCTGCCTTTGCTTGCAAAGTTGATTGAAACTACTCCCCATTGGCCATTGTAATGTTCACACTGCCAAAAGCAAAACCTAATTCGTTATATATGATCTTTATCTGGAGGTTATAACGACGTTTTGAATTTTGATAGAGGGCCCTCTTTTGCTTGTCGAGATGTGACATTGACAAAATTGGTGTGAGTGTGACCCTTTGAATATGCATATTATCAAATTTTCTTGAGGAATGGCTGTGTATTATACTGGCTACACAGACTGCCCATTTTATGGCTTTCCTATACTAGTATTTGTGTAATGATGATATATAATGTATTTCTAAAATTTTTTACAATTTTTTTGTATTTTTATATTTATAAAAACTATTCTTATTTATCACATTTTTATGGTTCATTAATATAAAGATATGTTCAAATATTTTTTTTTTGCAAAGTAATAAGATTTAATAAAATCCTTATTATTCTTATTTATTATGGTTCATTAATAAAATTAATAACTTTTATCGGTCATATTTGTCAGAATTTTATTTGAATTCTCTTTACCTTTGCAAGAATTAACTTCTATATGATAAATCCAATTTCAGCTACTTCCACTGTCGAAAATATTATAATGAACTACTATAAAAAAATATCACTTACTCTTGTGGATATCTTGTCATCCAATTATGTGGGCTTTAAGATAACGGAATGAAAAATTAACCCACCATATGGTGGGAATAAAGAAGAGAAAACCATCTACTACCTTAATGATCAAGAACTGAATCAATGAAAATAGGTTAAAAATATTTAAAAAAATAAGAAAATAATTTAAAGAATAAATTGCTCATCAATTTGCAATTCAAAAATTTCTTCATGGTGGTTAATGTGACCCAACATTGGCTATTGAGAACATAAGATGTACTTTCAGATTTTTTTTTTAATTTAAATAAATGAAAGAGTAAATTGCTAAAAACTCCCGTAAAATTTTTGATCATTGCTGAACCCCCTCCCCTAAAGTTTGGTAAACTCGATCACCTCCCATGAACTTTTTGACACAGTTGCAAGTAAACCCTCTGTTAATCTTCTAACAAAAAGCACAAAATGTCCAAAATACCCATATAGTTACTTTTGATCAAAATGTTTATTTTTCAAATTTTTTTCTTTATATCAATCACTACCCCAATCCCTTCTAATATATTTTTCGAAATTGATGTATTGTCCAAAATTGCCCTTCATACCAATTGCTCGAAGCTAAAATTTCAACTTTAAACTCTTTTATTTGTTGTTCATAACATTTACATTGTTTTTTTTATGAACAAACTAGCCTCAATAATAATTACATGGGTATTTTGGATATTTTCATGTCTTGTTAAAGGATTTTACAAAGGGAGTCTACTTGCAACTATGTCAAGAAGTTTAGAGGAGGTGATTGCAATTCCCAAACTTCAGGGGAGGTTTGGGCAACAGTCAAAAACTTCAAGGAAGGTTTTAGTAATTACCATGGTTTGTTTTCCAATTATTCAACAAAAAGATGACTTCCTTTTTTGTATTTTCCCTAACAAGCATTAAATGGGAATGTTAATTAAATAATATTTTTGCCATTGATGACTTGTTTTACAATTATGAACAAGAAAAATGGAGTTTTTTGTCTTTTTGTAATAAGCATTAAATGAGAAAAAAGAGGCATTTCTTGATAAGCATCAAATGAGAAAACAAAATTACATATTTGTAATTGCTCATTCTCTTATATTAAACCTTAGAGATGATATATTTTAGTCTAGTGAAAATTTCATAAGCCAACCACATCTATTTGTACTTTTATAGATAGTATAGATATGTCCATTTGGTGAAAAATCCGGAGACTCCAAATCAATTGTGTAAAGTTGTTAAAGGGATTTTGAATGTTCAAAATTGGATCCAATTATCTGAAATTCAGATGATATGTTTATGTATACCTTTATTTGATGCCCATTTATGGCTTTCCGAGATGTGCCCATATAGGGAAAAATCCGAAGAGTTCAAATCAATTGTGGTAAGGTTGTTAACCCATTTTGAAAGTTCAAATTCGATCCAATATCTCAGATTTAGATGATATGTTTATACAATTAGATTGATATCCGATTAATAATCAGATTGGATATAGATTTAATTAACTTCTTCTGATTAAAATTCGAATCTAACTATATTATATTATATGTTGAGTTTGATACATAAAAATTATATAATTAATTATATTTAAATATAAAACCAATAGATAAATTGATATATAATAAATTCAATATATATGTTACACAAACACACACAAGCATATATAAATTAAACCTTAACCTTTTTCTTATTCTGAACGAAACTAGCTGAATCTTCAACTCAACCAATGGGCACTTACAGCAGGTCACTACTTACCAAGGGCTGCTCATGGTTATTTTTAGATTCTCAGTTAGTTGCATGCTCCATTTATTAATACGTGGTATGCCCAATCAACATTCATTTCTCTTAGCCCAATTGCAGAGCCCACATCTCCTGCAAGCAAAAGCTCTGCATACACAGCATCCAGCCACACTGAGAATATCTCCCCTACATGTTTGTTAGAATTATAGGGAGATGTTCCCCATATGTCTGGATGCCTGTGTTTTAGAGTGTTTGCAGGGTTTCCCTTACCTCATCATGCCAAAAGAGAGGGAAGAGGTTTAGTGATTGGCAGAATAGATTTTACTTGTCATGTGGTGATTGAAATGACCAAGAACAATGAAGTCAATTGCGCTAGCATCAGCCAATTATTTTTCTGTTAAAATAACCAAATGATTTAACAGTTATTAGTAGGGGTGAGCTTGGGTCAGTTCGGTTCAATTCCATGCTAGAACCTGGAATCTACCTTGGAGGGGACGATTTTAGGTTTTTGGAACTGCACCTATTATGTGAATGTCGGTTCCAGAGTCGGTTCTGGCCTTGGCAGTTCTGGAGTCAGTCCAAGGTTTACCCATGTAACTTGTTCTTTTTTTACTTTTCCCCTTCACAAAAAAAAAAGAAAAAAGAAAAAAGAAAAAAAAGACATGTCTTTTAAAAACTTAATTTTTAATAATGATAATATATAGTTTAAAACTTATATTATCTTTACTAATTAAATTAAGTAATTTACTATGTGGATTATCATAATATATTTAATATATGGCCCAGAATTTGTTATTATAACTATGAGTGCTTGGGTTCAAATAAATCTTCACATCCTTAAAAACTTTTGGAGCATATTTCAAGACAAGTTCAGTTCCAAGGTCAGTTCCATTAAGGCCAACCAAGGTTGGTTTACCGGGTCGGCTCAGGTTGGGTAAACCCCCTTGACTCAAGAATTGACCTGAGTGGGGGTCAGTTCCAATAATTTGGAACCAGACAAATTTGATAGGATCGGTTCAAGGCCAATTCAAGGTCCGTTTCATTTGGTTCCATGTAGAACTTACCCATTTTCTCACCCCCAATTATTAGTCCTACCTAATGCTAGCAGGGGCAGAGTCGGGATTTTTTTCTTGATGCTAATAAACATAATATAGGGTGGGGGCCAAAAGCTAATAAACATGAATTGAGGGAAAAATATAATTTGGATACCAATGGGGTTGTTGGAATTTGCAAGGCATAAGGAGGCCATGGCTCCCCTCCGCCCCCGGACATTTGATGACCATCCTATCAAGTTGTTAGTAATATCTAGTAGTATCTTCTTTTAAGCTGTGTTTGGCTTGATAGAAATAGAAAAGATATATAAAGTTGAGGGTGTGTTTACAAGGAATTTCACAAATTTGTTAAGAAATTTCTCTCAATTTTCTCTTTTTCACTTATTTTTATCAAACCAAACATAGCCTTAAATTGAACTGCCATTAAATGTATTCTAAAGGAATTAATGTAAGGTTGATGATAATGGTCAGCTGTCATATAAATTTTTTGTTATACCAAATTAGGAAGAAAATAAATACATGTTATCTAAACTTGATGTAAAACAAGTTGCTAAAAGGTTTTTAGAGGTTCATGATCGACACAGAAAAAGAGACCAGAAAAGAAACTAAAACTTTAAGCAACCATAGCTTTTGATTCGGGTATCCTTTTTCGATGTATATGCCAAAACTGATCATCTAAACGAGTACAATGTGTTGACAAATTAATACCCAAGGGATTCATTTCCGGTATTTTGCTCAAGTTCCATAATTTTGGTCTCATATATAAAAAGTCTCCATTTATAATAAATCTTATACCTTGATCATTTTAGCTTGTGTTTTGAACCCACGTTTCATCAGGAAGTACTTTTTCTTCAAAGTGAAATGTTTTAGAAGGTTTGAATTCAAATAGAAGTTTTACTATTTCTAATAATTTTGTCATTTCATGTATAGTTAATATGATTAACCTGTTTAATTGTGTACTAAATGACACCTACAACTCCAATTCACATGAAATCAATTAATCTATTTAAATTAAATAATAAAATATATTTATTTAATAAAATAAACATTTCAATCATCTATTACCTAAACACCCAAACCCATTAACTTTGTAGTGAGAATGACAGTTTAGTCCAGCATCAGAATTTTTAGGCCCAAAGTACAATTGGGGTGGGTGCCAGCCCGGAATTGATGCCAATTCACAGGTGGTGTTGGTGTATAAAGTGTGAGTTTTTGACATTTTGAATATTTATGCCTCTGCAGTCGAAATCAGAAATCTGCATTGAACCTATTCGTACTTTTCCGAACTTTGTCTTGTATTCAAGTCATTTTCACATGTTGTGGCATATATTGTCAACTCTAGATTTCGTACCCTATTGCATATGTTTTATTAGTTATATTGATGTTATTCAATCCAACGTACCCGAATATGCAACAAAGAAGTCTTGCCAATTTGGATAAATCCAAGGTGGTAGGACAAAGTTGTGTACCAAGCAGATTTGTAAGCAAAGAGAAAATCAGAGGCCCAAAGATGAGATCCCCAAGAAGGCGTTCTAACGCTCAAGCCAGTAAGAGAGTGATAAAGTCGGTTGGGTCAAGCTTGTCTGAGCCGAGGATAAGATATGAGAGATAAGAGAGCAGGAGAATGAGATAGGTAAAAGATGGCGAACCTTAGGAGAGATGCCTTTAAATAGTCATGTGTTTGTCTTGTATCTGGACATACTCCTCACAGGGTTGTAGGGATGAGACCGCTCACCGAAGTCTTCAGAAGATCCACCTTCCCCAAGGGGGGCACTTATCCTTGGAAGGTGGCATTTATCCTTACCTTTGAGGGATTCTACTTCTGTCCAAGATCTTCAATGACATAATTGTCCACATTTCTTGATGGGCAGCGCGCTGATGTGGTTCGAGGACATTGGGCATGGAAGTGCCCATGTGGTAACTTTGACCAGCTAGGATACTACCTGGTGCTCAGCCACAATGGAGTGGAAGAGCTCCTGTAGTGCTCAGTTGAGGAACTTAATAGATTTTTTGGTTAGTCAAAGCATGGTCGAACCGTGTTGGAGAACCATTGTGCTGATTTAGGAGTACTTTACCACTAATCCTACAATCCAATGGTCGCATCGTTTTGTTTTCCTAAACTTACGTGTGTGTGGGGTGCGACGATGCATCTAGATCATCCATTGTATTTGCTTTGGACCATTGGCTACCTATAAGGAGGAAGGGGGCAAGACATTTACTTTGTCATTTTTAGCTAGAGCATGCTTTGGAGTTGAGCTAGTGCTTGACTAGACTTCATCCTTGCTTGGTGCTTCAAGTGTTCCATACTCCTTTTACCTCAATAAGATGACTTCCACTTAGTCTTTTTTTTTCTTTTCTTTGATTTCTAGTAGTTTCACCTCAGGGTGAGCATGAGCCGAGGCCTCAACAAGAGGTCGCCGAGGTCCCTAGAGAAGCCGAAGTTAGGGGGACTACCGAGGTTGAAGCTGGGATTCCATCATAGGAGGAAGAGGAGGAGCAAGGTGTCCCTTTGATGTTTGGGGAACACTTCGCCTCAGCCCTTGTAGGCTGTTGACTAATGACATTTTTCGGATCAAGAAGGAATATATAGCATTCCCAAGGAGTTTGAACCAAGGTGTTTGAGGATAGGTGAAAGGACGACCACGGTTCGACCCGATGAGATTTGTGTGTACAAGCACAGTCTAATTGTGGACCAAAGGTTTCCACTAAATCAAAGTGTTGTGGCCGTGCTGAGGTAGCACCGCGTCCAACCTATCCAACTAATGTTGAACTCCTTTCGGTACTTGGTCGGGCTTCTTTGTTATTGCACTATCAATGACATAGAGATCACCTTGTTGATATTCAAGTACTTCTTCTACTTGAAGAAGCACCAGCAGGACTATTATTACCTATTTGCTTGGTCGATTGTCAAGGTGCT
Organism: Nelumbo lutea; assembly: GCF_056320005.1. Classification (NCBI taxonomy): domain Eukaryota; kingdom Viridiplantae; phylum Streptophyta; class Magnoliopsida; order Proteales; family Nelumbonaceae; genus Nelumbo; species Nelumbo lutea. Next base: position 220,955,336 of record NC_142684.1, read on the forward strand.
TATCGGAACCGCTTCTTTGGTTAAACATTGGAAGGAGGGATTTTTCTTCATGAGGCACCGGGCCGACTAATCATTTCCTTCTAAGATGGTCATCCCGAGGACGAAAGAGAGGGCCCCAACCAAAGATCATTTATCAAAGGAGGAGTTGGTAGCCGTGAGGCAGATTGTCAGGGTGCATGTTCAAGAGTACACCTCGCCCTCCATGCTAATATAGTCCTCGATTGGTTGGTTTTGACTTAGTGTGGCTTTGTGTTCACTCTTTGGCCTTCTATTGAGTGTTGGTTGTTGTTTTTATGACGTGCAAATATAGATATGAATGGTGGTGACAAGGAGAGGATGAGGCATTTCTAGGCCATGGCCTAGAGGAAAGCGACGACTACGGTAGCCAATGCAAACTCTCAATGTCACTCCACAGAGGGTATTCCTCGACAATCAAAGAGGCCAAGGGCATTAGAGAATGAGGTGGTGGACATGAATTCCGAGGAGGCGCCGCTACACTGCGGTCGTCTGCAGTCTACTCCACGGGGAGTCATATGAGAAGCAAGTCGCGGACGAAGGGGAAGAAGAGGCCGGCATCTACATGCCAACCTGGAGTGCAGCCCTAAAATAGATATACAGAATAAAATAAATATTTCAATCATTATTAATAAGTACATTTCATTTAATGAGTAAATTGTTACAAGTAATGTCGACTTTCTTTCTTTCTTTAAATATAATTTGTATTTAAGGTTAAATTTGAAAAGAATATAAATACTGTAAATACATACAAAACAATACAAAATATAAAACTTTGCGCTTTGTAATCTTCCCAAATTGAACCTAATCTAAGTACAATTTTATTGGACAAGTAACACCTACCAAAAATAGGACAGTTAATTTTCACTTTCGAAGTTCACCAAAAAAAATACTCATCAAAAAGTACGTCAATTTAAAGTAGCATGAGACTCGTATTAATGATGATTGATGACCAACTTTCTAATTGAATGTTCTTAAATGCCCATGCAAAAACTTTCAATTTTAATTAAAAAAAAAAAGGGGTTTGACTATGATGCCGAAAAGGCATTATACTGGAAAATTTATGATCAATTAAATAGTATCATAAAAGGGGTTTTGATTGGTCAAAGCCTTTTCTATTATCATGCTTTTCTTAATCTCCCAAACGAGTCATTCGAGTTGTACAACACCACACTTAAGCCCTATTTGATTTCACTTGTAATAAGCAAGAACTTCTAATAAGTGTCGGAACTACACAATACACATTAGGTGGAAAAAAGTGTTTGTGCATGTTTGATAAAAATGTGACAAAAAAAGAACTTATTTAAAAGAAAAGTGCTTCTTAAAAAAAGCTACTTCAAAGTGGCTTTTTTAAGCACTTCTTAAATAAGTGAATATTAAAGTTTTTTGGGACAGTTCAGTCCCTTATTATATTTTAAATACCCAAACTGCCCTCATATGACTTTAAACCTACCTTCTTCTTCTCATCTAGACTGTGCATACCAGAATACTAGCGGCACCAAGGCTTGCTTTCTCAACAACCGGCGACCACCGAAATCATTTAAAACTCATTGGTGATCAGGTCAGTGTGTTATTTTGAATCGTTTTTTCATGTCTTTTGGTGTGTTTTCACGTTGCTCACCAGATCTAGTTTTTGGGTGTGTTTTCACGTTGTTCTCATCGTAGATTTATCGGAGAAGTCAGGTCAGCCATCTACCTTTCAGCCTTTTTGTGCTATTATCCTCTGTTTTGCAATATTTTGCTCAAAAATTGTTTTCTGAGCAAAACGTTTGAAATGTGCGCAAAATATATTATTTTTCTTTATTTATTATTATTATTATTGATATTATTATTATTATATATTATTTTTGTTATTATTATCATTACTATTATTATTGTTCATTATTTTTTTCTATTTGGGTCCTGATGTAACCATTTTCGGCCACGTACCAATGTTTTGTGATGTAAAATTTTTTGGCAATTATGTTACTTGGGAGCATGAAAGATCTCATTAGAAATTGGGGCATCATATTTGTAACCGTAATTATAAGTGTTAGTCTCCCAGCCATAAAGAGGGTATTTTTCTTTCACCCTGCTAGTTTCTTAGAAAATTTCTTTTTGGGATATGCCCTCAAGCTCTTGCAAAGCTAGAAATGATTTCCTTGATTTTTAAACAAGTTGGGATAATTGTTTTTGTAAAGATAAGGCAATCATTAGTAAAATTAAAGGATGGGAATCTTAGGCCCATAGAATAGCTTCTTTTTTGTTTCACATGAGAGTCTTGTTTTGTTTCTTGAACTTGGGAGGCCCATCACTCCCACGTTCCTTGTATTGGTGGGTGGAGGCTCCATACAAATTTCAGCCATGGAGTGAACCCAAACTCAATTTGAATGTTCACAGTCATTATAAATCATCCAAAACACATTTAGAGGCATTTTCATGTATTGGCTACCCCTTACTCTTGAAGGGTTAGAATCCGCCCAATCTATGCCACCTACGTTGGTTGGAGAATCACCACGTGTCCTTGTAAGGCCTCAGTACTTGAGGTGCCCTCTTTCCCGATGCATGCACTTATTTCGTATGGCATGACTATTGAGGCTTTGCTTACAATTTGGTGTTATTGATTCATAACTCATAATGCACTTATATCACGTGACATGGCCATTGAAGCTTCACTTGTGATCTGCTATCGTTGACTCATTACACTTATATCAAACTTTCGATCCTTTTAAATTGTATGTACAATCTCTTTTAACGATGATTATGAATTCATGCCTCATTGTTTTTGTCAAAAATTTTGAATGCTGAATAAGGTGACTTTAAATCCACTGTGAAAAGGTGATTGTAACTATAATTCAATAGGAACCAAAGTTCTCTTTATGATGTGGCCATTGATGTTTCATTTGCAATTTGGTCATCATTGTGGTCGTGGTTGTCTCAACTTTACAATGCTCAAATCACTATTGGGAATGAGTTGAACTCAATAGCTTTGTGGTTAGCCCTAAATAATGTGGATTTTATGTTGACATTAGTAAGGTTAAAATTGTGATGCCCCAATGTCAAAACCATCATTAGAAATGAAATGTAATAACCAAAAAAAAATTCCAATATACCTGTTTTGTATGATTGCTTCGTCTCTTTATTGTATTTACACATCTCTAAAATCATTGCTTTGTCTCTTTATTGTATTCACACACATTTATAATCATAGCGTTTAGCAGTGATTCAGATATCCCTTGTTACTCTTGGATACCACCTTTGTCTCTTCAAGTCCATCGTCCACATCCTTATTAATCTTGGATTTCCCTAAAAAAGCTTCAATGTGTGATAATTAATTGTGTCCTTGAGGCTTTTGAAGCTGATGGAATATCTTTGCTTCAATGCTGTAGATTCCTTGCATCGGGTGACCAAGCCTTATGAATTGGCCTTTAGAAACTGAAAATCTTCATTAAAAGGAGGAATTTTTTCCATTTGAATCTACTTTCATGCATTTAAGAAAGCATGTCCATAAAATTTTCCATTGAAAGGAGGCTTTGACCTCTCAGGAACCATGTCGCCATAAATTTATAGTTTTTCTCCCTAACTTCCATAAACACCATTAATATACAAGAAAAAAAAAACCTTGAACAAGAGAGCTCTCATTGAAGCTTCACTTTTCCTCCTTATTGTCAACTTTCTAGTTGGTAATTTAAGGAATCTTTGTTTATTCTTGATTATGTATCTTCTGCAACACCTTGCTTCCAGGGGTGGCCACGAGTCGAGCCTTTTGCGAGCTTTTCAAGCTTGGTTTGCTAGGTTTAAACCGAGCTTCGAGATGAATTCAAGCCCGATATATAGGCTCATTTGCTAATCGAGCTGAGCTTGAGCCCAGTGAAGCTCAACTTGTGAGGCTTGCGAGCCTAGTATTTAAATAATTTTTATTATACATACATACATGCATACATACATATATACATACATACATATATACATACATACATACATACATACACACATACAAATAATAAATAATTTTATTATATATAATAATAATTTTATTTTTTATGTATAATAGTAAATAATTTTATAATTATTTTTTGCATATATAATATTAAATAATTTTTATAATTCTTAATTTTTTGTTAAAAAATAAAAAATAACTTTATACATATAATTTTTATTTTTCAAAAAAACTTGGCTTATAATCGAGTTCCAACCTGATACTATTCTTGCAAGGCGAGCTCGAATAATCAAGTATTCGGCTCGGCTCGGCTCGAATCCACCTCTACTTGCTTCAAATCATAACTATTTTGTTCCTTGTGCGATATTTCATCAAACACATACTTGACTTACCTATGCATCTAGTGGGTTCCTCTTGGAACCTTTCCATTCAATGACTTGGCCTAAAGTAACCCAAGTGTTAGAAAGGAAGTTGGATTTTTTTAAAAAATAAAAGTGTCATGTGATGCCACGTGTACACAGCTTATAACATTCAACTAATAGAAGGGTCTTTGTAATTCATATTGCAAAAAGTTTAGGGGTAGTTTAAGTAGGGTTTTAAAGTTGAGGAATACTTTTACTAATTGCCAATAATAATTTAGAGATAGTTTAAATAGTTATCCCAAATCCAAATACTATATAACATAAAGTTAATTACTTATATATACCTTGTATATTTAGGAAACTAATTAAATGTACCATGAACTTTCAAAACCTACTTATACATACCTTGTTGTCTTGTTGACATTTCAAAGGTTAAGTCTAATAGATAAAAGGGTAAATTACAAAGACTCCCTATACTATGGGGTTTGTGACAAAGACCTCCTGTACTTTGTCTTGCAACAAAGACCCCCTTTCGTTAGCTTTTCGTTGAAATCCGCCATTGCAATATTTTAATCCCCATACTACCCTTGTAATAACTATTCGGACAAGTGGTATAAAAACACTATTCATCTTCCCCAACCTCATGATACATGAACAATAGCAGCAGTAATCCCATCTACCTCAGATTCCTTCACATTTCTCTCTCTCTCTCCCCCCAATCTCTCTTCTTCCCCTTCCCCTTTCTTCTTCCCGCTTTCTTCTGTTTTCTGTTCCTCTCGATCATAGCCGCCACAACTTGTTGCAATGGTTAATTTGGTTGTTGAAAATAGACTACAAGGCATGCTCCCAGGCCTCAAAGTTGCCTTACCAACAGACTGGTGGATTATATCTTTCTCAGCAAATAAGACTTGGAATATTTATCTTTCTCATTAAAACATCTATAATTACCATGTAGCAGTCCTTTTCGGTTAAGGCAAAATAATTTCAACAGGTAAACTGTAGAAGGAGTAGAATGACTTGAATGTTGATTGAAGTAAAATGAAACCGAGCATGATGGGCATACAAATAGAAGACAGTTTTTCAAATTTCCCCAACTAATAGTAAGCGATACAGGATGAGGAGGCACCACCCACAATACTACATAGCACCATCTTCCATCAATTGAAACATCTACACAGAAATTACCACCAAGTCACCAACTCTCATAAAACCAAAAAAAAAAAAAAAACTAGTACAATTGAAATTCAACAAACTTAACAAAATTAGTAACATTGCCCACAAAGGAAAATAACACAACTTGAACCAAGTCAAATGAAACTTATTGTCTATTGATAGGGAAAGACAATTTAATCAAACAGTCTTTATTACTAAATTGAGTGGTATATAAATAGCAAGCTCAAGCAAAAAAATGGATGTACACCCGAAAGCAACAGGAGAGAAACCCAAGACAACAACTAATAAAATCGATACTGGAAAACAGTAACTACAACCAAGGATCACCCTGACCTCCTCTAGTAATGCAAAGCCCGAATTCGAGGATGGTTCTGCAAAGATCGCATCCGAGGCCGGTCTTGTCTGGACAATTCACGATGACCACACATGGTTCACCATGCTGCTTCCCCTTCTGAATCAAGTCGTCGGAAATTCAAAATTGTCTAGTGCCTTAAGCATTGAAGTAACTAAACTGTGTTAACTTTATTTAGGGGAAGAGTTAGTTGGTATGTCACAACTTTTCTACTGCAAAACCTGCATTTATCTGAGTGTGGGGAATGAGAGAGAGAGAGAGTGCGGCTATGTATTATATTATAAAATACAAAAGTGGCCTTGTGTGCTCGTCCGCTAAGCATCTGGACAATGAGTTGTGGCAGCTATGGCCAAGAGTAATGGAAAGCAAGGAAAGCAGGAAGAAGAAAGGGGAAGGGGAGGAAGAGAAATTGGGGGGGGGGGGGGGGGAGAGAGAGAAATGTGAAGGAATCTGAGGTAGAAGGGATTACTGCCACTGCTATTTGTGTATCGTGAGGTTAGGGAAGATGAACAATGTTATTCTCCCAATTGTCCGAATAGTTATTACAAGGGTAGTATGGGGTTTAAAAAATATTACAACGACAGATTTCAACGGAAAGCTAATAGAAGGGGGTATTTGCCTCACGGTCATAGTACAGGAGGGTCTTTGTAATTTACTCTAGATAAAATGTAAAAGACAAAATTATCCTTGATTGTTCATTCAAATTTCAAAACATATCATTTTCATGCATTCATTCTTCTTCTATTTTGATGCTACAAACACCGTATCCCTAGACCTATGCCACTTGTATGTCAATCTTGACGTATACCCTATTGTCGTTGACTCTATAAAGAATCTTCCCATTGGAAAACCTGAGATATGATGGAAGACTAATTCCAGATCTAAGTTGTAAGAGGAGAGTTTGGATGGCCAAATGAAACTAAGCCCTATCCATTACATAAATGGATTGAATTAGGTAATAGAGAAGGAGAAACTCCCTCAATAATAAGAAAAAACCACCTACGCCGAAACTCTTGCTCCTCCCCACGACCCTTCATCATATTGCCTAGTGCCTACTCTCCAGTCTCTTCTCATTTCACTCCTTAGCCATAGCACCTTCCTTCCATGACTCATATCCACAACTGAAACCAAACTAGTTAGGAGATTCCAATCCAATGGAGGGTTTGGGTGTAATAGTGGTGTCAACGCATTTTCAACACTTTTTTCCCATTTTGGAAGCTTGGATACCGGCTTTCACTTGGGTGCAAAATAGAAGGGAAGCAATCCTCCAATTAGTTATGTTTTTTTTGGTCGTCCCTATCATTTATTGAAGTAATGCAAAAAATTGAGGTATTAGTCATAGAACTTATGGAGCAATATTGGTAGTATAAAAAAGGAGGTATTAATCATAGAACTGGTTATCAGTTGTGTTTTTTTTTAAATCTTCCCTTTGTTTAACATAGGAAACTTCTATGTTTTGGTTTTTAGTCATAAGACTTGTGGGGCAATATAATACAAGTTCTAAACATTAATTCCTCAATATATGTTACGTGGGGCCTATCATTTTTCAGTTTTTTTTTTGAATTTTCTAATTTTAAATTGAACAAAATAATTCAAGTGACCAATCACTTTTAAAACTTTTAACACTCATTAATACACCATTCTCTCTCTCTCTCTCTCTCTCTCTCTCTCTCTCTCTCTCTCATTAACTCTTTTAATAATCTCTCCTCATTAAAATAACTCATGCTACTAATTCTCTCTCATCTCCATTACTCCATTAAATTGCATAAAATATTAATTTTATCTATATATCTATTTCAATTTAACTATAATTTTATGTATATTAGATATATTTGCATTAAACTATAATTATTAGTAAAGATTAATTATATTAAAATTGAGATATTCAATTATATCATTGAGAATTATAATCCATTTAAAATCAAGTTATTTAATTATTGCGCTAAATAATCTACTTCCATTTAAAATTATAACCCATTTGAAAATAATAAAAATTAATTAACCATAATAAAAATAATTTTATGTCACTTAAATAAAATAAAAATAATTATAATTATTGATAAACATATTTTTATTATTTTAATAAAAATAATTTAATTAATAAAAGAAATAAGATAAATTAAAAACTAATATCAATTTAAAATTAATATAAAACTAATACAAGATTATCAAACAATTATTAGTTTTATAAATAAATTTTATTAATTTAAAACCAACTTAAGATCCACAAAAAAAAATATGTATATTAGATATATTTGCATTAAACTATAATTATTAGTAAAGATTAATTATATTAAAATTGAGATATTCAATTATATCATTGAGAATTATAATCCATTTAAAATCAAGTTATTTAATTATTGCGCTAAATAATCTACTTCCATTTAAAATTATAACCCATTTGAAAATAATAAAAATTAATTAACCATAATAAAAATAATTTTGTGAGTCACTTAAATAAAATAAAAATAATTATAATTATTGATAAACATATTTTTATTATTTTAATAAAAAGAATTTAAGATAAATTATAAACTGATATCAATTTAAAATTAATATAAAACTAATACAAGATTATCAAACAATTATTAGTTTTATAATTAAATTTTATTAATTTAAAACCAACTTAAGATCCATAGAAAAATAAAAATTTATATAGTTAATTAAATTTTATAAGTAATTTCGATTTAATCAGAATTTAATACACTTAAAATAAATTTAATTTTAAATATAGTTTAATTATTTTGAAATCAATTGAAATTCCATTTAAAAATAAGGATAATTATAGAAAAACCTACTCCTTAGGTTTTTATAACAATTCTATGAAACTCCCCAGTGTTTTGACCTTAACAAAAGCCTTTTATCAACACTCCAAATAAAAAATATTGATATAATGCATTAATTTTACTTTACTTCAACCTTTTTACCTTATTTTGTCAAGGGGATTATTCTTTGAAAGTTGTCTTGCAAAATAAATTAGTGAAGGGTAAGGTTGAAATTTTAAATTATGTATTATAATGTATTTGCACTTTTTTCTCAAAACTATAGGGGAGGGTAAAGTTGGTAACTTCAATGTCTTTGTTACCCAAAAAGCCAAGAGAAAAGAGGTATTTGCACATTTTTCTCAAAACTAAAGGGGAGGCCTTTGTTAGGGTCATAACACAAAGGTGGTTTATAGAATTGTTATAAGAGGATTTTGTTTTACAATTTTACCTAAAATGATACAAAAATAATAATAAACTAATAAAAATAAATAAATAATTATTTTTCAAAAAAATTAATAAAAATTAGTATTAAGATAAAAAAATATAAATTTATCTAGAAAATAAGAAATTGGTCACTTTCTCACTCAAGCGCAATTTAGATTGTGATTGGATAAACTAAGCATAACCCAAAAAATAATATATGAATTGAACTTAGATGGACACCATTAAATATTCAATATAGTTTAAAATTATAAATGATAGTATGATACTATACTTGTGCAGGCTGTGCCGGGCTAGTATTGGTCTCGGCCCGGTCCAGAATTTTGCAAACCCTAGGCCCAATTCAGAATTTCCGGGCCGGGCTGAAAATGATCATCCCGGCCAAAGTCTGCTAACAACCAGGTTACAATGCTGAGTGAGCCCTGAGCTCCAACCTCCGAGCAGGGGTATTTTGCATTTCTTGCTTCCAAGTTTCAGGTTCCAAGTTCCCACTGAGGGCTCTGTAACAAAGGAAGACAAGCCCAAGAAGAAGCAGGATTGCGCATTCACATCAGGTATTGTTTCGTGCAATAAGGGCTTTTTTCAAGGGCTTTTGGGGTCCTCTCCAAGCTGTTAATTTAGCTTACTTTCTCTTTCTCTTCCTACTTCTAAGTTCTAACGGAACGAGACAGAAGAAATGCCAATCTGGAAAGTTAACTCTGTTAAGACTGCTTTGAGATCTTTGATTGGGGAAGCATCAAGAGACTGCAGAAAGCTCTCATTACTGTCGTCGCCGTCGCTGCTTGAGATAAGATCCCAACCCCTCTCCTTTCGGTCATCTCAAATCCCAACCCCAGTCCGTACCTCGGTTCGCTATTTCCGAGGCAGTCGTCATCATCGAGATGATATCAGTGTAAGGTCAGCCTGTTTCCATCTCTAAACTCTGATCATTTGGTCCCATTCTTCTTTCTTGTTTTCTCTGAACCTTAGTCTATATTTACTTTCTTAATTTTGGGAAATTGAGGATAGATATGAAACTACGCCCCCGACCAATTGGGGCATCCGAGTTGTCCCGGAAAAGAAGGCTTACGTCGTTGAACGATTCGGGAAATACGTGAAGACCCTCGATTCGGGAATTCACTTTTTGATTCCTCTCGTTGATCGAATCGCTTATGTGCACTCCCTAAAGGAAGAGGCCATTCCCATTCCTGACCAATCTGCTATAACAAAAGATAATGTCAGCATCTTGATTGACGGAGTACTGTACGTAAAGGTGCATTTTAAATTACTTATTTACCTTTGTTATTTGCAAATTCTTTATGTATCTTTTTTTTTATGGGTTTATTTTGATGATTATGTTCTCTTGGTTACAGATTGTCGACGCGTTCTTAGCATCGTATGGTGTTGAGAATCCGATATTTGCAGTTATTCAGCTCGCTCAGACGACAATGCGTAGTGAACTGGGAAAAATCACATTGGATAAGACGTTTGAAGAGAGGGATACACTAAATGAAAACATTGTGGTTGGTTTGGGTTTCTCCTTTCATTTTTATTTCTATTTTTCTATTTAAGAGTGCCTAGTCGTATCACGTATGGATGCCTGCTTTTGTTCTCTGTTTCAAAACTTTAACATGTAGTCTTAACAAAGGAAAAAGGGCCAAAATCCCAATGAAATACTGCTCTTGATGAAATTCAATGCTATATACGTCTGCTTCAAATTTCATTGTGTACATCTCACATCTAACATGTTTTTTGTGTTGGTAAAGTTCAGTCGATTCCTAGGTTTGATTCTTTCTAGTGCCTCCATCTCTTGAGTTATGGCTTTCTTCCATTGAGGGAATTTTACACTACCTTCTTATGCTTGGTATACACCTAAAATTCTATCCTTGATACATTAATAAGAATGGTAGAAGAATTAGGAATAAGGACAACAAAAGGATAAGAGAAGGCATAAGAAGAAAAGTAAGGCACTGGTTAAAAATGTAACATTTTTATAGACAAGCTACTTACTAGAAGTAGGGTTAGGAATAACCAAGAAAGACACTTGAGAACCTTGGGCTGGATTTGACTTTTGTGGGACTCATATCATGCACGCACACCCAAATACTTAAGGGAAGACTGAAGGCAAGTTCTTAAGTGCATCTGTGCATAAAAGGCTGATATGGAGACTGGTTATAAAGCACCTTTGATGGCAATCCATTAATCAAATTGACTGCTATTTGTAGAGATTCCACCCAAAAAATGAGTGGCAATACTCAACTTTGATGCCAAAAGAGAAGGAAGCCAAGACCGAAGGACTTCAGACTCATAAGTCTAGTGGGGAGTCTCTACAAAATAATAGCGAAGGTCCTCTCTGAAAGATTTAAAAAGTTTTTCCCTCATTAATCTCCCAATTTTAAATTGTTGAGGGAATTTTGATTGCAAATGAATGTGTGGCAGATAAGAAGTTGGGAGGGAAGAGTCTGATTTGAAAATTGGGCTTAGAAAAGGCTTATGGTTTAGTGGATTGGCAGACTAGCAGTTCCTCCTAGAGAATTTAGAGAAGATCGGTTTAGGTGATCATTGGAGAATGTGGATAAAAGGATGTATAAACTCAGTGCATTACTAAATTTTGATAAATGATGTTTCTAGAGATTTCTTTCCAACAAAAAGAGGACTAAGGCAATGAGACCTTTATCCCCCTTTTGTTCACCTTGATTGCTAAGGTTCTAAGTAGAATGTGATATGATATGCCTCGTATCGGGCATATTGTATCTTATCAGGCGCTTTTCGATACCCCAAATAAGGGGTGTTTTGGATTTTGAGCACTTTCAGGGGGTAGGGATGCCTAAAATTGACCCGCTGAAGTAATTTTGGAAAAAACTAAAAAATAAGTATCGAAGCACCCGATACACCTGTTCGTGTGCATCGATACTTTGAACCTTGGATCATTGATTGGCCTTTAGTGTATATGGTAGGGAGAATAACTTTGATTAAAGGCACAATAGCTAATCTACCCATCTATTTCCTTTCTACCTTCCGTATTGCAGTTAGAGTACCTGGGTAGTTACAGAAGTTTATGAGAGACTTCTTTGGGAACCAGAGGAAGAAAGGAAAGACCATTTAGTGAAATGGGAATAGGTTAGAAAATCTAAGGATTGGGTTGGGCTTGGTATTGGAACCTGAGTCTTAGGAACACATCTCTCTTAGGAAAATGGCTTTGGGAGATGTTGTGGCATAGGGTTATTGCAAGTATTCATGGTGTGTGGGACAACAACTGGGATGCAAAGGTAGCTCCTTTCTCCCCTTCAAAGTTGAAACTCTCCTTGGAATACCCAACTTTCCATTGTTTTACCCGTTTTGATATAGGTGGTAGGAATAAAGTCCTTTTTTGGGAGGACCTTTGGTTGGGTGAGTCTCCTCTCAAAGTGCAATTCCCTTTACTTTATACTCTTTCTAGTTGTAAACCTGAACTTGTCTCAAAGTTTGGGTCCTTCTCTCATGTGGGTTTAAATTGGGACTTTGGGTTTAGGAGGGGCAATGAGAGATGATGAATGTGATCCCCTTGTTCAACTACTAGCTAAATTGGACTTAGTTTTTTTTTGGTTTAGAATTTGGGGGATTCTAGAGTTTGGTCAGCCGATCTGGGTGTTTTTTTGTTTTACTTGCACCTCCTTTTTCAATTACCTTTTACTTTCTAATCCTTTGAGGGAGAACTTCCAGGTGAAAGAGTTTTGGAGTAAGCCTAAATTTCAAGCTTTGTGTTGGGAAGCTTTCCTTGGCAAGTTAAATATCTGTGACATGCTGCAAAAAAGAAGGCTAAATAAATGCCTATCTCCTCAAATATGCTTCCTTTGCAAAGCAAGTGGTGAAACTTATCCCATCTACTAATCTCTTGCCCTTTTGTACTTTCTATTTGGGAGTAATTTTGCTCTCTTTCTGGGTGCACCGGTGCAGGTGGATTCCCTCTCAAGATGTGGTAAATCTCTTTAGCCCAAGTTTTTTGAGGCAGCTGAAGAAAAGAGGGAGACTTATGTGGTAGGCAGTGGCACCAAGCAATACATTAAAGGTTTTTTTTTTTTTTTGACAGGAATTCTAGAGCAATCTTGGGCTGGCAGGTATAAGGTGTGTATTTAGAGCTTTCTCAAGAAGGGTGGTGGCTTTGTATTCCGGATTTATTGGAGTGGGAGACTCTCTGAAAGCTGAAATTGATGGCCTTACTACAAGGTCTAAGATTAGCAAAGCAAGCTGGTTTCCATTTCTTGGAAGTAGAGGGGGACTTGAAACTGATAATCACATGGCAAAAGGCTTGTGACAAGTTCCTTGGATATATAGGCATGTTTTCAGGGAAATAGGTCTTTCAAGGGAGTTAAACACCTATAATTGGGTCAGAAGAATTGCAAATAGGATGGCGGATTCATTAGTAAAACAAGGGGTTATAGACATTGATGTTTTATCCTGGGCTTTGGTGTAAATCTTTTGTATATTAGGCTTTTAGAATATACCAAGCTATTGTACTAAACTTTCTTCATATTTTAATAAAAAATCTTCTTTACTGATAACAAATGTTATTTCAGCCTAAGGGGTCTCAGGGAGAAAGGATGGGCCACCTTTTCTCAAAGTTGGAAGTGGAATTGTAAATTATGTACATGGAAGATTGGGACCTCTGACACATGCTTTGGCTGTCTTTAGTTGTGGTGGTTTCATGTGTAGGCTTTCTCTGTTGACCATTTAACCATTTTCTTGTGCCTTTGAAAGTTTAATGGTGGAGGAAGGTTTTGTTCATGCTGTAGGATGGAGAAGAACGTTGAAGATTGAAGCAAAGACCTCTGTAGTTGAGGAATTGGTGGTGAGAGGATCTCCAACTTTGAAGTTTAGGGGATTGAGAATGGCAAGATAAAAAACAGTTTTGCTGGTAGGGGAGTCAATTTCGTGGTTTAAAGGTTTTCTTGATGGTGCAATCTTTTCCAAAAGAAATCTGGATTGGAAAGGATCAATGGAAACAGAAGGAAGGAGATATTTTGCTGAAAGAAGAAATGTGAAAGGCGGGTTTTTAACCTTGTCTGAGTTCTTTGGCCAGGGCTCAAAGCAGATAGTATGCATCCTTGAAGGGAGGAAAGCAGAGGGATGGTTGTACCTGTTGAGATTGTTTCAACAGTTCATGATTTTTGTTGATGAGAAGCAAAGTAGGTTTCTAACATATTTATAAAAAAAAAAAAAGTAGGTTTGTAACAGCTGAAGGTCAGCAGAGAAGTGTTGTTCAAGGAAAACACAAGGTGGAGCTGGAAAAGGGGGAGAAGCCGAAAAATATTTTGATTAGCTTAATATGGTCAGTTATGCTGGAATGTCAAAACTGTCCATCATCCAGAGCAAAGGTGAGTTTGAGCAATGGTTGGTGTTGATGGACAAGAAAGAGGTGCTGGATTGAGCAAAGTAGATGTAGAAATAAGTAGAAAATTAAAGCCAAAAGGTGCGATAATGCCAACTCCCTTTGACAAAGGAAAAGCCCTCTTGGATTTGCTTGATGACTCACTAGAGATTAATGCAGTAGCTGTAGAAACTGAAGAAGGGCAGATGATGATCTCGAAGTGGTTCCCTTTGGCGAATGCTAAATCCATTGCAACAGGAGTAGTGATAAGAATTTTAGGGCAACCATTTCATCTCTGGTCATAGTATGCTTTGTGCCTAATGGTAAACTTATGTAGAGGGGTTTTTGTGGGTTTGTTCTTGGGGGATTTGTACTCAGCGGTCATTAAAGTTGTTGGGGCAAGGTAAGAATACATCCCAAGGAGAAAAAAGTTGAATCAGGTGGACTGGTGTACAGTGCTGGCTTGTCAGCTCTATTGATGCTGAGCTTTGGAAGGAGGGGCATAAGGACTAAGGAAGAAGACAATGATGATGAAGCTCGGGTTCTACATAACACTATAGGAATCCACAAAGACCAGCAGACTATGAAGGGAATGCAGCTCCACATGATTCTGGCTTTCTTGCTTCCTCTAATTTTTGACCACCTAGAGAAAATTTCTGCAGGAGATGATGGCTGAAAACACTCATTCCAAAAAGGAAAGATTAGAATTTCTAGACGATATTTGCCACTTTGCAGGAAAAAAACATATGGCAAACTGTCTCCTCGTCCATTTTACACAAGTAGCAGAAGCTTGGAAGGATGAATCCTCTTCTCTTCAAGTGATCTGTGGTCAGGATGCTATCAAGAGCTACAAGCCAAGCAAATGTCTCCACTCTTGGAGGCACTAGATTCCCCCCATACCTTTTACATTATCCAAAGCCTGGTTGTCCCTGACCAATGCCAAATAAAAGGACTTCACCGAGAACCTTCCATCCTTACATTCTTTCCACCAAAGACCACCCTCTAAAGTAGAAGAGACATTGATTGTTCTAATTTACTTAGTAACTGAATGCACTCATCCACTTCTTGATCATGCAGGGGCCTTTTGAATTTCTGGCTCCAAACCAGTTGCTCCCCCCCCATCTTGTAGCACTGATCAATGGTAATCTGATGCTCAGTCAGACTATATCACCTTGGACAGATTTCACAAAGTTTCCCAATTACAGCCCATTCATCCTCCCAAAGAGGGCTCTCCATGATTGAAACGAAGTGAAGATTTCAAGTTTGACAAAAGACAATGACAATGGAGATTTCAGCAATGAGATGGAGAGTTGAGACCATGATTGAAACGAAGAAGCTGGTGTTAGAAGAAGGAAGAAGCAAAGACCATTCAGTTCTGAAATTAAGAGAAAAGGGAAGAGCAACTATTTTCTTAACAGGGGAAGCTACATAATGTTTGAAAGGGTTCATCAATGGAGTAATTTTCTTAGTGAAGAAAAATGGTTGGATGAGTTCGTTGGAACTTCCAAGAAGAAAGTATTAGGTGGTTCTGAAATACAACTACAAGGGTTGGTTTGTGGCTGTGAGTGAGTTTCTTGGTAACAATAGAAAACAATTGGTTTGTCTCCCAAAAGGAAAACAAGGGTCGGGTTGGAGTAGAGGTGTAAATCGGGCTGGTCCGGCCCAATGGTCCACGGGCCGTGACATTTGTGCCATGTCGGACTTGGGGTTTCAGGTCGGCAGGTCGGGCCGACACGACTCGCACTGTTGTGCCGTGCCACCCATGGCCTGTGGGCTGGCTTGGCTTGGCCCATATATATTATACATATAATATTTATATCTTTTATATATTTATATATTTATATATTTATATATAATATTATATAAATTATAATTATATAATAATATATTAATAAAATAAACAATTGTTTTCAATTTTATTATACTATTTTATTTAATTATTGTATATAAATTTTATACATCAAAATTCATATGAAATTAAAATTTTAAGTTTTTTTTTCAATTTTTTAAATAAATAGATTTGGCCTGGTCCATGGCTTGACATGGGCCTGTGTGGGCTCGGACCGACCCCAAAATATCCAGGGGAGGGGAGGCCTGGTCCAACCTGCACTTTGCACAGGCCGCACGTGGGCTGTGCTGTGCTGGCCCAACACGACTCATTTTACAACTCTAGGTTGGAGTTTGTTCGCTCAGAAGCTACAAGAATATATGACGATGAAGGTTGATAGTTTAACCAAAGGAGAAGTCTATCAAAGCAATCAAAATAAAGAGGTAGAACGAGAAGTGATTGTAATTCGTAAGTAGCGTCTATAAAGTGCAAAAAATGTTGTTAGAAGGAAACAGAGAAGAATGGTTTTGGAAGTAGGTAGGAGATTACAGACTAGGGAATCATACCGGATGAGCTGAAAAAGAAACTTCAAGTGGATGCAGGAGTTATGATATTCCCTTTTGACAAAAGACGAACAATATTGTATGTTGGAGAAAGAACAATGGATTTTGACAGGTTAGAAACTGAGTTGGGAGTGATTTTGGTGCAGAACTAGACATCCTCTTGTAACAACAAGGTGTTTCATAATGGAGTCTTTGCCATCAGATTGTTTGGACTTCTTTTCAATCTATGGGAGAATTCTATGCTGGAGAGGGTAGTGACAACGATAGGAGGGATGTTTATATCTTGTAATACCTCAAATCTAAGCTCTGCAATGGTGGAAATCGCTGGAGTGAAGTTGGAAGAAGTACCTCGATCGCTTGATGTCTTTTAGGATGGAGTTTGGATGAAGGTTTTGATTGCATTGGAACACGAAGCATTGCTGGGGGGGGGGGAAATGCGAGAGGTTGAAGATGATGCTGATGAGGCAAGGCGTGAGCCAAAGTTTGGAAAAGAGATGCTTGACTGACATGTTGGCTAATCAAGACCCTACAAAAAACTACAATCAGGTTTTGTGCCAATTATTTGAATACTGGGTTTGCCATTAGTTCCCAAATGCTTGCCATAGGGGTGTAACCAAGGTTCAAAATATTGATACCCCCCAATATGGCGCAAAGGGTGTATTGGTACTTTGAACCTTGTGGCCACCTTTTTCTTTTATTTTTTTTTTCAGAAACATGTTAGGGGTTAGGTCTTAGGCTTGTCTACTCCCTGAAATAGGTCAAACCCCAAAACATCCCTATTTTGCATATCAATGAACCTTCGATACGATACGTATTGGCTGATATGGGCTGGTATGTGATGAAATTTTGAACCTTGGGTGTAACTAGGGCAGGCCTAACCCGAGCTTTGACCAACCCAACCTGTAACTAGGGCTGGGCCTAGGCCCAAAACCCTGTTTTTTTGTCATTTTTAGGTTGGGCTGGGCCCAGGTTTAGCCCTTCAATAGTCAGACCTGGCCCAACTATAGTTAGATAGGTTTTGGGTCATTTTTAATATATTGGGCCCAATAGGGCCACTTGGGCCCCATTGATCATTCTAATCCCAACTTAGGCTAGAGCCCAATTTGAGTGTATCAAGTTTTACTTTGGGCTGGCCCTGGGTTGGGCAGATCGGGCTTAATATTAGGATATGGCTCAGGCCTTAGGCCCATGTATTAGTGTTGGGCTTAGGTTGACTTTAAACCTGGCCTAGCCTGCCCAAGTTGCACCCCTAGCTTGCCAGAAGTACCTTTTTCTTGGTTGGATGCTATGAAGAATGGATCAAGAACAAGCTATGAATCAAACTCTAGGGTTGACTATAGATAAAGCACTGATTGTGGCCCCTTCATTAGGTTTATACTAATGCACATGAATTAAAACTCTTGATTAGCTTATTGACTGAAACACTTATAGTAATAAAGTGTGTATGTAACAAGTTTCAAGATAATAAAAAATATTTTTATATAGAAACCTTGGGGTCTTGCATGCTTTCAATAATCATAGGACATAACAGAAAGTAAAAAGCAGTGATTCAAAAGGTGCACCTTGCACTTTATGGCCTGCATCTTGCCTCCAAGAAATATTTTAAAAATATTGTTAATTCATTCTTCCTAATACAAGACATATTTTGACAGATAAGGAACTATAACTAAATTATAAAACCAACTTTTTAAGTACATATTTGAGAATTTAATCCTGGCATAGACTTGTTTGGGCACGCTTCAAGTGGCTTGGTACAAAACGGCTTATAGAGTTAGAGTAATGTGATTGGTAGAGAAATAAAGGGATTGAATGTTTCACATGCTTGAACCAATTATAAAACCATTTTTTTCCTGTCACCCTATCTAGATGTTTGTATTTGCTACAGCATACATTTCTAGTAAAGTTGTTCTTCAGATTCATCTCTAATTATGTTAAGTGGTTGTTCCACACATTGGTGTTGCAGAAATCAATCAATGAGGCTGCCACAAATTGGGGCCTCAAGTGTCTACGTTATGAGATAAGTAAGACAAAGTCTTATCTTCCTTTATTTAGTGGATGTTTTGTCCTAGCGGCTTGTACATATTTATGGTCATATTCTTTCTAGGGGATATATCTCCTCCTCCTGGAGTGAGAGCAGCTATGGAGATGCAAGCAGAAGCAGAACGTAGAAAGCGAGCTCAAGTTCTTGAGTCAGAAGGTGTTCGTTTTGTCCCTAATAACTTTTTCTTTTGAAGTGAAAGTACTTGTTCTTTTACATTTACCTATTGTTTGAACTCTTTTCTTCTTTTGTTTTATTTTGATTTATAAAGTTCTACTAATTTGGTTAATGATTTAAAAAATGATGGGGTAGTGGCTTGCGTAATTATGCCTTATGTCCAAGCCGATATTTAGGTGAAGCCCCTCATTTCTCAATTTTCTAACGTTTCTGATGATGGAGATCTCATTTTCGAATTGATAGGAGAAAGGCAGGCAAACATTAACATTGCAGATGGGAAAAAAAGCTCAGTGATCTTAGAGTCAGAAGCTGCAATGATGGATCAAGTGAATAGAGCAAAAGGTAACTTAGTCAACTTTTATCTATCTTTTTAACCTTGCATATATGTAGGTTTTGTTTTCATGTAAAGTGAGCTTAAGTCCAAATGGGCAGTAAATATCATGTATTCATGTTTTAGAGAAGTTCTATAGTTGGCCAGATGATGATGGTCACTATTTTTTAGTCAACCCAATTGTTGGGGAAAGGCTTTGGACAATGATAGTGGTGAAAACAGTAATGAGATATCAAACTTGTTGTGTTTTGGTTCTTTGACAACTCTTGTTCAAACCATCAGGAGAAGCAGAAGCCATCCTTGCTAGAGCACAAGCAACTGCAAAAGGGATCTTTTTGCTATCTGAAGCCATCAAAACAGGTGGAGGTGTTGAGGTTAGATTGTTTTCCTTCTCTTTCTTAAAGGTCTAGCAATTTAGTCTGTCTTATGTGACAAAGATCTCTCTCTCTTGGATGCTATTCACTTGTTCTGTGGGATTATTTTAGAAAGTTCTTTTGTCTAGACTATAAAAGAACTAACTGCATCATAATTTATTATGAAATCTTTAGCCCAACTACTTATAGATGGCTATATGAAATCATTTTAGGAGTCATGAAAAGTATTTTTTGGGGAGTAAAATAAAAGAAGATTTTATTAAAAAGGAGAACAAAGTACTATGAAGATTTACACTGCATTTGGCTAGGAGCCTAGTAATTTTTATTCCTTTACAGTTTGATATCTGATTTGTATTTGGTTTGTCAACTTGACAACCATCACTTTGAGATGTACTGCCTTTTTCGGGTTAATGAAATTTCCTTTTTTATCCTTCAAAAGAAAAAGGATAGGAGCCTAGGACCCTTCAAAATTTTACAAAAGCTCAACTGAGCCCACCCAAGTTGCACCCCTAATGTGCACTCAAATCAAATATTTTTTTATTATATTCTTTTTGATGAATAATATTTTTTGATTATATTATTCACTAAAAGGCACAATAATGTGTCATTCATTTCAGCCACTTCAGCTAATGTATTTTCTTCAATTTCTACTTTTTTGGTTATAAATATTAATTTTTTATTATTTTCTGTATTTTTGGCATTATCTGAAATATATATTTGATTTTTTATAATTTTAAGTATTTTTCTACGATTTATTATTTTTGGTTGAAGTATATACTTTTTTATTTTTTTATCATTTTATGTGTTTTATACAATTTCTGTTTTTTTATCTTTTTTTGTTTTTCAACAATTTCTGAATTGAAATATATAATTATTTTGAATTTTTATCGATTTATGCATTTTATGCAATTTCTATATATATAAATAATTTTATCATTTTCCTTGTTTTTTCTGCAGTTTTTATCAATTTGTGTTTTTCTATAATCTTGCGTTTTTATTATTTTTTGTGTTTTTCTTAATATTTGTATTTTTTGTTGGTTAAAATATTTGTATCTTCTTAATATTTGCATTGAGTTATTCATAAAAAAATATTTGAATTGAGTTAGCTGGTCATAAGGGTGGGTCAGTGTCAAGGTGGATTGTGACCCACTAACACCCAATAAATATGGGTGGCAATTGGGTCAACGGGTCAATATGGGTGGGTTGGTATTCAACCCGCACCCAACCCAACCCACCCATTAGCCACCCTATGTGGAGCTGTTTGTACCAAATGGAAAAAGACCAAGAGATGCACTCGGCAGCCTTACCAAACACAACCTAAGGTGTCCAGACCTAACAAACAACATTAGAAATGACCACGAAACGTCTATTGTCTACAAAAACAAAACTACATGAAATTTTCAGATATTCTATGTCTGCCCACTTGGCTCCTGCATTAGTTCATATTTCATAGGCTTTCATATGCAACATAGGTTGTCACAAGTTGGGTTTCATAGAGGTTCATAGATTGCACTGCATTCAGTTGCAAGTCCATTGATATGACATGGGTATGTTAACTGACCAATACAGTCACTACAAAAGTGCTGATGAAAACAATATGCAGAACTATTGTAGTCAGAGGACACACCCATTCTGGCAACACATTAGCAATCAGGTCACAGCTCACAATTTATGGATTAATAAAATAATGGTGGCCTCAGCCTAAATTCATTCTGTTATTCATAAAAAAAAAATCATCCAATTCCTAACCAATTTCAGAATTCAGAATTTTTGGGTGATAGGGATATTGATATTTTTTTAGTTTTTAAAATTTATTTTCTAGTTTTAGGTGTCTCAGGAATAGTGTTTTAAGTTTTCTAGAAATTTACTGTCATTTTAAAAATTATTATTTATGGTAACTCTTAGGCTTACTATATATAGTATTTCATATATTTCTATTTATAGTATAATCATGATTTACTATTATTGATAATTTCCAGTGTCTTTATGTTAAGTTAGTTTTGGTAGGATAGGTGGAGTCTGTAAAGGGCATCCTACATGGTGGGTCTATAAATAGAACCGTTGTAATTGTGATGAAATAAAGTTGGTTTAGTGAATTCTAATTGTTGCCAGTTTTCCCCCTCCCCCCTCTCTCTCACCTATTTTTTCTCCTATCTCTTTGGTGCAGCAAGAGTTGCTCTTTCTTTGGTAGAGATGGGATCTCCTGAAAGGTGCGAACACTCTGAGAGCATGGGCATCCATCCGCACATTGGAAACATCTCCCCATGAATTTAATATACATGTATGGGTGATATTCCTAATGTGTGGCTAGATGCCATGCTCTTCGAGTTTTTTCTTTTAGGATATTTGGGCTCTCTTTGGTGGGTAGTAAACTGTGTAGTTGCTTCTCCATCCCTGTTTTTCATCCTTTATCACCCAAAGTCCTTTCTTTACCCCACAAAGTCCAAAACCAGAGCTGAAAGTTTAGGATTCCCTATCCTGTTCTACCTCATACTGATGTTTGATGGTGTTGTGATGGGGTTTCCACTAGGGGTGATCATTTTCAGCCCAGCCTGGCTCAGAAATTTTGGGCCTAGATTTTGTGTTCAGGCCCAGATCAAATCTGGGCCCACAAATTTCCAGGCTGAGCCTGGCCCAACATTTCAGGCCCAGCCCAGCATGCAGTCTATATAATATATTTAATAATGTGTACATATAATATGTTTATGTTATAAAATATTATATTATCTACTATATACAATAATATATTTAATGTTATATCTATATAATATATATTTTATATGCTAATATACAAATACATTTTATTTATATTTTAAATATTTTATATAAAAATTTTAATTTATATTATACATATTCAGGAGTTGACACATGTATAGATCACATATGAGAAATCTCCTCCTAGGCAAGGCCCAAGGTTCAAAATATCAATATGTATTGGGCCGTATCGACCAATACATATCGTATCTGTGGTGGACACGTGGAGGTAAGAGATTGAGTTGTGAAAAGGAGTTGAAGGAGGAAACCAAGAAAGCTTTTAATTTTTCGGCCGGGGAATACCAAGCGACAAGGCTGCCCATTAAGGAAGCTAATTCAAATGGTTTTGAATTAAACAAAGATAAGGCGGGCCACTTTTCTTTCGCTGACGTGGCGAATAATTTAAGTGGACCAAACCGCCAAAAGGCCTAGTCTGAACCGATTGAATCTCTGGGCGGATCGGCTACTAAACCGGGGTGCAACTTAAGTGACCCACGTGATAACTTAAAACATCACGTAGGTCGGGGCAAAAGGAAAGAAAAATGGCCGATTGTAGACAGACCATATGGTCTATCTTCTTCCATAGTCGTGCGATCTCAAGGGAAAAAGATGCAGCGGCAGAGAGAAAGTGAGCAAGGTGACCTACGGTGGGTGCTATGCCGAAATCATGAGGACGTTAGCTCACTGCAATGTTCCTCAGAGAAACCGAACCCAAGGTATGTAAGAGAGAGAACGAAAGAAAGGGCGGAGGTGGACAAAGGATGGGTGGACTGCGCAATAAACGATGAATCAAAAGACAGTTCAGGTGAAGATACCAGCATTGGAAGCGTGAACGATGTTGATGAGTGCGATGAAGGTGATTTGGGTCTGCTGAACATTGCAAGTATATTCCAGGGGGACATATAGGAAAAGTGGGGATTTAATCCAGATGGCCAGAGAAGTCTAATAGATGATGGCAGAAGACCTAGGTCTGTTGAAGTAAATGAGGATGAAGATGATAATCGGAATAACACTTCCCCAACACTTCTGGTTGTGCAAAGCGCAAATAAGGGGTAAATTGGGAGAACCTAAGGCTGAGCAGGAACGCATCAGTAAGGGATAAACAAAGGGTAGAGAGGACAGATTACCATGTTGCCCAAAGGACTGAAATGCTTACCAACCAACTCAGGGAGACAGATATTTACCAACCATCCGAACAAGATAGGGAGGCTGGGAACAACTTCTCATGTGATCTTCCATCTTTCTAGTCAAACCCAGGTAACCAAGTGAATTCGGTTTGTGATACTAATGTGTTTTTTGTGTCCTATGCTCTAGATTTCGTTCCCGTTCCAAGTCCTGCAGCCCTTGCATGTGAACCAACCAAGGTGGTGGATCTTCAATGTTTAGGGAGATGGGATTGAAGGACTGTGGGGAGGTAAGGGAAGGAAGGTATAGGATGGAGGTGGTGTGGGAAATTATTGAGAAAATGTTTAGTGAAGTTGACCAAAATATGTTGTGGAGGAAGGATATAGAGGAGAGAAGAGGGGAGGGATTAGTTGGAAGGGGAGAAGAGGTGGAGAGAAATGGAGGGGAGTATTTAGAGAGGACAGGGGTGGAGGGATCTAATAGAGAGGACTTGATAGCAGAATTTATGGGGAAGTTGGGATGTAGAATGGAGGACTTGAATGTTTTAGTAGATATCTGCTGAATTAAAAAATATGAAAGAAAGTAGTTTCTTGAAGAGAAAAGGAAGAGAGAAGGAGAAGAAGAGAAGAAGAGAAGTTGAAAGAAAAGAGAGCAATTATCTGGCCGCCCCCCTTCACTTATTATTTATACTAAAATAATAGAGCAACACGAAGACAACTATGCCCTTATAGGGCGGCAAAACATAAAACAACATATATATGACTCAAAAAACATAATAAAATTTGGACTCACATAACTACTGTGGTCCCCACCTCCTATCTAACAACTAACATAAAACATCTACTCAAAAAAAAACATCATAAAACTAATTAATCTTCAACACCCCCCCTCAAGTTGGGAGTAAATGTCACACATTCCCAACTTGCGTAGATCATGTTCAAGCTTGTTCGTTGCCACCCCTTTAGTGAGACCATCAGCCAGCTGCAACTCTGAAGAGACATAAGGCAAACAAACTTCTCCAATTGTTACCATTTCTCTTATAAAGTGTATATCAACTTCAATGTGTTTTGTTCTATCATGCTGAAATGAATTGTGGGCAATATTGATTGCAACCTGATTGTCACAGTATAACATCATTGGTTCCTCTGCTTTCACCCCAATCTCACTCAAAAGAGATCTAACCCAAAGAAGTTTAGAGGCACCATGAGACATGGATTTATACTCAGCCTCTGCACTTGACCCTGCCACAACCGCTTGCTTCTTACTCTCCAGGAGATCAAGTTTCCACCTACAAAGGTACACACTCCTGATGTAGACCTCTTGTCATCTAAGCATCCTGTCCAATCTGCATCTGTATAGGATTCTAGCTTCAGATTCTCATGATTTGAGAAAAGAATGCCTCTGCCAGGGTGCTTTTTCAGATATGTAAGTATTCTCTCAATAGCTTCCCAATGCTGAACCCGAGGTGCATGCATGTACTGACTCACAACACTGACGGCATAAGAAATATCTGGTCATGTCATACACAAATACAGCAGTCAGCCCACCATTCTTTGATATCTCCCCACATCCTTTACCAATTCACCATCCACACCATTAATTCTGTGATTTGGATCAATAGGAGAGTCTGTTGGTTTGGTCCCTAGCTTCCCAATCTCTCGCAGTAGGTCAAGTACATACTTTCTCTGTGAAATGAAGATCCCATGCTTGGATCTTGCAACTTCAATCCCTAAGAAGTATTTGAGCTCACCAAGATCTTTGATCTCAAATTCTTGCTGCAATGATTTTTTGAGATCATCAATCTCCTCCAGATCATTTCTTGACACTACTATATCATCCACATACACAATCATAATTGACACCAAAGCATCTCTCTTCTTCATAAAGAGGGTGTGATCAGACTGTGTCTGTGTGTATCCAAAACAGATGAGTGCCCCTCTGAACCTGTCAAACCAAGCCCTAGGTGACTGTTGCAGTCCATACAGAGATTTTTTGAGTCTGCACACCTTTCCTTTACCAACATTTTCATAAAAGCCTGCTGGAATGTCCATATATACCTCTTGTATGTTAACATTGGGGAAAGCATTTTTGACATCAAGCTTAAACAAGGGCCATGAATAGGTGGCTGCTAGAGATAAAATGATACGAACTGAACTCATCTTAACTACTGGTGCAAAGGTTTCTAGATCATCAACACCATAGGTTTGAGTATACCCTTTTGCTACCAACCTTGCCTTGTACCTCTCTATCTTGCCATCGACCTTATACTTCACTGTGAATAACCATCGACATCCGACTGCCTCCTTGTCTGGGGGGAGATCAACTACTTCCCAAGTTTGGTTTTTGACCAGAGCATCCATCTCATCATGCATGGTTGTTTTCCACTTAGGTTTGGAGAGGGCCTCAGTAACATTCCTTGGTATAGACACAAAATCCAGGGAAGAAAGAAAAGCATCGTAGAAGGGTGATAAGGCATTGTAGGAAAGATGGTGTGAAATGCAGTGGGTTGTACACTTTCTCTTCTCCATACGAAGTGCAATGGGAAGATCAAGGTTAGTGGGATCAGTTGCAACAATGGTGTTAGGAACAGAAACATTATCATCAGAAAACATAATAGGCTCAGGCTCAGGCTCAAGAGAAATGCCTGGAACTGTATCTCCCGAATCTAGAGTTTCAGAAGGACTGACAGAGAGTGGTGTTGGTCGAGGATGTGTGGAGTCAACCATCATCTGTCGGCGTTGATATTGCTGTGAGGCTGCCTGTAGTGGCTCAGGTAATGAAACTGGAGGTGCAACTATTGGCTGAACCGATGCTGGCTGAACTGATGTTGCAGGTGGTGGCTGAACTGATGATGATGCTGGCTGAACTAATGGAGGCACCACAGAAACAGGAAGAGGAACAGATTGTTAGTTCTCCCCAAAACTCTCCCCCTGAGGAGAACCTCTCGAGAAGAAAAATGTGGATTCAAAAAGGTAACATCCATAGTGACAAATCTGCTTCTCGACACTGGGTCATAATAGCAATACCCCTTTTGGTTCTGAGCATACCCAAGAAAAACACATTTCTTGGCCTTAGGATCCAATTTCTTGCGATGAGGGCCAAGAATGTGAACAAAAGAAACACAACCAAAAACCATCAGAAGTATATGAAATATCTCTCCATCTGGAAAAATGAGGCTAAATGGCACCTTAAACCCCAAAGTCCGTGAAGGAACACGGTTAATCACATCTACGACTATAAGAACTGCATCTCCCCAGAACTGCACAAGAACTGAAGCACACACCATAAGACTCCTTGCCACCTCCACAATGTGTCTGTTTTTCCTCTCAGCAACTCCATTCTGTTGCGGTGTATATGCACAACTACTCTGATGAACTACACCATGTTCTAAGAGATACGTGGTTAGGTCCTTCTCAAAGTACTCTCTGGCATTATCTTATCTAAAAGCCTTAGTTCTCACTCCAAATTGTGTGAAAACCATCTGGTGGAATTGCTGTACTAAGTTAGGAACCTCATCAAATATATCCAAGAATATCATGTATAATCATCCACAAACAAGAGAAAGTAACGGAATCCTCCCATGGAAGATTTGATATGGCCCCCATACATCAGTGTGAACAATATTAAAAGCAGTACTTATTTTATTACTTGGTTTAAAAGACTGTCTACAATGCTTTCCTAACTAACAACTCTCACACTCCAAAGTAGATAATTGAACAGACTCAAACAACTCGGGGAAAAAACATTTCAAAGAACTAAAAGAAAGATGTCCCAAGCGATTGTGCCAAAGCATAATCTAATTTAATAACTCCAACCCACTACTACTGTTGCTGCTAACATGATGGCCCTGATGTCTCGGAATCTCATCCAGAAGGTAGACTCCATTCACCTCATGACCACTCCCAATCATCTTCTTTGATTCCAGATCCTGCAAAACACAATTACCAGGAAGAAATGTCACAGAACAATTCAATTTTTTTGTCAAAGAACTAACAGACAATAGGTTGGTATAAAGTCTAGGGACATGTAAAACAGATGACAGAGTTATATCATTGGTCACTCTAACTGTCTCCTTCCCCTAGCAATGGGCATATGTGAAACATCTGATGTAGAGACTCTGTCTCTACCAGAGCACAACCGATAGGAACTGAAAATGGTAGGGGCATTAGTCATATGCTCAGATGCTCCTGAGTCTATAATCCAGGGAGGTCCCTCCTTACCTAAAGTGGATGCAAGATTCGCAGTTGCATATGAACTACCTGTATGTGCAAAGGAAGTGGTGTAGTTGGCTCCTGCATTCTACTGTCCATCTGGAAGGCTAGAGCTGGGTGAATCTTTCTTACTCATATGCTGTCCAAACCTCTCCAATTCTGTTCTCACTGCTGCTACTGCAATGGATTCCCAATCAGTTTGGGAGAGGCGCTTAAGAGTCTCCTGTAGTGGCTACATTTGCATTCCCTTCTTGTTTCTTATCCGAGCAGGCATAAGTTTTGGATGAAACTTCCAACAAGTGTCCCTGGTATGTTTAGGCTTCTTACAATAATCACACACCAAGTCCTTATCTTCCCTTCTAGTCTCACTACTCCCCTTGTCTCCATTCAGCTTAGGTTTTATTGTACCAACCATAGC
Organism: Nelumbo lutea; assembly: GCF_056320005.1. Taxonomy (NCBI): domain Eukaryota; kingdom Viridiplantae; phylum Streptophyta; class Magnoliopsida; order Proteales; family Nelumbonaceae; genus Nelumbo; species Nelumbo lutea. The sequence goes on from NC_142684.1 coordinate 220,983,508, forward strand.
CGGTTGGTCAATCCCAGGCGGTCTCAGCATTACATTTCTCCTACTCTCCTCTCTAGAGACAAAAGCATAGGCCTGAGAGAGTGTCACCCCCCCCCCCCCTAGAAAGAATATGCTGCCTAGCAATGTCAAATTCAGGGTTCAGCTCTGCCAAGAACTCAAAAACCCTATTCCTTTCTACACTTTCCCATACCACAGTTTCTAAGTGATCTATTTCCTGCCATAGGGTTTTCAACATGGAGAAATACACAACAAGAGGTTTTTCTCCTTGTTTCATACTTATCACCTGATTTCTTAACTGATAGTCTTGGCTTCATTTTGCTTCTGAGAGTAGGTTTCAGTCACTCCATCCCAAATCTCCTTAGTAGTATTAGCCCATAGGAAATTTTTTTGCAATATGAGGTAACATTGAATTACACAGCCAAGACATTACCATGCAATTCTCTTGCACCCATCGGGAAGAGTCTGTATCAGGTTTCTTCTCCCCAGTGAGATATCCTAATTTTCCACAGGTACCAATAGCATCTTAGCTGATTTGCCCACTCCAAATAATTTGTACCTTCAAGTTTTACTATAGTAATGATCCCAGACCCAAAAATATCACTACTACCTCCAACACCCATTCCCACAGTACCGGTAGATTTCATCTCGGTATTCCAACTCTCCATTTTACTTTGAACAGTTCAACAGTAAGAAAAAATAGATTAGAGACCTTCAAAAATAATTTAATACCACACACACAGAAACCAACCCTTTCGGAAGAAGAAAACCCTAATTGGAGGGAAATCTCTCTCCTCCCCATGCCTTCCAACAGAGAGAAAAGTGAATCGATCACTCCGGGAGGCCTAGAAAATTTCAGAAACCAAACCGCCCTCTTCAGAAAATAAAAAGAAAACTAACAATACCTGGGCGCCCAAGATTAGATAAAAAACAAAGAGTCCAACTTTTCTGGGACTCTTTCTTGTACTCCAGTTCTTCATGATTTTGATGCCGAACAGTAGATCACCTTCCTGATGTATAGGTCCCACCAAAAACTCCAAAACTGGGCAATCTACAGCAGATCGATCAGCCCTTTACTACATGCAGTCGGCTGATCTAGGGCTGCATGAGAATGCTTCAAGAAACCCTAGCGATGCTCTGATACCAAGTAGAAATCTGCTGAATTAAAAAATATGAAAGAAAGTAGTTTCTTGAAGAGAGAAGGAAGAGAGAAGGAGAAGTTGAAGGAAAAGAGAGCAATAATCTGGCTGCCCCCTTCACTTATTATTTATACTAAAAGAATATAACAGTACAAAGACAACTATGCCCTTATAGGGCGGAAAAACATAAAACAACATATATATCACTCAAAAAACATAACAAAATTTGGACTCACATAACTACTGTGGTCCCTACCTCCTATCTAACAACTAACATAAAACATCTACTCAGAACATCATAAAACTAATTAATCTTCAACAGTTTTGAAAGGTGGTCTATAGAAGAAGGAAATTAAAATAAAGGAAAGGAAACTGAGTGAAGTTGAGAGACTGAAAAGAGATGTGGAAGGTGACAAGAAATTCGGGGTAAAGGGAGATAGAAGGAAAGGGGGGAGGTAGTAGCTTTTGAGGAAGGGAGTAAAAAAGAAGACCATGAAGATAATGAGTTGGAATGTGAGGGGTATAGGAAGTGCGAGGAAAAGAGCAACGATCAAAGAGGTATGACCTAGACATTGTACTAATGCAGGAGTCCAAGAGAATGGAGTTTAATAATAGATGGTTAAGGAGTATTTGGAAAGCTAGGGGGATTAGCTGGGTGGCTGCTCCCTCTTGGGGTGCTTCAGGGGGGATAGTGACAATGTGGAAAAGGGATGTGGTGGAAGGTTTGGAGGAACTGATTGGAAAATACTCAATTTCAATGAAGTTTAAGCAACAAGAGGATAATTTTGTGTGGGTGTTCACAAATGTTTATGGACCAAATGATTATAGAGAAAAAAAGGATTTGTGGGAGGAACTGGCAAATATTAGAGGGCTATGGGATGGGCCTTGGTGCGTAGGTGGGGATTTCAATGTGATTAGATTCACGGAGGAAACCAACAATGCTAATCAAAGGGCGACAACTAGTATGAGGAATGATAATCAGTTTGTGAATGCCTTTGAACTCAAAGAGTTACCTTTAGCCCATAAGACATTCACTTGGTTAAATCTCCAATCGAGTCCCATATGCTCTAAGTTGGATAGGTTTCTGTTCTCTTTGGATTGGGAAGAACATTGGGGAAATTTAGAATCTAGGGCTCTTCCTAGATTGACCTCTGACCATTGGCCTATAATGATTTGCAAGGAGGAAAGGAGTGGTGGACCTGCCCCCTTTAGGTTTGAAAATACGTGGTTGCTCCACCCTGGGTTAACTAAAAGAGTAAAGGAGTGGTGGAATGAGTGTAACCCAGTAGTGGAATTGGAAGGGATGAGGTTCCATAAGAAGTTACAATTTTTGAAAGCAAAGATCAAGGAGTTACATCAATTGGAGTTTGGAAGGTTAGAAGAAAGAGAACATTAATGGACCAAATTGAGAGCCTTGACTTGAAAGAAGAAAGGGGAGATTTTAGAGAGGCAGACAAGAAACAAAGAAGAGGTTTGAGAAGTCAGCTTGAGGACTGCCTACATAAGGAGGAAATTAGCTGGAGGCAAAAATCTCAATGTAAATGGCTACAGGAGGGAGATAGGAATACCAGTTTCTTTCATTCTTTGGCAAATGGGAGAAAAGGAGAAATTTTATCTCCAAACTGGAAGTGGATGGAGTTGAGTTAACACACCAAGATGAGATTGCAGGAGCATTTGTGAGACATTTTAAATCCATTCTAAGAAGGCCTGCAAGGGGGTATGGTTGGAAGGATTGGATTGGCCAGAAATAGGGTTTGATAACAGGAGAAGGTTGGAGAGAAGGTTTGAGTTGGAAGAGATTAAGGAGGTTGTGTTTGCTATGGATAGAACAAAAGCTCTAGGTCCGGCTGGGTTCACAGTGGCTTTCTACCAAGACTGTTGGGATACGGTGAAAGGTGACCTTCGGTTGGTGTTTGAGGAGTTTCATAGGAGAGGAGTGGTTAACCCGGGTGTAAATTCCACCTTCTTAGATTTGGTCCCAAAAAAGAAAGACGCTTTGCATCGAAAGGACTTCAGGCCAATTAGTTTGGTAAATAGCTTGTATAAGATCCTTGCAAAAGTGTTGTCACTGAGACTGAAGGAAGTATTGCTAGCTATTATTACACCAAATCAAGGAGCCTTAGTGAGTGGAAGACAAATTACAGATTAAATTCTAATTGCTAATGAGAGTGTGGTGAATTTTAGGAAGGATAGGAAGAAGGGAGTGGTATGTAAGTTGGATTTGGAAAAGGCTAATGACTTGGTGGACTGGGATTTTCTGAGGAAAGTTATGACTAAATTTGGATTTGGGACCAGATGGTGCAAATGGATTATGGGGTGTGTTCGGAATTGTCATTATTCTGTACTAGTGAACGGGACAATGGTTGACTTCTTTCCAGCCATTAGGGGAGTAAGACAAGGAGACCCCTTGTCTTCCTTCTTATTCACACTGATTGCTAATGTTTTAGGGAGATTGATTCACAAAGCAGATTCTAGGGGTCTTATTAAGGGTTGGAGAGTTGGAAGGGAGGAAACCCCCCTCACCTATCTACAGTTTGCAAATGATACGATTCTGTTTTGTGAAAGAGGAAATATGGGGTATATAAGGAACATGAAATTGGTGATACAACTCTTCGAACAAATGTCAAATTTGAAGGTGAATTTTGAGAAAAGTTTATGGGTGTGAACATGGAGGAGGGAGAGATCAGGGAGAATGCAGAAGTGCTAGGATGTGAAGCCTCAGAATGGCCTTTGAATTATCTAGGGTTGTCATTGGGTGACAATCCAAAGAGAGAGTTTCTGGAATCCAATGGTGGAAAGATTTGAAAAGAGACTTGTCTCTTGGAAAAGGAATTACCTTTCTCTGGGAGGGAGGATGACACTAATTAAGGCTACACTTGCAAATTTTCCTATTTATTTCCTTTTAGTGTTCAAAATCCTAGTAAAGGTCTCTAGCAGATTGGAAAAGATGATGAGACTTCCTTTGGGAGCCGGGAGAAGAGAAGAGGGACCATAGAGTAAGCTGGGAGATGGTGACCAAGAGCAAAGACAATGGTGGTTTGGGGCTCGGGAACATTAGAAAAAGGAATTTGGCCCTTATGGGGAAATGGCTATAGGGATTCCCATTGGAGAAGGAGAAATTATGGGCCAAGATAATGGCAAGCATACATGGCTAGAGCTGAATGGATGGGATGTGGGAATCAGAGCTAGGACCACAAGTGCTTCACCTTGGAAAGCCATCCATGAGTTGTTACCAGTTGTTTCCCCTCTTACCAAGTATGATTTGAATTCAGGTAATTCCATAAAATTCTGTGAACATACTTGGGTGGGGGATGGCCCCCTAAAGGACCGGTTTCCTTCTTTGTATGCCCTATTTAACCTTAAAAATGAGTCAGTTTCCTCTTTCACCACCCTTTCTTCCTCAATCTCTGGGTTTGGGTGGAATTTGGGCTTGAGAAGGACTGTGAGAGACTTAGACCTTGACAAGATTTCGAATCTCCTTCAGCTTCTTGACAATATTTTCTTGGACCCTGCAATGGTGGACTCTAGAAGTTGGACCCCCACCCCCATTGGTTCTTTCTCCTATGCCTCTTTCTTCAAAGTTTTAAACCAGTCCACCAGTCCTGTAGCCCTCCCTTTTCTTGTTAATGAGGTTTGGTGTTGACCAATTCCTCCTAGGGTTGGTAGTTTTTGCTGGGAAGCCTTTCTAGAAAGATTCAACACTAAAAGAAAATACCCAATACTTGTTTGTCTCCTCACTGGTGTGTTCTTTGTAAAGCTGATGGGGAGACTGGTTTTCATCTACTGGTGTCTTGCCAATTTGCGAAGTCTATTTGGGTGTAGTTGGAACCCTCCATCAAATTTGCAAAGTTTGTTTTCCCCTTATTTTTTCAGGTGGCGTATGAAAAGGGGAAGGACTATGTGGAGAGGATTGAGGGCTGCGGTATGCTGGCCCTTGTGGGAAGAAAGAAACTCCAGGATATTCTCTGATGTGGAGAGAGGTGCTGAAGAATTGAGGGCTCTGATCCTTATAAGGGTCGTACAGTGGATGACACCCCTATAGCTATTCACAGATTATACAATGGATGACATGTTAAGGAAGTGGGGTGAGATTGCTAACTGTTCCCAGACCAAAACAGTGATGAATATGTCTTAGACCCCCCCACACCTGCAGGTTTCATAAAACTAAACTTTGGTGGGAGTCGCAGAGGGAATCCTGGGCAATCAGGGATTGTGGGTGTTTTTACGGATGAGAATGGGGTTGTTCTAGCCATGTTTTCAGGCCCAATTGGAGTGGGTGACTCTCTCAGAGCCGAGATCCGTGCAATTATGGAAGGAATACAGAAAACTAGGGAGATGAATATCAACAAACTCATAAATGAGGGGGATTCGGAGGTGGTGGTAGGATGGCTGAATAAAGACAACAGTGGTTTATGGCATTTCAGTAATGTGAGGAGGAAATTTAGATGGCTGGTTCGAGGAAAGGAAGTTAAAATCATTTGGGTAAAAAGATCAGCTAATTCTTTTGCTGACGGGTTAGCTAAGCAAGGGGTGGAGAGGTGTAAGGCCCTCATCCATAAAAGGATAGACAAGACAAGCCAAGCCAAGTCCCACATGTGAGTCATTATGGGCTTGTGATAACTGATAAGCCCACCCCCTACTTTTTGTGTCAGACCCAAAGCCAAGCCAAGGTTGGCCTAGTTTGGGCCCATGCAATATTTTTTCTTTCACATACTATGAACATATAATTTAAAATTTTATGAAAAAATAAAATTTCATTTTTTGATGCCATACTATGAACAGATAATAAACCTTCTTTTGTGTATCAGTAGTTTATTGTGTACCTACTCTGTTGATAGATACGTTATTTGTCATACATCAAGAAAGCATTAATGTCCATGCTTTAGATGATTCTCTCTCTCTCTCTCTCTCTCTCTCTCTCGATCTTGATAATTTATACATGCATTATTGAAGTGAGAGGGAAGGCATGTGTTACATGTGATATTAATAGTGGACAGAAAATATGAGGAGGTTCACTGTAGATTTTCTGTGTGTCCTCCATGCTAGTGGGATATCTGCTTTATAGAATAGATATATTTTCTGGCGTACTGTTCTTATTTGCAGATTACCACTTCTCAGCCTTGATCCCAACCTTTTGTGGTCTATCCATTTGATGTGTTTGTCATGGGGAAGGAGGGGCTTTGATCATGCCAACTGCCAACTGAGAACTCTTATTTATCTGGGCTTGAGATGTAAGACAACTTGACAGAAAACATGGTTCTTGATAGAGCGCAATGGTGGAACAGGATTCGTGTAGATGCAAAACTCACCCAACACAACTCTCAACATTTTACTCCAAAAATCACCCACCCAATAGAGGGCTTACATCCCCTTCGTCCCTCCCTTTACAATCCTACAACCACCTCTGTGGCCTTCTAGACCCCAAATTCAATTATTTCCCACCCCTGCTTCACTGTCATGATCTTAAAAGATTTAATCTTCTCCAGCTCCATAAATACTTCCCTTGTAAAGTCAACCCTTGTACATGTTTATTCACCCTCCCAAAAAAGAATAAAAAAAAGGGTGCCCCCAGTCCCAGCTTTTATGGTGGCTCTCATTGAAAGAAAATGAGGGTTTTGCCAATTGGAACAAGGTTTGCAAACCAAGACCCAAAGGAGGATTGGATGTGAAGAGGATTAAGAATGTGAATATTGCTCTTTTGGGGAAATGGTTTTGAAGATTTGGGGAAGATCAGGGTGGGCTGAGGAAGAGGGTGGTGCAAGCCAAATATGGAGATAGAAACTTCAGTTGGGTCCCAGGAGTTTAGAAGGTACATGGATGAAGTTTTTGAAGGATGGTATGGTCCCTGCAGTTCAGAAGGCACCTAAATGATTGGGATCTGGATGCTATGGTGGAATTTCTGCACTTACTATACAGCACACGGGTGGAGTTTGGAAGCTCAGACAGAAGACAGTGGCAGTCGGAGAAATCATGAATGTTCTCTGTGAATTCTCTTTACAATGCACTTGTTGGCTTTAGAACATTCAGTCCCTGTCAATATCATTTGGTGTGAGGGTGTACTTACAAAAGTTGCTTTCTTCATCTGGACTACCTACCTGAATGGAGTTCTGACTAGAGACAGCTTGGTACAGAAGGGAATGTTGTTGGACTTGGTTGACTGTGCGCTGTGTGCAGGACATTCAGAATTACTGAACGACCTTTTACTACACTGCCGTTTTTCTTATGAAGTATGGACTAATATATGGAATCTGTTTGAAGTAAAGAGCAATCCAGGGCCAGTCGAGTTTGTGCAGGGATGGAGGGCTGAATAAAAGAGGAAAATTAGCTTGAAATATGACCCCTGACGTGGTTTCTGGTGTTTATGGCAGGAGAGATGCAAGAATGTTCAACAACAAATGCAGCTATGCTAATACAGTTTTTCAAAAGGTGTTGAGGAAGGTCTTTTAATGGCTGGATACACAGACTGTTTAAAAGTGTGGATTTTAATTTTTCTCTTTTTTTTTTTTTTTGTACAGAGAAATCTTTTATAAATCACGGCTTGATGGGTTAGTGCTGCAGGGGCAGCTTTTGTTTTTCCCTTTGAGCACAGCATCTTGTTGTACTGTATCTTTTCTTTATATCTATCAATATAATACAATTCAATACTTTCTCTCAAGAAAAAAATGTTTCTGATTAGCATTGAATCTCAAGGTTTTTCTGGACTTTTTTCAGGCAGCTAGTTTGAGAATAGCTGAGCAATACATCCAAGCGTTCAGTAACATTGCCAAGGAGGTTAGTAGCGGACTTGCAGTACTTTTAAGGGCGTCTCCGTGCATGTGTATGGTTTTGTTTTTCAAAATAAAAAAAAGGGAACAAAAATGCTTCAGCATTGGGAAAAAAAATGATTTTGCTGATGTGGCAGTTTTTCTTGCTTCGAAAAACAAATATCATACATGTTGGCGACACCCTCTAAATGTTTGGAATAGTCAATGTTTTCATGAATTTAATTTTTATGCTTCGTTTGCTTCTCCATGGGGAACAACCATGCTGCAGCATTGGCAAAAATATGATTTTGCTGATGTGGCGGTTATTCTTGCTTTGAATAACAATATCATACATATAGGCGAACACCCTCTAAATGTTTGGAATAATCAATGTTTTCATGAATTTGATGTTTTCTACTTTTTTGTTTGCTTCTTCATAGGGAACAAGAATTCTGCAGCATTGGCAAAAAATATGATTTTGCTGATGTGGCAGTTATTCTTGCTTTAAAAACAATATCATACATGTTGGCGAACACCCTCTGAATGTTTGGAATAGTCGATCTTTTCATGATTTTGATGTTTTTACTTTTTTACTTCTCCACAGGGAACAACAATGCTGCTCCCTAGCACTGCTGCCAATCCTGCGAGTATGATGGCCCAGGCTCTGACCATATACAAAAGCCTGATTGGCAACAGTACCGGTGTTGGCACCTATGAGGTATCCCAGTCTAGACCCTCAGGCAACACGGACAGTGATCATTCTGGGCAAACTGGAGTCGAGATCCCTGCACCTGATGCAGAAGCAGAGGCTGATTGGAGAGAACCAGTTTTCTCCCTGCAGAGCCCCAAGAAGGAAGAGAAGAGTTGATACTGTTGATGATTATCGTAAGGATGAAGACCCGGTCATACAAATCAATTTTGTCGGAAACACTATTGTTTACTCATTTTCTATAATTGACTTTGAAGATTCAAATGAAGGCAAAGGGGGAAACAGCGGTTTGTTAGTCTTGATGTTGATAATCCTGCTTTGTTACAGCAGAATTTAGGGGTCTGCACCTTTGGCCACTTTGACCGTTTTCTAGGATGCTATTTCTTCATCAGGAGACATTAAAATCATAAAGGAGACACCTGCATAACCTCGTCTATTTCCACCAGCAACTTGATTGTCCTTTTGTGATTTTAGTGTTTTTGCGAATGACAAGGTTCGTAATGGCATTGCTCTTTCTCGGTTTGCCTAATTTTTATAGTTGTTTTGGTGGTTTCATTTTAGGTTTGACTATTTCGTGTTCTCTGTGTTCGTAAGTCCGTTACCGATTTTTGAAGTCTGAAACATTACCTTATTACTGCTTCCATTGACTGAGCCAACCACTGACGTTGACCTATTTTTTGGTGGGTGGTGAAGGTGAATGAGCCCGGATCTGGTCCCAACACAATGTCTCAAGACTCAACAACCGGTCCTAACTTCTCGCCATGAAAGACAACAATCTCATTTTCCAATTCACGGCTTTAATGAATGTTGAGATCCTGTGTTGGGACTCGATCTGAGCTCAACGTGAACATGGTTGAAACCACACAAACTTTACATTTTCGATCAATTGCATTTTGTGGATCATTGATGTTTTTTTGGTTGTTGCAATCTTAGGATTTCTCTTTGGCTTATTCGTTTATATGGATTTTACATCTTACCGATCAATGAGGTGATTTTATATCAAAGCTTAAAATTCGGACTTGGAAAATATTTCCAATGCACAACTGCAAACGTTTGCAAACGTTGTGAGGTGGGTGTGAGGAGCAAGTCCCAAAGCTTCACCCATGTCAGATTAAGAATGAAATGTAACCTTGAGCAAGAAACAGTCTCCTACAATGTTGGCCATGGTTTTGAAAACCGGTCCAGATTGGATGGTCAGACCGGTTGATCAGGAATGGTCAGGTAATTGGTTCTGTTTTACTTTAAAACCGCTTTTTGCCAAAACAGTTGATTTGGTCAGTGACCCGCTGGCCCGGGCAGTCAAATCATCGAATCAAAGCCTTTGATTTGTAACCCAGCTCTAGTGCGGTTTCAACCTTCGCGGTCTTGTTTCTTGCTCACGCCTCACGGGTAAATTTCATTCTTAAATTGTCTGTTGGGAGTCCACACTTCCAACAAAATGCGTGGGTGCCACCTCTTCCGTCACATGAGACTGTTGCATTTGCAAAACTAATGGAAGAGCTAGTGAGCTACTATTCCTCTTCAACTTAGAGTGGTGGGTCTCTCTCTCTCTCCTTGTTCTTTTTCTTTTAGGTCTCGTTTGTTTTCACTTACCTAGGTAGTACGTTTACTCAGAGAAGTGTTTCCCATGTTTCACTTGCCTAGGCAAGTGAGGTTCTAGTGTTCTTGTGCAATACACGATATCTAGGTAAAGAAAGAGGCAGGAGCAAGGTTCAAAACATTGATGCACCTGATACGTCGGTATGGGTGTATCGGGCGAATCGATATTTTTTTTAATTTTTTTCAAAACCGATTCAGAGGGGTCGGTTTATAGCTCCTCCACCCCCTGAACTGGTCAAACCCCCAATACACCCACTGTAGGGGTGTATCGGAGAGGTCCCAGAACGATACATATTGGCTGATACAGGCCGATACGTGTCAATACTTTGAACCTTGGGCGGGAGGGTGAACTCATTATTGGTGTACCGATAAATTACTTACCCACCTTCCAGGAGGGTATTAGGTACCTAGGTAACTGATACTCTCTAGTAGCTTGACTTACCATGAGACCCAATATAGTGGCATACAAACACAAGAATTGTGGTCAATTACCTATTTGACCAACTTAGCTCCCACTAAATACCAACAAAGGAATGGGGCCTTATTTTTTTTAATCCGTTATTCTTTCCTATCTTTTTCACTGTTGGTAGACAAAGGCAAATCCAAATCCAAACTTCTCTGACCACCACATTTCCCTCTGCCTCCCTCTCCCCCTCTTTTGTTCTTCTTCTTTTCTTCCTTTTTTTCCCTTTTCATCCTCCCCTCTTTGCTGCTCTAAGTCTGTAATAGGAAACAGAGATCGAACATGGCATAGAATAGGCCTTGTTAATCCAATCATTGCAACCGATCACCCCTTTTATTACTTTATCTTGAGAATGCCATCTTTTTTTTTTTTTTTTTGCTAGTTATAGTGCCATCTATTTAGTAAATCCATCCAGAATAGTTTGTCCAACTTCTACATCTTAACTCCAACCTACAGCCTGGTGCTATTCATATTTCGGTACTTCACCATTCCCTCAACTCCGGTCTTCATGCCTTAGCCCAATATGATGTAGCTCTCCCCTTACCTCACCATGGGTCGTCCCGATTTAATAACCATTATCACAGCATCTTGATGATAAAAACAAAGGAGAAAAGGTGGATTCTCATATCAACCTAAACAGCCAAAGCTTGATGGGGTAGTAGTGTAGGTGTGGATGGGGGGCCATGGATTACTGTTTGATGGCGACTATAGCAGTATTGATGGTGAGGTGGTAGAGTTGGGTCAATGCATTGGAGATTCAAACTAGTTTGATGCATTGGAGTTGCAGGGCTTTAATGACCGATGGAATAGAGGAAGAAACCTGAGAGAAAAAAGAAGAGAAACAGAGGACAAAAGCTTGGGCTGGGAACTCAAGCTTAACCCAACCCGAATCTGACTCTACTAATGCTATTGTATATAGGTATTATAGTCCAGCCACACACTATTAATCCATTTGTCTTTGTTGAGAAAATGCATTTGGCTTAGGGGTATTGTTGTCCTTTTTGTTATTTGTATTTTGGGCTCCCTTATAGGGACACAACTGCAATTTCTTCTTCTTCTTCCTACACTCGACAACTTGGTATCAGAGCGGAAAGAAATCTTGGACTAGGTTTCTCTATCAACTCCCAAACTCGAGAAGACTTGCTGGCATTAGACCGCCATCGGATGATGTTGCAGTTTGATGTCAGTAGTCCATACAGATACTAGCAACAACCCTTGAAACTGATATACTCTGTGGTCCCCTAATTTTAGGGTTATTTTGGTATGGTCCTTATCTTCATCTGATGTGTCTATGTTTTTCCCGGATTTTACAATAAGAAATTACAGAAAATTACTGGTTCGATGTTTAGATTTTTTCCTCCTTGTCTAAGTTCGGTGCATGCTTGAAACTTGTTGGTTTTGGTTCATTTGGCGTCCCTGAAGGTATGGGAAATGGTTCCACATTTTTATGACCTATAATCTTTCTTCGGGAGGTCTATTTTCCCTCATATATTGCCGCTAGTTCAGTTTTGGGCCTCCCACTGGACTCCAACTGAGTATTTCCCATTTTGTTTGTGGGTCTTGTATGCCTTGGCTGGCTGTTGGAGTGTTGTAGAACTATTAAAAGGCCTACCCAACTTAAATGGATGTGCCTAAGGAGTTACAAACTATTTTCAGAATGCTTTCGGGTAATGCCGATGTCTCTAATAGTATGATAACCATTGTAAAACTTGATGGAACCAACTTCCTAGAGTTTGTCTCAATCAGCCAAGCTTACTATCAGAGGTAGGGGTAAGCTAGAATTTATTACTGATAGAGAGGTGAAGCCAAAAGCTGATGACCCCAAACTTTACAACTTGAGTCTACCAACTCTGAAGAGAAGCTTGTAATATGCGTCAGGAGGAGAGGACTATAGCCATGTATTTCTCTTCTTTGTAGTCTCTATGGGAAAAAATAAACCATTTGGAGAACTTGGAATGGAAGAATGCTAAGGACGGTGAGCAATATCAGAAGTATGTTGAGAAGAATCGAGTGTTTGACTTCTTCGTTGGATTGAATGGTGAGTATGATTTTATTCAATAGTATATTTTGAGTGCAAATATTGTTACTCTTGCTACTGCATAGTCCTTGGTGTAGGGAGGGGAGAGTAGAAAGGTTGCTATGATGTAAACCTTAGTGATAGATCATTCTGCCTACATGTCTTCAAGGTCCAAGCTGAGTGCAAATAGATAGGATACTAATGAAAAGCATGATGATGTGGCATGTGATTATTGCAAGAGGCCAAGACATATGAAGGATAAGTGTTGGAATTGAATCCCCATTTGAAGCCTAACAAGTTTAAAACAACAAAGAAGGGTAATGCTCATCTTGTTATAGTTGGATTTGGTTGCCCCCCTAATGTATAGGCTCTGACACATGGTTCCTCTAATGTGATGGAGAAGCTCATGATTCTATTGATTTAGATTGAGAAGTCTGGGCCCTTTGTTTTTACTGGTTCTAGTAATCATTCCAATGCTTTTGCAAAAATAGATACTGCACTTGTTAATCTTCTCCTACTAGCTCTTAAATTGTAGACTCTGGAGCTGGTGCACATATGATTGGTATGCCTCCCACTTTACCTCTTATAAATTGGCTCTAGGGGAAGGAGAAATTACTATAGCTGATGGATCTTAAACCCCAATCTCTGGTCTAGGGGAAGTTAAACTTACTCATGATCTTTCCTTGAGCTCTGTCATTCATGTTCCCCAAATTGTACAAGAATATTTTATCTATTAGCACTCTTAACAAATCCCATAATTATTTAGTGACATTTTCCCCTTCTTGTTGTGTTTTTCAGGACTTGAGAATGGGGAGGATGATTAGAACTGGACATGAAGCCGATGGAGTTTACCTTTTTAATCAAACCTTTGAGCAAGGATTATTGTGCCAGATTGAGTCATGCCAAGATGAAAATTTGAGATTTTGAAGTTGTGGCATTGTCGCCTCAGTCATGTGTCTTTTAAGTCCATTAAGTTTTTGTTTCCAAATTTATGCCAGTCTATGTCTAATTTGGGTATGCAATGTGAAGTCTGTCATCTCTCAAAACAAAGTAGAACTATGTATCCTGCAAGTAATAAAATGAGTGATGTTGCTTTCAACTTGATACACAGATGTTTGGTGCCCATACTCTATTCCATGTATGGGTACTTATAAATATTTTATACTATTCATTGATGATTACTCTAGATATACTTGGCTATACTTGATGAAGAGTAGAGACGAAGTTCCATCCATTGTTCAAAACATTTTCAAGATGGTGAAAACATAATTTGAAAAGTACATCAAGATAATAAGGTCTGACAGTGCTATGGAGTATTTTGAAAAGCATATGTGATTATTTTTTAAAGAAAATGGAGCAATTCATCAAAGCGCACGTTCTCATACTTCTCAACAAAATAGTGTAAAGAGAAAAAAAAACAAACATGTTGAAGTGACTAGAGGCCTAATCTTCTAAATGAATGTACCAACTCAATTATGGGGAGATGCAGTTGAAGCAGCAGCGTATCTCATTAGTAAACTTTCTTCACGATCCCTTTCTCTTCAATCCCCTCATCAACTTCTGTTTCCTAAGAATCCTATTTTCAGTATGCCTTTCAATGTCTTTGGTCATAGCTGTTTTGTTCATGACATGAATCCTTTTCACCTAAAACTTGACCCTAAATCTACCAAATGCATATTTTTGGGCTACTCTCCAGTCCAAAAGGAGTACAAGCAAGTAAGTCTGTCACTCTTCTCCCTACAACATTGATCGAGTCAAGGCCAAAATCTCAATCAGAATGCATTGATCGAATAACTTTGCAATTAAACATTGTGACTGTTTGAAAGTAGTTAACAGTTAATGATTGACTGTTAACTTTGAATTGTGCCACTTGATCACACCCGATCGAATCGTAACCGTTGATCTCATCAACGGTGATCAATGGTCAGCAATGCACCAAAACCAAAGCCACCCTTCGCGAGCCACGCGGGTGCACGTGAAGCGCGTCTCATTGCGCCCCACACATGCGTGCGCGCACGTTGTGCGGTATCAGACCCCCATACTCAGCTCCTATTAAAACACTGAAAACAAAGCTTATAATTTTCTAATGTGGGACAAATTCAAAACTGGGTTTTGCAAGAGAAAAGCTAATTTTTCAATCAAGTGTGTAGGTGCAATTTCTCATGTAATTGACCAATCAAACCCATTGGATTTAATCTCTTATGAGATTAAAATCCAACAATTTCCTCTTCAGATGTCATCTTCCATGTATTAGAATTAGTGCAAAGAACTGGTTAATAAAGAAAATTAGATGACACATGAAGGGTATTTTTGCCTTTTTACATGTCATTTTTAGGTATTGAATTGACACATTTTAAAGTTTGAGGACCAAAGTGAGACTAGATCCAAAGTATAGGGTATTAACTTGCAATTTTTCCCTAAATGTTTTATATTTTTCAAAATTTTTTAATTTTTTATTTAGCAAAAAAGTGAAAATATTTAACAAGGAAGAAAAAAATGGATTAAGCCCATGGCCTGGGTTAGCCTAGGCCCATAGCCTGACACAGGCTCGCCTAGGCCTACGTGATGAGACAATATGGCCTGCAAAATTGCAAGAGTTAGATGCCAACTTGAAAAAAAAGGAAAAGTTCAAGGCTTAATTCATTGCTAAGTACATGTCCATTAGTAGGGTGCTCAACCTTTATGGAATGAGTGACCATTAGTGGTGTTCACGGGTCAGGTTGGGTCGGTTTGAGTCATTTTTTCAACTGACCCAACCCAGTCGGTTTGATCATTGACTAAACCGAAACCAACTGATGCTGAAGCAAAACCGACCCAAACATGAAGGGTCATTTTGGGTCGATTTATCGGTTTAGTTGGTTTTTACATATGTTTTAAACTAAATTATCTATATCTAAATATCTATTTATATTTAAGTTTATTTCTTTTTAGTTTTTATGAAAAACCAAAATATATATTTAAATCGATTAATTTTTTATGCAAAACTGATTTTTTTGTCAATATATATTTAAATTATACAAAACTGAAATAAATATTGTACCATTGTATTATATTTGTATTGGTTTTGTGTTTTTAGTTTTTGTCATAAATAACCATTTTTTTAAGTTCAAACAAAACACAAATAAATATATCAACATTTAACATATAGGGTAGGGACTAATTAATAATTACTTAAAAATATAGGATCGATTCGGTTCAGTTTGGCTTCGATTTTCACACATGAAAACCGAAACCAAACCCAATTGTCGGTTTATTTTTTCATACAAACCAAAACCGACTAGTGATTTTGAAAAACCGTCCAACTCGGGTTGGGTCGGGCTAGCTTGATCAGTTTGACATTTAATGTGAACACCCATAGTGACCATTATAGTCACACATTGGGAATACTAGCTCTCTACACATGAAACACACTAGCATTTCACTCATTGTGGGCTCCATGAAGCTCATGGCCGGCTCAAAAGGGTTTGGAGTCACCACCCATTTTTTAGAGTAAATGGGCCCTCATTTTCAGTTGTGAAAAATATCGATCTGAGTCTTTGATAGTGACTCCGTTTTCCTTTGGAAAGGCACACAACTAAGAGATTTCGGGTCCCAAGGATTGGGAGAGGGAAGGTATTAGGCACCCCTCTCTCCAAGTTGCTGTAATAGCCCGATACGGGAATTATTCAGACTCAGCTTTTTTCGGGGAAAAACAGAAATGGTTGCAAGAATTTCTTAGATCTGGAGGAACATGCTTTCAACTTCTCCTATGACTGATTTTGAGGTGATGTTATCGAGTCTTAGGTATTGATTTCCCTAAGACCCTCGCCTTTCTGCCTCTACTCTCAGTCAAGAAGGAATTGCAAGCCAAGTTTCTCTAACATTTTAGAACCTCAAGCAACCCAGAAAAACTAAAAAAGAGACACCTTTTTGTATGTACCTTGTTGAAAAATTTCCATCCATGGTTCAAAGTATCGAAATTCGTATTGATACTTTGAACCTTGTTTCCAGCAACTAAAAGGAATTCAAACTAAACTTGAGTAAGGCACAGAACTAAGTTGAGCTTTTTGGTGTTAAGTTTGGAAGACAGGAGATGAGGCTTCAGCTTGGCTTTAGGGACTTTGGGATTTTAAGTAGAACAAGTGGGTTACAGAAGTTGGAAAATTGCCCTCTTCCCCTCTTCTTTTTTTTGGAGCCTTTATTAGGTTTCCTTTCCTCCCTCTCTTCCGTCCCCTCGGCCCTTCCTTTGAGCTCGAATTAGATCATTATTTGTAGAGAAAGGGAGGGTGGTCAAGTCTGAATTCGTTCAAGTATAGGGCCTAGGATTTAGTAGAGGTTTTACACACAAATAGGCCAAGATTCTTCAAAGAAATAAGTGCCCAGCCAAACTTACCTGTTTGGTGAAACATTTTTTTTTTCAATTTGGGAGTGGTTTTCACAGGTTTTGTGTGTTCAATGAGAGCTTGGGGAGTGTCAGACGTTGCAGTCTCGTATTTGGGACTGTCAATGGTAGAAAATGTAAATTTGATGAACTTTTAAAAGCTATTTTATCTTTTTTGGGTCTTAAGTAGGGGTTTGTTTGGTATTTTGAGCTTTTTGGGTCTATTAGGCCTTGTTTGATTGGTCAAGGTGTTCTAATGGGTCAAGAATGAGTTTGACATAGTCACACCCTTTTGAGACTTCAGGTTGAAATAGATGACATGGCAATTTGATCTAGTGTATTGAAATGGTATATTTTTAGTTTAACGGTTAAATGAATGAGTTTGATCATGAAATTTGGCGTGCTGGGGTTTTTTGGGTCTCAAAACATAGTGGTGAGGTCTGATCGGACAAATGGGGTTGAAATGATGGAGATCTATGGTTGACAAGTTCGGATTTACACGATTTGTTGAAATAGAATCTTTGTTTGATGAAGGGACAAATGAAGAAATTTTGGGATGAAATTTAGTGGGTTGGCACTTTTGATCATCTTGAATCTAATGGAAGTGATGGGCTTTTGATCAGGGGTGCAGATTGATTGATTTAGTTCAGATCATGGTCTTAGCTTATGGAATTTTACTTTTTCAACGGTCAAAAGGAGGTGTTTGGTTGTAAGATTTGACATGCTAGGGTTTTCTGGGTCTCCGAACACAATGGTAAGGTCTGATTTGTCATGTGAGGTTGTGATGATGAATGGAAGGCTCTAATTAATGAGATTTGTTGGAATATGATCTAGGCTTGATGGGGGGTTAAATGAGAGAATTTTGAGCTACAATTTGGTAGATAGGCATGGATTAGGGTGAGGAGTCAAGTGGATGGTTCTGAACTAAGAAAAATATGGTTGATCTTGGTAATCATTCAGGGCCATCCAAATGGGATCTTGATGTTTTTGCGGTTGGTTGTTGAATATTCATGGTGGAACTCGCTAGTTGATTATTTCCTAGTGATCTTGGGGTGATGGATATGTTGGATTTGATTTTGGAGGAGTTGGAATTTGGATATCACATATATCAAGGCTGTTAGAAAGGAAGTCAGTGTGATGAATGGTAGATCTTTAGAGTTTAGTCATGAAAATTGATGAGTAACTAAGTTATAGTTTTTTTCAAGTCTGGGGATGATGTCTGATCAAGGTTCTTGTTTGTCTTGTGAATTGTGTGTAAGAGGTTTTTTTTTTCAGGTTTCGAAAGTCTCAAGTTGGTCAGGTTGTGTTTCAAGCTTTTGGAGTGCAAAAGGGGAGTATAAAGAGGTAGGGTAAAGGGACCGAGCAAAAATTGGGTGCTAATAGCTGCCCCTCTTTGTTGAAGGTAGCAAGCTGTCGAACAACAAAGAAAAAGCACATGAAGATTTTTGTGAGGGCTAAGAGTTTGGAGGAGGAGATTTTATTGCTGGAATTTCAGTCAAGGTTGAAGTTTATGGAAAGTGTTGTACCGCCCCAAGCCTTGGAAGGCAATTGCAACTGTTAAACAAATATGAGAGAAACATAGTGGTGTCATCCCAGAAATAGCTAGGATTAGTTGATGACTGGTTTTTTTTTATGTTTGCCTGCATATGTTTTGAAGGATTCGATATTTTTTTAGTATAGGGTGAAGCTTGTTCAGTTTTTTTTTTATTAATGGACTTTGGCTTTTGATTGGCTATTTGATTTGAATATTTTATGGTTTTTGAATTTTTATGGGTTTTGATTTTTGAGAATATTTGATTTTTACGGGTTTTATTTGATTTAAATATTTGATGGGCTATGGCTTTTGATAAGCTATTTGATTTGAATATTTGATGGTTTTTGACTTTTGATTTGAATTTTTATTTGTTTTGATTTTTGAAAATATTTTATTTTTTATGGGCTTTATTTGATTTAAATATTTGATGGACTTTGGCTCTTCATTTTGATTTTTGAAATTGGCTATTTGATTTGAATTTTTTATGGTTTTTGAATTTTTATGGGTTTTGATTTTTGAAAATATTTGATTTTTATGGGTTTGATTTGATTTAAATATTCAATGGTCTTTGGATTTTGATTAGATATTTGATTTGGATATTTGATGGTTTTTTACCTTTGATTTGAACTTTTATGGGTTTTGATTTTTGAAAATAATTGATTTTTTATGGGTTTTATTTTATTTGAATATTTGATGGACTTTGGCTTTTGATTGGTTATTTGATTTGAATATTTAATGGTTTTTGACCTTTTACTTGGATTTTTATGGCTTTTTATTTTTGAATTTGATTTGAATATTTGATGAATTTTGGCTTTTGGTTATTTGATCTGAATATTTGATGGTTTTTTACCTTTGATAGATTTTGGATTTTGATTTAAAATTTTTTATGGATGTTTACCAACTTAATATGGATTTTGATTTTTTTTATTTGAGTTTTTACGGGTTTTGATTTTTGAATTCAGTTATTTAAAATGTTTGATGGAAGTTTATGGGTTTTGATTTTCCCTTTTTTTTAGTTCGTTTTGATTTTACAAAACATTTGATGGATGTTTAATATGGATTTTGTTTTGGGTTTTTACGGGTTTTGATTTTTGAAAGGATTTTGATTTTGTTTTTTTTATGTATGTTGATTTTTCTGGAATGGATTTTGATTTCTGTTTTGGGTTTTTTACAGGTTTTGATTTTGAACAGTTTTGGGTTTTTTATAGGTTTCGATTTTTGAAATTAGTTGTTTGATTTTGAGTGTTTATTATTTGAGTTTTTACAGGTTTTGATTTTTGAAAATATTTGATGAAAGTTTAGTATGGATTTTAATTTTTTTTTCAGGTTTTGATTTTTGATGTTTGATGTTGGAATCATTTTGAAAACTTAACAAAGGTCCTGTGATTGCTATAGCGTGTGTTGTAATTCAGGCGACGAAAACTGTGTCATGTAAAGTGTACGGTGTTAAAGTAAGTCCAATGCCCCCAGCAACGATCTAGATTTCACAAAAGGTGGTTTGAGGATAAGGTGGTTTGGTCATAACTTATCAAGCTTTCTGTGCTTCTGGACATACTGCCACGCATCAGGTGAAAAAGATCTATGAATTCTACAATTGATCGATTGTATCTCACATGAGATTTTCTTCTTTTTTTTTCCTTTTTGGATTAGGCCAAGTGATTGCTTTTGATTGACTCCAAGATTTTACATGAAGGCAAGCCACACAAGATGATAAATTTTGATGGTAATAGATTATGATAAATTTGGATGGGTATTTGAATATGCTCAAAGGTGAAGTGCACAAAGCGAGAAATTTTGATGATTTTTTATGGGTAATCGATTATGCCCAAAGGCAGATCGCACAAAGTAAGAGATTTTGATGATATTCGATGGGTATTCGATTATGCCTAAAGGCGGATCGCATAAAGCAAGAAATTTTGATGATATTTGATGGTATTTGATTATGTCCAAAGGTGGATCAAACAAAGTGAGAAATTTCAATGATATTTGATGGATATTCGATTATGCCCGAAGGCAAATTGCACAAAACAAGAGATTTCGATGATTTTCGATAAATATACGATTATGTTCGAAAGTGGATTGTACAAAGCAAAAGATTTTGATGACTTTTTATGGATATTCGATTATGCCCAAAGGCGAATTACACAAAGAAAGAGAAATTTTGATAATATTTTATGGGTATTTGGTTTTGATGATTTTCGATTTCGATTATGCCCGAAGTCGTATCATACAAAGTGAGAGATTTCAATGATATTTGATGGGTATTTGATTATGCCCGAAGGCAGATTGCATAAAATAAGAGATTTCGATGATATTTGATGGGTAATCGATTATGCTCGAAGGTAGATTGCACAAAGTAAGAGATTTTGATGATTTTTTATGGATATTCGATTATGTTCGAAGGCAGATTGCACAAAGCAAGAGATTTTGATGATATTTGATTTTAATTTTGATGATTTTCAATGAGTATTGATTATGCCGAAGGTGGATTGCACAAAACAAGAGATTTCGATGATTTTTTATGGGTATTTGATTGTGCCCGAAGGCGGATTGCACGAAGCAAGAGATTTCAATGATATTTGATTTCGATTTTGATGAATTTCAATGGGAGAAAGTTGGATGATTAATTACTTTTGGATTTGGACAACTTAAATGAAAGCAACTTGCACAGGACTATAAAAAAAAAAGGTGGCTTTGGATTTAGATAGATGGTGCATGCCAAAATTTTGGATTTAATGAAAGGTTTTTGGATGGTTGGGGTGAAAGAATTTGGATTTTTTGAAAAACTTTTGGATGATTTGAAAACAAATTTTTGGGTGCTTTATATGCAAGAAAAAAATAGGATGTTATGTGATGATGCAAGACCTTTTTTTTTTTGCCATAAGAGACTTTGATGCCATGAAAGACTTTAATGCCATGAGAGACTTTGATGCCACGAGGGACTTTGATGCCACAAGAGACTTTAGTGCCATGAGGGACTTTGGTGTCACGAGGGACTTTGGTGCCACAAAGGACTTTGATACCATGAGAGACTTTGGTGCCACGAGGGACTTTGATGGCACGAGGGACTTTAATGCTATGAAGGACTTTAAAACAGATTCGATGATCAAACAGTTTTTATGCCATAGTGCAAGAAATGATATGCCCATCTGGAAGCAAGATAAACAGGTGAGGAACCTTTTCTTCTTTTCTTGTGATGATTGGCCATTTTGGATCATTTGGGCTGGAGAAAAGGATAATGCGTATGATGCCGGATGGAAAATGATGACAAGAGGTTGACAAAGATTAGATGAAAGTGATAGCTTACTTCTGACAAAACAATGACACTCAAAAGAATATGCTTACCCTTAATGTGGTGTGAGATTTGATGAAAATAACACTGTTGGTTTCAGAGATATGTGTCTTAGAAATGTCAAATACCAATTGGAATTTCACTTCAGGAAAACGTTCAAGCAAGAGGTAATTGCCCCATCAAATAGAGGTTGACTCTTCACAATTTTGCTGAACTGAACTTCTTGTGCCTTGATATGCTAGCCCCGAGTTTGGAATGCACTTTTTTGTTCTGCCCTTTTTGCCCCTAGTTTAGTGTTTCTAGGTCCTTCTTCTTCTTCTTCTTCTTCTTCTTTTTACTTGGGGGGCCTACACTTGATCCTGTCATTGTTAGCAAAAAAGGTGTGCCTGAGGTCAGTTTGCTAATCTCTCAAAGATTGAGGAGGTCTTATTAGATGGGATGTGATGGAGCACAATCCGGTCGGTCCTAGCTGTCAACAATCTTGCCTCTAACTGGAGCAAAAAGTGCTTGAAACGGGAAAAAAAGAGAGTAGTCTCCGGGGAGGAACCCGGTGAGAGTGCTCCGAAGCTCAAGTTAGTATTTTCTCAAAGGCAAGACGAAAAACCAGATGGCGCAAAGTTATCACGTACCTCCACTCTTGGGGGGAAGAGGGCCTTTTATAACCACTTCGCGCACTCACTCCCAAGCTCCTGTCAGGTCGGGTATCATTACCTTTGCACTTCTGCCAGTTCGGGTGTCATCACCTCTACTAGGGCAGACAACTGCCACTGCTCTCTTTGTCGGAGCTGTCTCTGTAACTGGATGTGGCGGTGATAGGTGGCCATTGAAGTGCAACTGTCAAGCGTCAAATCCTAAGTCAGTTAGGCGCGCCGCCTCAGGATACGGTCTCCTTTGGTGTCAGGTACGGTTGTTCAGTTCGGTGGCCTAGAGACGAAGTGCCGGAGTGATGTGCGAGGTGAAGTCTTGAGTTCGGATAGAAGTGTGGCTTGAACTGCCCTGTGGTGGGCCAGTTCGGGTTGTTGCCATTTGCGCTCCTCGTAAGGCTCGAGGTCAAAGGGAGAGTTTGGGCTCCTTTTGGGGAGCTCGGTCCGCTGACTCCTCCTATCGGAGCTCTCGCCTTGAGCACACTGCCGTGCTACGCTGTCACTCCTGTCAGGTCACGCTCGGTTATTCCCATGTGTTGGGTGGCCAAGAGGTCAGGCCAAATCTTCCTCCATCAATTGCCCCCCACTCCTCACGCTAAGGGTCTTGCCCTAGTGCGGGGAGTTCATGAGGTAACGGGTGGATTTGACTCATACTTCAAACCGGTTGACTGATGGCGTGAAGTGTGCATACGTCAGGAGATTTTCGGATTCCTCGAGCGCCAAAAAGTCAGAAAACATGCCAATCCGTCTTTAAATGCTAGGTGACGTGATGGCGGGCATTATTTCAAATTCAAAAAATGTGTCACTACTGCCTTCAATGCTGGGAGACGTGTACCGGTGCCGCTTCGGTTTCCAAAGATATGCGGTCAGTCACGTCTCGGTCTTAAGAGGTGTGCGGTCAGCTTGATCGTGAGCCATTGGATTTGCCTCGATCAGAGCCGTCGGTTTTCGGTCACTGTGGGTATAAATAGCAGGGACCCCCAGTCGCTTTCCATCGCCATTCTCCTGTGTACGCTTCTTGAGCTCGCGTCCAAGTTTCAGCTCGCATCAACCTTCCGTAGTCCGTTAGCTTTTTCCGGGTGAGCCAGTATTTTCTTCCTGGTTTTCCTTTCCTCCCGATGTCTAGCTCGGACAGCTTAGACAGCTTCTTGAGGGGGTCAGATGCAGGTTCGACGAACCGAGCTGCAGCCCCCGACAGCCTTAGTGAGCCCAAGGTAGAGCTTGAGGAAGAGTTTGAACCCGTAGGCCGAGTCGCCTCGGGTAGTTTGGCGTCCTCCTCCCGTTGAGGTCGGACGTTAGACAAGTTTGGGTCCTCAACCATGACACCTGAGGGGCTTTACTCCCTTATCACCCAGTTCAACCTGCCCGGGGAGTATACTTACTTTATACCCTCGGGCGACTTCCCTTGGGAACATGGTCTGGACGAGATCGTGATATTCCGGGAGCAGATCGTCACCGGGCTGCGCCTACCTTTCCACCCTCTTATCGTCGAGGTTATGAACCACTTTGGTGTCACCATCGGTCAGCTCCACCCAAACTCTATCTGCAGTTTGGTTGGGACTATCTCCCCCTTTTTCGAACACATTCTGCCTTTAGACCTAGAGGTCTTCTCTTTTATTCTCATGCTTAAGAAGCAAGCGGGTTCCCTTCCCAGGCATAAGCGGGCATACTACCTGTATCCTCGCCCAGGGTTCAAGCTTTTACATGATCTTCCCAACAAGGTCCCGGCGTGAAAACGGGACTACTTCGTGGTACGAAGTGCAACGGGGTGGCCGTTCCAAACTGGGTGGGGGTTGGCTGCCCCCGACCCCGGTGCTACGCTAGATAGGGAGACGGCAAAGGGCCTCCGGGACTGGGCCCGGCTCAGGCTAAAATGTCACCATTATCTGACGGAGGCCAAGCTCATCCAGGCCGGCCTGAGTTTGAGTAGGTTCCTTGCTCAGATGCTTGCCTTTGTTTTCCATTCTTTCATTTTCTTGATGTCAAGCTCTTTTTACAGGTATGATGGACGCAGAAAATACTCGCAGTGGGAACCTGTTTTATGCTATGAAGAGGAGGAAGCGAGTTGCCAAACGGGCTCGTGTCGAACCGCCCCAAGATGTGGAGCCCGAGGTACCGAGCTCTCCGCCAATGTATCCGCCCAGGGAGCCCGAGATGGCCTCTCCAGTACAAGAAGCGACAGGGGCCCCTTACACCGAGGTTGCTTATATGGGGGCTCCTTACGCTGAGGCTGCTTATACCCGGGCTGGGCCTTTAGGCTCGGGAGGCCAAGGTGAGTTCAGGAGCGTCTTGTCGCTGAACCACGCTCTTCAAAAAAGTAGGGAGGTCGTTTACCCTAAGGAGGTCGCGGCATGGGCCGAGCTCCCTTTGAACCACGTAGTCGGGCGTGCTGCCTCTTATGCCATGGTGGTAAGTCACCGACTTCTTATCGGGCTCCTTGTCATTACCTTTCTCGCTATTACTCTTTTAACATTGTCGTTATTTTTACTTTTGGTAGGTGAACTCCTCCATCCATGCTTTAGTGGCCCAAGTGGAAAGGAGCTCAAGGCGGGCACGAGCTGCCGAAGAGGTTTCCCGCGCTACCGAAGCGGCTTCTTGCACTGCATACGCCAGGCTAGCAAGGTCTCAGAGAGACACCAAGGCCATGGGAGTGGTGGTGAAGCACATGGCGGACCTGAGGCTGGACTTGTAGCATCAGGTCGAATACCTTCAGAAGGATATTAGGGAGAGGACTGAGATCTTTTCTTAGGGCATCGAGGATGCCAAGAAGAAGGTCATTGATGACTATATCGCCTCGTTGCGCTTTAACGACCCGATGGTGAACTCGTACAAGAGTGGTTTTAAACTGAGCCGGTGGATGATCATGAACACGTACCCCAAGCTCGACATCAGCGCCATAACCACTTCGTGCATTACTTAGGAGATGGCCAACGTGGCCAACGGTGAACCAGATTCTGAGGACGAGGCAGGACCCTCGGGTATCGTTGAAGTGCCTTCCGAGGGTGAGGAAGATGTACCTCCAGGCCTGTGAACTCGCTTTTGTTGTTTTTTTTTTTTAATGTAGACAGAGTATGCTATAATGAAATGTTCTCCTTTTGGTTAAGTGTTGTTCTATCACCCTCTATTTTTTCCGAACTGACTATATTGTCGAACTGACTATATGCCTCTGATGATGAGATGTCAAGGTCCTTATTAACTCACTGTTAGCACTTTGCCTGTCAGCTTGGTGTTAGCATTTTGCCTTTGCTTGCCCATGCCGAAGAGGTGACTAAGTCTTATGGTGTCGAGGTCCTTGTTAGCTCGGCATTCTGGCCCTCAGGCTCTAGTAGCGACTCCTAGTCCACTTCACTTGGTGATTTATAGGTAGTATCATCTTAAGTTGACGACGTTCCACGCTCGGGGTACTTGTTTGCCCTCTAGGGTTTCGAGTTCGTATGCTCCCCCGAGTGTTCTCTTTAATCGGTAGGGTCCTTCCCAGTTCGGTTTGAGTTTGCCAACGCCAGGCTCAGGAGCCATGATCTTACGAAGGACCAGGTCGCCGACGTGAAAGTTTCACTTTTTTACTCTGGCATTATAGTACCGAGCTACACTTTGCTGGTAAGCTGCAGTCCGGATGTACGCGAGATCTCTTACCTTGTCGAGTAGATCAAGGTTGGTACATAGCTCGTCTTCGTTTGTCTGATCGTCATATGCTTCTAGTCGCAGTGTGGGTACTTCGATCTCCACCGGTAATACTGCTTCGGTGTCGTAGGTGAGGTTAAAGGGGGTCTCCCTCGTGGCGGTTATATCCGTAGTTCGGTGGGCCCATAGAACACTGGGTAGCTCATCCGCCCTCAGCCCTTTAGCTCGGTCTAGTCCCGCTTTCAGCTCGTGGAGGATATCTCCAATCATGACTTCTGCTTGCTCGTTGCTTGCGGGTGCATGACCGATGTGAAATTCTACCGAATCCCCATACCTTGGAACCATTCCAGAAATTTGATGTCCTCGAACTGCTTTCCATTGTAGGAGATCAGTACCCGAGGTAACCCGAAGCGGCATACTATGTTCTTCCAAAAGAAGTTCTGGACGTTTTGATCTGTGATTATCGCGAGAGGTTCGGCTTCTACCCACTTTGTGAAGTAATCCACCACCACTACTAGGAACTTCCTCCCACCTGTTGCTGGCGGGAATGGTCCTAGTAGGTCGATGCCCCATTGTGCAAAGGAACACAGAGTAGTGAGGTACTTGAGGTCAACGGCAGGCTGATGGTGGATATTGGCGTGCCTCTGGAACTTGTCGCATTTTCTAACGAGCTCGATGACCTCAGCCTTCATCGTTGGCCAATAGTACCCTTGTCAAAGTCCCTTCTGGGCGAGGGCCCTGCCCCCCAAGTGTCCGTCGCACAAAGTGTCGCGGAGTACAAGCTCGGCTTCGGCAGGTCGCAAGCAACACAGGTAGGGGAGCGTGTAGGATCGTCGGTATAGTCGTTCGTCTATTATGACATATTTGGCTACCTGGCGTTGCACCCTTCTGGCTGCATTGCGATCTGCAAGGAGGGTCCCGTCTAGCAAGAAGTTCGTGAATGGGTTGATCTAGCTCGGCTCTGCTTCAAAGACGGAAGCGACCTCCTCTGCCCCCCCCCCCCCCCCGAGAATGCTAGGCTGAGGTAAGTCCTCTATGTACACGGTTCTCATGGCATTGTGATTGGTGTTGGCTAACTGGGACAGGGCGTCAGCCTCAGTGTTCTCTGACCTCGGGATTTGCTTGATGAAGTGTGACTGGAAGTTGAGTAGAGCCTCCTTTACCTTTGCCAAGTAGGTGATCATAGTTAGCTCGCGTGTTTCGTATTCGCCCGTAACCTAGTTGACCACAAGCTGGGAATCGCTACAGACAACTATGTGTTTCACTCTTACCGCTTGCACTAGGGCCGGCCCGGCTATCAATGCCTCATACTCCGCCGCGTTGTTGGATGCCACAAACTCAAAGCGTAGCGCGTATTCCAATTTTGTGCCACCCGGGCCACGCAGGACTATTCCAGCCCGGCTACCCTGTTGGTTCGAGGAGCCATCTACGTGAAGGATCTAGGGCTCCTCATCCCAGTTAGCGTTTGGCCTAATTAGGAGAGATGCCACCCTGGCTACTACCTCACGGGATTCAGACTCTATTGGCCTGGGAGCTCCGGGCTCACCAGAACTGGGGATCTCGGGCTCAACCAGCCTGGGGACTTCGGAGCTGAACGTGCACTCGGCGATGAAATCGGCTAAGGCTTGGGCCTTAATAGCAGTTCGTGGCTTATACTGGAGGTCGTACTCGCTGAGCTCGATGGCCCACTTCGTCAGCCGACTGAAAACCTCGGGCTTGAGTAAGACTTGCCTCAGAAGTTTGTTAATCAAGACGATGGCAGTGTGAGCCTGGAAATATGGGCAGAGTTTCCGAGCTGCAATTATCAATGCGTATGCCAACTTTTCTATCTGCTGGTATCTCGTCTCTGCTCCCTGCAAAATTTTTCCGAGAGGTTCAGTTCTAAGGCATCGCCCTCCTCGAGCCTGGTTAAGACCGGCACACTAGCAAGGTATTTCTTTAGCTCGTCGAGCGCGAGCTGGTAGTCTTGGGTTCATTCGAACCCTTTGCCTTTAATTGCCTTAAAGAAAGGCAGGCAGCAGTCTACCGATTTGGACATAAAGCGGCCCAGGGCGGCTATGCGGCCATTTAACCTTTGGACCTCCTTCAATTTCCTGGGCGGTCTCATGTCTATGATTGCCTTAATCTTGTCCGGGTTGGCCTCAATGCCACACCGGTTAACGATGTGCCCTAGGAACTTGCCTGAAGTGACATCGAATATACATTTGTTTGGATTTAGTCTATTGTTGAATTGTCTCAGGATTTGCAATACAGAACACAAATCGTGTATTAATTCGTGCGAGAATTGTTTCTTGACGACCATGTCGTCTACATAGCACTCTATCTTTGTGCCAATTAAGGGTTGAAACAACTTATTCACAAGCCTTTGAAAGGTTGCCCCAGTGTTTTTTAATTCGAAGGGCATAACCTTGTAACAGTATAGGCCGAACTCTGTGATTAATGAGGTCTTTTCCTCCTCGGCCGAATCCATTCTGATTTGGTTGTAGCCCGAATAGGCATCTAGGAAGCTCAGCAACTCGTGCCCCGAGGTCGCGTCTAACCAAGCGGTCGATTCTGGGTAGTGGGATGCAGTCTTTTGGGCAGGCCCAGTTCAGGTCGGTGTAGTCGACGCACATTCGCCACTTTCCGTTGGCCTTCTTTACCAGAACGGGGTTGGCTACCTAGCTCGGGTAATGGACTTCTCTCACAAAGTCGGCTACGAGAAGCTTCGCGACCTCCTCGTCGACTGCTTTCCATCACTCTGGGGCTAGGTTGTGTTTCTTCTGTCTAACAAGCCTAACTTCAAGGTCGGTATTAATTTTGTGAGTTATAAGGTTGGGTCAATACCGGGCATATCGGCCGTGGACCATGCAAAAATATCTAAATTTTGAGGTAAGAAACTTACCAATTCGGATCGTAGAGATTTCTGGACGGAAGCACTGATCTGTAGTGTTTAAGCTTGGTCCGCAGATGAAGTTGGGATCGCGACCGTTTTTTTTGTGGGCGCAACTCGTTCTTCGCCTTGCTCCGTAGGCCACTCCAGTTTGAGGTCGTCGGCCACCTTGGTTTTTCCCTTCAGGGCGGCAACATAGCACTTGTGGGACTCGAGTTGGTCGCCCTGCGCTACTCCCACACTGAAGTCTGTAGGAAACTTCATTGCCAAGTAGTAGGTGGAGACCACTGCCCGTAAAACATGAGTGATTGGCCGCCCTATTATGGCATTGTCTGGGGAGGGGGTCGCGACTACCAGGAAATCGTGGTTGAGTCTGACCGTACAGGGCCTTGTGCCGACTTCCACAGTTACTGTCACTTTCTCAAGGGGCCTAACTTCCTCTCGCTGAATCTCACCAGAGGAATGTTTGTGGACTTCAACTCGCTTCCCCGTAACTGAAGCTGGTCAAACACCGACTTGAAGATAATGTCCACCGAGCTGCCTGAGTCAACAAGCACGCGCCTGACTTCGAAGTCGTTGATCCTTAGTTTTATGACAAGCACATCATCGTGGGGGTAGTGGACCCCACGTGCATCGTCTTCCATGAAGAAAATCGGTTCCTCCGTCTTCAGCCTCTTCGGAGGGTTCTGCTCTTCTCGGGTAGCTTCCTGAACTGATGCCTGGGCCACTACCAAAGTACAACCCGCTACTACCGAACCTCCAACTATCACGTGGATGGTTCCCCGAACTGGCCTCTCTTCCGAAGGCTGTCTTTGGAACTGTTCGACTGGCCTACTACTGGACTCGGGAGCATCCTTGTCGTGCTCCCCTTGCCAACCTGTCTTATTATTATTATTATTATTATTATTATTATTATTATTATTATTATTATTATTATTTTGTTGTTGTTGTTGTTGTTGTTGTTGTTGTTGTTGTTGTTGTTGTTGTTGTTGTTGTACAAAATTTCTTAAGTACCCGAGACGGATGAGTTCCTCTATCTCGTCGCGGAGATTATTACAATGTTCGGTACTATGATCGTGGTCTCTATGGAAACTGTAGCTCGATGGGCCTGGACTGCTGGAGGTAGTCCGCGGCTAAAGCGCTGAACCAATTTTTGATGTGTAGGGGCCCGTCCTGAGAACAACGAGGTGATGCTGACTTGATGGATCGAGTTCCTGGTCTGCCGGCGCATGGCGAGGCTGGGGCAGCTGCTCTCTCTCTCTCTTGCTAAAGGTTGAGTCCTGGCTTCTAGAGGGCCTCCGAGCCTGGGAGGCCCGAGCTTGGGAATCCTAGTGGGGGCGCCCGCCTCGAGGGGAGGGCTTGGCTCGCCTATCAGCAGGGTGCCGATGTGGGAGTTGCGGCTGACTTTGAGGCAGCTGGGGAAACTACTGCTGGCAGTGGTATTGGGATACATGGTGCAGCATTTGCTGCTGGTAGATTTGATGTTGTTGAAGCTGCTGCATTTGGGCTTGGATGGCCTGCATGCCATGCACTAGGTTCGTAGGCATTCAGGCTGGGGATCCCATCCACCGGAAGGGGGATGGTGAACTGTCTGATGCACACCACGGGGACTGGAAGTTGTTCCCTAGTGGCGTTCATTTTCGTGCTACATCCAGCATTGCTGGAAGAAGCCATGGGTGTTGGGGTTTCTTGGAAAAAAGGTGCTATGAAAGCTTTAGAGGGAGGCTTTTAGAAGCATTCCCACAGACGGCGCCAATTGATGGAGCGCAATCCAATCGGTCCTAGTTGTCAACAATATTGCCTTTGACAGGAACAAAAGGTGCCTGAAATGGGGAAGAAAGCGAGTAGTCTCCAGGGAGGAACCCGGTGAGAGAGCTCCGAAGCTCAAGTTAGTATTTTCTCAAAGGCAAGATGAAAAACCAGATGGCACAAAGTTATCACATACCTCCACTCTTGGGGGGAAGAGGGTCTTTTATAACCACTCCGCGCACTCACTCCCAAGCTCCTATCAGGTCGGGTATCATTACCTATGCACTTCTGCCAGTTCGGGTGTCATCACCTCTGCTGGGGCAGACAACCGCCACCGCTCTCTTTGTCGGAGCCGTCTCTATAACTGGAGGTGGCGGTGGCAGGTGTTCGTTGAAGTGCGGTTGTCAAGCATCAGATCCTAAGTCAGTCAGGCACACCGCCTCAGGATACGAACTCCTTTGGTGTCAAGTACGGTTGTTCAGTTTGGCAGCCTAGAGACGAAGTGTCAGAGTGGTGTGCGAGGTGAAATCTTGCGTTCGGGTAGAAGTGTGGCCCGAATTGCCCTGGGGTGGGCCAGTTTGGGTTGTTGTCCTTTGCACTCCTCGTAAGGCTCGGGGTCAAAGGGAGAGTTCGGGCTTCTTTTGGGGAGCTTGGTCCGCTGGTTCCTCCTCTCGGAGCTCGCGCCTTGAGCGCACTGCCGTGCCAAGCTGTTGTTCCTGCCAGGTCACCCTTGGTTGTTTCCACGTGTTGGCTGGCCAAGAGGTCGGGCCAAATTTTTTTCCATCAGGATGAAACATGGCTTAGGACATGATTCAGAATCGAAAGATAGGAGGCTCAAATATTCTTTTTACATAGGTTTCAGATGCTTAAATTGACAAATGGGGCCTTTAGCACTTTCTTTTTTAGTTATTCTTCTTTTCCATTTTTTCTCTCTTTTTTATTTCCTTCAGATGAGAAATGCTTTTTATGTATTTTGATGCCATGAGCCATACATCTATCTTGATCCAAGAGGACTTTTCGTTGGGGTGGAAAATGAGGTGGGGTCAAGATGAAATTGGAAACAGATGTTTAGCTTAAGTGCTCCACTTTTTTTTTCCTTCAAAATTGCACTTTGTTGCCTTAGTTTTTCCTTCTTTTTTTTTGACTTGATGTAAGGGCATTTGAACATTTGACATCAATTTCTTGAGAAAAGGGAATTAGTCAAAGATGAGGTTCAGATGATTGGTTAGTGGATCAAAGACACGGTGAAATGATTGATAAATGGCCTCCCTTCATTTCTAGATTGATGTAAGACTTATGAAATGAAATACATGTTAAGCTCATCCCCAATTGATCCTTCAAGGGAGAAGTATTACTCTTTGACAATGTAGGGCCCTTTAGTTAACTTGCTCCTAGTTCTTTTTGCCATTTTCCTTTTTCATGCTCTTTTCATGCTTTTTCTTTCATTTTTTTTTTTTTGCCTCTTGATTTTCCTTTTGATTCAAGCATCTTTAGAAAGTTTTGGGTTTTGTCAAAAGAGGGTTCAGGTGAAAGGCTCAAATGGACTGACTATCGTCTGAAATGAATGATAAGCGATCGAGGAAAATGATCGACCAAAAATGGCCTCTAGTCCTTTCTTTAATCGATGAGCAATTAATATTGGGTGTGATGCCTTTATGCTGCCTTAGGAGTAGCCGTTGTGAGTTGACTCCATTGCCCTTGTGCCTTCAACTCTTGTGCTACCCAGGGTTGTCTCCTTTGCCAAACATTACCTTTTTTGAATTTCCACTTAGAGGCTAACTTTTCTCAAGGACATATCCATAAGACTTGTTGCGAGTTTTTCATCATCAAATCTAGATGTAGTGGAAAGTTAAATTGGGCCTAGTTGAATTCATTGCTTTGTCAGGAGTAAGCAATTGGACACAAATATAGATTGATAAAAGACACAAAGCAAGATTTCATTAAGCAAAAATTGAGTACACAAAGCTTTTAAGTTACAAAAAAGAACAAAGTTCAATGCGAATGTTCTTTAGGTGGCAGTATGTTCATAAGCTTGAGCCGCAGGGTTATATTGGCCATCATTGATGAGGCATTGGATAGCATACTTCAATTACCAACATTCATTGGTTTCATGTCCTGGTCCTTTATCGTAGGCACATTAAGCCTTTTGGTTGAAATTCTTTGGATCCTCATGCGACTTCCAAAGCAATAAATGAAGGTATCCTTTCTTAACTAGAATGGGAAAAAGTTGGGAAGGTTGGCAAGATAACGGGCTGAACTTCTTCACTTCTTTCTAGGATGGTTGAGGCGGTAGCATAAGATTCGAAACAAAAACTGGTAGTGTTACTCTTATACGGGAGATTAGCCAATCAACTTTGAAGGTTAACAGGTTCACTGATTTTCATAGTTCCTTGATTTCTTGTTGGATTTTGAATTGATCTTTGGTAGGTGTGGTCATATTTCCTACTAAGAGAATTAGATTTTAGATGGAATGCAAATATGAAAATATGCATGAAATGAATGCAAGCAATGCCTAAACTATTTGGGTTGGTACCTAGAGGGTGTCTGGGTGGATAACCTAGGGTTTTAGGCGTATTCGAGGGTCCTAAGGTTTTATTACTTTTATTTGGTTATCCGATTTGCACCCAAGCACCAATGCCCAGGCTGCTTACGTATCCCTTGTGAGGGATCAGGCCAGTCGTAGTTCTTGAAAACGTCACAAATTTGATTACATATTTTAGTTATGTTTTAAGGGATATCATCCGACGTTGATTAGATCTTGGAAGCTGACCTTGATAACTATGCAATTGTTCGCAGAGTGCCTCACTACTTAGTGAAAAGAGTAGTACTTGCCCAACTTGAAGCTCTTTGGTAGGGGATTAGAAATTGCTTTGGGTGACAAAGGTGCTAGATATCTTTACCCTTACTGTTTGCATATCGTTTTAAAATACCTCCATTATTTCTAAAAATTGTCTAAACCACCCCTATCATTAACTCTCCATCATAAACTATTCACACGTGACATCATGTGATTGATATATTTTTCAAAAATCCCTAAAATACCTTTTGTCACATATAACTCAGGGCACCAAGACCCGAAGTGGAACCATATGGGAGGAACTCTGCTGGGATTCGTGAGTCGATGATGTTACAAAGTTTCAAAGAGATTTCTCTACTAGAGTGAATGGTAGATGTGTGCTTCTCTAGAGGCTCAGGCCCACAAGCTAGCTACTTGGCAACTCAAGCAGAAAAAATGTCTACATAACGGTTCAAGGAGATTCTCTTATGACAATAAAATCTTATTTCGATGGTCGAAGAGTGTAAACAAATAGCTAAAAGGCTTTCCTCAAAGGATCAAGTTGGTTTACGTCCACTAGGAAGTGGGAAGGGAACTCTGCCACAAACTGGTTGATGAACAAAGGGCAACTTTGAGAGGAGAGCTACCTCCATGAGGTCCCCTGTGATTTAAGATTCATAGCTTTCTTGGATATGGTGGGGAGGGCTATGTTGCATCTCTGTTAAACTTTCTTCCATTGTATCAAAGAAAAAAATCTCAAAGTCTGAACTACATTTTTTTTTCTTTTTTGACCATAAACTAAACGATTGACATTAACAACCACATAATTAAACAGATAGCTTATAGTCTTGTAGAAGCCAAATAAACATTTAAGCACTATAAACTTTGGCAAAAGATACAATCGAGCACTATAACCTTGGGTCAACGGGATCCACACCGCGGACAGGGGTCTGCTACAAGTAGCCCTACATGTTGCTGCCACCATTGCATCCTTTGAGATTCCATTGTTGCAAATGTTTGGAAATGCACAGATGTGCCTCATCCCATATTGAGTCAATGACTCACAGCGAAGTTCAAACAATCAAACCATTGCTTTTAGGCAACCCCAGTCATCAACCAAGGGAAACCCAGATGGCCTCACTTCATTGAGGATGGAAGCAACTCTTTCTATTCGAAATATAATATTGCCAATTTGTTTAAAACTACCATCATCAAAGTTGAAGGTCATTTCCAGAATTGTGAAGTAGATATCTTCTTTAAAGGGTAAGTGAGAGCTTAGTTTTATCATTTTCGACAAAGATTTAATCAGGTTTCCCACCATTCTCCATCAATATTCTCCTCTACTCTTTTTGTTTTGTTTTCTTCTACTATGAAACCGCTACTTGTTACGAGGGCTGAGAATGGATTTGCATACGTTGGCATTGATGACGACATCGTTGCTCTGTTATGAGGGACATTCCAGCGAAAGCAAAAAAAACCCTACGAAGTGATGATGTGTCCTAACAATGGTATTTTTATGATTTAAGGCCACGCTTGTTTGAGATGTAAATGAGAATCGGGGTAAACTATACACCCCATGTTAGATAGTTTATGCCCTTAGCTCCAATCAAATTGATGTATAGATACATTTCTTGTAAATGAATAAAAATACATTATTGTTTTAATGTTGGCATTGGTATGTTTCTATGTAATTACCCCTTAAACTAGACACTTATGAGACTTGTGTTAGTCTAAAATGTTCTCACTCGTTAGATAGATTTAGGGAGTTTATCCTACCAAGGCTAACATTAATGTGCTGCCAAAGAAGTTGGGGTAGCTTGTCTCAGTTGCTAGAGTTAGACCTAAAGCACATGTAGTGTGTTTGGATGAAACAATGAATTCGAACCATTTTCCAATTATGCCCTAGACCTTAGAGATTGATGGGAAAAATTGGAAAGTTACACATAACCCCTAAACTTGATTATGGTAGTGCACTACGTGTTGGATTAGACTGCCTTTGATATGCCAATCAGTGAGATCCATCAATGGTCAAAACCTGAGTATGTTGGGGCAGTCTGAGAATTCATCTAAATGAGTGATCATAGTTATAGGATTTGCCCTTTTGTTAGAAAAAGTGAATGATATTACACTCTTTCTAATGGAAACCTAAACTACCGGTAGGGCTTACACATTAATGTTTTATGACAAATGTTTGAAAAAGGTTATAACTCCTAGGATCCATCCGAGTGGAGAGTGTAACACTACACCTTGTAGCCAAGGGAGAGGTCCTTCCCTATTAGGTAGTGTTTGATCATTATGGGCCTAGAGGTTTAGTATAAGAGACCATTACAGGGCTAATTACCTAATGGGCTTTATCTTACCGAAGTCCACTATCCTTAGATCTTCATATGGTGGTTGAATTCAATGATCATTTAAGTGTAAATGTTGGGCCCATATTGAGCCCATAGTGATGTGTTCAGGGGTCCACTGTGTTTAATAGTGAATTTGGCCAAGCCTTTTCTTAGAGGTTGGGCCGAACCCATGTGGACTTATGTGAGGTCATTGTGGGGTCCTATGCCATACAAATCAGCCTTAAGTTGATCATGCAACACCCTTGTGTTGTGAACCTTATAGCTGATGGGCCTAAGGCCCATTATTAATATAATTAATTTAATTGGCACATGATAAATTAAGTTGTTGTCATGTGCCATGGGGCGAATCTGGATTTGGCTCTGGGTATGGAGCTTCTAATTTTATAAGAAGATAAGGTATATCTCTAATTAGAGTCCAGATCTAATTTAAATCTAGATTATCTCCTAATTAGATTAGGAGATAGTTCAAAAGAGGAGGGGGTGGATCAGTCCAAGACAACTTCATATTTTAGTAGTTCCTAATTCTCTTTGATCCCTTTTTTCTCCCAGTTTTTCCTCGTTTGACATCAACTATCTGGGATTGATATAGCTTAGTTTTTCCTCTAATTTTTGTGAGAAAAAATTAGGGGATATCAGGCTCATCATCCTCAGTTCGACGCAAGCAGTTGGATCTCAGTTTTGTAGAAAATTATGTTGTTGAACCAACTTCAGGAATACACTATGCCATCTTCAGTGGAGGCTGGTTTTAGGACTAATTTGGGTGTGAACTTCCACCTTGGGATCTGTGCTTGTGATATCTGTATCAGGTATACATCTTCCTCTTTATTTGGTTTCAAATCTGGTCCGATTCAGTGCAAGATCATTCCTGAAAAATACAGTTTTTTAAAACATAGGGAATTTGATTCCAACAAGGATTAGGAAATTTTTGAAAATTTGCCCAATCATCTAGCATGGCTCGACCATTCATATGATGGATCTTAACCCTTCCAACACCCTGGTCCAATTTTATAGGTGTTTGATAGAGGTGTTATAATACACCTCACAAATCGGTCTAAAAATTCATCAATGTTAGTATTTTGCTCGAAAATTGGTGAAAAGTTTACATCAATAAAATTGATGTAAAACTCCATCTCTTTTAAACTTGATGAAACTTCTCTCTCTCTCCATATGAAAACATGGCCTAAGGCTTCTGTTCTCTCATACTTTTCTCCTTGAAGAAATCCTTCCAAATCCAGGGCAAGGTTTCCTGTGTCATGACAAAGTAGTCAAGAGAATCGACAACCAAAAAAATAAAATTGGCGAGAACACGAGCACTCACTAGTCAATGCCCTCTTAGCTAGGTTTGAAAAGAAAGAAATCTCCGATTCTGATTAGAGAAAACCAAACCAGCGAGAACACGAGCAATCGTCGCCCTCATTGGTCTTCTCTTAGATTCTTAGCGGAGAAAACTAAAACAGGTGAGAACATGAGCAACCATCACCAACAATGGTCGTCTATTAGATTCTAAGTGGAGAAAACTAAAACCGATGTGAATACAAGCAACTGTCATCATCAATTATTGTCTCTCATATTCTAAGTGGAGAAAACTAAAACTGGAGAGAACATGAGCAACCACCATCATCAATGGTCGTCTCTCAAATTCTGAGTGGAGAAAACTAAAACTAGAGAGAAAATGAGCAACCGTTGCCAACGATGGTTGTCTCTCAGATTCTGAGAGGAGAAAATAAATCTTTGATCAATCTTCTTCTCCCCTGATTCTCTCTCTCTCTCTCTTTCTACCTTTCTGGTAAATCACCCACTACAATGAACCAAAAAATAAAGTAACCTCCATTTACATTGATGTAACCAATCAGGACAAGTGTAAATGGGCACCCTCTCTCTCTCTCTCTCTCTCTCTCTCTCTCTCTTTAAATATATATATATATATATATATATATATATATATATATCCCTTTCTATCTCTCTGATAATTCTTCCGTTGCAACAAACTAAAAAACAGAGTAACTTCCATTTACATTGATGTAACCAAACAGGACGAGTGTAAATGTTTACAATAGTCAGTCCGTATTTTACAATTTCACTAAACCATCGCATCTTAAATCCATCGGTGTAAAAGTGCATTTGCACTAGAAACAAATGCAACCTAAAAGAATAAGGATGAGCATCAATTACAAAAATTTGAGGCATGCGCTTGTGTCGTTAGCTTCCTAAAAATTTTCACGAGATGGGTTTTATTTTGAAAATTTAAGGAATAATTGTTGGTAAATTTAACATTTTGTTGTTTTCCGTTAGTATGCCAATTGCCAGAAATAGTGGGGGTAGATTAAGACAATATTTAAACAGTAATGATAGAGTTAGTCAATTAGCTAAACCATAAGGGTAGTTTAGGGAATTTGTCCTTTTTTCACTCTCATGAGCCCCAAAACCTAGGAGTTCAGATATGTTGACCACAAGATGCAAAATGCATCCTGGCCACAAGGCACTACAGCTGTACATCGAGAACATCTGTGGTTGTGGTGTCTTGTGGTCAGCTTCTTGTGAATAGCAGATCCAACAGCCTGAGTCAACATCCGATAATTACCCTCTACGCGCATAAATTTATTTTTAATTCCTTAGTGCAAGTTAGGGGTGGCAACGAGCTGAGCTTTTCACGACCTGCTCGAGCTCGACTGGTGAAAAGCTCGACTCGGCTCGGTTTCAACTGAGCTCGAGCTCGAGCCCAATTTATAGGCTTATACATATATATATATATATATATATATGTATAATAAAATTATTATAATTCTTAATTTTTAAATATCAAATAAAACATATTTTTTATATATAATTTTTTATTTTTATAAAATATTTTTTCTCAAATCGAGCTCGAGCTTATGAGTTTTTTACTCGAGCTGAGCTCGGGCTCAACATTCTAGCTCGAACCGAGCTCGAGCCTTATACAACTTTGGCTAGCCGAGCTCGAGCCCCATACTATTCGGCTCAGCTCGGCTCGAATCCACCCCTAATGCAAGTTGAGGGTTTGAGTATACAGTTTACGGCCTTATCCAAGTTAGGTAGCCCCTTAGGTTGCTTTTTGTTTGAAAGAAAGGGCAAGGAAAGGTGGGGAAACTTAGGTCAAAGGTAAGGAAACCTAGGTTAAAATTTCTAATTACCTTTCTAAAATTAGGTTTCCATACCTTTCCTTCCTTACCCTACAACCTAATGCCCTTCTTAAGGCCCCATTTGTTTTACATGAAATAAGAGGGAAAGTTGGTAAATGGGAATCATATGTAGTGCTCTTTTATTGGTAAGTTCTGGGCCGATGATAAAGTTAGTTTCCTTGTTGATCACTTAGCTCTCCTAAGTGAGTAAATAACTTTTTCACCTAGAGAGAGTTTATAAACATAATGGGATAAGCTTGTCCATTCTAACATTGTCTTTTTATGGGTGAAAAAATCATTTTATAACTTACCTGAGAATCAAAAGAACATGGGTAAGTGAAATTACCCAGTATTTCACAAAAAAAAAACATTTACTTGGATAAATACATTTACCCAAATAAGTGATCTTTTCAAAAACAAACATAGCCTAAGTGATATTGGATATTACCTAAAACTCAAATTCAATTAATGCCAGGCAAAAATATTATAAAATTTTAATAGGGTGATAGTTGGGATGCAATTACCTCCATGAGCGGGTAACCTTGGAGTTAAGGGTGTCAATCAATCGGTTTTGGTTTGAATCCAATCTGATCCAAAACTTATCAAGCCGGATTTGGATAGTCCATCATAGTTATTGGATTGGGCCAATCAAAAATAAATTGGTTCGTGTTTTTATTGGTTTGAATTGGACCTAAACCAAATTTCCAATAATCCAGTAATACTTTTATTAAAACTAAAGACTTTTACAACTGAAGATAGCATAAAATCACTTTTATTAAAATACTTTTACAAAAGCACTTTTATAAAAGTAAATATGAAAAATATTTTTATGAAAGCACTTTTATAAAAATACTTTTATGAAATTATTTTTACAAAAGTACTTTTATGAAAGCAGTTTTATAAAAACACACTTTTACACGAAAGAACTTTTATAAAAGTACATTTACAAAATCACTTCTATAAAAGTACTTTTATAAAAGCACTTCTGCAAAAGTACTTTTATATGCACATCTATGGAAATATTTTTCAAAAAGTACTTTTACAAAAGCACTTTTATGAAGTACTATCAACAAAATACTTTTATAAAAGCACTTTTATGAAAGTACTTATTATCAAAACACTTTTATAAAAGTGCATTTTCAATGTCAAATGTGCTTTTATATAATTTTTGATATTTCATTCGGTTTAGATTGGATTTAATCCAATCCATTTACATTTTAATGGATTGAATTAAATTTGGACTGAATTGGGTCAATCCATTTGTAGGTGGACTCACATTGGACTGGATCGGGTTGGACCAAATCCAGTCCAATTGACACCTCTACGAAGGCCGGCCATCTAAGCTACCTGGAAGACCGGATGTCATCAGGATCTCTTTAGATGACTCCTAAAGTGGATAAGAGCAACCATCCCACAAAATGGAACATCAAATAATTTGTCCGTTAACGCAACTTTAACAAATTTTCTTTTCAATATCAATATCCATTCAAACTTCCGTAAAACTGCTACAATAGAAGAGAACAATATAGTGATACACATTATAAAACTGCTTTTAAAATGTAATTACGACTCCCACCCTCTTCTTGCCACTCAATGGCCATTGGAAGTTCTTTTCCGACGCCTCCCTGTTTCAATTTAATGTGAACATATACATCAAAGTGAGATCTAATCACGTACATATCAAAATCAACGACACATTCTATTTTATAATCATTATTTTAAAAGGCTGTTGAGGCAAGGCCAAATGCCTAAGACTGAGGGTAAGATAAAAAGCCTGGGCCTTTGGCCTTGAGTTGTTTGATACAAACGCTTTGCGCCTTTGGCTTCAAAATATTCTAAGCTTTGGGCCTTAACCATTTGGCATGCTAATGTTAAATATGAAGTTTATATGTAACTAAAAAAGAAATTTAAGAAAAAAAGAATGTTTCGTTTTGTATACATATATATGAACAATAAACTTGTTTTTTTGTTAATATTATCCATTCTTCATGCTTTATTATTGACCACTTGCCCACTTACCCTATATTTGATGATCTATTTTGCATTATATAGGTGGTCATTCTTTAATAATGCATGCACATACAAAAAACGAAATGAGAATGCTTTACTCTTAAAACATATTTGATTCATACCCCTGAAAGGTTTGACTATATTATTTTATTCTAATGTTTAGATTTTAGGGAAAAACTTCTATTGTTCATGATTTATTATTGCCCACTTGCCCACTTACCCTATATTTGATGATCTATTTTGCATTATACAGGTGGTCATTCTTTACTAATGCATACACGTACAAAAAACGAAATGAGAATGCTTTACTCTTAAAACATAGTTGGTTCATACCCCTGAAAGGTTTGACTATATTATTTTATTCTAATATTTAGATTTTAAGGAAAAACCTCTATTGTTCATGCTTTATTATTGC
Organism: Nelumbo lutea; assembly: GCF_056320005.1. NCBI lineage: Eukaryota > Viridiplantae > Streptophyta > Magnoliopsida > Proteales > Nelumbonaceae > Nelumbo > Nelumbo lutea. The sequence goes on from NC_142684.1 coordinate 221,024,939, forward strand.
CCACTTGCCCACTTACCCTATATTTGATGATCTATTTTGCATTATATAGGTGGTCATTCTTTACTAATGCATACACGTACAAAAAACGAAATGAGAATGCTTTACTCTTAAAACATAGTTGACTACATTATTTTATTCTAATGTTTAGATTTTAGGGAAAAACTTCTATTGTTCATGATTTATTATTGCCCACTTGCCCACTTACCCTATATTTGATGATCTATTTTGCATTATACAGGTGGTCATTCTTTACTAATGCATACACGTACAAAAACGAAATGAGAATGCTTTACTCTTAAAACATAGTTGGTTCATACCCCTGAAAGGTTTGACTATATTATTTTATTCTAATGTTTAGATTTTAAGGAAAAACCTCTATTGTTCATGCTTTATTATTGCCCACTTACCCTAATTATATAGGTGGTCATTCTTTACTAATGCATACACGTACAAAAAACGAAATGAGAATGCTTTACTCTTAAAACATAGTTGATTATATTATTTTATTCTAATGTTTAGATTTTAGGGAAAAACTTATATATTAAATTCTAACCATACAATGCTCAAAGTATCAATACAATATGCCATTGTATCTTGGGGGTACCGATATCTATTTTTATAGTATCGATACAAACATTGATACCACAGCCAATAAAACAACAATCAAATTAGTTAGGGTTGTCAACGGGTCAATTTGGGGTCGGAACCAGGTAGAACCGGTCCCAGAACCAATAGGAGAACTCGTGGATCTGAAACCAACCCAGACCCTATAGGGTTTGGAATTCTGGACCCAGAACCAAACCAATTGGTTCTTGGGACAATCGGGTCCAACCCGATGGACCAGATTTTGATATGTATGCTAATAATACCCCTGCTAAAAAATGCAATAAAAACCCTGTAAAAACCTAAAATGCAATGAAAACCCCGCTAAAAAAGAAACCAATAAAAAAGAATAATAAATTAATAACTGTATTTTTCTATTGTTCATGATTTATTATTGCCCACTTGCCCACTTACCCTATATTTGATGATCTATTTTGCATTATACAGGTGGTCATTCTTTTTACTAATGCATACACGTACAAAAAACGAAATGAGAATGCTTTACTCTTAAAACATAGTTGGTTCATACCCCTGAAAGGTTTGACTATATTATTTTATTCTAATGTTTAGATTTTAAGGAAAAACCTCTACTGTTCATGCTTTATTATTGCCCACTTGCCCACCTACCCTATATTTGATTATCTATTTTGCATTATATAGGTGGTCATTATTCTAATCTTGGGGGTACCGATATCTATTTTTAAAGTATCGATACAAACGATTGATACCACAGCCAATAAAACAACAATCAAATTAGTTAGGGTTGTCAACGGGTCAATTTGGGGTCGGAACCAGGTAGAACCGGTCCCAGAACCGATAAGAGAACTCGTGGATCCGATACCAACCCAGACCCTATAGGGTTTGGAATTCTGGACCCAGAACCGAACCAATTGGTTCTTGGGACAATCGGGTCCAACCCGATGGACCAGATTTTAATATGTATGCTAATAATACCCCTGCTAAAAAATGCAATAAAAACCCTGTAAAAACCTAAAATGCAACGAAAACCCTGCTAAAAAGGAAACCAATAAAAAAGAATAATAAATTAATAACTGTATTATATATATATATATATATATATATATATATATATATATATATATATAATATAGAAAGAGATCGGATCGGGTCCAACTCGGTTCTGGACAATGTGGACCTGGTTTCGACCCGATAATAATTGAGAATTTTTTTAAGAACCTGAACTGATCCATCAGGACAAGTTCTGGAACCAGCCGCCCCAATCGGTCCGGTTCCATTGGGTCTATCGGGTCTGACCCGACCCATTGACAGCTCTAAAATTAGCTAATCCGCTCCGGTCAATAGGTCAGGTTTGTTGATTAATTCTTCGATTGGAATACAGTCATAATGAAAACTAAATGCAATAGCCCTTCCATAACTTGGAAGAAATAAAGAAAAAGTTAATCCGAAATGATTCTGTTTTTTTTTTTTTCTTTTTTTGGGCCATTACTTATACACCCGCTATAGTTTTCGATATATACAAAAACTATTCTCTAACTCTGAAACTCCCCTATAGTTTGCAACAACTAAATTAATCTTCCATTACGAACCATTTATGTTTTCATCTAGTAACCTTTTAAAATGAGTGGAAAATGTAAAGGGGCATGAGCTAATGTTTTTTTATTTTTTATTTTTTATTTCAAGAACATTCCTAATAATTTTTATGATAGTTAAACATCCCTAAAATTTCTCATATCAATCTTCTGAAACAAAACCCGCTTAGACGATGGTAAGGAAGCATTGGCAGGCTGCAATTATGCTAAGTGAGAGATGATTTTTCTAAACTATGCCAAATGAGTAAATAACTTGATTGTAATATAACTTTGGGGCTTAGAAAAGAAAAACTAAACATAGAATAACCAGGAAGAAGCTTACCTGAAGAGCTCTTACTCCACAGAATTTGAGCATCTATGACAGAGAGGCGATTGTCATCTAGGCGTTTCCATGTTCTAATAGACTTGACGGCTCCCCAACTCCCATTGTCTGTTTTCTCTAACGTTGCTAGTACCACCCTTGCCCTCCTCGCCCATCCTGCCTTGCCATAGGCATGGTATCCAAATCCTCCAGCATAACAAAGATGTATACCCGTCAACTGCCCACAGAAGTCATTCAGGTGATCATGACCCGTAAAGACGGCCTTCACATCCCCTGCTTCCAACAGAGTGGGAAAGAAACCTGAGTTCACCGAAGCTGAACTGATACCTTCCTGTCTCACACCGGTGTAGTTTGACAAGTCCAACATAGCATATTCAGGCAATGGGATGTGAAAGTACACAAGCCCTGGAGCGGGTGTTTTCTGGGCCTCTGGTTTGTTCTTGTATGCTCCCTGCACAAAAATAAATAAATAAATGAGCAACAAAATGGAGTAACTGATGGGAGATATGGATGCGTACCAACATGCTTGGACAAGGGTTACAATAAAGCAAGTATGTGCAGTGAAAGCTAATAATAAGATGAGAACGTTAAAAAAGGACATACCTGTAGCTTATAAGAAGTGCGTTGAAACCAAAGCTGCTGCGAGGGTTTGATCCAGCCATAACCAGGAACGGAAGGAACGGTGGAGTAATCTCCGCTGTCGAGGAAGTAGAGGTTGAGAACCGACTTGTTTTGGAGAGTAGAACCCTCAACCCCGCCTACCTCCAGGTTGTAGTTCCCGAAGCCATCGATGATGTGGGCCGGAGGATTGAGCCGAGACAAGGTGCCCTTCATGCCAACAATGTGTTTCATGACTCCTTCCCTGGATAGCGTGGATTCCTGGTCGTGGTTTCCTAGAATTGCAGCCCATGGGATTTTGGACGTGATCGCTGGGGCAAATGCCGCATTCAAGGATTTCGCTGCATCCGTTGCGTCGAAGCCAAAGATGTTGTCCCCTGATTCAATAACTCGCCCGAGTCAACTCAGCAGCCAATAGCAGAGTTAAGGATTTTTCTTTCACTCTTCCAAAAAAAAAAAATTCTTTCACCGATTCACTCAGCATGTTTATTGTTGCCCGCCTTTCCGCTTTACATCGCCTAGATGCTAGATCAGGCACTTTTTCCATTTTTTTAACAGTTTAAAATCTGGTCCACATTCTTGAGGGGTGACAGACACTAAGCCCTTCGAGTCCGGAATCTGTTATATTTCGTGGTTTTGTTTTTCATTCTTACTATCTCCTCGAAACAAATTTAAAATAGAAAATGGATCAGGTTTTTGAGTTTCCTCTCTCATGGTTATAATGTAATTGTCAGCATAAGAACAGCACTACACTTTGTATCTATATCTCTTATGGGCTTGAGCAGCCAAATTATCAACTATCAAGTCATCGGCATCTATTTATCTGTTTATTTATTGTTCTAAATCCTTGAAAAGAAACAAAGGTATGTTGGGAGGAGTTTAAATTCAACGAGTATGAGAAAAGAAGACGAAAAGGTACCGGTGAAGGCGATGAGATCGGGATTCTCGAGTCGAATCATGCGCTCGAGGAAGGCGGTTGTGTTGAGATCGGAACAGGTAGCCACCTGTTCCGGCAATACGTCTTCACAAAGTGTTGTTTTTCCATCAGCATAGTGCATATCCGCAACTTGTAGGATCTTGAACTCCCCATTTCGGCGGAAACGGAGCTGAGGAGTTGTTGGTGAAGCAAGGGCAGTATTTGTATATGGCTTTCCTGCGGCAGACAATACCGAGATAGGGTGAAAGCAGAGACAGATAAAGGGAAAGTACAAGTAGAGGTAGAGTGAGGAGCCACACAGGGAAGACCAAGGTTTTGATTCCATGATCGCTGATTTTGCCTTTCTTGAAACAAAGGCACGAGATATGATATTCTCTCTCTCTCCCCCTTTTCAAAGGTACTCTTATCTGTCAATTATTTAAAATATAATTCTTGCCGTTTAGATAAAAAGACTTTTTTTATCCTTAATTATTCTTTAAACTTTTAAAACATGCCACTGTTTAGCAATTTTGCCACTTAAGCAAATCTTTTAAGTTGAAAGAGCTTTAATCTTTTAAGTTTTTCTCCACGAAAACAGTCGTGGAAAATTTTGAAATGGTTGTTTTGAAAACTTGCATCTAAATTGAGTCCTAAACTACATATTAACGCAGATCATCTGATTTTCTGGAATAATTTCAGAGTTGTAATAGGTGCTTTTGCACTGTCCAATTGACAAAATGACAAGTCAGATTAATTGGTTGCATTCATCCAATTAGAATAAAACAAATGATACACATTTCGAGTTGATCGCATGCTTTTCGCACCGCTGTCTAGGATTCAAAAACTAAAATTTCAAATGCTTGTACACCAGTCTATGGAGGCGACTGAAAGAAAATATTAAAGAAAACTAGTTATCTCTTCGACTTGAATGAAGATACTTCTGTTTCATTCTTTATTGAATTGAAGCAAATTCTGGAAAATGGTTGAAATGTCAGCTTCAAAATTCTGGTCTTTCCGTCTGAATGAAGTGTTCGATCTTTGATGTTGTCATTTTAATTTTCTCTAGTCTTGTGTGTTGACTTAAGCTTCCTCCACGTGTAAGGGGACATGGAGGGCCACATTATTTTTCCCTCGAAAATGTTATATTTAAATAATAATTCTATGACAAATGTATGACACAAAAGTTGTCAGATGGCTTAGCTGGTAATATTCGGTGGAAATAGTTGCCAGTTGTCACTGACTTGAAAACTTGTGTGACTGAATTATTGGAGGTTGTAAGGTTTTGTCGCGGACATGGTTGCAGCAGATGAGGAGATTCCACTCCCAAGTCAATGTTTTTTATTGTCTAGACTCCACCCTTGGTGGGAGGTTAGGGTTGTGGGGATCTCCTCAAAATAGAAATGCTGCAAACATTGAGCTCCGATTCAAGCTCAAGTAGGCTCAATTCATTATCGAGCTCGAACTGAACTGAGTTTGAATATAAGTGTTTTTTATTCGAGTCAAATTCAAACTGGTATTTCTAGTTCGAATTGAGTTCGAGCCCGAATTCGAGCTTAATATTTTATTGTCAAGCTGAGCTCGAATAGTCAAATATTCGGCTCGGCTCGATTAGTATCCACCCCTAACTATAACACATCTTATAGTTTTACATATTTATTTAAACTTACCTTATAGTTTTCATTTTACTAAAACATTTCACATATTTTACAACTTATTTACCTAATCAACCTTTCATTAATGAGTATTCGTTTTGCCATTAGGCCCATATTTTTTATTCCAAAAAATACCCTTAATACTTTTTTCGACAGAAATCAAATTTGGCCAAATATAACCAATAAAGCGGTTGTCCGTGTCTTATTAAGGGCAAGAATGGTATTTTTATTTCTATTTTCTTTTTATTAAATTTATTTAAATGAACATTAGGGTCAATACTGTCATTTTCCACTGTCATCTAATGGAAGATTGATTAAATCCATTGCAAATTATAAGCAATGTTTTAGTAAAATGCTAACTATATGGTAGATTTTAATAAATCCATGAAACTATAAGGGGTATTTTAGTAAATGTCCATTTCTGCTATTTAGCTTTCACTTAATAAATCCCATGCATCGCATGGGTCCCCAGGAATGAAATGAGGGTTTAGCTCAAGTGGTATATGAGTTTGAGAGTATTTACCATAATACCCCTATTTTCACGTGTGACGACTCTGAGATCCAGTCTGAGTACATTTGTGGTAGGAGTGGTAATGGGATTGCTTGCATTATTTGTTGTTTAACTAGCCTTATTTCAATAAGAGTCATCAGTAGTGTCAACCATGATGAGATTGATAAGAGAAGAACCAAACACTGAATGAGAGAGTAAGGGTCCTATAGAGGTAGAGGGAATATCTGTTGATAAGATGTTGTGATCATGGATAGGAGATGATGGCATTCCTACACAAAAGGAAACCTTGTTATGAAAATTTCTCTAATAAGCATTAACATGTTTTTGATAAAATGGGTCATCCAACAACATAGAAACACATCGGTTTTAAGTTGACATATAAGTTTCTTTTTTGATAAATATACTTGACATTTAAGTTTTGAGTTCAATTTAAGGATATTTTAGCATTATAAAAAATTCCAAACACCCAAAAATTAAATATATTTTTTCAGAGAAAGAACAACTTGTCTGATTATGTAATTTACAAAAAGAATCCAAATTCAGCATAAGAAATTAGAACAAGAATATTCAATCCATAATAAAATGCATAGCACATGCTTGTTTGATTGCATCATGAAGATTCTGAGATCAACAGTATAGAAACAGAGGGTAAGCATATTAAGTTACCAAGTTCAAAAACCAAGCATTCATGCAAATTCAAAATTGAATTTATCCCCATTCCAAATTAAACATGGAATGTGCATATTGAAGAATCACATGATCCATTCTCATGAAACCCCGAAAATAGTTATTTTCTCAACTTATTTTTGTGAATGCAATGTTTGATTTCCTTGGGTTAAGGAACTCAGCTTTCCAACCAACCTCAATATTATTTTATAAATGAAAATTTAAAAAGCTTATACCAAATTGAAACATGCAGCATGAATTTCATATATGCATTTAGATATGATGTCCCTTTTAAGAATGTCAAACAAACATTTATATGGTGGAAAACTTAAAAAATGTTAACTAGTTATTATATGTTAACTCATGAATTTCAGGATAAATAAACTTATAAACATATAAATAAACTTTACTCATGGGAATTGAAATCCCATTTGGCCCAACCAAATGGTTAGAATTAGAATGGGCAATTTCAGTTCAGATTCCAACCCCCCTTTTCCTTCAAACCAGATCCACCCTTAATTATTACAGAAATTTTGGAGGTACTACTTTAATCCAACCCAGCCCTATTCATTCAAAGGCTATACAAGTATGAAATTTTCTTTTGGGAAACAGATTATGATTATTTTCCATAAACATTTTACATTGAAACCAACTAGAAAAATATCAAGATTTCTGATCAAAACCATTCATTTTCTTCACTTCAGTTTATGAGAGAACAAAATAACCCTAACCAAGAGTAAAATTAAAGAAAAAGTAGCCATGCATGAAGATAAGGTTAAATTGTCAGTGAGATACTATTTGGTCCTTGGTATGGGTGCCTCAGACATTTAGACTCACTTATGACATGTGTTTTATGTGAGGGTGATCAACTGATCATTTTATTAATAAAATGAGCTAAGTGGCAAACCATCTACACCGTGGACCAGGTTCAGTTTGATAGTCATAATTTAATTTGTCACAATGGGAGACAACTTTCTAATTGAAAAATGAGTTGTAGAAAGGAATCTCATTCGTCCCTTCTAAGAAGTCAAAGGAATCTCAAAACATATTATAACAAAAAACAACTAGAAACAAATCAAGAAAAAAAAAACTAACCACACTAAAAATTACAGAGGAATCTGTAAGATGAACTGAAATCCTTGTAGAAGCCATAATAATTACAGATTTCAAATACATTTTTAATGGTGTGGAGGCAACTTGCAAGATGAACCGGAATCACAAAGTCCCTGTAGAAGACATAAGAAAATTAGAAATAAGAAGAAGAAGAAGAAGAAGAAGACTTGGAATCACAGAGTTGCAGACTATAGGTAATCCTCTTCGGCAGCAGCGTCTTCACTTGTTGCACACTCGCACTTGCTCTCTATTCGTTAGTGAGACTGTGACTTTTCGTGTTCTCAGTCTTCTCTCTCACTTCTCAAACTAGTTTGGCAGTTCAAGACTTCCAAGTTTCAATTGAATGTTATGAGGGTTTTTTCTTTCCCTCACAATCTCCCATCCCATTAGACAAAGTAAGAAAATCTAAGGTACAATAGGGACCACAATATAAGTGTGTGTACACCAATAAAATTAAATATAAATTGTATAATTATATATGAATATTATATATAAATATAAAAACTATATATATATATATATATATATATATATATATATATATATATATATATTAATTTTAATAAATTTATACATAATCATTGAAAATTCATTTATCACAAAAAAATAATTACTGAAATATAATAAATATTAATTTTAATATATAATTATATAAAGGGCTCGAATAGGCTCGCGAGCCTAACAAACCGAATAGCATAGTATTCGAGCTCGACGCGATTAAAAAATGAGCTTGGTACTCAAGCTCAAATTCGGTTTGAATCTCAGTCTGGACTGAGCCGAGCCGAGATCGAATAGCTCATGAAAAGCTCGACTCGTATCCGCCCCTGGTTCTAGTAAATGACCCTAATAGAAACACATAAGAGTATACAATTGTTTTATATTTTCAACTTTCTAATTAATTAATAATTATCCATATTTTATATACTACTTTTAATAATTTTTTTATAATACAAAAATAACTATAATTAATTTTAGTTAGGGTTATTCATCAAACTTATGAAACCGACCAACCCGATCAACTCGACCCGAATTGGTCGTTTTCTAGTATTTTAGGTTGGCTTTGGTTAAAAAATTTCCCAATTCAACCAAGTTGGATCAGTTTCACTTTGGTCATTTGTGAACCAACCAAAAGCGAACAACCTAACCATGGATATATATTAATATTTTATATTTAAAATATAATCTTTAATATGAAAAGTGAAAAAAAAATTCCCATATTTTTTAGTCTAAAATGTTTTATTTCGTAAATTTATTTTTTAATAATTGCACTATATTTTTTTAAATTAAATTAAATTTTTAAGTTTAAATCTTTTGAACCGACTAGCCTTTTGTGAAAACCGACCCAAACCGATACAACTTGAGTGGGTCAGTTTTCACAAAAGGTCAGTCGATTTTAGCTTACCAACTCCCCAACCTGACCAAGTCAATTTGGTTGACCAAATAGCCTATAGCTAGACCAGACCAACTCATGAACACTCATAATTTTAGCTAAATTAATAGTCTTATATCCGATAATTAACAATAGTTTAACCTCCAATAATTATTGAAAATTTATAGCGAAAGTACACAATTATTGAAAATATATTAATAATAAAAAAATACAATAAATACAAAGATACAATAAGGAATAAAAATATATTAACTTAGTAAATAAATAGTATACTCTCAAATAATAGTTTAATCTCTAATAAATATCAATTAATCAGTAAGTTATAACAAAAATACAATAAATACAATAAGTACAATAAATTAAATTTAAAAAAAAAATCAATAATAGTAGTTTAATCTCCAATAGTTATTGAAAGTTTTCTATTAAATAACAAAACAAAATAAATTTATACATAATCATTGAAAATCCATTTATCACAAAAAAAAAATAATTACTGAAATATAATAATTATTAATTTTAATATATAATTATATAATAAATACAGATTAAGAGTTTAAAATTATTATTAATAAATATTAACTTTTTTGAAAGTTATTTTCTCGAATTATTACTTGATACAAGTGAAATTAGTTATTTACAATACTAAGTAAAAATATTAAATTATTATTAATTTCAATATTATGTTATAATTACTTTTATACTTTTCAGAATTTTTTGAAATTTATTACATAATTACTTTATTTTAACTATTTAAAATCTATTTATGTTAAATATTTTGTTATTTAAAATATTTAATTATTTAAATACTTAAATAATATGTAAAATATTTAAATCTTAAAATATTAATTATTTATTTAATTTAATTATCCATAAGGTCATAATTTATACTAGTATTACATAATTTCGTTATTAATTTTGTAATATATTAAATTATTATTAATTTCAATATTATGTTCTAATTATTTTTCTATTTTAAAGAAATGTTTTAAACTTATTACATAATTCCGTTATTTTAACTATTTAAAATCTAGTTATGATAAATATTTAAATAATCTATAAAATATTTAGACCTTTTTGTTATTTGAATTTTATTTATTTAATGCTATTACATATTACTAAGTATTTGAAAAATATTTAGATTGATAATCTGAAAAAACATAATTTAAATTGTTAGTACATAATTTTGTGATATATTTTGTAAAAATATAATTTTTTTTATATTTTTAATAAATACTTTAAAGTTATTATATAATTTTGTTTGAATATTTAAATAATTTTTAATTTTTTAATCCAAACTTTCTTTAGATAGATATAGATAAAAAGTAGGGGAGATGATAAATAGGAATTAGAGATAATTTAGGAGAAAAACTCTCTACTAAATTAGAGATAATTTTGGAGAAAGTGGGGGATAATGGGAGAGGTAGTTTAGGATAAATTTTAGGAGGGGAGATTATTTAGGTAACATTCCATTAGAGTCTTCTTTGGCCTTGTCGACATCTCAAGTAATATTCCAAACCATGTTTCCTCTTTTTTCCATACTAGAATTTCACTTCAAACACTATTTGGTTTATTCCTAAATCTGAATCTCACTCCAATTTTTGCTTTGTCACTCTCCCAAGTCGTCACTCACAAGTATGGAGCTCAACCATTGAGCTTTTCTTTCCCATTTATGTTGGAGTTGTATCTGGTGGTGTATTCCTTTTTTTTTTATCATTATAAACATTTGTATCCTGTCTATTGATAAGTGCACATTATGCTACAGAAATCAAGTTTTTCTCTCTATTCCTAGATTTGGTTTCTTTTTTAGTTATTTCTTTGGTTATTCTCTATGTACCAATTCTCCCTCTCTTTTGATTGCTTTATTTCTTTGTTTGCTCGGGCTAAAATGCTGAAAACAAATTGCTTTCTCTTTGTACCAACTCTCCCTCTATACTTGCTTGGATCACTTACCCAAGCCTGACCACATTGCTTTTTCTTGATATGTGACCTCTATGAACTTTTGTATTCTCCTAATTCATCAGTGGAAAGATGCAGACCTCAAGTATTCTAAAGAGAGTCTAACCAACTTATACAAGATTGAGTCCTTAATACAGTACACTCATGTTGTTGCCAAGCTTCATTCAGATTCCACATTAGTATGAGAAAAGCTCTTTAATGCAGTGTTTTCAAATTGTTGTTGACTCAGAAAGTTGGACCATTCGAATCAGAAACCGACCACGCAACCAGTTCCATTTCACCCATAACCCATTCCTTGCCCAAAAACATGTGATTTGGTCAAAGAATCGCTGACCCAGGTAGTCGAACTATCAACCTAAATAGCAGTTTGTGGTTTAACAAGAGGTAGAGGATATTGAGATATGAGGGTTGAGACGAGAATGCCCAGAGAGAGAGAAAGAGAGATTAGATCTGAGATTAGAAAGATTTGGCATTGCATTATCTATTGTTGCCGCCATCTCCATGGTCATTTCCATTGCCAGTGAACATCAGATGCTTCTCCTCCTTCTTCCCTCCTACTCATTCCTTCTCTCCTTCCTTCCTTCCTTTCTTTCATTTCTCTCCTTCATTTCTGATGTAGGTGCATTCGGCTTACCAATATGAGGCTGATGCATGTCAGCCAGTAGGCGCCAGCATAGGGTCGCCATAAGGACGTGTGGAGTCATTCGGTACGAACTGGACAAGCCCAATCGAAAGGCATCGCGTGGCTCCGCTAGAATATCTTGCCCAACTCTCGTACAACTCACATCTGGCCATCTGAGCCCAACTACTCCTAGACAGCTCCGACTATAAATGCAAGGCACCTCCCACAAGGTAAAGGACCTAGAACCTTTGAGACCTCTCATATTCTCTTCTCTTAGGACTTAGTGCTACAAGTGACCTCGTCTGGGCCCCCTCGACTCCAGACTTACTGTTTAGCTTGTGTGGACACTAACTTGACTGTCGGAGTCCTCACCTCGGGTTGCCACCTGAGACCTCTAACACTTTCTTCCTTGTAGAGCAACCTACGAAATCCCCTCTAGACCCCTTGTACGCACAGACAAACAGTTATATTTCGGTCTCCTTGAACATCCTTCTTAGAAATTGCCCTCACCTTCTTCAACATCTGAGAAAGTGATCCGCCTTGGCCTCGGCATACCCTCTCTGGATCTTCAAAACCTTCGGCCGTCCTTCGGACCTCAAGAGTGAATTGACTTTGTTGACCTCAGCCACTCCGAGTACCAACAATTGGCACCGTCTGTGAGAAATGTCTCTAAGATACTCCCATTTAACTTAAACCTTGAAACTCATAAGCACCAGTCAACATGGTACTAAGAGCCAAGAACACTCAGAACCTAGTCACTGATGAACAATTCCAGGTGGTCCTCGACCGTGCTGAACCCCTAGCCTTTGGCCTAGCTGACCCCCAACGGACTTAGCCTGCAGAGTTTGGCAGCAGTCGGCCCACCAGCCTACCATAGAGGAACATGAAACCTCCCAGCCAAAGGGAGGAAGAGCCAGTGCGGTCCGAAAATAGTCACCAGCCCTCTAAATAGCACCACCGCCACAAGAAGGAGAACCCCTGGGATGAAGGCGGGCACTTCAGTCATCTTAGTGCCCACTCAAGGACCAAGGGCTGACACCGCGCCTCTCCCCCGCCTGTCACGGGCCTTCGTGACGTCTTGATGACCATCGCACTAGACGAGAGGTGCCCGGTCCTACCTCGGAGTACTCCAGAGTTCGTGTCGACTTCCACCAAGCCCATGAAGACAAAGACGGGGAGTAGGCACCCAACCCTCGGATTGCGGAACTACGAGCCGAGCTTGGGGCCATTAGAGATGAGCTCCGCCAAGTTTGGGAGAGCCAAGCTAATGCCTCAACCGGCCAGAGCAATACAATGGGGAGGATGGATGCCTTCACCCTAGACATCATCTCCGAGCCTCTCCCCCAACACTTCAAAGCTCCCACGCTGGAGATGTACAATGAGAACTCAGACCCTGACGACCACCTAGAAAGTTTCAGAGTGCTCATGATACTCTATGGGTATTCCATCGCCTTGACGTGCCAGCCGAGATGGTAGACCCGTAAGATTACAATGACCTATTCTAGGAGCATGCCAAGCTGAGAAGACCTAAGGCAACCTGCGAGGAAGAGCTCGCTAACTATCCCCAGTAGTTCTCTATCAAAGGCGCTGATAGTGCGACTGTTAGAATGGCTCACCATGTTGTGCACCTTGACTTTACTTAGACAGATCATAACCCCCACGAGGATCTCGCAATTGACACCTTAATGTGCCTAAAAATAAGGACAACTCCACAAAGAGCTCAAGGTTGTTACCTTGAGCCCCTAGAGTCCAGGGGCCTATATAAGGTATCTAGATCCACCCAAGAAAGGTATGCGCATTAAAGCTCTTGAACTCTCTCACATATTCTCACAAAATCCCCATTCTGACTTAAGCATTGGAGTGTTCTCCTGGGTAAAACCTGCCTAGGCACTCTAATCTTTCTTTCTTTACAGTTCTTTCCAGCTCAGACGTACAGATACTAGCTCAGCCGTGCAGCTCAACACTGGACATGAGGGAGCGAGCAGATCGCACATCATCACAAACTATTTGTGCCCATACAATGGCAAGTCAGGCAAAAGTGTTTAGAGATGGGTTGACTTTGGTGGGGCACTCCACCAAGTTGGTTGGAGTCTTTTGTATCTACCTCCATTCTTTTCTTAATTTAATTTTGTTTAACTTATAAAAAAAACTAACAAATATAACAATTAAAGGGTAAGGATGTCCACGATCCGGTTTGGTGCGGTTCAAAGAATATCTTAGACTAAACCAGTAAATTATGGTTTAAGAAATTCTTAGATCAAACCAAACAATTTTGACATAGAAACCAAATCGTTTTATTATGGTTTGTTATAGTTTCTAGTACAATTTGGGGACTTTGAACCCTTTTATGAAAAGAAACATTTTGGTGTAGAGTGTCGCTGGTTTGGGGTGTTAATAATGGAATATATTAACAAGTATGACCTAAACTAGTATGAAAAATGGAATATATTTTACATATAAATCTATTTATAAAATTGCAATAAAAGATAAATCAAATTGTTTTTGACAATTTAAATATGTACAATGTATAACAAAACTAAAAACCTTAAGAACAATGTAAAATAATCAATTAAATAAATGTAGTAAAAAATAGAACATGAATAAAAACATTCTCATGTAAAACATATAATTGAACATTCTACTACTTAAAACATGCATACATAAACATATAATTTAAAAATAAATAAATCCTAATTTTTTTTGTCAAAAATTCTAAAAATAGTTGATATTTTACCTGTCTCCCAAGTCCAAATTTGAGTGTCTGTTCGGTTGTTCTTGTACTTCCAGTTCCTTAATGTTTAGTGTTCACAGTTGAACACAGGTTGGAGTCCAAAGACAAAGATAAAGGGGTTAGGGATTTTCTTTTTCAAAGAGTAGAAGGAATGAGATGGGAAGATGAGAGAGATTCTAGCAGTCAACAACGAGGTGGTAACAATTGTGGGAAGGAGTTTCGAGTTTCCTGGGTTAGGGCCTTTGTAAGGTTTGGAACTTGCAAGAGAGATGACAAGATGAGAGAGAGAGAGAGAGAGAAAGAGAGAGAGAGAGAGAGAGGGAGATAGAGGCCAAATGGACGTTGGAGTAACGAAAGTTGGCGATGATAAATCGGAAATAGCAGTGGTGGTCATTGGTCAGTGGAGTGGCATTGGCGATGTATATAGAGGGAGGGTTGACTTTAGTGCTCTATTGAGGAAAGAAAGTGAGAAAGGGGCTATGGATAGGTAGACATGTTCATGGGCCGGGTAGCCCGATGGCCCGGCTTGACCTCGAGCCTAACACAGTAAGTCTGATTGTGTTTTGGGCTGAGCTTGGGATTTGTCAAAAAAGCCCGGCCCGACCTGACTCAGCATTATATATTTTATAAAATATATAATATGTATTTTATATATTATATAAAATATATAAATAATATAATATTTATTGAAATATATATTTATAATTTAATATATACATTTTTTATTCTTTTATTTATAATTTCTCTCTCTCTCTCTCTCTCTCTCTCTCTCTCTCTCTATTTAGCCGCTTCAGCAATAATAACAGTATGGGCTAAATTTCGGGCTCGGGCCTAGGCTCGGGCTTCGGGCTTTTTATGAGGGCCAGGCTCCGGCCTTAGAAAAGTCTGTTAATACAGAGTGAAAGCCCGGTCCATGAACATGTCTATGGGTAGGGTATTGAAGATAAGAGAGGGAAAGTTAAAGATTAAAAGTTAAAATTAAAAACATAAGTCTTTAGTCTTTAATCTTTTTTTATAAAATAAATACTTTTACTATATATTTATATATTTATAATTTAAATTCTAAAATATTTGATATATATATATATATGTATATATAATTATATATATTATATTCTTTTATATTAATACGATTTACGATATGGTTTGGTTTATAAAATTTAATAAACCAAACTGAAACCGTGAATTGTATTTTTCAAATTTATGGAACCGAACCAAATCCCAAATTCAGTTTGATTCAGTTCGGTTTTATGGTTTGAACCCTACAATGAACACCCCTAATTAAGGGGGTGGGGCTTATCATCTGAAACACTTCCCTGTACTTTTTAACTCTCTCTTAAATTTTACCCTAACTTTTGAATGCCTCTATGCACCCCTATCACACGTATTTTCCATTAAAAAACAGTGTTTGCAAAATTACAGTTATACCCTACCCTTCAACTCCACACTTTGAACCAAAAATTTAGAAAATATATGACCACTGTACTCCTTCCAAGCTGAACCTGAAGTATGCTGAATTTGAGAAAAAAGTTGTTAATTATTATATATAAAGGTGTCCTAGGGGGGTCTTTTTTTTTTGATAGAGCAGAGAAATAACCTAACGAAGAAGGGCCCTACCCCACATGTCCATAAAACAAATGTAATTTAGATCACAAGAAAACTCCTGGGGGCCTGAGTGGAAGTTTTTTTGGACTAAAATTATCCTCTATTTCGTTGTTTGAGAAATGGTATAAAAGTCATTTTATTGTAGCTTTAATACTAGATTTTATGGCTATTAAAATGTCCATATTTGTCTATTTAGTCCAACTATAAGGGTTGAGAATGTAAATTCAGTTATTACTTTCCACCTCATTTAATCCCCTCTCATTAAGTCTTATAAGTTAAGGTATTAACTTCTATTTTCTCTTATTAAATCCTATATTTAAGTTATTTTTCACTGATAAATGCTACTAATTAGATCAGTCAATATTTTTAACAATATAAATCAATATATTTTAATATAGACTAAAATAAACAAAATCATTCTTTATCAAAGTGGTGGCTAAGCAATCCATGCATCTAAATCAAATTGATCAACTTATGAAGTCATAGTTACATAATATAATTTTAAAAATTGAAAGAAATATAGAAATTTACAAAAATGTAAAAAAATTAGATACATTTATGATATTTTTATTAATCAAATTAAAAAACAAATATAATAAACAAGAATTATTTTTATTGATAATAAAAATTAAATACATAATTTAGAATTGACCAAAAATGAAATTATTTTACTATTTGATAAAGATCAATAGTTCAAATTTTTTGGTCAAATGTGTTAACATTTAATGTAATAAAAAATAAATAAATAATAAAAATTAATAAAATATAAAAATACATAAATTTTGCAAAAGAACATTCAAGCACATGTACAATATCATATAATTATCATATTAAGCAGGAAGTAACTGTAATATATTAAAATTATTTTTATACATAGAAATACAAAAAAAAAAACATGAATAAGATTATAGAACTTTCTTTTGACTAAAATACTCAATTTTGAATTTAGTTCATATTTAATTGTGATGTTTAAATTATAAATTGAACTACTACTTTTCACCTCATTCAATTCCCTCTATTTAAATCTTACATTTCTTTGATAAGTGAATAAAGAAAAAAAAATACACCACAAAGATAAAACATTACAAAAAGAAGAAACAAAACGGTAGGCATGTCAATGATACTTGAAATTTCACAACTCAAACTTGTTTCATATTTAGATGAAATGCTTATATAACTAGATTTGAATTTTGCAATCTTCATCTAATTAATAATAAAAAATAAAAAATAAAAAATAAATATTTATAAAATTTTTTATATACATTATTATTATCATTATTATCATCTAAAATAATTATTTATAAATATTTATTAGTATACCTAAAAGAGCATAATCATCACTTAAAAAGAGAATTACTTTTACAGGCACGTACACACTTACTATCTACATAGAAAAACCTACTAAATAAAAGCATACTTTTCGAATTTCGACCTAAACAGTAAACCCGATACAAAGCGGATTTGGCGTTTACGTTTACCATTAATAATATTCACATGCATGATGAAAACTTCACGACTTCACGTGACTAATGTTACTAATTTGATATTTTCCTCTGTCCTTTTCTACGTTGGATAGAATCAAGATCGGGAGGATCCTTTTATTTATTTGTTTTTTCTTCTTTGCACAATTAAAGAAGTTATGAGAAATTATTTTTTGTATGCATCGTGGATGGAACGTCAGAATTTACTATATAAAAACTAGGGACTAAATGAATACTATATAAATTAAGTTAAAAGGGGTTGTTGACGGGACTAAATGAATACTATATAAAAACTAGGGAGAGACTGATCAGTCATTATCAGAATTTACTAGCCCCACCGTAGGGGACGAATCCTGCCCGTGAATTGGGGGGCTATTAAAACAATATGGGGGGGCTGTATTTCAAATTTCTCCATTGGGTTGAAGTATATTTAACCCTAAAAACTACAGCTATGGTGAATGTCAATTCCAACGCATTAGGCTGGCACAAGATTGTATTGGCGCCCCACATATACATTTTACTATGCATTGGGAACTGTTTGCGATGAGCTTCCCGACCTCCTCGTCGACTACTCTCTATCGCTTTGGGGTTAAGTTGCGTTTCTTCTGTCTAACGGGCTTAACTACAGAATCAATATTTAGTTTGTGAGTCATAATGTTAGGGTCTATGCCGGGCATCTTTCCGCGGACCATGCAAAAGTATCTAGATTTTTAAATAAAAAACTTACCAGTTGGGATCATAGAGGCTCCTCAATAGAAGCGCCGATCTGAAGCATCCGAGCTGGGTCATTTGTCGATGCTGGGATGGAGACAGTCTCTTTTGTGGGTGCAGCTCGTTCCTCGCATTGCTCTGTAGGTCGTTCTAGCTCGAGGTTGTCGACCACCTTAGCTTTCCCTTAGGGCGGTAACGTAGGACTTGCGAGACTCAAGCTGGTCACCCCGCGCTATCCCAATTCTGAAGTCTATGGGGAACTTCATTGCCAGATAGTAAGTAGAGACCACAACACGTATGGCATGAGTGATCGACCGGCCTACTATGGCATTGTACGGGGAGGGGGTCGCGACCACTAAGAAATCGTGATTGAGCCTCACTATGCTAGGCCAAGTGCCAACTTCCACAGGTACTGTAATCCTTCCTAGGGGTCAGACTTCCTCTCCGCTGAAGCCTACCAGGGGAGTGTTTGTGGGCTTCAGGTCACTTTCTTGGAGTTGGAGCTGGTCGAATGCTGCCTTGAAAAGGATATCCACCGAGCTGCCCGAGTCAACGAGGACACGCCCGACTTCAAAGTCATTAATCTTTATCTTTATGACGAGCGCGTCATCATGGGGGTAGTGGACCCATGCGCGTTGTCCTCTATGAAGAAGATCGGCTCTTCCATCCTTGGCCGCTTCGAGGGATTCTACTCTTCCCTAGCGGCCTCGCGAGCTGATGCCCGATCTGTTGCCGAAGTGCAGCCCGCGACAATTGAACCTCCAACGATCACGTGGATAGTCCCCCGAACTGGTCTCTCTTCCTGGGGCCGCCTCTGCGGTTGCTCTGCCTACCTGTTGGATTCGGGAACATCTCTACTCTGCTCCCCCTGGCAACCTGCATTATTATTATTATTCTGTACAAAATTTCTCAAGTATCCGCGATGGATGAGCTCCTCTATTTCGTCGTGGAGGTTTTTACAGTTTTCGGTACTATGACCATAGTCTTTATGAAAATTACAATACAAATTTTTATTCCTTGCATAAGGATCTGCCTTCAAGCGAGGTGGCCATTTAACATACGGGGCATCCTTGATGGCCATAAGGATCTCGGCCCGCTTCGCTTTTAGGGGCGTGTAGTCCACCCTTTCTACTATCGGAGCTCGAAAAGGCTGTCCTATCCTTGTCCCCCGAGCTTGGTCCTTCTTCTTCTTGCTATCGCCCTAGGTTGGGGGTTCTGTCTCCCTCTTTCTTTTCTCAAGGGCCTGTTCACCTTTCTGGCTGATCTCCTACTCTGTCCCTATAAACTGATCCACGAGCTTGAGGAACTCGGTCACAGTCATGGGCTGATTAACGACCACATGCCACTTGAATTATTTATGGGTGATGCCACACTTTTCGGTACCACGTACGAGCTACCCCTTTGAAGGTGGTGGAGAAAGCCACGCACATACAGGATTCACTGGCCCTTGCCAGGTGCATCTGGGACTGGAAGGCGTCCGCATGGTCGTTCGGGTCAAAGGATCCGTCATACTTATCTAGTGGGGGAAGTTTGAAATCCTTCAGCATAGGAATGACAAGAAGTTCTAGCGACAGAGGAGAAGGAACTGAAAGAAGTGGAGCAACTTTTACTTCGCCCGAGCTTACCTCTTCCTTACCCTAGAGCTCGGGCAGATCGTGAGTGGGAGCTCGGCGGCGCCTCCGCTGCTTCCTTGCTGGCTCGGCGTTGGTGCTGCTAGCTTCAGTATGACCAAGTTTGATGGGCCCAGGGAGGGGTTCGGACTGCTGTTGGTAGCTACGAACTGAGGGGCCTTGCCTTAAGTCTGCGGCTAGCACCTCGAATTGGCTAGGAGGCCCCCGACCTGATTGTAGGTTGCGAGGTAGGGGTAGCTGGTCTCTCTTTTCCACCATGAGACAATGCCGAGGTCTCTCCTCTGTGAGAAGGAGGTTCGTTCCAACAGCGGGGCTTGGCCTGTTGCGTGGCCGAATGCCAAGGAGGAAGTGATTGCTGAGCCTAAGGCAGTGGAGGAAACTGCTGTTGATACTGATACTGTGAGACTTGGTGTATTACTTGTTGCTGATAAAGTTTAAGTTGCTGGAACTAGTGCATTTGAGCTTGCATAGCTCGCATGCATTGCATCAGGTCCTCAAGCTGGCTTTGGTTGGCCACCGGAGGGATGATTGAGGGTTCAACAAAGGTTGTTTCGATCGTAGAGGGAAGTGGAACATTCACGGGTGCCACTGTCTGAGGCACATTCAGACTGGGAACTCCATCCGCAGAGAGGGGGACGGTGAACTGTCCAATGTAGACAGTGTGAAGCTGGGGTTGTTCCTCAGAGGCGTTTCGGTTTGCACCTCGTCCGGCATTGCTGGAATAATCCATGGATGTTGAGTTCTGAGAGTTGTTGTGGTTGGAAGAAGGCTTTTTGCAGCAATTCCCACCGACGGCGCCAAATGATGTTGCACGATCCGGGCACTCTTAGCTGGCAGAAACTTGGCTCCTAGCTGGTGATGGACAGTACTTGAGACGATGAAGAAGGTGAGGAATTCCCGGGGAGCTCACCAGGCGGGAACACTCCGATGCTTAAGTTAGAACTCTGAGAAAGCTGAAGAATGCAAACAAAGAGTTGAGAGTGCAGATGGCGCAAGTTTAATACCTTTTTCTTCCAGGGTCGGGGTCTTTTTATATTGAAGATTTCTTAAATCAGGTGTAACCAACTCTGCCACAACTGTTATTGCCAAAGCCGAGGTGGTAGATGTGGGCAGTCGTTGCAGGGTACGGACCTGTCAGGCATGCCACATCTGGCAGAAGTGGCAGGCACGATGCCGCCTGACAAGAGACGTGGGTGTAGCCTTTGGATTCGACATGTACTATTGTCAGGCAGATCTTTTCTGTAGGTTGTCGAGCTACTTTGCACCGAGCTACCCTACACCGGGATGCCAGGGTAGCCGAGGTGCGAGTGCTCGAGTCGCCTCCATCAGGTACTAAATTGGCACTCATTCTAAAGTACTGTCGGAAATTTTCCCTTAAAATAATTCAATATTTATTTTAATAATTTGTTACAAAGATGTTTTACTAAAGTATTTTAGTAATTTAGTAATTTGAATTAATTATGTTAATGCTTTTTAACAAAAAACTAAATTATTGTTAATTACTTAATGAATAATTATTTTTTCCATGTTATTTGTAAGTGTTCTATTTTATTTATTTTACTTTATTAATGATTAAATGTTTTAATTGTTTGTAAATATCACTTAAATATTTAAAATACTTAAATACCAGTAAATATATAAAATTAAGTTGTGGTTATAATAAAATTCGTCTATAGTTAACTTTTTTTATTCATAATTAAATTAATCTAAGCCCAAACTTAAAGGTTTATGACTTTGGATTAGGCTTGGATTGATCCTCATCCTGACCCAATTCGCCCTAGTTACATGCATCGTAATATTTGTGATTGGACTGAATCTAACGAAGTGCATCCCATGCATGCATTGTTTTTGTTTCTTTTATACTATTTTTAGATAATATTGGAGATAAAGTAGTTATATATGAAGGATGGGTTATTCCCATTATGTAGCCCAATGAACCAAAACATTAAAAATCTCATGCTAAATTTTGATAGTGCATTCCCAACCCACACCTTAAGTGTAATAATATTTGTTTGGGCTTACAGGCTTGCCCGTGTTAATTATAAAACTATGATTTTTTATAAATTAAAAAAAATATATTTATATTTCTATATATATTAATATAAATTTGTTGTCTAAAAATTATATAATAATATTTATCATATGTGCATATAACTTCCATGTTAAGCTTATAATGGGTTGGTTTAGTTTAGGCCATATCCACTAGGGCCACATTGGACTTTGAAAGTTTGATACTCAATTAAACTTTGAATTTGACTAAAACCCATGTCTAGTAAAAAATATTATTTTCTATATGTAATAAAATTATTGTATACACATGCATATTAATATATGCATTTTATACTTTAAAATTCAAAATTCAACATAATAACAATAACAACAACAACAACAACAACAACAACAACAACAATAATAATAATAATAATAATAATAATAATAATAATAATAATAATAATAATAATAATAATAATAATAATAATAATAATAATAATAATAATAATAATATGTGGATCTAAATCTAGAAATTTCATAATTGGATGTTGATGTGGATGTGTAGTTGGATTTGATTTGAATTTGATCAGTTTACAACTCCACTATCCACATTATATATGGGCTTGGTGCATCTTTGAGCTAGATTTAACTAAAAAATAAGTTGTTGGAGAATGAAAATTTATAGATCTAATCAAGTTAGGCTAAGTTATAAATGATTTGTTATTTATTATTATTAATTTTAATTATCCTATCAATACTAATTCTTATTAATTTCTTAATTTTATTAATTTTAGAACCCTACTAACCGCATTATTTGCTTGAGCCCAAGCTTAGGCTAAGTTATAAGTGATCATCCCTAAGTAGGAGTCTTATGACATAATTAAATTTTTATAAATTTTATATGAAATACAAATGGTTTATTTTTATTATTTTTCATAATTGTTTGCTTTTTATATATCTTATTAATATTAGTTATATTCAAATAGAATTACATTGTATTTTAGTTTTTTAATTTATGAACTATTAATTTTATTAATTTCTTAACTTTTAATAGTTGCTAGATAAAAGCTTGTTAAATTTTAATATAGATTATTGTTGTTATTGTTGTTGTTGTTATATAGATAAACCATAATCATTTTTTAAAATAAGTTAATATATATAGACTTGCTTAATTACTTGTCTTCTTTGTCTAGGTGATAAAATGGATTCTACATTTTAAATTTTCATAAAAGTTTATAATCTGTTGTTTAGTATAGGCACTATGCATAATAAAGGTCTTAACTCAAAAAATTATTAATTTTAATAACAATATTAATTAAATAAAAAGAATAAACAAAGCAAAATACAACATTAGAACATGGGTTGTATTTGCAATATATCAAACTCGTGTTTAAATCATAATATTATTAAAACTATCAATCAATATTTTTTGTATTTAAATTTATTATTTTTATTAGAGTTTATTAAGTTTTAAGTGGAATTGAAATGTTTTTAATTTTTACTAAGTTTTGTTAACATTTATTAGTTTTAAGTGGAAGTTTAGTGGATTTTTAAAATAATGTTTTTATTTTTGTTGTTTTGTGTTTGATTGTTTAACCTCAACCTATTTATATTATTTGATCTATTGATGTTTTACTTTATTATATTGTATTATTATTTCCACTCTCTCTCTCTCTCTCTCTCTCTCTCTCTCTCTCTCTCTCTCTCTTTATCTCTCTCTTTATAATAGTGTACAACTTTATTGGTCTAATCAAAATAGACAATGATTATTTTTTATATTTTAAAATAAAAGAAAATAGAAAAAAATGCAAAAACAAAAAAAGGAAAATAGATAAATAGCTTCTCTAAAAGGAGAGACATGCTAAATTAAACTTGGTAATTAGTATGAGTTTATGCATTAACAATTGCTGAATTATTATAATTAATTACTAGTCTCTTTATTTCTAACCATTTTATTAAATAAAAATAATAATTGTGGGTTTTTCTTGTTGTGACATATGTGGTGGCTATTTAGTTTGGATTGCTTTTCGAGTCACAATATTGAATTAACTATGTAATCTTTAATATTTATTTAATATTAATTAATACTTACTACTTAATATTTAATTTCTCATTAATTATTTAATAAATTATTCAATTACTTAATTAAATAATTTTATCGAATACTTATTTAATATGTAATTGTTTAATTAATTATTTAATATTTAATATCTATTTGCTATTTATTTATTTAATATGTAATTAATTATTTAATATTGTTTAACACTTTTTTAATATTTTAATGTTTAAGTAATTATTTATAAATTTATAATATTTCTTTATATATTTGACTAATTTTTAGTTATTATATTACTACTTTTCTAAATATTTAATTAAATTTGAATTATTATATCAATATTCATTTAATATTTAAATAAACATTTCATATTTATATATTATTTATTTTATATTGAATATACATTCAATATCCATTTAATATTAGTTTATACTTATTTAATACTTGTTTAAATATTTAGTAAATATTTCATATTCATTTAATATGTATTTAATATTGAACAATACTTAAATAAGTTTTGATTGTGAAATTGTTTAATTAGTATATATTTAATATTGATTCAATTATTGAACTAATTAATTAATTACTTAATTAATATTTAGTTTATTTAGTAAATAGTTAATTATTTAATATTTAGTATTTACTAAATATTTATGTAATAATAATTAATACTTTTTAGTATTTAGTCATTTAATTAATTAAATAATTATTTAAATAATAATTAATTTTTAGTTAATATTAGATAATATTAACTAATATTTCATAGTTTCCCATTGAATATTGTTTACATAATATTATTGATTAATATTTATTTAATTACTAAATTGTTGAAATAATTAATAATTAATATATATATATATATTTAAAAATTAAATATTTATTTAGTATTGTTTAATTTGTATTACATAGTAAATACTTAAGTATGTAACCATATTATGTGCATATGTAATTAATATTATTTAATTATTAATAGTTTTTACTTAATAATTAACACTATTTTATATTACTAGTAACTGTGTGCACATATGTTTCATGTGAAAATTTTAAATTACAATAACAATTATTGTTGTTGTTGTTGTTATTATTATTATTATTATTATTATTATTATTATTATTATTATTATTATTAACATTTTGTTAAATTTTGTATTTTTACCATCTTATTATTATTATTATTATTATTATTATTAACATTTTGTTAAATTTTATATTTTTACCATTATTAATAAAAATAATTTTTATTTTTAATGGGACTTAATACCTTAAATGGGAGTTAATGAGAGAGAATTGAATGCATTAAATAATAATAATCAAATTACATTTTTTACCCTCACAATAAATATAGATATAGATTGAATACTAGTATAATTTAACTAATATTATCTACAAAATTTCTTAAAAGGTAAGTATAAAATATTATGAGCATTTTTAACTCTTAAAAAGTGCAATTATTTTTTAGTTATATATTATTATTGATCTCCAATTATTTCACCTTTTCAAATTATTGTCTATCATCGTATTATGACAAGTAAAATTATTAGTTATCATTTCTCACAATTCAACATTCAATAGTGTTTATGTTCAAATATAAAAAAAAAAAAAAAACAAAAAATCACAACTGATTTGTTGAGATAAGGCTTTCGAAAAAAAAATAGATTTGTTGAGACAAGAGATCATTGCAAAACCTTTTGCCCTTGGTATCTAGAGGGATCGGCCGATCGGGTCATAAAACCTTAGTCAGGGTTATTTTTGCCATTGTAGAATAAAACCAAGGGCTCGAGTATGATAGAAAAAAGACATGATACCTGTTTATCAAAAAACAAAAAAGACATGAGATACCGGACAGCCAATCAACCGGTATCATCAGGGGGGTAGTTTGATGGGTCAAATCTCTTTCGTTACCATGCCTTTCCTATATCATAAATTTTCCCAAATTCAAATCCGACCAGAGTGAGGGTCATTTTCGATTTTTCGTCACTTTAGGTTCAGACCCTCTCCTGCTCTTCGCCTCTTCCCGTCTGTCTATAAGAGACTGGGCGAGTGGAGAGAACTGAGAATAACCAAATTCGTACAACGCTGGACAAGTGATTGTTGGTTGGCCAATTGAGAGAGAGAGAGAGAGAGTCGCGGTGGGGGGATGTTGTTGGGGAGTGGTGCAAGTACTACTTTTGTGAGGTATTTCTCTAGGAAATGCTCTCAGAACGTAAGGAAGATCAACCCGAAGGTGCCCCCTCAAGAGGCATCATCCATAGCCAAAAGTCTCTACCAGATCATCAAGGAACGCGGACCTCTCACCGTTTCAAACACTTGGAACCAAGCCAAGGTCTCTCTCTCTCTCTCTCTCTCTCTATCTATCTATCTGTGTCTCATTTTTCTTAGTACCGTGAAGTCCATCTTCATATCTTTAGTAATAAATCAAGGTATGGGAATATTGTAATAGCAGTAGCATTCTAAAAGTTGCAACTTTGCGCAATTGTGCATTAGACATTCCATTTTCAGCATCTTGTAAATAAAATCTTTTTTTTTGTAAAAGGCTATAGCTTTACCTAGTTGTTAGTTGTTAGGTAATTTCTCTACCAAGTGCTGATTATATATTTTCCATGTGTTGGATATGTTGATTTTTCCATGTTTTGATTTGAAATAGTTGATCATTTGTAAAGACTAAGGAGCATTGCTATTTTGAACTATATGCTTGCTGGTTGATACATTAAACTAGGGAGACTTGTTTTGAGGCTGCACCTCGTGTCTCTTTGTGGGAAGCATTCACTGTGTATCTTTTTATTGATTTTTAATAAAATTCACTATTACTTATTAAAAAAGAATGTATTATTTATTAATATTGGTTGTACAAAAGAATGGAAAGAATAATTACAATGAATCTGCTCTAGTTAGAACCTTTCTTAGTACATGAGAACCTTCCATTTCAAGAGGGATTTGACTAAGAGCTTTATTGAGAACATTCCTATCTTCAATATCTCTGACTTTTGGCAACTGGAGATGACACCTAGACTTCCCACTTAGGCTGAGCTCTCTAGAGTCTTCTCTTGAACTCAGTCCTAGGTCTGGATCTGGATCAACACGATTTGGACCTGGGTCAACACGATTTGGACCTGGGTCTCTTAACACTCCCTCTCAAGTCGAGGAGGAAAACTGTGGACACCCAACTTGGAACAAAGCAATCTAAACTTCTGCAAGTTGATTATCAGAGGAGACATAGCTGATAATCAGATATTCCATGCCAAATTTTTCTTGAGCAAAGTGATAGTCCAACACATTGTGTTTGTTAAAAGTGTGGAACACTGGATTAATGGACATATGGAGAGCACTGATGTTGTCACAATATAGTGTTGATGGCTTAGGTAGAGATATCCTCAAATGTTGGAGTACAAAAGGCAACTAGGTAATCTCAACCGTAGTAGAGGACATGGACCTGTATTTGACTTTAGTGCTAGACTTGGCCACAATAGTTTGCTCCTTTGCTCCCCACAAGATAAGATTATTACCAAGAAAAACACAATAACCAGTGGTGGAGTGTCTAATAAGAGGGCACCTTGCCTAGTCAGCATTTGAATAGGCATATGGATCAAAGGAGCTGTTGATATAAAGATTAAGTCAATAATCAATTGTCCCATGAACATATCTCAATATTCACTTTACAAGCTGAAAGTGGTAATCAATGGGTGCATGCATGTATTAGCAAACAAGGTTCATAGAGTAAGAGAGATCTAGTATTGTGGTTTTGGGTTTTGAAACTGATCCTTGCTCTGCTCTTGATGGTTGTCTCCCGGATTCCAGGCCTGTCTCATTGCCGATTACCCATGGATTTGAAGCTGATAGAGTTGTGGGTGGTGGGGAGATACAGAAGAAGGGTGAGAGGGAGGAGGGAGTGTGCAATATAATACTGGAAGAGCTTGGGCACCCAAATAGGGTGGAATTAGAAAGGGAGAAGTTGAATGAGGGTGAGGTTGGTGGGTCCAAAGAAGATAGAGGTGGAATGGAACAGGAGGGGGTGTATGGGAAGCATAGAGAGGACAAAAGCAGAATGGTTGAGAAGGGAATTGAAAGAGAGGATTCCTTAGCCGAATTTGTAGGAAAGCTAGGCTGCAAGATAAAAAATTTGAACGAGCTGAAAGTGCATTTGAAGAATAAAAAAGAGGAAAGGAAGGTGAGAAAAAGAAGGTTAAGTGAGGTTGAGAGGCTAAAAAAGGATGTAGAAGGGGACAAAGAATTTTGTGAGAGGAAGGGTAGGGGAAGGGAAGGAGAAGTTTAGGGGTGGGGGTGGATTATTTTTTGGAGTGATGAAGATTGTGAGCTGGAATGTGAGAGGATTGGGGAAAGCAAGGAAGAGAGCATTAATAAAGGAGGTCCTAAGGAAAGAAAACCCAGATATCTTTATAATTCAGGAATCTAAGCTCGTGACTTTTGACAAGAGATGGGCTAGAAGTGTGTGGAGTGCAAATGGCCTTAGTTGGGCTATGAACCCTTCTTGGGGCTCATCAGGAGGATTAGTCACTATGTGGAAGAATGAAGTTGTAGAGGGAGTTGAAGAATTAATTGGAAGGTTCTCAGTGTCTGTCAAATTCAAGCAAGTGGGAGATGGGTTTGAATGGGTCTTAACTAATGTTTATGGCCCCACTGGCTATAGACCAAGGAATGAATTGTGGGAAGAACTGGAAGATATTAGAGGTTTGTGGGATGGGCCTTGGTGTCTAGGAGGGGATTTGAATGTGATTAGATTCAGTGAAGAGTGCAGTTAGGTGCGGCAAAGGAGTACCACCAGTATGAGGAATTTTAATGAGTTTATGAATGTTTTTGAACTCAAGGAACTTGAACTCCTACATAACAGATTCACATGGTCAAATCTCCAAGCTGATCCAATTTGCTCCAAATTAGACAA
The DNA here is from genome assembly GCF_056320005.1 of Nelumbo lutea. Classification (NCBI taxonomy): domain Eukaryota; kingdom Viridiplantae; phylum Streptophyta; class Magnoliopsida; order Proteales; family Nelumbonaceae; genus Nelumbo; species Nelumbo lutea. The sequence continues at coordinate 221,053,983 of NC_142684.1, forward strand.
ATTCCTTTTTATTGCAGATTGGGAAGAGCATTGGGGAGACATGGTGTCAAGGGCCTTACCGAGAGTTGCTTCTATGATGAGGTTAGAATGAGGATTGGGGAATCTAAAAGTTTTAATGGAGAATTTTCAAAGGATCTCAAGTTTGAAGGTGAAGAAAAGTTGTGTAGCAGGTATCAACATGAAAGAGGATGACATCCAATTAATGATAGGAATGCTCGGTTGTGAAGTCAAAACCTGCCCCTAGAGTACCTTGGCATTGCCTTTGGGGGTAATCCAAGAGCAAAAGTTTTTTGGCAACCTGTTGTAGATAGATTTGTGAAAAAGTTTCTATATGGAAGAGGAACTACATCTCTTTGGGAGGTAGAGTCACCTTGATCAAGTCTACCTTAGCCAACCTACCCACTTACTTCCTCTCTATATTTAGAATCCTGGGTAAAGTGGCTAGGAGTTTAGAAAAAATCATGAGAGAAAGGGTCATTGGGAACTAGGTGATGAGAAAAATGTCCTTCCTCTATAAGGTGAAAGTTGTAGCACAGGGTCATTGGGTGTATTCATGGATTGTTAGAAAATGGCTGGGATGCAAAATGTACGCCTCACACTTCATCGAGTTCCCCTTGGAAAGAAACCATTGAGGTATTACCTTCTTTCCTTATTTTCATTTGCTTTGATGTGGTGAGGGAATAAAGTTTTGTTTTGGAAAGACATTTGGATTGGTGACCTACCACTCATTGCAATTCCATGTTCTACTTTGTCCCATTATAAGTTTAAACCGGTCTCTAAATTTGGTTTGACCACTCCACTTGGGTTAAACAAGAAGTTTGGGTTTATAAGGGGTTTAAGGGATAATGAATATGACTTGTTCTTCTACTAGGAAAATTGGAATTTGTTTTTTTGGATCAAAATTCTTTTGATGGTAGGATTTGGTGGTAAAGTTTTTGGATCAAAATTCTTGTGCCTCTTTTTTAATCTTTTAATCCAGTCAGAACCTTTGGTGGTAAAGTTTCATGGTGAAGGAAACCTAGGGTAAACCTATCCCTCCTAAAGTACAAGTTTTTGTTGGGAAACCTAGGGTAAACCTAGGCCTAACTAATGCATGTCTCCTCATTTGTGCATTCTTTGCAAGGAGTGGTAAGACTATTCCTCATTTATTAATCTCCTATTCCTTTATGTCTTGCCTCTGGGAGTTTTTGTTCTCTTTGGTTGCAAATTTCGACTTCTTGAGGCATCAGGAAAAAAAAGAGGAAGGATTATGTGGAGGATAGTAAGAGCAGCTTTGGTTTGGACTCTAGACAGTCTAGGAAGAAAGGAACCAAAGGATCTTTAATGGAAAAAGTAAATCCAAGGAGTTGGTTGAAACTATAACAATCAGAACTGCGCGCTAGGTAAAAACCTTGGAGATCCTTTGGGAATTTTCCACCAATGACGTAGTAAGGTCTTGGGCTGAAGTGGCACATTCGGGAAGACACATTGATAGGTAAAGAATGGACTGGAATCCCCTAGAGATTGATAAATTGAAACTAAATTTTGGTGGTAGTTCAATGGGCAATTTGGGAAGGGTTGGTATTGGTGGAGGTTTTAGAAATCACCAGGGAGTGGTGTAGTGCTTTAAAAGTGCTAGGTGCAGAAAAAGGCACAAGAGGCAATTTGCGCTTGAGGCAAAGGTGAGGCGCACGCCTTCCTGAAGCAAGGCACAAAAATACAAAAAATGCCAAAAAATTCAAAAATACAAAAAAAAATATTGAACATAGTATTAATAAAAAATATAAACTTAAAATTTAAAATAAATGTTTTAGAAAATCTATTGTTTAAAATTAAAATACATAAACATAACATGTAAGGCGTATTCAAATGAAAATTTAAAAATAAAATGAAACATAAAACATTTTCAAGCATGTAAAACCTACAATCTCTTTTTTTTTTTCCTCAACTGCATTACTTCAAATAGCTATTGTGACGTAAAGCATCTTGCATTTCTGATTCTACAAGCTGTCTTTGTACCAAGCCCCTCGAGGCAAGCCCAAACAAGTCCATTTTAGGGTTTTAAATTCTTAATCCTCACACAAAAAATGATTTTATAATTTTAATTGTCTTTTAATAGGTTATTTTATTAGGATGAATGGTTCAAAAAAGAGCAAAAAGCACAAAAAATAAAAAAAGGTGCATGCTTGGGCTGAGGCACAAGGCACGCTAAGCACACACCTAGGTGCACCAGGCGCGCACCTTTTGAAAGTGCTGCGTCTAGGGCCTAGGCGAGGCGCATACCTTAAGATGTGACTCGCCTGAGCGCCTAGGCGCACCTTTTAAATCATTGGAGTGGTGGTGGCTCTATATTCAATGTCAATTGGCATTGCTAACTTAGTTAAGGCTGAAATATTGACCCTATTACAAGGCTTGAGACTAGCGGAACAGCTGGGAGTTAGGGATTTGGAGATTGAGGGTGACTCACAAGTAGTGATTTCTTGGTCAAAGAGACTTAATGCTTCATTCAATCGGGTGAGAAGAATTGAAATGGTTGGCTTATGTATTAGGTAAATAGGTGTGGACAAATCTATTTTATTCTGACAAATGTGTAATCTGGTGTATCAAAGTTGCTCCAACAGTTGTACTTCTCTTTTAATTAATTAATGAATTTCCCTTTGCTGATAAATAAAAGGATCCCAACACACATGGAAAGCCATGAGAAGATAAATTGGGGTTTGATAGGGGAGAGGAAGAGCCTCCAAATTCGAACGCAGAGAAGTGGGCCAGGAAGATGGTTTTAATGTCAAGTGGGGTCTACATCATGAATTCTAAATCCTTTTTTAGGAATCAACTCAGGTTGTTTTCTCTCTTGAGGTGGAATCTTTGGTTAGCGATCTGGGGAGATTCTTAATGGAGCAAAGGATAAGTTGGGGGAGAGGACAAAGGAAGTTGCGATTGGTGATTCTGAATCTGGAAAGGCTTTAGGAGATGACGATGGAGGAGTTGAGGATAATGATGTGATTGTTTGCGTGTCTTCCCAGGTAGAGTGCTTTGATGCCATGCACAATCCTTTTGAGGAAGTGGTGATTGGGAAGTTAGGTGTGGAGCTGAAGTGGTGGCTTTCACACATTATTCACATTACAGTGCCAACATTCGTAGATGTTGGAGGTGTGGCTTTCGAGTTAATAGTAGTTCGGTCTCTTAGATGAGAAGCTGTTGGCATGAAAATGACAATGGAATTGACTCCAATTTTGAAGTGAGAGATCAGGTCTGAAAGCTTTCTATTGAGAAGATTGTGGAGAAAAATGTTGAGGTTGGCAAAACTCTTGGCTTGCTTTTTTTGGGGGGAGGGGAGGAGTTTGCTAGGAAAGCCTTTGAGGAGTCTGAGAGTTGGAGGGGAGAAAGTTTGAAGCAAGTGGCAATTGGGGAGGGAGGAAAGATGTGGGATGAGGATACTGACAGAGAGGAGTAAGTGTTCGAAGGGGAGGATTAAGAGTTGGTTGCCTGGGTCTGTGTGCTCTTGGAGCTTGTGGAGGTATCCGAAATTGGTGCTTTCGGTTCTTCGTTTTGTTGTTTGTCTTTAGTCTTGTGTCGTTGGCTGTAAGTTCGTATTAGTGTCTTGTTATCTCTCTCTCGAGTGGTTTCTTATCACCTTCCTTTTGTATTCTCTTTTTCTTTTAATGAATTTCTATTTATCTTTCAAAACTAAAAAAAAGGAGTGTTATCGCTAGTAAGAACAATATCATCTACATATAATAGAAGGAAGATGCTGCCACACTCATGATGAAGCACACAGAGTAAATGATCATGCATACCGTAGAAAAACCTTTATCTAAAAGATGAGTACTGAACCTATCAAACCAGGCCCGGGGGGCTTGCTTCAAGCTGTATAAAGATTTTTGAAGTTTATAGATGTAGTCTGGATGGATGGCATCAACAAAGGCATTCTTTCCATCAAGTTGCCGAATCTTCTAGTTTCATTGGATAGCAATAGTGAGAACCAACCTAATTTTTTTTAGGTCTCACTACTGGGCTTAAGGTCTCATTCATAGTCTAACTCTTGAAGTCGATTGTAGCCCTTGGATACTCAACCCACCTTTAGGTATTCTAAAGTACCATTTACATTTAATATAGTTTTGAACAACCACTTACAACCTACTAAGTTCATATATGGGGATTTTGGAATAAGTGTCCAAATCTGGTTGTGATGAAGAGTTGCACGTTTTTTCATGGTGCAAACCCAACCTGGATGCATAAGGGTGGAATGAACTGTGTTACTTCAGTAGGAATGTCTTTAGATGGTGTTTTTTTTCATAAATTGTTCTTTCTCCCACTCATGGTAGGTTGCGAGTTGAAGATCAATCCCCTCCAAGGAAGTCTCAGAAGATGAATCATCAGTACAAAGCACAACATTCTCAACAAATACGACATTGCTAGATATGTAGACATGTCCTGTAGGAGGACAGAGACATCTGTAGCCTTTAGGAAGAGTATTGTATCCAATAAACACGTAGGGCAAGGAATGGGGAGAGAACTTGTTTTCTTTGTAATCCCGCAAATATGGGTTACACCTACACAGCTACACCCACAGACCCGTAGTGAATTGTAATCTAGATCATTCCCAGTAAGTAACTTGGATGAATTTGTCATACTAAGAGTTGGTGTAAGTAATATATTGATCAAGAAAACTGTTGTAATGAATGCTTCTACCCTCAGCACTTTTGGCAGTTTACTATGAAAGAGCATGATGGATAACCCAAGCTCAACAATGGTTCTATGCCTGCATTTAACTAACCATTCTGTGCTTGAGTTCTTGGACATGGCAACTATCTAACTAAACCATGATAGTTGCATCTTTAAATTTGAGAAAACATGATAGAAGATCATATTTATTTTTCATTGGATAAATCCAAATAAACCATGAGAAATCATTAAAAAAAGCAACATAATATCAGTATCTTTGAATTGAGGGAATGGATGCAGAACCCCATAAATCACAGTGTATTTTATCAAAAATATTTTCACTTCTAGTCCTTTCAGAAACAAAAAGGAAGATGACTATTTTTGCCCATTTGACTTCTGGAACAAACAATGTTTTTCTTATTACAAGGCTCAACAAAAATAAAATTATTATTATGTAAAAACTTCACGACTCTTTCATTGGGATGATTGAGTCACTGATGCCAAACACCCTAAGAGGTATGCTTGAATTGATTGGAACATAAGCATGTTGCTCTTCTCCATCAAAAGAAATAAAGGCCACCATCTCTACTGCTAGTTCCTAGAATCCTCACCATTCACTTGTCCTTGATAACAAAACCAGATGATGAGAATTCAAAAACAGAATCATAATCATCAGTACACTGTCCTATTGAGAGCTTACTTTTTTGTCAGCCAGGAACAAGAAGAGTATTTTTGAGTTTTAGATTTGCTAGCACAAGCAGTACCAATAGGGTGTTGGGGAAGTAAAGACACCTGCATTGCTCGTCATTTGACTGCTTTTCCCAGTGTCTAGTATTCATTTTGAATCATGAGGATCATTTAAAGTCATAGTGCCAATCATTGGGGTAAATATTCTCTTTGATAAGCTCTATTGAAGCGGTTGTAGTAGTCATATGCCTCATGCCCAAATTTCCTGTAGATTTGACATTGAATAGGATTCTTATTAGTTTGTACCTACTGGTTTCCAGACTGTTGATTGTTATTTCTATTTTGCCCATCTGGTTGGAATTCACGCCCTTGGGAATTGAAGTTGTGCTCTGCATTTTGATTCTTCTTCCTATTCCACTGTTGATTCTGGTTTTTATTTTCATTTTTTTTGTCCTGTTCCTGTTCTAGTGTTGGCCAAAAAAAGCTTGTGAATGATTCTGAAGTTTCCTCACTACTAGATGGAAATGACTTTCATGGCTTTGTAGAGCAGACATGAATTGAGAGAAAAGACAAGTAAGAATGGAAGCTATAAAGACTTCATATTTTGGTCCCAAGCCATTAATGACCCAGTACGCCTTGTTAGTATTTGGAACTGGTTTTATGGCTTCCAATTCATCACAAATTGTCTTATAGAATTGCAGATATTCAGCTACTGGGGAACTCCCCTTTATAATGGCTAGCATACATGGGAGGTGGTGTATAGAAGCAAGGAATAGGGTGGTTTAGGTCTTGGGAATGTAAGAAAGAAGAATATAGCGCTCTTAGGGAAATGGTTGTGGAGATGGCCTTTAGAGAGGGAAAATTTGTGGGTTGAGATAGTTGCTAGTACACATGGGAGATCAGAGAATGGCGGGGATGCTGGTGTATCATGAAGGGCTGAAAGAATGGTAAGATCCATCATATGGACGCCAAAAAGGGTTGCGGAATGGGTGGGCGAATTTCAAAAATTTCTTTCCATTCTTCCAACTGGGAATCACATTCCTTGAATTATCCAGGATTTATCTTGAATCAAAACCGAACCAATTCTGAACCAAAAAGAGAAGGGAAGGGATATACCTGATCCGAAGAAGCAGTATCTCCCAACGTTGGTGTTCATGCCCAAAGAAGATCCCAAGAACTGCTCCCACGGAAGATGACACAGCGATGATGGAGCAGAACCAGCAGTGTTCGTCCCACGAACCAGGTTCTTCTGAAGAACTCGATGGAAGCAGAGAGCATCGCACAAAATCAAGAACTTTTCTTGATCTTCCTTCACAGAGAACTTGAACCGGCAGTAGATGGCGGTGGTTGCTGGAGGAGAAGGCTAGAGAAGAAGATGGCGAACTGCTTTTTCCTCTTCTCTAGGGTTTCTGAGATCCTATCTCAAAGTTGCAGAGTAATCCGCAAAATCCCTAGGGATTGAATTCTTGTGATTCGAATTAGGGTTTCTCCTCTTTTCTTTGTGATTAAGAAACCTCCTAATCTCATTAGGAGTTATCCTAATCCAAATCTGTATTTGGATAAGGAGTCTTCTTAATCCTATCTGCAGATTAGATCAGCCCACTCCTGATCTTATCAGGAGGTTACCAGATTCAAATCCTATTTGAATTTGGTCTCCATGAGTGGATAGGGTTAAGACCCAATCTTTTTTGGCTTAACCTAATCTCAAATCCGCCCCTTTAAGTGACTGATCAAATCAGCTCAGTTCGAAATGGGCTTTAGGCCCAATATATATTAAGTGCTCAATAGGCTTCCAAACTGTTGCCTAGTTGGGCTTCTTTGTATGGCCTGGGACCCAAGCATTGATCTACACATCAGCCACATGGGTTCGGCCCAACCTCTGTTACAAGGCCTAGCCAAATTCACCGGAAAGCCCAGTGAACCCCTTGAGCCCACCACATGGACTCTATGGGCCCAACACTTACACTAAGTGGTCCCTGGGTCAAGCCATCTTATAAAAACCTAGGAACTGTGGGCAAATGCAAGATTAGCCCATCAGGTATAACCCTAAATGGCCTTACACTCAACCTCTCAGCCCATAATGATCAAACACTGCCTGACAAGAGATGACCTCTCCCTCGGCTGCAAGGAATAGTGTTGCACTCTCTGCTCACATGGATCCCGGGATTTAAAACCATTTGCAAACATTTTGAAACCGTATATATCTATATATCTTATATATAAATTTTGCAAAACAAAATTCCAACGATTGAAATCAACTGCCGACAGTTTGGTTTCCATCAGAGAGAGTGCATCCTCGATCATTACCTTTGTCCGACAAAGGGGCTGATTCTGTCACTATGATCACCCACTCAGATGAATTCTCAGACTGTCCCAACATATCCAGGTTTTGACCCCCGCTAAGGATCTCACTGATTGGCATATCAAAGACAGCCCAATCCGACACCCAGTGCAATATCATAATCGAGTCTAGGGGTCAGGTGTAACTTTCCAGTTTTGTCCATCAATCTCCAAGGTCCAGGGCAATACTGGAAATCTGGTCCGGTTCAAAGATTCAAGTAATCCTACACTGCATGTGCTTTGGGTCTCACCCTGCCAGTTGAGACATGCCACCCCAACACTTGGCAGCACACCAGTGTCAGCCTTGGCAGGATAAATCTCCCCAAACTTATCCAACAGCTGTGAACATTCTAAACTAACACGAGTCTTATTAAGTGTCCAGTTTAAGGGTCTTACACAGAAACATACCACACAACATGAATCAAACATGCATTTTATTCATTTACACTAAATGTCAAAAGTATATCAAAACTTATTGGAGCTAAGGGCATACAAAACTGTCTAACAACTCCCACTTGCACTTAGGTCTAATCTGGTACAAGCCGGAGTCCCATGCTTTCCACGTGTTTCTCAAACACTTTCTGTGTGAGTGGCTTAGTCAATGGGTCTGCCACATTATCTGCTGATGCTACCCTTTTAATCAGGACGTCCCCTCTACCAGCAATCTCCCGCAGTACATGGTATTTTCTCTTGATGTGCTTCGACTTCGAGTGGGCTCGAGGCTCCTTAGCCTGGGTGGTCGCTCCATTGTTGTCACACAACAACGGGATGGGTGATGTGCTGGACGGGACCACTCCTAATTCGTGAATGAACTTTTTCATCCACACGGCTTCCTTGGCAGCTTCACTTGCGGCAATGTACTCGGCTTCGGTCGTGGAGTCTTCCGTGGACCCCTGTTTGCTACTTTTCCAGCAGACAGCACACGATCATATCGTGAAAACATACCCAGATGTAGACTATCATCTGGATTCGATTGGAAATCGGCATCAGTATACCCCAGGATTTGTAGTGAACTACCATCGAATATCAAGCAAAACTCTTTTGTCCTTCAAAGGTATTTGAGTATGTTCTTCACAACAGTCCAGTGCTCCTGTCCTGGGTTGGCCTAAAACTTGCTTACCACACTCACTGCTCGAGCGATGTCAGGGCGAGTGCACAGCATGACATACATGATGCTCCTTACGGCTGAGGCATAGGGAACGTCTTTCATGCCTTCAATCTCCTCACAAGTCTTGGGAGACATCTTCTTGGAGAGAGTGACTCCGTGCCTGAAAGGAACATTTCCTTTCTTGGAGTTCTCCATGCTGTACCTTTTGACAATTTTGTCAATGTAAGCAGCCTGCGATAATCCAATTATCCGCTTCAGTCTATCTCTATAGAGTCAAAGACCCAATATATAGGAGGCTTCTCTAAGATCTTTCATGGAGAATTGCTGCGAAAGCCACACCTTGACCGAAGTCAACATTCCTACATCATTCCCAATGAGTAGGATATCGTCCACATACAACACCAAGAAGGTGACCTTATCCCCACTGGACTTCCTGTAAACACAGGGCTCATCTGGGTTCTGCTCAAAGACAAACGATTTGACTGCAAAGTCAAAACGGATGTTCCAACTTCTAGAAGCTTGCTCAAGTCCATATATGGATTTATTAAGTTTACATACCATGTGTTCTTGACCTACAACAATGAAGCCTTGCGACTGCTGCATGTAGATATCTTCACTAAGATCTCCATTCAGGAACGCGGTTTTGACATCCATCTGCCAAATCTCGTAGTCAAGGTATGCTACTACAGCTAGCAGGATCCTAATGGATTTAAGCATGGCCACGGGCAAAAAAGTTTCCTCATAGTCGATGCCTTTTTTCTGAGTATACCTTTTTGCCCAAACGAGCTTTGAAAGTCTCAACCTTGCCATCGGGGCCCTTCTTCCTCTTATAGATCTACTTGCAACTGATTGCTTTTACCCTGGAGGGCGGATCTATTAGAGTCCATACTCCATTGGCCTTCATTGAGTCCATCTCGGCTCTCATGGCCTTCACCCACTTCTGAGAATCTATGTCCAACATAGCTTCCGCGTAAGTTACGGGATCCTCCTCACTAGTTAAGGCTTCCACCAGGTAACTATCTTGGTCATAACTCTAACGGACTGGTGGCTTGGATACCCGGGTGGATTTTCTAGGTTCGTCACTACCTGGAACTTGTGGGACATCTCCCACTATTCCTGAGCTCTCCTCATCAAGAACTATTTCTTGACGATGGGTGTCCAGGATGTAATCGGTCTCTAAGAACTGGGCGTTGTGACTGTAGAACACTTTCTGCTCACTTGGGTCATAGAATGGATAACCCACTGAATCCTTTGGGTAGCCTACAAATAGGCAACGACTGGTATTGGGTTCCAACTTGTCCGCACTCGTTCTTTTAACGTGCGCAGGACAACCCCAAATTTTCAAGTGTCTGACACTTGGTTTCTTTCCGGTCCAAAGTTCGTATGGAGTTTTCGGAACCGATTTGGTTGGAACCCGATTCAGCACGTAAATAGCAGTCTCTAATGCATATCCCCAAAAGGATGTGGGTAATTTTGAGCGTATGATAAGTGACCGGACCATGTCTAACAATGTTCTATTCCTCCTCTCTGAAACACTGTTAAGCTGTGGTATTGCAGGGGGAGCTAACTGTGATATTATCCCGTTGGCCTTCAAGTAGTCCCTGAATTCGTCAGAGAGATACTCGCCACCTTGATCTAATCGAAGGGCCTTAATTTCTCTCCCTAACTGTTTCTCGACTTCTTGTCTGAACTCCTTGAACTTTTCAAAGGATTCGGACTTCTGTCTCATTAGGTGCACGTGACCATATCGTGAGTAATCATCGGTGAAGGTGATGAAATACTCGTGTTGGTTACGAGTCCTAAAACTCAGGGGACCACATACATTAGTATGTATAAGGTCAAGCGTGCCTGTACATCTTTCAGGCTTACCGTTAAATGGCCGTTTTGTCATCTTACCTCGGAGGCAAGGCTCACAAGTGGGAAGATCTTCTACGGTTAAAAAATCCAAAGGACCATCCTTTACCAGTCTTGTGATTCGGTCAATACCGATATGGCCAAGTCGGTAATGCCACAGGCACGTGGGACTAAGTAGATCACGAGTCATTTTCTTGGGGATTTCGACCGACGTAGTTTCGGTTAAATTAGTTTCTAGAGAAGGATATAGAACGTAGAGATCGTTCTCCAGTTCCCTGCATGCGATGAATTTATTGTTCCTTTTGATAGTAATCATATTACTAAAATAGACAGTATATCCATCAGCACACAGTTTAGAAACAGAAATCAAATTTCTTCTTAAGTTTTGTACATAAAGACAATCCTTAAGTACAAGTATTCCTTCTCTAAAGACTAATTCTACGGTTCCTATCATCGTAGCTACAACACTTGCAGAAGTCCCCAAGTAAAGTGTCACTTCTCCTTCACTCAGCTTTCTGCTTACTTTGAACCCTTGCAGTGAATTACACGCATGAGTTGAAGCCCTGGAGTCAAAACACCAGGACATAGAAGCAAGTAACAGATTAGTTTTTATGACACAAGTTTCAAAATTACCTTTCTTAGATTCCAGGTAGGCGGGACAGTTCCTCTTCCAGTGGCCGGCTTGCTTGTAGAAGTGACAAGCATCGAATGCCTTGTCTTTCTTTTGCTTCTTAGATTTAGTGGCATTTTTCTGGGGCTTTCACTTTGCCCTTCTCTTCTTGTCAGATTTTCCAGCTTCAACAAGCATGGCTATCGGCTCATCCTTTCTAATCAGTTCTTCGGCTCGTTGCAACATATTGCTGAGCTCTTGAACACTGACATTCAGCTTGTTCATATTATAGTTCATAATGAATGGATTGAAGGATGGAGGCAAGGAGTTAAGAATGGTGTCTATCTGTGTGACCAGATCTAGCCTGGACCCAAGGGCCTCCAACTCGTTTATGTAACCCATCATTCGAAGACAATGGTCATGCACTTGCTGCCCCTTGGTCATCTGCGCGGTCATGAACTTCTTCAGGACCTTTTTGGCGAGTAGAACGGTTCTGCTCTTTGTACATAGTTTTTAGACTATCCAATATGTCTTTGGCGAGTTTGATCTGATCGAACTGCCTCTGTATCGGATTATCTAAAGAGGCTATGATATAGCAGCGGGCTAGGGAGTTTTTCTCCTCCCATTCTTGGTAGTCCCTCCTGCGGGCTTCTGAAGCCCTGTCTCCCGGGCGATTCGGTGCATGATTCTTTGCCACTTTATCTAACTTTTCTGAAGTCAGGACCAACATAAGGTTTCTGTACCAGTCGGCATAGTTTGGGCCCTTAAGCTTATTATCGCCGAGAAGCTTTGCAAATTGATCGTTTGCCATTTTCTGGTAAAACAGCAAAACGTTAGTCCACAACCTTAGTTTGATTCATGTTACCTACATAGATATGGCTTTTAATCAATGTTCCACTTCCATTTGTTCATCTCTGAGATTTCCCTCCCATCTCAGTGACGGAGACGGCGAAATGTCTCTAGAAATGTGGGAAATCACATGGGGTGCATGGAGCCAACTGTTTCAGCTGCATAACCCCACCACCTTTCCGTGAAGGATCACATCCACTCATCGTATGAGTTTTCCCTTTGGCTTCTATCAGACAAGGTTCATAGCCATTTTAGGGTAAACCTTTCTGTCCAGTGAGTGCTCACCCGTCATATTCAGGTTACGCCAAGGTACCATGAGAGAGTTCCCATTTTCTGGTGAAGCCCCTCTCACATCGGTCTATGACGCCCCTATCATCTTATGAAACACTTTGACAAATTCAACAGCAAATGGATAGCCCAATTTTATGGTGCATTTTCTCATTGCTGAAGGACCCATCATCGTGCTAATGACGGAAGGCCTTTAGAGAGTTCATCACATGAATCTCCCTATCACATGCACTCATATTGCTGGAGGGAACAACATTTATGCCCTAGTTAATTTAGGTCAAACCAAAGTGGCTCCCACTGACTTTCATAAAGTCAGATTTCTGGTGGCACAATTCGACTAGGGTTTCTGCATGTGATCCCTTTTAGGGTTGTGGGGCCCACCACGAAGGGAGGGGTCATCCAATCACCGTAAGGGACACAATGGCAATGATGTGCATTCATCCATGATGTGCGCAAGAGCCACTATCGTATCATCATGGGCCAAGTGCTTATGGCCCATGGTTGCAACACATCAAACATCCATATATCACATGACATGGAAGAATTGATCCAATCAATCACTCACTGTAAAGCCCATTAAAAGTCCATAATATTAACAATTAACATTATCTAGGTATATGGGCTGAATAGTAGTTAGCAGTTCGGCCCATATAGCTTCCACACAAAAGTGGGCTTTTGCAGCTTTAACTCTTTAAAACTGGGCTTTACAGGTTGGGCCGAATTAATTCCTGCAATTAATCATTAGTTTCAGACCTAAAAGTGGGAGAAATCAGGACTTAAAACAGTCTCCTTCGAACCCTAGATTCGGTCCAAATAGTTTTGGTCCAATCTGGTCCTAATTTCTATTAATTAATTACAACTTGATTGAATCCTATACATTCAGTCTAGAAAAATAAAAAAAATTATTTACAGACCGAATGAATAGAAAACTACAAAAAGAATGCGCAGACATTCTGCGCTGAATCAGCATCTCGATCTCCAGGTATGAACAACCCAACGAATCAAAAAATAAATAAAGGACAATTCTAAATTAATTTCAGATTTACAAAATTAATTTCAGATCAATTGCCCCACATCCAGAAACAAATTTTCTAGAAATAAAAACAATCTTTGCAAATCTGGGTAGAACACCTTCTGCCCATTTGCGCAGGTTCAGATTTGATTTTATTTGATTCAAGATTCGAAACTGCTCTGATACCACTGAAAGAATGGTAAGATCCATCATATGGACGCCAAAAAGGGTTGTGGAATGGGTGGGTGAATTTCAAAAATTTCTTCCATTCTTCCAACTGGGAATCACATTCCTTGAATTATCCAGGATTTATCTTGAATCAAAACCGAACCAATTCTGAACCAAAAAGAGAAGGGAAAGGATATACCTGATCCGGAGAAGCAGTATCTCCCAACGTTGGTGTTCACGCCCAAAGAAGATCCCAAGAATTACTCCCACGGAAGATGACACAACAATGATGGAGCAGAACCAGTAGTGTATACTACTGTGGTTTCCATTCCAGTTGCAGATTCACCTCCCGTGCCAGTTACTACTGAGAGGCCACCAATCAGACAAGTGTATACTCATAGAAGAGAACCGACCCCTCCTCCAATTTAGCCCTCGTCGACAGATCCTGTCATTGCTTCTCCCTTGGACCTTGATCTTCCTATTGCCTTGCAGAAAGGTAAACGCACTTGTACTTCTCATCCTATTTCACACTATGTTTCAACTGCTCACCTTTCTGCTTCTCATCGCAACTTTATATCATTTCTATCATCTGTTTCCATTCCCAAGACAGTTCAGGAAGCCCTTACCTCCCCATGGTGGCGACAAGCCATGAAAGAGGAACTCTCTGTTCTACAACACAATACACGTGGGAACTCACTGCTCTTCCTCTTGGTAAGTATGTTGTTGGGTGTAATTGGGTCTACATAGTGAAGTATCTTTTAGATGGCAGTGTGGAGCGATTGAAGGCCAGGTTAGTGGCCAAGGGCTATTTTCAGCTGTATGGTGTGGACTATATGGAGACATTTTCTCCTGTGGCTAAAATTGGTTCAGTTCGGGTGTTGATTTCATTAGCTGCTATGTATGATTGACCTCTTGTGCAACTTGACATAAAAAATGCTTTCCTACGTGGTGATCTCATTGAGGAAGTGTATATGGAGCAACCGCTAGGGTTTGTTGCTCAGGGGGATGATGATAAGGTTTGTAGACTCAAAAAGGCAATTTATGGACTAAAACAATCTCCACACGCATGGTTTGGCATCAGTGAAGTAGTGAAAGAATTTGGGATGAAATAGTGTCAGGTAGACCATTCTGTATTCAGCCATGACTCAAAAGATGAGAAAATCTTGCTAGTGGTGTATGTGGATGATATTGTCATAACTAGGAGTGATAGTAATGGGATTGACAGGTTGAAGAAATTCCTACAGGACCACTGCAAGGTTAAGGCATGGAATTAACTTATGTCAAAGAAAATATGTTCTTGACCTACTTGAAGAAACAAGACTGTTAGGTGCTAAACTAGCAGAGACTCCTATGGAACTTAATGTCAAGTTGAGTGTTGATGCAGGCGAAGAGTTTGATGATCATGGAAGATACAAGAGGTTGGTGGGAAAGTTGAATTATCTGACTATTACCCGACTAGATATATCATTTGCTGTGAGTATGGTGAGTCAGTTTATGCAACATCCTCAGATTCCTTATTGGGAAGCAATTCTAAGGATTGTTAGGTACTTGAAGGGTGCTCCAGGTCGTGGTTTTCTATACCAAAGTGGAGGGACTCTTGAAATAGTAGGGTATACAGATGCTGATCGGGCTGGTTGTATATTAGACAAGAGATCAACTATAGGGTATTGTACCTTCCTTGGTGGCAATCTTGTAACTTGGAAGAGCAAGAAACAAACAGTGGTTGCTAGGAGTAGTGCAAAAGCTGAGTACAGAGCTATGGCTCATACCACATGTGAACTAGTATTGTTGAAGAACTTGCTACAAGAGATGGGGTTCTCGGTTGACAAACCCATGAGACTATATTGTAATAATCAAGCTGCTGTTCACAATTCTTCCAACCTAGTCTTCCATTAGAGAACCAAGCATATTGAGGTCGATTGTCACTTTGTGAGAGAGAAAGTGATAAGTGGAGTGATAATCACATCTCATGTGAGCTTAGGAAATATGTGGGCAGATCTATTTACAAAGGGATTGTCTCGGGGCAGAGTAGATTATATTTGTGACAAGCTGGGACTATATGACATATACTCTCCAGCTTGAGGGGGAGTGTTAGAGTACACAAAACAGGGGTATTTTTGGTCATTTAGGTTTATCTATTTGAGAGTGAAATGTCTGTTTTATTTAAGTTTAAGTTATGTGTCCCATCACTTATGAGGGACAATATGGTCTTTCTTGTAACTATGTTATTGGAGATAATACAAGTGGGTTGACTAGAGAGAGGACTGATTTTTCCTCTACTGGCTGAACCCCTCTTCTTCTTCTTCTTCTTCTTCTTCTTCTTCTTCTTCTTCTTCTTCTTCTCTACTGTAACCTAGGACTAAATAAGGTTTTCACATAGGACCAATGGGAAATGGAGACTCCTTAAAGGTAGAACCATATGCAGCCCTACAAGGCACTCAGATTGCAAAGTAATTAGGTGTGGAGAAATTGATGATAGAAGAGGTGGTGGTGGGTTGGCTAAAAGACCAGATTCAGTGATTTGGTGTTACAGAAATGAAATGAAGAAACTCAAATGGTTAACACAATAGATGAACTTAAGTATACAATGGGTGGGAAGGGAGGGCAATGCACTTGCTGATTCTCTAGCTAAGCAAGGGGTAACTAGGAATCAGATGTACTGGGCCCTTTTGTAAATCTGTTGTATTTTTTTGTTAAAGAGTGAGGTTGCACCTCGCGCCTCCCACTGGGGTGCTTGTAACAGACTACTATCCTTTGTTTCTAATGAAATTTAATGAATTTTATTTATCAAAATGAAAAAAACTCCCCTTCATGATGATGTGTAGGTTCTAGATAAGTTACTGTTCACATTCCTTGGAAGCCTCAGCAAATGATGTCTCAAGACAATCCCAAACATTTGGTGCAGTGTTGCTCTAATAGTTGAGCATTCTCAATGAAAAGATAAATTTGCTCTTTCCAAAGCAAATAATTGTTGCATGCAACTTTATTATCACCATTGATGCAAGCTGTGCCAGGTTTGCCATGGTCAATCTAAAGGTTGAGGAAGCCATGGATCATCAACAAAGTATTCAAGCACTCTAGGCGCTAAGGTTTTGATACCATAAAAATGCGTAGCACAGTTTGAGGGTTTTCTCTATCAAAATGTGAGAGGAAGAAGAATGTATTATTTATTAATATTGGTTGTACAGAAGAATGATAAGAATAATTACAATGAATATACTCTAATTAGAGCCTTTTTATCTTAGTACATGAGGGTCTTCCATTTCAAGAGAGATTTGATTGAGAGCTTGATTGAAATCTTTCCTATCTTTAGTATCTCTGACTTTTGGCAATTGGAGATGACACCTAGATTTCCCACTTTGGTCGAGATCTTTGGAGTCCTGCCGAAACCAATCCTGGTCTGGATTTGGATCAACGCGATCTGAACTTGAGTCTCTAACAGTCTTTCTTGTGAAGTCTATTATCCAAACATTGTAGGATTATTTATCCATATTCAATGAATAAAACTTTTGTTTTTTTTTTTATTTAATCCACTCTAATGTGTGGGTCTGTCTCCTATTGTGCTTGTGGATGGCTACCACTATTTTATTAGTTTTATTGAAATGCAACTTCGGAAGAAACTAAAGGAACTTTGGTTTGAAAATGCTATTGAAAACTTGAGAAGTGCATTGAATATTTTCCTTGAAGATAAAGTGTTATACATTAATCTTTTTGTGCATCAACTCCATAACGAAATGGGATTGTCTAGAGAAAATTGACTTCTTTTGGAGATTGCTAATTCTCTACTATTCCAGCATAATGTTCTTAAGAAGTATTGGTCTCAAGCAGTGTGTATAGCTTCTTATGCGATAAATAAGATGGTATCCAAGGTGTTAGGTATGCAAATTCCGTTTTTATTCTTTGTCCAAATTAAGATCTCCTTTCTTTACCTCCTGGAGTTTTTGGTTGATTCTGTTTTGTTCATGTTAGGGATGCCAGATACTCTAAGTTGGATCTTAAAGCTATTTGTGGTGTTTTTCTTGACTACTCCCCCACACAAAAGGGTTACAAATGTATTGTGAAATATAGAGAGAGAAAAGAAGAAGATTTTCTTTGTTGATGATTAAACATATTGAGCATACACCTTAAATAAGAAAATATAGGAAAGACAAAACCCTAGAATTTCTCTCAATCAAGTTACTAAATCTTTCCCTTAATCCTAGGATATGACTTTCCTAAAATTATTCAAATCTAATATTTCCTAAATTTATTCAAATCTCTTAATCAATCAAATCATATCTTTCTTCATTTTCTGCAAATCCTGTCTTTCTTAATTTGCTGACACTTCCCCTCAAGTTGGTGCAAAGATATCTATCATGCCCAACTTGCTAAATTGAAGTTCAAATGGCCGTCTCAACAAGCCCTTAGTTAAAATATCTGCAACTTGCTGCGTGGTTGGTACAAACGGAGTGTAGATTATTCATTCTTCAAGCTTCTCCTTTATAAAGTGTCTGTCAATCTCAACATGTTTAGTCCTGTCATGTAGACCCGGATTATGAGCAATGCTGATAGTTGCTTTGTTATCACAATACAGTTTCATAGGAAAGCTCACTGGTATCTTGAGATCTGCTAGCACCCTCTTTAGCCAAAGAACCTCACACACTCCTTGAGCCATTGATTTGAATTCAGCCTCGACACTACTTCTAACAACTACACTTTGCTTCTTGCTTCTCCAAGTAACTAAATTGCCCCAAAGAAATGTGCAGTACCCCGAAGTTGACCTTCTATCAGTGATCGAGCCTGCCCAGTCTGCATCTATATACACCTCAACCCCTCTCTTCTCATCTTTCTTGAAGAAGAGTCCTTTTCCTGGTGTGCCTTTTAGGTACTTAAGAATTCGATACACAGCTTCAAGATGTTCTTCGTACGGGGAGTGCATAAATTGACTCACCATGTTCACAGCAAAGGCAATATCAGGACATGTATGTGACAAGTAAATCAATCTTCCTACCAGCCTTTGGTATCTTCCTGTATCTACTGGAACCCCATCTTTAACTTCTCCAAGTTTAGTATTAACTTCTATTGGAGTGTCTGAAGGTTTGCATCCAATCATTCCAGTTTCTTTCAAGAGATCTAAAATATATTTTTGTTGTGAAACCACAATGCCCTTCTTTGATATTGCCACTTCCATTCCAAGAAAGTACCTTAGCTGGCCTAAGTCTTTAATCTCGAATTCCTTGGCTAACCTTTGCTTTAGTCAGCTCATCTCTTCAATATCATCTTCAGTCAAGATTATGTCATCAACATAGATAATCAGAACCGAAACCTTGTCTTTGGTGGATATTTTTGTGAAAAGAGTATGATCAGATTGTCCTTGATTATATCCTTGACTTTTAACGAACCTTGTGAATATTTCAAATCAGTCTCTGGGAGACTGTTTAAGTCCATATAGAGATTTTTTTAGCTTGCATACCTTAGTTCCAAACTTCTCAGTGAAACCAGGTGGAGGCTCCATATATACTTCTTCTTCCAAGTCTCCATTCAAAAAGACATTCTTCACATCCAGCTGATTCAGTGGCTAATCAAGATTAGCTGCAACAAATAAGAGTACTCGAACTATATTTAGCTTTGCCACTAGAGAAAAGGTCTCAGAGTAGTCTACTCCATATGTTTGAGTATAGCCTTTAGCTACTAGGCGAGCCTTGTATCTCTCCAAGGATCCATCTGAGTTGTACTTCAAAGTGAACACCCATTTACAACCAACAATTGTCTTTCCATCTAGCAGGTCCACTTTCTCCCAAGTAGCATTCCTTTCCAAAGCTCTCATCTCCTCAAAAACAACTTCTTTTCACTCGGGAACATTTTAGAGCCTCCTGGATACTGTTAGGAATGGATACACTAGACACTTGTGAAATAAAGGCACAATATGAAGGTGAAATATTTTTGTAAGATACAAAATTTGATAGATGATGTTTTGTACAAGACCTAACACCCTAAAAGCAGTGGGAAGATGAAGCTGACCGGAAGAATTAGAATTACCTGGAGGAATATTTTCAGGGATTTTTGGAGAATTATCATGAATTTCGTGATCCAACCTTAGATCAGATTCTTGTTGATGCTGTGGAATAGTGCCTCTCCTTTTCTATGCTAGATATTCCCTTGAATATACATTGCCTTTATACTGTTTTGCACGCATCTCTGTTGTTTCAGCTTTTTCATTTTGAGATGGCATCACCAAAGGTTGTTCATTTTCAATATTTATTTCATTTGTTTCCACTAATTTTGTATTTTCTGCCTTACTTTCTTTCGGTGATTGGTTATGAGGAATATCATTATGGACAAATTCAAACATTAAATCAGAACCATCTTCACTAGTGTTGCTCTCCCCTGAAGATGGGAGTTGCTGTAGTACGAGGTTCCTTAAAAGAATGTGACATCCATAGTCACAAACATCATTTTCAAAACTGGATCAAAGCATTTGTACCCTCTCTGATTAGTGGGATAGCCTACAGAAATACATTTATGTGCTTTTGGATCAAGTTTTGAACGTTTAGGATCATGGTTATGAACAAAGGCCACACTTCCAAAAATTTTTAAGGGAATGTTTGTCACTAGCTGAGAGTTTGGAAAACGGTCAATGAAAACATGTATGGGTGTTTTAAAATCCAAAACTTGTGTAGGCAGTCTGTTAATCAAATAAGTGGCTGTTAAAACGGCTTCTTCCCAAAGATACTTAGGAACCTTAGTTTGAAAACTTAGGGCTCTAACAACTTCAAGGAGATGATTGTTTTTCCTTTTTGCCACACCATTTTGTTGAGGTGTATTATTACACGAACTTTGGTGTACAATTCCTTTCTCAGCAAAAAAATTCCCTAACACATTGTTAAAAAATTCATTTCCATTATCACTTCGAAAAATTTTAATCTGAGTCTGAAATTGTGTTTGAACCATGTTATAGAAATTTTTGAACACAATTTCAGCATCAGACTTCTCTTTTAAAAGGAAAGCCCAAGTTACCCTAGTATGATCATCAACAAAAGTAATGAACCAACGTTTTCCAGAAAGAATTGTTATTCTATAAGGGCCCCAAACATCACTGTGAATCATGGTAAATGGTTTTGATTTTTTATATGGTTGATACTAAAAAATAGCACGATGATGTTTTGATAATACACAAGATTCACACTTGAAAATTGAATGATTTTTATTCATGAATAACTTGGGAAATAGATGCTTTAGATATTGAAAGCTAGGATGTCCTAATTGATAATGCCATAACAAAACTTCACTGTCACTAGAAACAGAGATAGAGCTGAAACAAGTCTGTCGGTCTTGCCTTCCGAAGGTAGATCCTTTAATAAAGAGGTAGAGACCACCATCTTGTTTAGCACCCCCAATCATCTTCCCCAAGGTTAAATCCTAAAGTTCACAACAAGAATACCAAAAATTAACTCGATATTTATGATCAAGGGTAAGTTTGCTGACTGATAAGAGGTTGTATGATAGGTTAAGAACATGCAGAACATCTTTGAGGTTTAGAGAAGGAGAAATAGATACAGTTCCTTTCCCAGCAACAGTAGCAAAGGAACCATCTGCAACCTTAACCTTAACCTTTTGATTCCCTGCACAGGGTGTATATGAAGAAAAGAATTGCGAAGTGCCGGTCATATAATCAGTGGCACCTGAATCTAGTATCTAGGAGCCATTAGATTTGGTACAAGCAATGGTTGTAGTGAAGAAATTACCTGACTGAGCTAGAGAACATGATGGGTTAGAATTTCTTAACGGTTGAGATTGAAACATTTTATATAAGTGCTCTATTTGTTCCTTTGTGAAAGGAAGAGACTCTGAGGATGACTGCTGCCTTGGATCCGAGTTGCTTACTTGAAGTGCGTGGACATCTCCCCCTGACTTGTTGTCACTGCCTGATTTTTTCTTCCAACCCGCCGGTTTCCCGTGCAGCTTCTAGCAGGTTTCCGGAGTATGCCATGGCTTTCTACAATGATCACACCAAGGCCTTTGCTTTCCTCGTCGTTTATCTCCATCTAAGTCTGCACCTCAGGCCACAAGAGCGGACCCTTCATTCTCTGTTTTTGTTTCACTAACATTCTTCAACATCACTTGTCGCCGTGCTTCTTCTCTACGCACTTCTGAAAAAACCTCTCTTATAGTAGGCAAGGGCTTTTGTCCTAAGATACGTCCTCGAGCCTCATCGAGTTCTTTGTTCAAACCAGCCAAGAAGACAAAAACCCGACCTCTTTCTATCTTCTTTTTGTACCGAGCACTGTCACTGGGACTTTCCCATTCTTCTTCTTCAAATAAATCCAACTCCTGCCAAACAGCCATCATTTCATTATAATAGGCTGTTACTTCACGTTCACCTTGCCGCATCTTCCACATTCGGGTATTTAGTTCGAATAGTTGTGAATGATTGTCCAAATCTGAATAGGTTTCCCTAACAGCTTTCCACACATTGCGAGTCGTCGGCAGAAACATGAATGGTTTTTCAACCACCGGATCCATAGAGTTGATTAGGCAGGCGGTAACCATAGAATTTTCAGAACGCCACTACATGTACTTTGGATCATCAGTGGCTGGTGGTTTCACTTCGCCATTCAAGTAGCCGAGTTTCCCTTTGCCGTCAATCACCGACCACATGGATTGACACCACTCAAGATAATTTTTTCCATTCATTTTGTGAATGGTAATTTGAAGGGAATTCTCAGAAAGAGGAATAGCTACTGGCTGAATACCTCCCTCCGAAGACGTCACAACACTGGTAGCATCCGAAGATGTTGAACCTGAGCCAACCATGGCGGCCTTAAAATTCATGATCGAATCCTAAGGCTCTAATACCATGTTGCAAAATATAGAGGGAGAAAAGAAGAAGATTTTCTTTATTGATGATTAAAACATATTGAGCATACACCTTATAAATAAGAAAAGATAGGAAAGACAAATCCCTAGAATTTCTCTCAATCAGGGATTGACTAAATCTTTCCCTTAATCCTAGGATATGACTTTCCTAAAATTATTCAAATCTAATATTTCCTAAATTTATTCAAATCTCTTAATCAATCAAATCATATCTTTCTTAATTTTCCACAAATCCTGTCTTTCTTAATTTGCTGACAAAATGCTTTGATCCTCAATCTTATTGGAAGTTTGTTACTTTGAGTCCCAATTATGCTTTAGCTTTCTTGTAATTCCCTTTATGGGGAGGCTAGTAGAGTGGAAGAATAATGTTGTTCCTTTTGTCTCTATGAGCTCTCCTCGTGATCTTCCACCTTCCTATCATTCTTCATCTCTTAGTTCTAGTGATTTTCCTATTGTAATTGTAGTATTTGTCCCTTACCAAGCTAGACATTTATCCCTAACCAAACTAGATATTACTTGTGCAAAAAACATTGTGAGACAATTTATGCTTGCCCCCCGGGTTTCTCATATGAAGATTGTTTAATGAATTCTCAAATATTTGAAGACTCGCCCAAGGGTAGAGAATTCTCATATGAAGTTTGGTTTTAAAAGAGAGAGAAGATCAACCACTAGTTATGTATATTTGTTAGCAGGAATCTTATAACTTGAAGTAAAAAATAGATTGCGGTAACTAGATTGTATTGATAAGGAAAAATATAGAGCAATATGGCACATGGATGGCTCAATTAATGTGGCTTTGTATCTTGCTGAGGGGGAGTTAGGAGTAAAGGTGATTGGTCCACTTCAGTTGCATTGTGACAATCAAGTTGCATTTAATATTGCTAACAATCCATGCAATACGATAGGATCAAATATATTGAGATAGACACGTTGTAAGAGAAAGGATTTTGTCGCATTTGTTTCTTTACATACCTTTGGGAAGGCAACTAGCAGATGTCCTTAAAGGGTTGTCTAGAGAAAGACTTAAGGAGCTATTGTGCAAGCTAGGCATGATGGATATCAATGCTCAGCTTAAGGGGATGTATTGACTACACCCTGAACCCCAAGAGGTAAAGTACTTGTGCCATTGTCAACACAGGGTCATCCCAAAGAAGAAAAAGTTGCTAGTTTCTATTTTGCTAGCATTGTTTTATCATTTTCTTTTACTTGCTTATCCAAGTAGAGAAGCTAGGGGTGTGAACCAAGGTTCAAAGTATCAGCATGTATCAGCCGATACGCCCCTACCGGCGTATCGGGCGTATCGAAATTTTGAACCTTGGTGTGAACCAGTTAGTTGTCTAAATTCCTCTTTGCTCCATATGTTGCTTCTTTTCTTTGGAAAAAGGTGATGCTTATTAATTTATTTTATTTGTTTGAAATATTTTCCTTAAAAAATCTAAAAAACAAAGTAATAGAAGGTATTTTATTCCTGTCACATTCTAATGAATAGTGGCATTCAAAGGAGGGAGACGATGAACAGTGGCATTCAATTTGTGAAAGTTAAAGAAAAGGACAATTTGGTCCGAAAAGGTTAATTTTTTGTCCTGTTCACCTTTTTTGCAATTTTTTTTTTGAGAACATATCCGATTTTGCCAATTCACCAGACTTTATTAATTTTTTTGTAACAATCTCTATATTTTATATGTTATATATACACAAGTGTATTTCATTTTATATTAAATGTTTATTATTTTATAGAAGTTTTACATTTTACTTTAACATATAAATAAATATTTATAAATTGAAACATGTCAACGCATATGTCAACACTTGAGTCAATTCAAGTATGAGAATTGTCCTTCTAAATAAGGCCTTATATAGATAAAGGCAAAGCCTTCATTCTCATTTCCTAAGCAATGTGGGACTTGGGAAAATACTCAATGGTTTCTCTAACTATTTAGTCTTATTCCAAGTCCCACATAGCTCAAGAATGGGAATGAAGGCCTTGCCTTGATCTATAGCCTAGCAAGCCCAATTTAACTTTGGCCTGTGTAATTTTTTTGTATGTATTGCATTTATATGTTATTTAATTTAAAAATTTTAAATAATTAAATTCTTATTATTTGATGTCATGGGCTAGGCCCGGGCCAGGCTTAGACCTAATTAAAGCCCTTATCTACACCTGGCCGGGGCCTGGCCCATTATCACCCTCAGTTTTGAATAGCATTTTCATTATTAACCATTTGAAAAAGGGGTTTCAAGATGACAAGCTTATGTTACATGTCTGATAATTGCTAACGTGTGAGACTTTTGGGATTTTATGCAATCTGTTGGGGTCTCATTAGAATTTCTCTTTGTAGTCATAATTATGGGAGTCTGTATTTCCTTGTGTTTATCATATTTACCTATTTTCTAGCAGGAAGCAGGTATTAATGGATTGAACAGCAAAACACACCTGAAGATAATGCTGAAATGGATGAGAGGTAGGAAAATGCTGAATTTGTTCTGCAACCACGTTGGTTCCAGTAAGAAGTTTCTCCTTTCTACTTTGCCTGAGGAAGTCCCCGTTGGTCAGTTAAATAACCCCATTGAATTGAAGCTGGAGACGCAAAAACCATCTCTGAAAAAGACAAAACACATGCAGTGAAATGCTCATGGGTTTTCATCAGATTCAGTAAATGCATGTTCACTGGGAAATACTTACTAGGAATTCTACGAATCAAAAAGAAACTTCCTAGGGATTCTGATAAATGGTCCAAATAAGATCTAGAACTCTATTTAGATGCCTTTAATCATCATTTATGTTTTTCAGGTCCAATTGTCGGCTGTATTACTCCCTCCGTTCACTAGCTTTTTGAATATTGGATGCTGATTTCGGGTTTTCAAAATAAAGGCAACTATGGAATATTCTTGAATTGACGTCAATAACGTTCCACATTTCACATGAAGGATACATTGCATAACCATCGATGCCACGTGATCAGATGACGCTAGCCATCTATCAAGGGAATGTTCTCCAATGTGGATGCTTTTTGTTTTTATTATTTCTAATAAATGTTGCTTCAACAAGAAACAAAAGCTCGCAGCAAAAAAGAAAAAAGAACCCAACACGCTTTCTTAATCGTGTATCTTTTTCAAAACGAAGGGGATGCTTGCCACATGAATGGTTTTTATTTTTCAAAACAAAATCAACGGACATGTTGCTGAAGAGAAAAAAACGGGTGGCGGTTATTTTTGTTTTGAAAACAAAACCAGTCGATGTTGGTGAATACCCTGAAGTGAAAACAAATTTTTCAGGTTTAATGGAAAAATAACCTTGCTTTTTCTTGTGGGAGTTTTTAAAACCTAATGCAGCATTTGGCATTCCTTATTTTAAGTACTTAAGGAATGCCGAATGCGGCCTAAGAGATGTATTTTCTTTTTACCTTTCTATAATTCAGATATGGGCCACCATTTGATGTGGCACAAAAACGGAAAATCGAAAAAAAATCTTTTGCATTGTTTTAAAAGTGTTGGTTTAAAAGCCCTCATGTATTATACTAACTCGCATTTAGAAAGGACTAGTATTTGTATACGTGCTTTGCATGTGACAAATTTTGTAATGATGATAGTATATAATATATTTTTAAAATGTTTTGCATTTTTATATTTTTACATTTATAAAAATTATTCATATTTATCACATTTATTATGGTTTATTAATATAAAGATATGTCTAAATAAAATTCTTGCAAAGGTAATGAGAATTAATAAAATTCTTATTATTCTTATTTATTATGGATCATTAATAAAATTAATAATTTTTATCAGTTATCTTCATCAAAATTTTATTTTATTTCTTGTTACCTTTGCAAGAATTAACTTCTATATGATAAATCTAACTTCAGTTCCTTGAACCACTAAAAATATCACTTACTATTTCATATATTTGTCCATCCAATGATGTGGGCTTTAAGGTAATAAAAATGAAAAATTAACCCACCATATGGTGCGGATAAAGAAGAGAAAATCATCTGCTACCTTAATAATCAATAACTGAACCAATGAAAATGGGTTAAAAAATATTTTTGAAAAAATAAGAAAATAGTTTAAGGAATAAATTGCTCATTCATTTGTACGTTGGAAATCTCTTCATGGTGGTTAATATGACCCAACATTGACTATTGAGAACATGAGATGTATTTTTAGTTTTTTTTTTTAATTTAAATAAATGAAAGGGTAAATTGCTAAAATCTCTCGTAAAATTTTTTATCATTGCTGAACCCCCTAAAGTTTGGTAAATGCAATCACTTCCCATGAACTTTTTGACACAGTTGCAAGTAGACCCTATATTAGAATATTCTAACAAAAAGCACAAAAATGTAAAAAAGACCCATGTAGGTACTTTTGACCAAAATGTTTATTTTCCAATTTTTTTCTTCATATCAATCATTATCCCAATTCCTTTTAATGTCTTTTTTTGGAATTGATGTATTTTCCAAATTTGCCCTTCATATCAATTTTTCAAAGGTAAAATTGCAATTTTACACTCTTTTTTGTTGTTCATAACAATTATATTGTTTTTATGTATAAACCAACATCAATAATAATTACATGGGTATTTTGGACGTTTTCATGCCTCTTGTTAGAGGGTTTTACAAAGGGGGTCTACTTGCAACTGCGCCAAGAAGTTTAGGGGAAGTGATTGCAATTACCAAACTTCAGGGGAGGTTTGGGCAACGATAAAAAACTTCAAGGGAGGTTTCAACAATTACCATGGTTTGTTTCCAATTATTGAACAAAAAGAAGGATTTTTGTATATTTCCCTAATAAGCATTAAATGGGAATGTTAAATAGCATTTTTGTCATTGACTTATTTTACAATTATGAACAAAAAGAATGTAATTTTGTGTCTTTTTTGTAATAAGCATTCAATAAGAAAGAAATAGTCATTTCCTAATAAGCACTAACTAGAAAACAAAATTACATATTTATCATTGCTCCATCTTTGATTCAAACTTTAGAGATGTGGTATTTTAGTCTAGTGAAAATTCCAAAAGCCAACCACATTTATTTGTACTTTTATAAATAGTATATATTTGGATCAAGACTTCAAATTGTACACTAAGTTGGTGTTTGATAACACTTTTCAAACATCTAACGATTGAAAAACTTGCCTTTAAATATAAAGGGTGTTTGAGATTTTGTTTATTTCTAACATTTAAAAAGAGAAAAGATGTCTTAAATGCTAAGACCTAAGTCTTACGACTTATTAGAATTAACCGTGGTTTAGATCTGATGAAATGATGTTAATGCCTTCATTGATGTCATCTATTTAATAATAATATTTATGTAAATAAGTATTATTAAATATTGCTTCATAATAATAAAAATTATTATCTAATAGTAAAAATTATTATGAAATAATAAATAAAATTACTTTTTATTTGAATAAAATAATAAAATTTAGTAATAATATTTATTTGGTATTAAGAATATTTCATATTATGTTTATTAATAATGATAATTAAAAAATTTATTTATTATTAAGTAATAATAATAAATATTATTAATTGTAATAAACAACTATTTATTTCAACTAATCATAATATTTGTTTATGTATTTTTTTAATATTATTTTTATTATTTATAATATAATCAAATATTCTACTTCTAGGGGTAAAATAATAAATTTCATAGTTTTAGATGTTGGAGAATTACTCCAACTCTAACGATGTTATCTTTTCAAAGCCTCTAAAACACAAAAATAAAATCATTTTTACTTCTTTCCAAATTTTGGACCCAAATAATAGTTTTTTGACTTTTTAGACATTAGACTTAAGATTTATAATCTTTTGCACAGAAGAATGACTAGAATTTGTGAATCACTTTCAAGACAAATACCATTGATAACAATACTCAAAATCTTAATTGAAGACTGTTGAAAAATGTGGTGGCCTTGGCATCCTGTGCTTCACGGTTATGAAGTCGTACTGGTTTGCTTACATGATGGTGGTTGTTATGACCTATTGATTGATTCCCACACAACCTTTTATGGGGATACATAGGCCATCAACAATCAGGCAGTAGCAGCAGTGACCGATTATGGATTAGGTTTTTAAGTTTATAAAAAATCACGGTGCATTGGCATTTTCACAACTACAAAACAAGGGTAGCACAATGTGCTACTAGAGGTTGGTATGAACTCAGAAGTGGCTTGGGATCTTTCAACAATATGCTTAGTGGGTGTTTGGCATCAATGTTGTTTTTTGAGAAAATACACCACATAGGCACCATGCACATTAGAGAGAGTGGTGCTTTCAAACAATGCCCTATTGTTTGGTATCGCTTTTCTAGAAAAAACATTGCTCCAGACCACACATTGGAAATCGGGAAAGTGTGGTATGGAGCAATGCCAAATTCAATGTTTTTGAGAAAACAACACATTGTTGCCAGTGGTGCAATGATGTGACATCATCTTGGACATTGGATAATATAGATCAATGTTGAAAACGTTGCTACCAATACTAATACCAAATAAAACCATTGTTGTTTTTTTAGGAAACGCACATGTGGCAGCACTGATTCCAAACAAAAAATAAGCACTTACAACTCTACATGCCCAACACCATTTTTATAAGAAAACGGTGCAATGTTCCCAACACCGATGCCAAACACCTACTTAGATGTTGATATTGATGTAAGATAAAGTTGTTTATTCTCATTGTTGAAATCCCACTAGTCCTTAGTGGTTTTGTTGATGGCTTATAGGTAAATATGGAAAAGATGGAAATGAGAGATGTGATAGATTAGGATTGAGATTATAGTGGCCTTAATCAAAATGATTCTTCTATTTGGTCATATTTAGGGAAAGATTCATAAAATTTATTGGGGATAATGAAAGGTCACGAATTGCAATCAATGGTTGAAATTTTGTTGAACCAATGGTTGGGATTGGTCGTTAGACTTTGCTTTTACTATAAACACCCCTCCCCATGTAGTGCAAAGGCATTTAAGTAGCTTTTCAGCTTTCTTATCTCTTTCTCCTCTTCTCTAGCTTTTGAAGTTGGTGAACCTTGGAGCTTAGTTGAATGAGTGTGGTTGTCTAATTTCTTTTCTTAGGTTGCGTTTGGAAATGATGCAAATGGAGTGTAAATCCCGGTTAAGGGTAAATTTGCACTGTTGTTCACTTTTGCTTGAGTTTGGCAACATTACATTTATACATTGACAAATGACAGAAAACACATTTTCCAATGCATATTAACATTGATAATAAGATGTAAAAGTACATCAACAAAAAAGAAGTAAATTTGCATTCAAGTGGGCTTTTGATTAAAAAAGGCATACGCTTTGTTGGAACTCATGTTTGCATCCATTACAACTAAAAGTCTATTTGGTAAGACGATAAACTCATGTTTGCATCCATTTTACACTACATATTTGCATCGTTTCCAAACACAACTTTAGTTCACTATGTAATTTAAAGAGCATTCAAGTTTGTTTATCTCTAGTCCTTGGTTAAAGACTTGGGAGTGGTATGAGAGCAACATTGTTTGTTTGGTTGTGGGAAGATTGGTATGATGGTTCAAAGGTGTGCTCATGCCAATAGTGTTCCTAACTTGGGAGTGTGATCTTCGAGATATTGAAGTGAAAAATTAAGAGTACTATATAACACATCTTTGTTTTTACCAAAAAAAAAATATAATAGGTCTTTCAATATGGAGTTGCCAAATCATAAAAAGGTGAAGATAGTAGCCATCAAGTTAAGGAAGCATGCTTCAAGAGTGGTTGGTACACACAATTATATACAACTTGTGATATGGTAACATGATTGCTATATACATATAAAAATCTATGATGCGGAAAAGATATGGTATGGGAAGAGTTTTGACCAATCAAAACCCACCCATGAAATTTGATAAATAACACCTAATTGGCTACAACGTTTATGATTCTAATTGATTGGTTATAAGTTTTTTAGATATTATAGAAGGAATAAACCATTGCAAGGAGATACATGATATAGTGGTTTTGTAGCCTTACTAGATGTATAATGATGTCTACAAATTGGTTGTAAAAGTGGAGAAACAACAAGTACAAAAGTCAAACAGGTTGCAAAATCTACCACTTTTTGGGATCTACTTCTCTATTTGACTAGATAAAGGGAAAAGCAACATATAAAGTAGCATGAACCAGTATGTACTAATGCTGAATCAAGTTAAGTCAACATGGTGATTCAAAAGACAAGGCAATTAAATGCTTCAACAAAAGAATCAACAAAAGAAGATGAACCCCTTATTTATGAAACTATAACGATGATGTTGTTGGGACCAATGGCCCTACCCAAGAGGGGTTGAATTGGGTAGAGCTCTAAAAGTTCTAATTATCTTGGAATTCAATTTTAATTCTTACACTATTGACAATCAATCTCACACCCCTTTCCCTCAATTCATTCATGCCCATGTTGAGAGTGTTCTTGGATTTAATCCATTCATGCCCAATACGGATATGTATCGGCAATATGCCGCATCTCTCTATTCTCTATAAAAATTGTATATGGTTATTCAAACTTAGGTCACTAGAGCACACCCAACCTTTGAGTGACTCTAAACCACTAAGCCATGCTTCATCTTGCAATAATAAACGAAATAAAATAAATTTGATTAACTTTTATGTTTACATGCAATTTAAACAAAAAAACACATGTTTATATTTAACAACTCTGACTATTCAAAACAATAATATTCAAAAAATTTATAGAATGATTATTTTAATACTTAAAATTTATATATTTGCACATGATATGCATCTTAAAATTTGTATATATTTTTACAAATTATTAATTAATATTTTAATTTACATTAATTAGTAATAATGATATATTTATTATTTACAAAAATTAAAATATTGTTTACAAAATCTTGAATAAAATATTAAATTGAATTTATCAAATCCATTAATATACATTTATTTCAAAAAATGATTTTTATTTCATATAATTTATGGAAATAAAAATATTAATAATGGAACAATTATTTTAGTAATTAAGAATTATAAATTTGTATATGATATGTATCTTAGAAGTTTTAACAAATTTGATATACTTCAAGTTAAGATTGTACTTTTATAAATTATTAATTGATATTTTAATTTGCATTTGAGAATTTAATATTTAGTTGATTTTTTGTTAATATTAAAAAAATTAAAATAGTAAAATAAAAAGTTATTGTAATAAATAAAATATAATAGGTGCACATGTTTAGTGTTTTGGACTCTTGATTGATGCATTATAGATAAAATTATATGATATCTACACATACCTGTATATGAATTGTATTATATTTTTTCAAATATACCATTAAAATATACATTTTCTATGTATTTATGTACTATTTGTGATTAATTCAGTCTCAAATTTATTGTTACTAATGTAATTATGGAATTTGTATGTATTTCCCTAGTGTCTCCATGTGTTTCCATATTTTTCATACGTATTCATGTGTTTCCCAAACGTATATGTACTTGTATCCATATCTAACTTGTTTGATACGATACCCAATACCGATACTTTAATCATTGCCTATAGATAAAAAGAGACAAACAGGTATAGTAGTAGGAGTTGAAGGATTTAATAGTAAAAAATAGAGCTTAGTAACTATAATAGATATTGCTAACAAAAAGATAGAAGATAGAAGATAAATTACATAGTTAAAAACTGTAGCCTGCTATCTTGGTTAAGTTAATAAAAGAGTAATCAACAATAAATGTAAATAACCGTGCAAATCTAAAGCACAACTTTAAGTAAATGAGTACAAAAGTAAATCATAGCTGCATCTGGAGGTGTGTTCCTTGGTAGTTGAAGAGAGAGGACCAACCACAACCAAGTAGTAGAGATCAAAACCTAGTACACAAGGATAGTTGAGAAGTAAACAAAACTAACTACAGAAAAATAAATAATGCTGAAATGCAAATGAATAATAAATGTCAACAGCAGAATAATAAAAATAAGGTAGTTAGTAGAGTTAGTGCAGTTAATGGAATTAGTAATGTTAGAGCTCAAACTACACTAGCTAACCTTGTATCTTGTAGATGAAAAATAAAAGAGATAAGTAAAAATAGATCTGCAAGATCTGAAGCATTCAAATAAAAATAAAATAAATTGCAAACTTGAAATAAAAGAAACAAAAGAAAAGAGGGACACAAGATTTTTATAGAGGTTTGACCAACTTTACCTATGTCCTCTATGTTAGAGCATCATTGACTATTTCCACTAAACCTTTATAACCAATGAAACTTCACAGGTGCCTATAATACTTGAACTAGTTGGACTTAGCCAACAATACCCAAACCATCAGGGCTTTCGGGTGCCTACAATACCTTGTAGTTGGGCTTATGGGGATGCCAACAAGACCTAAAGTGGTGTTTAACAATTTGAACACCCTACCTGCTCAAATAACTTTCACTAATATAGCATAAGAACAAGTTTATAGCAAGAGCAACTACTCAATAGGCAAATATAAGGGGTTACAACACAAATTAAACAATTGCTAGAATATTCACATAGACACTCAACTTAGGGTGGAAGGTTCCAACAAATGGGTGAGAATGAGCTTAAAGGCTTCTAAATAAAGCTCACCTCTAAAACTGATGAAGCTTAGGGATCTCTTCTTCCGAAGAGACCTTAGCTCTAATTGCTAGGGACTCTTAGGATTTGAGAGACCCTATGAGACTTGTACAAGTGAATGCAAATGTTGTTTTTCACAAACTTGATTCAAACTTGGTTCTTGCTTCCTTATTCTTTGGATCAAGCTAAACTCCTCTATTATAGAGGATTTGAGATCTAATGACCATTTTTTAGCCGTTGAAGGGTTTTTACCTTCTTAGAAAATGATTCAAATTTCCTTTAATATGTTAGAAGGCTTTCCAATAATAATAGTACATGTTGAATCTTTTAAATGTTCAAATTTCTTCGTAATAGATGATTGTACACTTCAAATAGTCAACTTAATACAAAAGGATGAACCTTTTTTTCTTTCTCTCCTATTCAATTGGTTCCTCCTTATTAGTTGACTAGTAAGTCTATGAACTAAATCAATTTGAGTAATTGACATATATTTATTGAGTATTCGATGCATCTTCTCAGACTGGGCATTTTGCATGCCTCGGTTCTCACAGTTAGTCAACACATGTATTTGGAGTAGTTGACTGCTCATTATCCTGACCATGCATGCTTCAACTGTCATAGTCGACAAATATATTCAACTAATCGACTACTTCTCAAAATTAGGCCTAGTTTTCCTTACAAACAACCTAAAAACTTTGAAATCTTGACACATTTTGCTTAGCGGTTTGGAAACACTTCCATTAGTTTTCAATACATATTTTTTTGACCTTTATAACATGTTTAAGCTGAAGAAAGCCAAGGAACCAAACCCAATAAGGATTATGGCTTTTAAGGATGACTGAGTTCAATATTGTTAAGCATTTAATGACTGCATTATACAATTGATTTACATCAAGATTATAAAAAGATAAAAAAGTACAACTTGATGTAGATCTTTTGAATCATTTATTAGTTGTAGTAGATCAATCTTTAGTAGCTTCGAATCCTTTAAGTTCTTCATCAACCTTGATGTTTGATTGTATATATAGTCTAGTTTGGTTTCATGACCTTGACATTTCTTGTCGATTTTCTCACGTGTTTGAGTGGAAGTGGTTTCAAAAGAAAAGGAATTTAACTTTGGTGTTAAGAAAACCTTTGGTTGAAGGAATTTTGGTGGGGGGAGATTGGAGTGGCCGTCTTTTGGTTGAAGGACTTGTTGTTGTCATTGATAAATAAAGGGCAAAAATTGGATTTTATAGAAGTTACAATAGTCACATGCAATTACATACGAAAAAAATGTGAGGGTGTGCTAATGGTATGGGCAAAATTAATCAATTGTTAATAAAAACCAAGGATAGTTGAAAGTTGAGGTGCAACTCAAGCGGGTTAGGTCAGGTTTAAGGTCAATCCATGCCCAACCCTGCATGTGCAAACCTCAGGCTCAGGCATGGCTCAACCCAAGGTTAAGTTCAAGTTTATTATTTCAAACCCAACTTAAGCTTAATCCAACATAACTCAGGTTGGGTTTGGGATGGGGCTAGGCCAAGTCGGATTAAATTTCATTGACAAATATATATATATATATATATATATATATGTTTTATATAAATACGATAAATTACAAATGCATAATTACAAAAGATATATTTTATATAAATACAATAAATATATGTATATGTTTTTTTGGTAAGTTTTGGATTGAATCGTGCTTGGATTGAATCGAGTTTTCAATCCTAGATAGCCCGAATATATATATATATATATATATATATATATATATATATATATATGTTTTATATAAATACGATAAATTACAAATGCATAATTACAAAAGATATATTTTATATAAATACAATAAATATATGTATATGTTTTTTTGGTAAGTTTTGGATTGAATCGTGCTTGGATTGAATCGAGTTTTCAATCCTAGATAGCCCGAAACCTTAGGCCCAACTTGAGCAATAACCCGGGTTGGGCTTGATTTGGAGCCGCCCAAGGTGAATAAAAGTATTTTGTTAGCGATGTTTTAAGCCCTTTCTCAAAACTTAGGGATAGTTTAAGGGATTTGCCTTTTGTAGTGCAATTTTTTAAACTACCCTTATGATTTAGCTAATTGAATAATTTTAACTTACTGTTTATATATGGTCTTAAAGTACCTCCAAATTTTCTGACAATTGACTAATTAATCCCTTGCTTTTAAGGTTCCATCACAATCTGCTCACATGCCACACCATTATATCTTGAAAAAATGACAATAATAGCCTTTTCGTTACTTGTATTGATTTACCGCTGAAAACTTTTTTATGGGTGTTTTTGCTATTTTTCTCTCCAGTGAAGTTTTGAAATTCAGCATGAGCTTGTCACTACGTAACGTGCATTTTTGGAAGCAAAGAAATGAGTAAGGAAAGCAGACAATACCTTTCTCTTACTGCGTTTTTCTTCTTCTTCTTCTTCTTCCTCTATTCAAAAGGATCTTGAGATACAGAGTCTAACAGAGGGAGGAGCACAACACTAAGAAGAGAGTACGGACTGCAGATACAAAATAGCAAAATAAATAGAAAGGTCAACGTTTAAACTGAAGTTTTCACAGATTTTTAAGGGCGTCTGAGATGAAAAGTTCCATTTAAGGTCCGATACTCAGAAGTCAGAAAATAAAACATAAGAAATTTCTTTATCATATAAGAGACTACTAACAATTTGCTCCAACCAAATAAAACAATTTCTTTATCACGCCCATAGCAAGTGATGAATATATCCTTGGATCCTAAATCTCCATTGTTCCCTCTGGTATTCCTTCGATCTCAATTTAGATGTTACTAATTCTTAATTATAATACTTAATTATGTCTCTTGAAAATTTGACATTTTATTTTGAAAATGTGAAAAATAATGGAGTACATATTTAACATTTTGTTTTTTCTATTATCATTTAACAATTATGTCAATTATTAGAAACAAAAAATATAGTAGACACTTTAAGAAAACACA
This sequence comes from Nelumbo lutea, assembly GCF_056320005.1. Lineage (NCBI taxonomy): Eukaryota > Viridiplantae > Streptophyta > Magnoliopsida > Proteales > Nelumbonaceae > Nelumbo > Nelumbo lutea. Next base: position 221,089,947 of record NC_142684.1, read on the forward strand.
ATCAGGAAAAGGGGATTTTACTATTCAGTCCACCCCCAAAATTGTTAGTAGGAATGGCAATGGGTAGGGTACCCGTGCAAATTGCCCTACCCATTGCCGAACCCGCCTATGTATCCCTGATTCCAAATCCATTTAACTTTTCCTCTCAATTTCCAAAACCTGTTACCCGTCCTGACCCGTTCCGCCCATTAAACCCCATTAACCAAACATTTTCTACTAAAAAAATTGAGATTTATAGTTGATAAGGGCAACTTTTGGGTCCTAATATCAATAAAAGTAACACTTTTAATAAAATTTCAAAAATAGATTAACATTTTAAAAATAATATCAATTAAGGGCAAAAATACTATTCTTCTTCTTCTTTTTGCATCCATTCATCAGCGCCACCACCCCCGCCGTCCACTGCCGCCTCTGCAACCTCCAGCAACGCCTCCACCTACCTTTGCCGTCTCCGCCCACCTCCGCCTCTGCCTCTGTCCAACAACGCCACCTCCGCCTCTGCCTTGTGCAATGCCAACAGTTATCATCACAATGCCAAGGAAAAACTGGTTCTCTTCGTGTATCCCTCCAAGAACGTTCTTCTTCTCTAGCTTCCTTGCATTGAAAATATTAAAGATTTGGCAGAGGACAAAAGTATTGAACATTAGGGTGTCGTTGATCCTCACTCACCTCAAAGATAGAGCTTCCACTGAAATGTAGCACCATTAAGACTGCCACCTGATACAGAGCCTAACCAATGAGGTTCCTATACATGATGCTATTGATAAGATCAGACTTGCTTCAACCTACTGGAGGCTTTTCCATGAGCTCTTCAGTAGGCTGCTCTACAGCTAGTGCCAAGGCACCGAATACACCCATGATCAGGTTCACCCACAGTAGCTGGATTGCCATTAAAGGGACTCTACTAGAAGAAACAACTACATTGAAGTTGATCACTAGGGTAGCAACATTCACTGTGAGCTGGAACTGGATGAACTTTTGAATGTTGATGTAAATGCACCTTCCCCACTTCAAAATAGTTATTATAGAAGCGGAGTTACCTTCTGCAATGATGATGTCTGATGTTGTTTCCATTTCCATTTGAGTGTATTGAGTCCTCATATATATATATATATATATCCCAATATCAGCTTCTTTGATTACTCGCAGATCATTTCTATCGTCCCCAATGACCACCACGACTTGGTTTTTTCGCTTTAGGCACTGTACCATCATGTATTTGTCAGAGGAGCAGCACCTTGCCATTACCTTGATTTTATCAGCCTTCTCCATCATTTCCCTATTTGAATATTTTCGAAAGTCTTCTCCTTCCACCATTATTTTCATCAATCTTCAAGTCCTCATCAATAGCTATAGATATTGCCGGAGGCGCTCCAGCAATATCTACAGCTATTGATTTTGGGATACTTGGACCTGATGAGGACAGAAGGGGGTAGCCCGGTCTGCTGGTGATGGCTACGGACAGAAGGGGCCTACTTGGAGTCTGTTGCTAGGATTTTGAACCGGTTCTCAAGAATCAGGGTTCCAAACTTCGACTGTCGGGGCGACGTTGACCTGCCTAGCCGGGGTCCTCTCGACCTGTCTGCCCGCGGCGAGATCGGGGTAGCCAGTCTCTCCCATCTGCCGTGGGGGGAGGCTTAGTTTTTTGGGGGATTTTGGGGGGCCTCTCCTCGGCCAGAGTGTTTGCTCTGGCGGTGAGACTTTGCTTGCTGCGAGGCCAGGTGCTGAGGCTGGAGCTGAGGTTGTTGAAGCTGAGGTTGGGGCAGCTGGGGGAACTGCTGCTGATACTGGTACTGGGAGACCTGGTGCAGCATGTGCTATTGATAGAGTTGAAGTTGTTGGAACTGTTGCATTTGGGCCTGCATGGCTCTCATGCATTGCATCAGGTCCTCCAGCTGGTTCGGGCTGGCTATTGGGGGCACAACTAAAGGTTTGGTGAACATCGTTCTGACTGTAGTAGGGAGTGGGGCGATGACTGGTGCCATTGTGAGAGGCACGTTCAAGTTGGGGATTCCGTCTGCTGAGAGGGGGACGGTGAACTGTCCGATACAGACAGTAGGAAGCTGGGGTTGTTCCCTGGAGTTATCCATTTTCGTGCTTTGTTCGACATTGCTAGAAGAAGCCATGAATGTTGGATTGTTTCAAGGAAGAATAAGGAATTGAAAGAGTTTAGAGAGAAAGGCTTTTTGAAGCATTTTCCACAGACGATGCCAAATGATGTAGTGCGATCCGGGCACTCCTAGTTGACTGCTAAATGGCTCCTTGCCGGCAATGGCACCTGAGAAGATGAAAGGAAAGATTCCCGGGGATTTACTCGGTGGGAATACTCCGATGCTTAAATTAGTACTGTGTATGGGAAGTAAAGGGAAAAACGAAGGTTAAGAGTGGAGGTCGCGCTTTTTTCTTGTACTCAAGAGATTGAAGGTTTTCAAGAAGCCGTTTCTTCTCTGCCTTGAGGGCTTTTATAGGGGCGCTCTTTGTGAGATCGGGCATAACCACCACTGGGCCCCCTACCATAGCCGTTACCTTCCAGGGCTGCGCAGGTGGCCATTGTGACGTACTCCTTACCCGGGCGAGTTACACGTCCCCAAAGTGACAGGCACGCCTCCGCCTACTGAGAAACGTGGGTGCAGACTGTCAAAAGGACCGGGACTGCGCCGTTAGTAAGGGATATGGCGCAGTCTGATTGGTACGACCTGTCAGATAGAAGCTTCCTGTGGAATGCTCGTGCGGCCCACTCGCGAGATACTTTGCAGCGAGCTCGGAATACTCCAGGAGTGCCCTTAATAGAATTAGTCCTCGGGATGACTTGTCTGCTGGGGAGCTCGGGCGAGCTGGTTTTCTTAACTTGCGAGCTGAAGTTGTCTCGGAATATCCCTTTGGGGGTAGCTCGGGAAACTCGGAGCTCGCGTCGTGGCGAGCTCCTCCTTTTGCATGATATGATGTGGCAAGCTGCTTTATGAGCCTGTTACTTAGCTGTACTGGGCCGCAATGTTGAGCTGTCGATTACGTCGGATCAATGTCCACGTGTCACTGTTTCATAAATCGGGTCAAATCATCCTTCATCACTAATTATTAAAAATTTTAATCAGCCCTCAATAATGTTCCACAGCACATCCCCACAGTGTATTGGGAACATCTCATCATCATCATTTTTTGGATTATCATTGGGAGATGTTCCTAATGCAAGGTGGAGATGAACTGTGAAATATTGGGGGACTGATTTGGTCTCAATTATTAGAGATCGAAATTGATGCCAATTCACGTTCGATGTTTATAATTTTGAATTGTTGTACATTTAAATTCAGAATTCTAAAGTCGAGTGCAGTCAGGTTATCCGGAAAATACGTAAAGAGTAAGGTAGAATTAGTGAATTAGCTAAACCATAAGGGTGTTAAACAAATTTACCCTTTTATCAATTCTTACGTTATTGGAGAGTCGGTCATGGAATGGAACAAGGGTCCCTATATCACCAGAGCCGCGGAGCAGAGCATAACCGCGCAAGATAGAAATTAGACCAGGAAAAGAAGCACTCGGGCACCATATTCCTGATTCTTACAAATTGCCTCCTTCACTAGACGTGCACACGTTGTTTTTGTTTTTTAGAGAGGAAAAAACAGAACCCTAATCCGACGAGACTCCATTTTCGGTGACAACTCTTATCTTCTGAATTCTCAGAATCAAGGTAAAGTCGATAGAAACGACAATCATGTCGGCTCGGTTGCTGAGAAAAGTTTTAGAAGAACAAGAAAAACAACATATATTGGCTGTTCCTGAACCGGTGCTCAACGAAGACGATTCTGACTCGTCCTATTTGCACGCTTCTTCACGAAACCCATTTGATCTTCTTGACGACGACCAGGTTGCTTTCAACCTCTCTCTCCATCAGTTTAACTGATAAGCTAATGTTTATATTTATTGATAAAAAAACTAATGTTTATATTTGTTTAGTTTCATATCTTAGCATTTCTGTTATATGAGGATTTCCTTTTTTTTCCTTTTGATTTTTTTTTTAAATAATCTTAAGTTGTGTTTATACTCGAATTTGGAACCTACCAAAATTATTGTATTCGCAATAATTTTTCTTCAATTCTATTGTGGAAAATTAATTATCAAAACAAAAAAATTATTTTGTGGAAAATTTCGCGATTATTTGGTTATTTATTTCTTTGATTATTTGATAGTCCCGGGAGTCTGGAACACCACTATGCAGGTGCACCACTATTTTTTTTTTTCTTTGGGTAGGTGTATTACTATGCTTATGTGTTGGGTCTCCTTGTTGGGCTTCAAATCCTGAACCGGAGCTTGCTCACATTTCTGTTTTTTTTTTTTTTTTTTTGATGATTAGCAACCTAACATTTCTGGTCCATTGAAAAGAAGGTTGTTTAGATATTGCAGTGAGGAGGACAAGAACTAATGAGAGGGGCTTTGATTATCAAACCATCTTAACTAGAAATACGATGAGGTCAACAAGGTTCCTTGGATTTAGATGGAATGCATAAACGCAATAATCTCTCTACAGTATGATGGATGTTAAAGATAATAGAGAATTATGAGTACTGCATCATAATGCGGATTTTCAACATTAGATCAGTATTAGAAGAGGCTGGAAGCTTACACCTAGAGGTGTTCCTCGAGGCTGCTAAAAAGCATGAGGTCTTTTAGCCATTTGTTTTTGTTATAGAATATAATAAATAAAAGCGGTCAACTGTTTCATCATGCTTTCCATTACATATTAACATATTACAGAGGAAAACCCTCCAAACTTGTTTATTATAATATTTGTAAATTGTAATACCATAATAGAAGTATGGGCATCACTGCTTTGGTTGCTCTCAATGCATTACATTCATTTGAGTATGAGATGGAAGTTGCTTTTTTCTGAGAAGAAGTAAAGTATTAATTCATTAGAAAAGAAAGTCTATGCAGTGGGAAAATACAAAAAACATTAGACCACTATCCCATTTGTCATTTCAAAGAGGTTTCATACTGAAGGAGAGAACTAAGGGGAAAACTATCTCTTCATAGATGTGCAGATGACCAGGATAGCAGTTTCCCAATTATTTTCTGCCACACTTCCTCCTCTTGATAGTCTTTACTTTGAAAGAGCCTTGAGTTTCTTTCCTGCCATGTCAACCAGAACACTGCTCCTGGGACCAATTGCCATAGAATTTTCCCATTTTTACTCCGACCATGGGTCCACCAGCCCTTTACAAAAGCTTCCACTGATGCAGGACAGCAACTTTTGATGGCAAAAATGCTAAAGATTTAAATTCATATGTTGTTGGTATATTCAGGTGAGTCAATTGCCATTCCCCTCTTGTTCAGGTTGTAAGCCACCTTTGAAGGGATATGCTTGCTCCAGATTACATACGAAGGGAAATCCTGCTCGTCCTCTTGAGTCAATTTATTATAAAAGGATTTTACTGTGAAGTGACCCTTTCTTTTGGCTGACCACACCCTTCTGTCTTCTGAATTAAAATTAATTTGCATGCTGTACAACTTCTGAAGTAGCTGTCCAAAAGGTTCAATCTCCCAATCATTCAGAGCTCTTCTAGACTGTGGGCTCCAAACATGATCAACATTTTGAAAATGCACATAATCACCCACTTTTGCCTCCTTATTGACTGCGGTTGCAAATAGTTCTGGAAAATGATCCTTCAACAAATTGTTTCCACACCAGCAATATCCGGAATCCATTTCCTTGATTTCCTTGCTAAAAGAACTGTAGTTCTTTTCAACCCTTTTTCAAATCGAGCAACCAAATGACTAATTTGCCTCTCCTGGATCCCACCCCTCATTTCTTGTACTGTACTTTTCTTGAATTACTCTTTTCCATAGTCAACTCCCTTGCTGTCCAAACCTCCAGAATCATTTCCCAAGAAATGCTAAGTTCACCTCTTGAAGTATTCTAATACCCAATCCCCCGTTTTTCATTGATTTACACACCTTTCCCCAATTGACCAAATGAACTTTTTTTACCATCCATCCAAACTCTCCATAAGATTTATCTCATTTGTCTCTCAATCTGAGAGGCCACCCGGCCCACCCCTGCTGGAATTTGGGTAAAGCGATAATAAATGAACGGGTAAAGAAGACAGAACACTCTTTATTAGAGTAAGCTTACACCCTTTTGACAGGTACCTCACTTTCCATCCAGACAGCTTTTTCTCAATCCTTTGCACAATTGTTTCCCAAATTGATTTAGCATTGCATTTGGCCCCAAGGGCATTTCCCAATATTTTAAAGGGAACTTGCCCACGGCCCACCTTAAAACCCCAGAAATCAGCCTAGAATTGCTATTCTTGTACCTCAGGTCCTCATCTGCTGCTACTAGATCGCTTTTTGTGCACATTCGAACATAGTCTAGAGACTACTGCAAACCACCATAGTATTGCCATAAAAAAATCAAGTTGCTCCCGAGAAGCATTGCAGAAAAATACTGAGTCATCTACAAACTGTAACAAGGGAATCTCTAGTCTGTTCTCTCCCACCGTAAAACCCTCCAAAAAACCACCTCATACTGCTCTCAAATTCAATTTCCCCAAAACTTCCATCTCACCAAAGAAATAGCAGGGGAGGCAAGGGGTTGCATTGTCTTAAACCCAATGCCTCCACTTGGAACTGAAATTAATCCTCCTTTATATATAATCCAAAAAACCCCAATTTACATGATCGTAGGCTTTTTTGAGATCCATCTTGCACAACAGTCCAGCTCTTCCACTCCTAATCCGGGAGTCAATTGGTTCATTTGCTGTTAGAACCCCATCCGCCAGCTGTCTTCCCTCAACAAGAGCACCCTGGAACTCTAAAGTAACATAACCCATGACTGGTTTCAGGGTCCGCTTGGTTCGTAGTCAGAATCAGAATCGGAATCGGAATGGTCCATTCCCATGGTCTGTTTGGTTCAGACAGGAATGGGAATGAGAATTAAAATCAGCAGGAATGGGATTTCATTCCCAAGGGAGGGGCAGATGGCCATTCCCTCAAATGGGGGAATGCCATTCCAGCATGAATGGGAATGAGGTTCCAATTCCGCAAAACAAAAAAGTTGGAATGGGAATAGCCCATTCCGATTCCGATTCCAGACCCCTATTCCTGCAAACCAAACGGACCCTCAGTCTTTTGGCTAGCACTTTGGACAATATTTTATAAACACTACCAATAAGACTGATTGGCCTGAAATCCTTAAGTTCCTCAGCCCCTTTTTTCTTAGGAATTAAAGAGATAAAAGTAGAGTTTAGACTTCTTTATAATGCAGCAGAAGAATGAAACTCTAAGACTGCCATTATATCCCCTTTTAGGAAACCCCAGCACTTTTTGAAAAACTTTATTGTAAAACCGTCTGGGCTAGTGGTTTTATCCCCTTCCATTTCATTTATTGCTTCCCACACCTCCTGTTCCATGAATACCCTTTCTAAATTCCTTGCCTGTTCTTCGGACAAACTGCTGAACTCTAGTCTCTAGTCCATCCACCTTAGGCCTTCTCTTCCATTCTTCCTTGTAAAGCTTTGAGAAGTAACATTCTGCTGCCCCTTTAATTTTTTCTTCCTCCACTTCCTCTTCTATGACCAGCTTCTTTATCATATTTTCTCCTCTTCTAGCATTTGCCATTTTGTGAAAAAAATCTGGTATCTTTATCACCCTCCCTCAGCCACAAACATTTTGATTTTTGACCTCTGCTTCCATTTCATTTCCTATTGGAAAGCAAGTTTGTCAAAGTTTGTTTTTACGGCCTTCCTCTTCCAACTTGAGCTTCTCAAATCTAAATGGGGATGGTTTAGGTGGGACTCCACAGCTGTCCAAGAAAATTGACATGCAATCTGAATTCTGAAAGCGGATGTGGAAGAGATTCCGTGGGGAGTTGGCCAAATTCTCTCCCCAGTCTGCCGAAACCACAAATCGATCCACATTTTTTTTTTAAATTGCCTCCTCCTGGTTGTTTGTCCAAGCATGTCTTGTTCCCAATAGTGGGATATCTGCTAACTCCCATCTACTCATAAACTCTCCAAAACCCCTTTGGTCCCTTGAAACCCTACTTCCCCCTTTTTTCTCATGTGTGAATCTGGTAGTGTTGAAATCTCCACCTACCACCCACGGTTTCTCCCAAGTTTCCTTAACCTTGTCCAATACCACCCAAAATAACCTCCTTAATCCATTTTTGTTTGGCCCATAACCCCTGAAAAGATCCATTCCCAACCATCTTCATACAATTGGAACAAAATGGACAAAGAGAAATTTCCCTTTATTTTATTCTTCATTCTCAAAACATTTGAATTCCAAATGATGATCAGACTCCTTGTTGTACCAATTGATGGGATGAGATCCCATTCACAATTTCTACTACCCCAAATTGATCTGATTTGAGCTTCTTCCATGTTTTCCATTTTTGTCTCTTGAAGACATAGTACGCCCATATTCCACTTCCGCACTTGAGCTCTAATCACTACCCACCTACAACCAGAATTCAGGCCCCTTACATTCTAGGAATTAACTTCATGATGTCATATTAGAGAAAGAAACTTAGAGAGCAGTTGTTTACCCCTTCACCTCCTTCTCGATTTCCATTTGTCTTGGAATGGCACGAGGTGGGTTCGGGGCGAGGATCATATTCCCTGTCCTTGATCCCGAATCCCGATTTATGGAATAAATCCCTGTCCCTGACCCCGATCCTTGTCGAGGTTAAAAGTTTCCCTCCATCTATGGGTGAGAATTATTCGGTTAAAACCATAAAACCGAACCGAAAATTTTGGTTTCAATTTTTTCGGTTTTTGGTTAATTCGGTTTTCAGTTTCGGTTTTTAGAATCAGAAATTCGGTTAACTGAATTAACTGAAATTTTTATTACTATATATAATATGTAATGTATTATATATTATATATTTATATATTAATATATAATAAAAAGAAATTTGATTTTATAATATATAATATATATAATAGAGTATGTATTATTAAAATTCAGTTTTAGCCGAAAACCAAATCATAAATTTTGGTTTCGGTTATTTAGGTTTTTATTTTTTAAGTTTGGTTTTTAAAATTTTGGTTTATTCGGTTCGGTTTTTAACTGCATAAACCAAATGCTCATCCCTACATCCATTCCTGATCCCCGCTAGAGTTGGATTCCCTGTGGGGACCTGAATCCTCGAAAGTTTTTAATTAATAGTATTTTTGAAAAAAATTACTTAAAATAAAAGAAAATTTAAAAATATAAATAATATTTTAAATATGTTTTGATATATAATATAAATCATATCATATATATATATCACTGTTAGGGATCCCTATTAATCCCCATCCCCAACCCGATGGGGTTGGGGAAGTTGGGACCTGACGGGGATGGGGAAAATTGCCATCCCTACTTTTGTCATCTCTACGATACCTTCATTGAAACCCCTAAAAACTCCCCCAAAATTCATTAATTTAGACATCACCCAAGGTGATGATGGATCTTTGTATTCTCCCAGAAAGAACTGCCCTTGTTTGATATATATATCACTGTCAGGGATCCCTATTAGTCCCCATCCCCAACCTGATGGGGTTGGGGAGGTTGGGTCCTGACGGGGATGGGGAAAATTGCCATCCCTACTTTTGTCATCTCTACGATACCCTTCATTGAAACCCCTAAAAATTCCCCCAAAATTCATTAATTTAGACATCACCCAAGGTGATGATGGATCTTTGTATTCTCCCAGAAAGAACTGCCCTTGTTTCGAGCTTTTCTCCCCCCTACTTGAAAACACCAAATTGTTTTCATATGTACTTGATAAACTCCAAGCTTCTGCAGGGACAAGTGCTAGTGGTTGTGGTTCAGAGTTGTTATCTTGGGCCTGCATCTCTAGCAGGTTACTTTTGACTTCCTTTGTAGGCTGGTGGTAAGCTGTTTTGACCCTTCGGTGAAGGTGTATCTTCTGAGTTTAAAACCTGTTGGTCTTGTTGGCTTCTTGTCTGGTTGTCCTTCCCCTTAAAAGGAGAACCGAGAGGCTGTTTTCTTGTTTTCTCTTTGCTCTGAGTCATTGGGACTAAATTTGCAGTGGTTTGAGGTTGTTTCTTAGTGTTTTGGACCCCTCCTGGTTTGGTTCCCTCCCTACTCCGATTCAATACTCCCCAAACTTCTGTTTTGAACCGGGTTCAGTTGGGGTAATTGCTAACATTAAGATGCTAAGTTTGCTGAGTTAACCTTCTCTTGATTAGCATCTTCAACATTTCTTTTGCTTAGTCTTTCCTTTACTGCTCTCCAGCCCTTCTGAGCTTCTCCAGCTGGTGACCTTTTAGATAATAGCAACTCTTCCAATTTTCCAACACATTTAAGCACCAAAGTTTCCAAGAAAGTGTCTTCATTCAAAAGTTGAAACATAATTTGGTTTCCCAAGTCAAATGTGACAGCCACCTGGCCATTCTCTGCTCCCTGTAATTAATTTCTCTGTCAGGTTGTTCAGATATCCTATGGTCCTAGATTGTACTCTCAGCAACTTCATTCTCTTGTCTCGAGATCCCACCCTCTTGTTTGTGCAGTTTCCATGTGGTGTCCCTCATCTCTGAGCACACCGATCTGGGTCTCGTCTTCCCCAGCTTTGGTGGCTGCAGACGTTTCTGGTGATTCTGTAGGCTCTTTTTCCTTTTTCAGTTCAATTATTGTTAACAGATGTTATTTTTCATATGTATAGTACCACAAGGGTACTATTTGTACTTTTACTCCTCTTTATGTTTAGTTGTTGTCGCCCTAGTATAAATATAAGATACTGCACTGACCTGCAATATCTTTTGGAGGCCCTCAGTCCTCTTGTCTCTTCTCTCCTCTCTTCTTCCTGTACAATATGGTATCAGAGCAGGACAACCAGGTATGAAGGGAGATGTCGTGCAGTCTGTCTTTTCCTCTTCTTCGCACCAGATTCCCAGAGCAGTCTGTCTTTTCCTCTTCTTCGCACCAGATTCCCAGCGTGTAGAAGTCATTGTTTCGAGGGTGACTGACTTGTTATCATCTGTTGTTTGGCTGTCCTGATGTTCGACTGAAGCAACTTTTTCTCTCCTTTCTAGACTTGTTATCATCTGCTGTTCGGCTGTCCTGAGGTTCGACTGAAGCAACTTTTTCTCTCTTTTTTTTTCTGGTCGTATGCCAGCGCTAGACCTGTTCTAGGTCTGCCGATTGGATGTGAGGTGAGCTGCACCTGTTTCTCCTTTTTTGTGGGGTCATTTGATCCCTGTGGAACTGTAGGTCGTAAGGACCTTGTTTATGTGCTGCAGCAGCAGCTTTTATGGTTAACTGAAGGTCAGAAAGTCACCGACACCTTCTGTAACAACTTTTTAAGGCTATGTTCCTCTTTGGAGTGTGGTTTTTTGAATATGAAATCATGAGTGGTGAGGATTTTGCTACATCCGGTGTTTCTTCAACGCTGAATGGAATGAGTGGGGGTGTGGACCTATCCTTTCCCATGGCTGTTATCCCTTTTGATGGTTTAAATTATTTAGAGTGGTCAAGAGGGATCAAGTTGTACATCACTGCAAGGGGGAAGATAGGTTATATTAATGGGAGAATAAAAGAACCACATTCTGGGAGTGCTGAATATGATAGATGGAATCAGGAAAACAGCATGGTTATGTCTTGGGTTTTAGTCTCTATGCAACCTCAAATAAGGAGGAATTTCACGTGGGCTGAAATGACAAATGAGATTTGGGAACAAGCAAAATCAACATATTCGGAACTGACACTATGCAAAAATCTACCAACCACAGGCAGAATCGTCTACTTGTAAACAGGGGGAGAGGTGTCTATCGGTATATTACTCTGACTTGACTTCTGTCTGGAAGGAGTTGGACCATTATCAGAGTGTGGACTGGAAGTGTGATGAAGATGCAAAACTGTACAAAAAACTCATCTCCCAGCAGAGAGTGTTTGCTTTCTTACATGGTTTGAACCCTACATATGAATCTATCAGAGTTCAGATCCTCGGTTCTAAGGATCTTCCATCAGTTCAGGAAGCTTATGCTCTTGTACAATCTGAAGAAAGCAGAAGGAATTTGATGAACAGTTCTGGTGGAGATGCAGTTGTGTTGGTAGCGAAAGGGAGTGTCACTACCAGTGTGGGAAATTCTTCCAAGAAAGGAGATCTTCAGAAAAAAATGGATGATAAAGATAAATTGTGGTGTACTCATTGCTAGAAACCCCGACACACCCGAGACACATGTTGGGATCTTCATGGAAAGCCGAAATGGGCTCAAGATCTGAATAAGAAGCAAAGTTCAGATATGAATAAAAAGTCAGGGCAGCAAGGTACAAGAAAACACACTATGGCCAACAGCCCCCCATCCATACTGTGACTCAGACACATCATCTGGATCTGACCCAAGGGAGGATATTATGAATTCCTTCCGTGACCATTTAGAGCTCTATGGTAGAGCAATTCATCAGATGGATGCTCCTCCCTCAACCTCATTTGCGTCTACATCAAGTAACTCTGCCACAACTTTCCATGTTGCTTCTCATATCCTCGACTCTCCTTGGATCATTGATTCTGGAGCATCAAAACACGACTGGTACGTCCTCTTACTTTCAAACCTATCACCTTCTTTTTGGAAGAGACAAGGTGAGACTAGCTGATGGATCATATGCTTCTATTGCTGGTCAAGGAACTATCTCTCTTCCCCTCGGTCTTACCCTCTCTGATGTCTTACATGTCCCAAAATTTCCCATTAATTTGTTCTCTGTTAGTAGTGTTACTAATTCCTTAAACTGCTCAGTGACCTTTTTCCCTTCTTACTTTGTGATTCAGGATCTGGCATCAGGGAGGATGATTGGTAGAGAACGTATGGTTGATGGACTTTACATGCTGGAGAATAAGGCTGGTCTTCATGTCACAAAGTCTAAGAGTCAGTCCTGTAAGAGTCAAGTTTATTTATGGCATTGTCGCCTTGGTCATTTATCTTTTGAGTCTTTGAAAGTGGTGCTTCCAGATCTGTTTAGGTTAGTGTTTGTTTCAGATTTCTCTTGTCAAATGTGTTAGCTGAGTAAACATTGTAGAACTCATTTTCTTCCAAAAAATAGTAAATATGAATTTCCTTTTCACATTGTTCATTCTGATGTGTGGGGCCCTATTTCTTTACCATTTGAGAGTGGTTACAAGTATCCCATGCGAACTAGGGAGGAAGTACAAAAAATTATTCAAGATTTTCAACGGATGGTCTTCACTCAATTTCAAAATGAAATCCAAAATTTTCAGTCAAATAATGCGGAAGAGTATTTTCATAGTGATCTCATGGAATTCTTTGCTTCGCGTGGTTCACTTCACCGTAGCTCTTGTGCCCGAACACTACAACAAAATGGTGTTGCTGAACGAAAGAACCGACATCTTCTTGAAGTGGCCCGGGGTTTACTACTCCATATGAATGTCCCCAAATGATTTTGGCTTGAGGTTGTCCTTTGTTCTGCCTACCTCATTAGTTGTATGCCCTCTCGATGGTTAAAGTGCAAAGCCCCACATTAGCTTCTCTTCCCTAAGGCCCCCCTTCTTCCCATTCCTCGCGTGTTTGGTTGTCGGTGCTTTGTCCAAAATCTATCTCCCACTCGTGGGAAATTGGATTCTCGTGCTATTCCTTGCATATTCCTGGGGTACTCCTTCACTCAGAAGGGATACCGTTGTTTTGATCCCGTTTCTCAAAAATTCTATGTTTCCATGGATGTCTCTTTCTTTGAGAATGAGCCTTTTTTCCCTATTTCTCCTTAGGGGGAGTGTATGAATGAGGAGAAACTGGTTCAACTCCCTCATCTTTCTGATCTTCCGCCTTTTCGTGTCTTCTTCCGTTGTCACAAAGGCCAACCAAGTTCAAGAGCTGTGGAGAATGTAGAAGCTATACCTCCAGTTCCATCAAACTCCTCGGGGGCGGATCATACTTACTTAGGTATCTTGGCTCCCAATGATGTCCCTGATTCTATTGCAATTGATACCTCTGTTGCTAATGACCTTGACCTTCCTATTGCTCATAGGAAAGGTGTTAGATCGTGCACCACTAAACACCCCATTTCCAACTTTGTTTCCTATGAAAACATTTCACCCTCTTTTCGTGCATTTCTTACTTCCATTGATAGTGTCCCTATCCCTAAGAATGTGGCAGAGGCTCTTTCAGTACCTGAATGGATAGATGCCATGAAGGAAGAAATTAATGCCCTTCATAAAAATGGCACATGGGAACTTGTTGATCTTCCTAAGGGAAATGATCCAGTTGGATGTAAATGGGTGTTCACCGTCAAACATAGGGCTGATGGCACTGTGGAGAGGTATAAAGCTCGCTTGGTGGCAAAGGGGTTTACACAAGTGCATGGAGTTGATTATGCAGATACTTTTGCTCCTGTTGCCAAGATGAACTCAATTAGAGTTCTATTCTCTCTTGTTGCTAACCTTGATTGGGATCTACATCAGCTTGATATCAAGAATGCATTCTTGAATGGTGACTTTGAAGAGGAAGCTTACATGATACAACCCCCTGGTTTTCAGGCTCAAGGCAATGAACAGAAGGTGTGCAAGTTGAAGAAGTCTTTATATGGACTGAAACAATCACCAAGAGCCTGGTTCAGCGGATTCCATGTTGCAGTTCAGCAGAAAGGATACAAGCAATGTCAATCTGATCACACACTGTTTGTGAAAAGAGGAGAAGGTAAAATTGCTGCTTTGATAGTATATGTTGATGATATAATTGTCACTAGTGTCTGCAAGGATGAAATCCAGAGGTTGAAGAGTTTTCTTGCCACAGTTTGAAGTGAAGGATCTAGGGCCTCAAAGATATTTCCTTGGAATTGAAGTTGCTCGCTCAAAAAGGGGTATCTTCATTTCCCAAAGGAAGTATGTTCTAGATTTACTCCAGGATATTGGAAAAATGGGAGTGAAGCCAGTTGACTCTCCCATTGATCCTAACCATAAATTAAGAGACAACCAAGGTGAACCTATCAAGGATGTGAAACAGTTTCAGAGACTTGTAGGGAGATTGTTATATCTTTCTATGACCCGCCCAGACATTGCTTATGCAGTTGGTGTCCTTAGCCAGTTCATGCATGTCCCTATGTCTACTCACCTTGAAGCAGCAGAAAGAATCCTTCGATATCTTAAATGGTTTCCTGGTGCTGGTTTATTGTTTCCAAGGCACGGGCATCTAAAAGTTGAAGTGTATATTGATGTAGGTTGGGCTGGGTCTCTAAATGACAGAAAGTCTACTAGCGGCTACTGCACCTTTATAGGAGGAAACCTAGTTACCTGGAGAAGTAAAAAGCAAAGTGTGGTGGCTAGATCCAGTGCTGAAGTTGAATATCGAGCAATGGCTCAAGGCGTGGCAGAAATTATGTGGATAAAGAATCTGTTGAGTGAGTTGGGTTTTCCAGTGGACAGACCTATGACCCTATTCTGTGATAACAAAGCAGCCATAAACATTGTTGCTAACCCAATGCTACATGATAGAACAAAACACATCGAAGTTGACAAGCATTTTATCAGATAGAAAGTCATTACAGGCGAAGTGTGTACTCCCTATGTCAGCTCTGAGGATCAACTTGCAGACATCTTTACAAAAGGACTACACCACTCAAGACATCATAATTTATGTGACAAGTTGGGCATGGTTGATATCTATGCTCCAACTTGAGGGGGAGTGTTAATAGATGTTATTTTTCATATGTATAGTACCACAGGGGTACTATTGTACTTTTACTCTTTATGTTTAGTTGTTGTTGCCCTAGTATAAATATAACATACTGCGCTGACCCGCAGTATCTTTTGGGGGCTCTCAGTCCTCTTGTCTCTTCTCTCCTCTCTTCTTCTTGTACAATAATTACTTCTTTACCCTTCATCTTTCTTAGAACCTCTTTGCCAATACATTCTCCCCTTAACACCTTAAACGCCCACTAATTAACTGGTTCTATTGCTTCCTAGAAATCGTCGCTGGAGCTGCAATTTGTGGTGTGATTTCAGCCCATATTGCGACCACATAAACCTTCTCTCCATCTACCACATTAACGGCTGCCGGTGGGCAGCCTCTTCATTTCACTCTTACCCGCACCTATTCGATCATTTGACTTGCTTCATCAGAATCATCTGATTCTAAGTAGCCCCCCACACAGGTCTCCGATTTTCCTCACCAAACCTTCACTCCACAGGTGAATTGGAAGTCCAAAAGTTTTTAACTAGTATGACTCTGAGGGCTCAGTTTCCATTCACTAACAACCCTTAGTATCTTCCCATCATCCCATGTACATAAATGAAGTAGAGCTCCTCCAGCATTTCTTTCTCCTGAATTTAAGATCCTTCTAGCTTCTGCTGTTGAAGGTAGGATGAAAAGAAATTTGTTCTTCACTGTCCTTCTCACCTTAGCCTCCAATGTTAAACCCCAATTTCTCGAGGCTCACACCTGCAACTCCTCAACTGAGAGCGGCATCACCACAACCCCTACCAGACAAGCTTCTATAAACTGTTTTCTCTTGCTCTCTCCCCTATCGTCTGTGATTAGGTAAACACTCTTTCCCTGCCTTTAGCACACCTTACCCTCCTTTGACCAAGTTGGTAGTCTGGTCATGTCTGCATAAGACTCCATTCCACTTCTCTGGTCTTTTGACTGGGTTTTTTTTTTGCAAAAATCTCCCCCTAACCAGTTTCTCAGATCCACTGGAAATGCTCAAATTTCCATGACCTCTAGATCTTCCCCCTGACAACACTCCCCTCTTTTTCGCTCTCTACTCCAAAACCATCCTTTATTTATGCAATTTAAGTGAATTTTTTATTCTAAAATTTTGATTTGCAACTTTGCAAGTGATGCATTGATAGCTAATGCTCGATACCGGCTAAATAAGATTAGCAGGTTGGAACATGTAGGGAAGATAGGGGAGCAGCTGATTAATATTCAAACAATTGCCACCAACTTTTACAAAACATTGTTCATGGAACTTTGGCAGCATTGACCTCTTCCGGATGGGATGCAGTTCAAGACCCTAAATGAGATTCAGAAGAGGGAGATGGAGAAACCTTTTTCTGAAGAAGAAATTTGGGAAGCTGTAAAGAAGATGGATGCAGATAAGTCTTCAGAGCCTGATGGCGTAACAAATTTATTCTATAAAAGGTATTGGGATGTTATTTGGAATGATATTTTAAAGGCTTTCCAAGAATTTCATGAATCTGCATTGTTGGTTAAGAGTTTGAATGCTACTTTCATTAAACTGATTCCAAAGGTGGAAGGGGCAACAAACCTCATAGACTTCAAACTGATAAGCTTACTGACTAGCTTTTACAAACTTCTTACAAAGGTGCTGACATAGAGACTGAAAAAGGTGTTGGGAAGTGTAATTTCAGAAAATCAATGTGCGTTCGTTTGGGCACTGATAAAAAAATGTGCATTTGTTTGGGGAAGAGAAATTCTGGACGACATTTTGGTGGCAAATGAAGTAGTTGACTCTAGAAGGAGGTGGGGGGGACCAGGGTTTCTGTGTAAAGTAGATCTTGAGAAAGCTTACGATCATGTAAACTGGTGCTGTTTGAATTCCATCCTTGAAAAACTGAACTTTGGTAAGAAATGGAGGAATAGGATGAAGGTATATATTTCCTCCCCAAAATTCTGTTTTAATAAAAAATTCAAGAGGCATTTGTCAAGGTGATCCCCTGTCACTGCTATTATTTCTATGTGTAATGATGGTCCTTACCCAATTCATCTATAGTACGGGTTAGACAGACATCTGGGTGGGCTTTGAAACAATTCCTGGTGGTGAAAGGGTAAGGGTGTCAATGGACTGGTTTTGGACTCACTCCCGTCCAGTGCAAAATCAATTTGGACGGATTGGGCGGACCAACAAGACATATTTGGTTGGACCAAGGTCCAAAATATTTATTAGATTGGATTGGACCTGGTCCATCGGTAACAAATTTATATTGGATTGGGTTGGATTAAGCCAATATCTGGTCCGTTGATATAAGATAAGTATATAGGTGTCAATGGACCGGGTTTGAGTTGAATTGGACCGGCCCAAAATGGTCCAAAATATTCATTGGATTAGATTGGACCTGGTTCATTTGTAACGGACTCACATTGGACTGGATCAGATTGGACCAAATCCAGTCCAATTGACACCCCAATGAGAGGGTCAATGTCCTTCACTTTGCTGATGAAACCCTCTGTTTCATTGATGCTTCCTTCATGCAATTAGAAACTTATAGTTGGGATTCTCAGCTGGTTTGAGGTGGTAACTGGGCTGAGGATGAATTTAAGGAAATCTTCTATCATTCCAGTGGGCAGAATTGAGGATCTGGAAATGTGGGCAGAGGATCTAGTGGACAATCTTCCTATCAACTATCTTGGATTACCACTGGGTGCAAACAATTTGGGAGCCTGTCTTGGAAAGAGTGGAGAGAAAACTGGCTCTTTGGAGGACTAA
This sequence comes from Nelumbo lutea, assembly GCF_056320005.1. Taxonomy (NCBI): domain Eukaryota; kingdom Viridiplantae; phylum Streptophyta; class Magnoliopsida; order Proteales; family Nelumbonaceae; genus Nelumbo; species Nelumbo lutea. The sequence goes on from NC_142684.1 coordinate 221,108,346, forward strand.
GTATCTATCAAAAGGGGGAAGAGTGACTTTGATCAAGAGTACACTTACGAATCTTTCCACTTGTTACCTTTCCCTCTTTCGTATCCTGAGCAAACTGGCCAAGAGAATTGTAAATTACAAAGAAACATTCTATTGAAAGGCTTGGAGGATGAGAAGAAAATCCACTTGGTGGCTTGGAATCAGATTTATGCTCCTCGGAATTCATGTGGTTTGGGCCTGAGAAGATTGAGAACTTTCAATACAGCTATAATGAGGAAGTGGATCTGGAGATTTAGAGTGGAAGAAAACAACTGGTGGAGAAAGCTCATTGCAGCTAAATATGGTCCTCAACTGGGTGGATGGATGACTGCTATTAATCTTCTATCCAATGGGTGCTCTCTTTGGAAGGCTATTATGAAAAGTGCTCCCTAGTTTCCTCAACGGGGTGGGCTTTCAAGTGGGAGATGGTGGTAGAATATGTTTCTGGAAGGATAGATGGCTGGCTGAGATAACATTAGAGGATAAATTCCCTCATTTATTCTCAGTTTTTGAAAACAAAGAGGCAACAATTGCAGACCCCTTTGAGCTGATTAGGGGAGAAGTAGTTTGGAACCCTAAATTTTGTAGAGCTTTTCAGGATTGGGAAGTAGCGAATCTCCTTAACTGCCTAAACACCTTCTCTTTTAACCCCCAGTCAAGCGATCATTGGAACTGGAAATGGAAGACTGATGGGAAGTTTACAGTTAAATCCTTTTGCGGATGGTTTTGCTGTTAGAGGGGATTCCGGTTTTCCTTCTAAACAAATCTGGATTCCTTCATCTCCCTCCAAATCAATTTCTTAGCTTGGGCTTCAGAATTGGGGAAATGTCTAACAAGAAGTAACTTGATGAGAAGAAGAATCATCTTAGATGACCTGAGCTTGTGGGATATGTGGGCAAGAGGAGTTGTCCATTGATCATCTATGTATTCATTGCACCATGGTTTGAAGGGTATGGTCCCACTTCGTACAAGCAATGGACATTCGTTGGGTAATGCCAGAGTCAATACAGGAACTCTTACAGAGCTGGTATATTCCAGGTTTATCTAAAAGAGGAAAACTCATTTGGAGGTCCATTCCAGCAGCTGTGATCAGTACTATCTGGTTAGAAAGAAACAACAGAGTTTTTAGAAATCAAATTATAAGTCCTGATGTGTTAATCCATTGTATTGTTGCTAAATTAGCTTCTTGGTTATCAGTTGTATCTAAGTTTAGTAATCAAAACATGTTTCTGATTCTAAATTCAGTTAGTTTTTGGGACATATGATGCTGTATTTGTGGGGGAGGTCTGTCCTGATGCCTCTCTGGTTGTATGTTTATTTCAGGAATAAAATTACCTTACCTTTTTTCGAGAGAAAAAAAAGATGCTTGATAGCTGATGATACTTAATTGTGGATATGATATGTGCATGGTTTTATTATTTATAAATTGCAAATATATTTTCTAATTTCTCACTAAATTTCCTAATTTTGGGATGTCTACTATATTTACTTATTTGTTTTTAATTATTCATTAATTACAATTGAGCATCGGAGTTGCTCGTATGCTGTTTTTCTCTTGGGGTTGCCTTCCTTTTATAAGGTTTATTGGAGCTTTGTTCTTCCTTCAATTGGGCAGTCTCAGTTGATTTTAAACTTATCAATTGTTTTCCTTTTAACAAAGTTTTACTGCTATAGACCATTTTCTTTTCTTTTTAATAATACTACAGTTGGTAGTCATGTTACTGGATTAGGAATGCAAGCTCCTTGTTGGAAGGGTTTCTATGGTGGAGGTTGGATAGTATTTCCAAATTCCAACCCGAGGCCAAGTAATCTTCATAACAGTGATTACGAGGGAAACCTGCAGGAACAATAACAAGACATTTCAACTGTCAACTTTTACTTCTGCATATGGTTGTTGTTTATGGCTGCGGCCTACAAGTAGAATCTCTTAACATTTAAGTTTCTTATTTGAATGGATTCCATTCTTTGGCTTTGACAATTGACGCTTCTTCTACTGAGTTTTCAAAATTGTCCTACAATTATCTTGGACTAATCGTAATTGGTGAATGCCCAAATTTTTAGGTAGATGAGCTGGAAGATGCTGATGGGACCTTGACAAAAGATGTTGATGAACAAGAGCCTTCTCTTGTCAAGAGTTCTGTTGAGGTGCTTCAGTCATTTAATCACAAATCTAGTAGAAAAAACAAGAAGAAGAAGAAGAGGAGCAAGGAGGATCAAACTTCTACTGCTGAAAAAGCTAAAGAACCTCTAGATCTTACTCTAGAAACTCTATCAATTTGTAGAAACTCTTCATTTAATCAGTCTGGTTTTATGAAAGCAAAAACACAAAATGCAAAAATTGGAGAAAATGCAGTCAAACAATGCACACTACCCCTGCTAATGGTGGATCCCAAATTTTTGAGGGCTGAAAATGAGTTGCGGAGGATTTTTGGTTCTAAAGTTGTGAATTCATTTGAGAATAGCAATAATGGTGGTAGTTTGAGGCAGATGCGTGGTGGAAGACATGGAAGTGTCAACCATAAAAAAACAATTCTTGTTTCTCCGTCAGTCCATTGGCCTCGTTGGGATGGATCACTGTCCATGGAATTTCTGGAGACTAAAGATGGACAACACTTTTTTAAGTAAGTTTCTGTTCTTGATTGGTTCTTATCAGATTGTTAATCAATCACACTTATCTTTACAAGAATATGTTGTAAGTCAGCCTACTCAATGTAGTTGATATGAGGCCTTTTGACTTATTGAATACTTTTAGCATGTCACCATGTCCGTGGATGCATCATTTAGTGTTGGATCCATGTGGCGCATGGATCATGTGTCTTCATGTCCTATCTATGTGGAAAACAATTGTCTATGATGATTTCTGTCTATTTACCCTTATCTTTAGATATAAAAGAGAAATTACACTATCCTAGTTGATACAATTTGTAAATTGCAAAGTTCAGTTATTCATCTCTTTAACTGAAATACATCTGTTTTTTTCCTCATCATGACTCAAAGCACAGTAATATTAGCTATGTATGAAATAGCATTGTCCTTGTAATGTCCAGGTCTATTGGTTAACAACAATGTTGACTTTGTAAAATGTTAATTGTTTGTGCCAGATTGATAATATGGTGAATTTTGTATATAGGTATGTGCATTTGTCTTCCTATATCCAAGCTCAAAAAGCATTTGAAGCTGCCAAAGCAACCCACGATCTCAATGGCATAGCAAGTATCTTGATATATCATCCTTATCACATAGAGTCCCTTTTAACTATTGCAGAGGTGTTAAATTTCTCTGGAGAACATCAATCATCAGCAGATGCTATTGCCAAGTGTTTATATGCGTTGGAGTGTGCATGGAATCCTCTGTTCAATCCCTTGCAAGGTAATTGCCAACTGAAATATAGCCTTGAGACAAATAGACCACTTTTCTCGGTTCTTTTTGTTCACATGCAAAACATGGACAGGCGTGGCTGTCATCGATCAGCTCTTGAAGTATGCAAATTGTTACTTTCACTGGATTCTGATGATCCGATGGGTGCAATGTTCTGCATTGATTACTTTGCTTTGAGAGCACAGGAATATGCATGGTTGGAAAAGTTTTCTGAGGCCTACCAAAGTGGTAACTCCCTATGGCTTTTTCCAAACTTCTCATATTCACTTGCCATTTGTCGATTTTATCTTGAGCATGAGGTTTCCTCCAAAAATACTCTGTTGGAGACTGAAAAGGCTACTTCAACTGATCTAATGAAGCAAGCTTTGTTGCTTCACCCTTTGGTCCTAAAGAAATTAGTGGCCAAGGCACCATTAAAGGACCCAGCCTGGACAAAGATACTGAAGCATTCTTTCTTTGGATCTGCTCATGCTGGAAGCCCGTCCTTGGATCACCTGATAAATATATATGTAGAAAGGAATTATATCATTTGGAGGTTCCCAGACCTGCAAAAATTGTTGAGAGATGCTGCTCGACTGGTAATTGAAACATTGGATTCTAATGGAAGTGATGCTAAAGATTGGGCGTGTGTTAGGAAGGAAGCTTTTCCATCTGAAAAAAATGAGTAAGGACTGTTCCTTTTGCAGTTTGCAATTTTCAGTACATATATTTACCTAAAACACTTCGTTGACGTTTTGATTACACTGCCATGGCATATTTATACTTGATGCCAACTATAGTTGGGCTTTGTCACCTTGTGCCTAGCTTTCTGCAAACGATCAATAGTCAACTTTTAATTGAATAAGTGATCAGCTTTCTGATAGTTTATCTTTTCTGATAGGTATTCCCATTTGTTGGTCTCGGATTTCTCTGATACAGTGGCAACAATGCCACCGGAGGACTTGCGGCACTTAATGATTGACCCTAGGATGGCGGAACCTGTACAGAATGGAGATGGTATCATCAATCTAGGGGGGGCTGCCCATGCTCCGCGTGAAGTATTGAATCGGAATCCACTGGTTGTGTTCCTCGAGTCGATGTTACCATGGATTGATTATGGGGCTGCTAATGTTGATGAGTTTGATGACCATGATCGAGATGATGAAAATTAATGGGAAAATTTTGGATGAAGGACGGTCAAAGTAGAGCAAATGTTGCGCAATTTGTTAGATGAAAGCCGAAAAACATTACAGAGGAGCTAACCTCACGTCACGCGTGTGTGAACATATTGGAATCATTCTTCCTGTGTAATCTATTGCACATGTTTGCTTAATCATGCGGGTCAGTCAACGTGCTGCTTGCTATTCGCCTATTCCTATGTGGGAACACCAAACATGCAGGTCAGGAAAATGTTTTGATGAATTTTAGGTAGCAGATTACAACAATTTATCCGAGTGGTAATCAAGTAAATGTCAAGGACGTGCATTTGGGGTGTAACTTTTGTTTTAATAATCCTAGGGCATTTAAATGGAACAGCTCCTTGTCCTCCATTGTGCGCAATGGTCGTTTTCTTCTTTTATACATTATCTATTAATCTATAAGATAACTAACTCAAAAAATTTATCACTTGAATGAAAAATTGTTTTTAAATATTGAATAATAATTGATCTGTACTTACAAAGGTTCGAAGTATCAATACGCCAAGTTTATAGGCAATTTTAAGAGACGTATCAGGATATGTTTTGGATATGCATGTGTATCAGAGAAAAATAAAGATATGCATATATGTATAGAAACACTATAAATATTTCAATAAATCATAAAAATACATTAATAACACTAAATAAAGCTTTAATAAGGTGTACATATATTTAATTAATATATTTTAATGATTTTATGAAGAAATACATCAAAATTAATTAAAACTTCATTAAACAAAATCTATGCTTAACTATGATTTATAAATTATAATGCTTAAGTTTTAAGGGATGGAAAAACCCAACTATCTTATCCAACCATAAAACATGCATTTGTACAACTTTCAAGTAGAGGTGTAAAGTAGGCCATGTCAGGCCAGTACGACACGGCTTGTGGGCGGCTCGTGTTAAAGGTGAGCCATGTCGTGTTGGCCCGCGGGACGTTATGCTCCATGCCGCCCTCCTTGGTGGAAATTTTGGGGTCGGCCTGACACGATCCATGGCCCAGGCCCAGGCAGGCCCGTGTCGTGTCGTGCCATGCTGCGGGCCTGGGTCGGGTTGGGTTGCAGGCCATGTCGTGGGCTTGGGCCGTGCCGGGCTGGGCCATAGGGCGGGCCTTGGGCTTGGGCCGAATTGGGCTAGACTCATTGAATGGATTATTGTCATATCAGGATCACTAGATCAGGATTCAGGACAAGATATGAATAATAAATTAATAATGAATTTACAATTATCCAAAGAATAAATAAATAAAAATATAAAACAATTCAAATAGGAATTTAAGAATTTTATTTCATTTAAATTTGAACGAATAATGATACAAATTACAAAGCATATAATTATACAAATATTGAAATTATGAAATATACAATGGTTGGATACTTCATAAACTTCATACTTGGATAGTTGGATGAATGAAATATGAAAAAGGAATAAACTAATAAAATATAAAAATACAATATAGAATTATAGACTACATAGACTATATAGTTACAAATTAAAAGTACAAAATTACATTAGTAGCAAATAAATAAAATAAAATTAAAACAAAAAAATTATGGGTTATTTGTTAAAATTTACAATTTAAACAAAATTTACATATATATTATGATGAAAACATTCACACACACTTTCGTCATCTGGTTTAGGTGAAAAACCAAATATCTGGTGTATGTAGTATTGTAGTAGTCTGTAGTATCATGCCCTCATTTGTTTTGTAATTGTAAAGTTGTAATCTATATTCTGCATCATGATTCATGAGTCATGACTGCATTTAGCCAACCCTAGTAGGCTGGTATAGTGGTAGTGCTGTAGTGTGGTACTAGTAGGCCCTACACTAAAACAACTAAATAAGGCTCCAATGGAACTATAGCCTGTAGACACCGGAGGGGTTAGTAGATCATGGATCACGTGCCACAGCGGGATTGGCGACGAAAAATGTTCTTCGAGACTCTGACTTCTCCCAATATTTTTAAAATTTATTTTCCATTAATATTATTTCAAAAATTTATTTAAATTGTGGGTTATTTCTTCTTCATTCTCATGTGTGAAAAAGTGTATGGTCAAATGGCCAATACCACATTTGCTACAATAGCTAAAGTCTTTTATACATTTTTGGCAAACTGCTCTTTTCCCCTTCTCCTCAACATCATCTATTTTAAATATTCCCCAAATTGGGCTACTAAACTTGGAGTTTTGGGAAGAGTTGACCATTTTTTTTTTCAAATTCTAAAAAAATAAAATTAATTTAATTGGACTTACCTCGGAATCCCAGATTGTTGGTTTAGAATCCCAACTTGATTTCAACGTGACAATGTCTAAGGCTCCAAGCCTCCGAAATTGCTAACTTGGAGAATCAGACAATCAGCCAATCAGACTATGAGACTATCAGAGTTCACTCAGATTGCAGAGAATGTATGAGAGATTGAAAGAGACTGAGAGAGGAGAGACCGAAGATATTAAGAGAATAAGTAATAACCTAATAGGAGAATTGTTGAATGTTGATTGTTGAATTGGTGTGATGAGCTCATAGCTGGATAGGGCTAATGGGCTATTTATAGGAATTGAACATAATTCAATTGCCCAAAATACCCAAAAAAACTATCTACTATTTAGTTGTTGGGAGGGGTATTTTGGTCATTGTAAAGTTACTTATAACTTTACTCAAAATGTCCCCTTAAACTAGTTTCTATATAGTTGTTGGGGGGGCATTTATGTCATTTTTTCAACCCCCTTAAGCAAAATACACAAATACCCCCTAATATGGCTGTTTATAGCTGTTGGGGGGTATTTTTGTAAAAAACCCCCTCAAAAAGTTGAAATTAGCCATTGGGCCCCTTTAGTGGGGGGGGGGGGGCAATGGCTATATTCCTGGGCGGGCCGAGCGCGGCCCGTTATGGACCTGGCGGGCCGTGCCGTGGGTTGTGCCGTTTCGGCACATGGGCTGTGGGCGGCACAACATGTGCTGTCGTGCCGTGCCATGCTAGCCCATGGGCCTTGAACCCCTAACCGAAAACGGCACGGACCTCCATTTCGGGCCTGGCATGGCCTATGGGCCTTTGTGTTGGGTTGGTCCAAAACCATCCTGGGCCGCTCGTGGCCTAGCCCAATTTACACCTCTACTTTCAAATGAAATATTATTAATATTTATTTTGATTTAATTTTTTATTTTAAAAAATTATAAAAAACTTAAAATAAATAGTCATTATATAATATTTTAAAAAAAGATAAGTATTGAAGAAGAAATTTCAATTGTGGATATGATAGATCATCCATAGATCTATAATATATTCAATCATTGTGATTGCATCATAAAATATGATTAATTTATTTACTTTTAATTCTAAAAGTATAAAAAAAATCAAAAAAATTGAAGAAGAAATTGCAATTGCTCTATGGATACAATGGATAAGCCATAGATCTAAAACATACTTAATCTTTATAGGCAAATAAAAAAAATATGTTTTCAGTTTTTTGTTATTTTATATTTTTCTCAAATCTCTTCATAAAATTTTCATAAATCTACTCATAACACATAAAAAAGTGATTTTGAACATAAGAAATATAGATCAACATAGATTTAAATATTTTCAAGAATTCAAGCAAAAAAAAATCACAAGATATTGTGAAAATTAAAAACGTTAACTATCTTTGTAATATTTTCAAAACTTAAAAAAAACTGTAAAAACATTGATGATTCACACTTTTTTTTTTTGCATTTTTGTTTTTTCTTAGTCATTTGGGGGGGGGGGGGGGTGAAAGAATGCTTATTTTAGAGGAAAGAAAGTTTCTTTCCTTTTTTATTTTATTTTATTTTTCATTTTTGCTTGTATCTTTTTTATAGCATATTGACTGATACACTATGATACCATCGATTTTCCATCGCATCTTATATTAGAATTTAAAAGATACAATATGATATGCCACGTATTGGGTATATTGTGTTGAAATTTGGAACCTTAGTGCTCACTACATAGAAGGTTATTTCATAAATATTGATTCATATCATCTTGAATCCATCTTCTCTGTGGCCATTTCACTTGCTTTGGAAAAATTGTATTCCCGTCTTTGCATGCAATGATGCAATGGTTAGTTGAACATAATGGTTGCGTAACGGATCGTGGAACCAATGACAATGGAAAAAGGGTGGCAAATGGGCGAATTGGGTTGGGTTGGGTGTGAGTTGAGTTGTAATCCACCCATATTGAGTCACTGACTCATTTGCCACCCTGCATGTTAGTCAATTTGAGTTTTGGCTTTCTTTATCTATTCATTTTTGGATTACTCAAATTGATATGTGCAACACTTTTTTTTTTTTTTCTGCATAGTGTGATTCAAAGGGGCGCTAAAAATTTTTCAAGTTTCAATAATTGAGTCAAGACATCTCTAAAAAGGGTATTAATCTTCAATAGTAGCCATTTATAAAAAAAGGATAAAATATAAAAACCTAATCCAAAGTTTTTGACAATTATAAAAACGTCCCCTAATGTTTCACTTTCATAAAAACCTCCCTACAATTAATAAAAATCCTTAAAAATCCTTAGTTAACTCCCATCCATCTTTGTTTTAGTAATGAAAACTTCAAAGTTACAAAATTATCCTTACAACTTATTAGGGTATCTTTCATTTTAATTTAGAATACAGAATTTGCCTTTCTAAACTTCATTAGGAGGGTTTAGATTTTGAAAATCCAACTCGCTATAAATTTTGTTCAGGGTACCAGTTGGGAGGCTTGTGGAAGCAAGGAAGATCTTAAGTTTACAAAACCCTCCCTGAACCTACCTCGTTGCCGTCCCTATTTACCAAAACATTAACTTTTATTTTATATAGGTTTTTTGGATGGCTTGATGACTCGACGTAACAAAGCCAAAAGCAAGATGTGAAAACTCCTAGACGGATACTCCTAGGTTCTATACCAAATTTGAACATGCTAGGGCTTGGGACAAAAAGACATCTAATGTGCTACCACAAGTATGAGAATAAGTGTTATTCCAACACTCTCAACTAATTATGAAGTGCCACATTAACGAGAAAATTGATAGATGTGGCATATACATATATATATATATGCTATAGGTCATATAAATATTATATATAATATCTTTTATAATTTTTAATATGATGTATTCTTAATTTTTAAAGCAAATGATTAGAGTTGAAGTTGCTTAATTTACATTTGTTTTTAAATACATGAGCAACAAAGTAATGTGTAGAATAAAGAATCATTAATTAATATAAGTTAAGAGATGGACTAATGATAATTAAGCAATATGTTAATATAAAAGGTCATGGGTTCGAATCTTGCTAAGGACATTTTAAAAGTTCTATTAGTTTGAAAGCAATTAACCGGACGATTTGGATCGATTTTCGAAACACTTCATTTTACAATAATTCAAGCTTGGCTTTGGGTTGGGCCAAGCTAAATCTTAACCGAGCCCACGAGTAGGTCTATTCCCCAATCCCCACAAATGAAAAGGTAATTGCGAGTGAGACGAGAAGGGTTTGTTTGGAATGAAATTGTCTTGGAAATGCAAGTGAGACGAGAAGGGTGGAGGTAGAGTGACTGCGGAAAAGGTAATTGCAGAAACACATTAATCAATAATAGGGGACAAAGGAAGATGGGTCTTTCTACTATTATCATTTAATTGTATTTAGTCCACAGACTAACTAGAAAGAAATTGTTTTCATCCAAAGTGGTTAGTGACAAAAGCATGGAGCAGTGGTTATGAAAGAAAGCTTCTCACTAAAATCTCATTGGTAAAGCTAGGATTGAATTCCTTATGTGCTGGTGAATATTGGCACCGAAGGCCGAAGCACAAATGGATGTCCATACCCTCGCCATACTACGAATAGTTGTTTTACATATGAACAAAAATGGGTGGACCATTCCATACCCTCATAGTTGTTTTGTAAAGCATGGTGTAGTTCAGTCCACACTATATGTTTTGATTTTACGCATCTCACCTACATGTGATAGGCACGATGGGAGAGCCCCCAGGGAAACCACAGGAGAAACCATCTTTTGCCTCTATTCTTACTGCAAGTGCAAACCCTTTCCCAACCTCTTTAGATCCGTCGATCCTTGATATTGGTCTGAAGCTACCCTCCCTGAAGTGGTGGAAACCTGTGATAGAGTTCTCCGAGTAAGAGATCGAGAAATCACTCTCCCCTCTTCAATTTACCCTAGTTGGTAAATGCATCTATGGAAGACCTTCGTTTGCAGAGATTAGCAATTTCTTAATCATCACTTTTCATCTTAAATCAGCTTTGGTGATCACAGCCCTAGATTCCTGTCATATACTGATCAAGTTTGATGATGAAGGTGAATATTTGAGAGTCTATATTCGGGAGGTTTTCATCATCAAAGATTTCTTGTTTAGAATGCTAAAATGGACTCCGCGCATGGAACCCGGTTGAGAACCTTTTGTTGTTCCAGTATGGATCTCTCTTCCACAACTTCCAATTAATCTCTATAATGAGCCTTTTGTGCGTTCAATCGCCCAGGTTGCCGATAAGGTTCTCAAGGTCGATCAAGAAACTAGAAGACTTGCTTGAACAACTGCAACTAGAGTTTGCGTTGAGGCGGATCTCTTAAAAGAAAACCCTAATAGGGTTTGGATAGGGATGGGTAAAGAAGGATTTTTGCAAAAGATCATCTACAAAAACCTTCCCAAGTATTGCGACTTCTATTTCAAGCATGGCCATAGTGTTTCGGAGTGTAAGTTGAAGAAAAAGAAAGAAACATCAAACCCGGAGCATGGGGATAGAAAGGAACAGATGAAGACTATGAAGCCATTGAAGATGAAGCAAGTTTTCTAGCCAACTGGGCGTATTAAACAACTAGAAGGTATCGAAAATAGAGGGAAACTTGTCCTCAAAATTCAGAGTGATGTAGAAGAGTTGGATCACCCTGATCTGACAAATGTTCAGATGGAAGTTCAGACTGCTGTAGAAGATGCAATCCCGTCTGGACCATGTATTCTGATGCGGGTCGCTACTGCGCCATTGTAGTGACGATAGCCTCCATCGAATATTCCGCTCTAACCACCTGATTTTCCGTACTGGCTGTTGGAACCGTATTGAGTGCTTTATCATTATTATAACGGTCTCAAACCACCGATGGTTATAAATGATTGAATAATGAATCGGGATATTGAATTTTGCCTCATCATTGGTTTCTCTCTCTCTCCGGCCATGCTTCTGGCCATCCCCTTAAGCGGTGTTTCACTATAGCTTGGGGAAACTCAAGCTCTCTCCCCGGCAATGGGAAGAGGTTATCAACATCTTGGTATCAGAGCAATTGAACCCCTGGGTAACCAAGGTATTGGCGACGGAGGATCGTGTAGGGAGTCTAGAAAGGTCCCGTAAGGAGATGCACATGAAGTTCTCTGAGTTGATGGATTGTTTGGATCACATCGCTTCTTGACTGGATCAGTAGGAAGAATCTCACCACCGGTTGTCCACTGGTGGGGGCTTCGGGAAGGGAGTAGAGAGTTCGGGAGCAGCAGGGAGTGGCTTCATTTTCCCGTAGAAATTCTGGAAGGTGGAGTTATCGAAGTTTGGAGGCACAGGGTTGGACGGATGGCTTCTCCTCATCCAGCAATACTTCCGCTTGTAGGAAGTACTGGAGGAGAATTGGGTTGCAGTGGCGAGCCTTGGGTTTGAAGGACGAGCAGTGGAGTGGTACAACTGGTATAAGGAGCATTAGCCAGATCCAACATGGCGTAAGTTTGTAGCTGCCCTGGATGCTCGATTCAATGAAGCCCTAGGGAACAACCATGTTGGGCGGCTTGCGAAGCTCTCTCATCCTCCATTGTTCAAGAATATATGGAGGAGTTCCCGAGGATCTCCAACCGAGTAAAGGGGCTGAACGAAGAATCCCTAGTGGGGTGTTTTATCTCTGGTCTCAAGGCAGAGGTTCGAGCAGGGGTGGAAAAGTTTGAGCCGACGACTTTGGCCCGAGCCTTCTAACTAGCACTATTAGAGGAGGAAGAATGGGTAGCACGACGACGGACGGTTAGGCCGGAGCAATCACGACTCCGTCCCTCACTGGCAGGTGACCCTCAGACAAACAGATTGTCACCAGGGAAGGTTCTGGAGATTCGTAGGCCCACACAGACAGATATGAAGGAGAGGTGGGAGAACGAATTATGTTACAACTGTGAGAAGCGGTACGTCCCTGGCCACCGGTGCAAGGTGCAGAAGCTGCTATGGATTAACTGGGAAGCAGACTAGAAGGGGACGACTCTGAACAAACCATGGGAGAGGAAGAAATGGATCTGGATCACTCCACAACTTCATGGAGCCAAGGGTGACAACAAAAGCAAAGGTGGCGTTGACATCGGATACCAAGTTCAAAGTAACAGGGGAAAATGGGGATCAGGTAGCCGGGTAGGGCCGTTGCGATGGAGTCTGCATCCGGATCGAAGAGACAAAGATCACTACCTTGGGGTCCAATGGCTTCGGACTCGGGGGCCAGTCACATGGGATTTCAATACTTTCCCTAGAATACCAAGACCAAGCTGACACTCACCTCTTGCAAGCCCACCGACCTCCCAAACTAAGAACAATAGATGGGGACAGAATGGAGAAATAGGTATATAAAGCTGGGTGTTGTTTTGTACTGCAAATACGAGACACCCACAATCGGACAGAGCCCACCATGGACTCTCAGACCGATCAGTGTTGGAGGACTTCGAAGAGGTCTTTGAAGAGCCGATGGGTCTGGTCCCTCCTCGGGCTTTAGACCACGCCATCCCACTGCACAAAGGGGTGATGCCGGTGTGTGTGCGTCCCTACTGATACCCACATTGCCACAAAGGAGAGATCGAAAGGTTGGTTCAGGAAATGCTCACTAGTGGGATCATCTGACCGGGTGTGAGTCCCTTCTCCTCCCCGGTGTTGTTAGTGAAAAGGAAAGACGGAGGTTGGAGATTCTCTGTGGATTACCGACAGCTGAATGTGGTGACTGTGAAGGATAAATATCCAATGGCCAACACCGATGAGCTTTTGGATGAATTGCATGGGTCGCGGATTTTTTCCAAGTTGGACCTCTGAGCAGGTTATCATCAGATCACAATTCGGGCCTCGAATGTCCCTAAGATGACATTTCGGATGCACGACGAACATTATGAGTTTCTAGTGATGCCCTTCGGGTTATCCAATGCTCCGACCACTTTTCAAGCACTCATGCACGAGGTCTTTCGAGAATTCCAAAGGAAGTTCGTGCTTGTCTTTTTAGACGACATACTGGTTTATAGCTGATCGACAGAGGAGCATGTCGAGCATCTCCGAGAAGTACTGGAGACTCTGAAGGCCCACAAGTTGCATGCCAAAAGAAGTAGGTGTTGCTTTGAGGTCGATAGAATGAGCTACCTCGGACATATTATCTCAGCTAGTGGAGTAGAAGTGGATCCTGTCAAAATTGAACGTATCGTAAAATGGCCCAGACCCAAATCCCCAATCGAACTCAAGGGATTCTTGGGCCTCATAGGGTATTATTGGAAGATCGTCAAAGATTATGGGAAGCTAGTTTGACCACTAACAGGACTGCTGAAGAAGGGAGCCTAGGGCTGGAACCTAGAAGCCTAGGACACCTTCCAGAAACTGAAGGAAGCCATGGCATCCACTCTGGTGTTGGCGTTGCCAGACTTCAAATCCCCCTTTTATGCTGGAATGTGATGCATCAGTAACTGGCGTTGTCACCGTTCTATCCCAACAAGGGAGACCTATCACCTTCTTTAGTTAGGCCCTGAACCCCACCAACGCAGCTAGATCCACGTACGATAAGAAATTACTAGCCGTTGTCATGGCTATCCAACGGCGGTGGTAGTATCTACTGGGACGACAGTTCGTAGTTAGGAGTGATCATTGCTCAAACAAAGAATCACCACTCCTTACCAACAACGGCTCCTCAGCAAAATCATGGGGTTTGACTTAACATTGCAATATAAGAAGGGTCGAGGGAATGCTGCCATCTGATGCTCTGTTCCGCTGTGTTGAAGGGGAAGTGCAAGCCATCTCTAGACCGTCACCGAAGTGGATGGAAGAACTGCGCTGAAAGCAGGGCCAGGACAAATGGGTGGAGTTAGTGGAGAAGATCAAACAGGGTTAGGTATCCATCAGGGCCCGGACAACTGTGGAGAATGGACTAGTATGGTGAAGGGGACGGGTGGTTCTCGGGACGACCTTTGAATACCGTTGGAAGCTATTTGCAAAAGCCCACTCGAGTCCCCTAGGAGGACATATAGGGTACCACAAAACAATGCAACAACTGGGGATGATCTGCTTCCGGAACGGGTATCGTCGACAAATGCGCAAGTGGATCCGAGAATGAGAAACTTGCCAACGAAACAAGAGTGAAAACGTCCCCACTCCAGGACTACTGCAGCCACTATCGATACCCGAGTATGTCTGGAGGGATCTGTCAATGGACTTCATCGACAGGCTACCACTTTCCAACAAAAAATCAACTATCATGGTGGTGGTCAACCAATTGACCAAATATAATCATTTTGTGGCTTTATGACATCCCTATACGGCCCAAGGAGTAGTTCATGCATTCATGCAGAATGTCTTCAAGCTTCACAGGATGCCGAACAGTATAGTGAGCGACAGGGACCAGTCTTCACTAGGAATTTTTGGAAGGAGCTATTTCGTCTACAGGGGACACAATTACAGATGAGTTCGGCCTACCATCCCCAGTCTGACGGGCAGACCGAGGTGGTGAACCAGACTTTGGAGGCATATCTGCGTTGTTTGGCCGAACAAAGCCCGCAAACTTGGACCAAATGTATGGCAGTGGCAAGTGGTGGTATAACACCTCATACCATTCCGCCATTCACGCCACCCCATTTCAGGCGGCCTACGTGTGTCCCCCTCCCAATCTCCTCACCTACATCCCGGGGACCACCAAGGTACAAGCGGTGGACGAAGAATTGAAGGACAAGGAAACGACTCTAATGAAGGTCAAGGAGAACTTGGCCCGGGCACAAGAAAGAATAAAGAAATAGGCGGATCGACGAAGGATGGAACAAGAATTTGAAGTAAGAGAGGAGGTCTTCCTGCCATTGGAGCCGTACCGGCAGACCTCCGTTGCGGCTCGCCGATCACAAAAGTTGTCGGCCAAATACTATGGCCCTTACACCATCACCGAACGGATCGGCCCGGTGGCTTATAGATTGGCTCTTCCCGCAGATAGTCGGATACACCCGGTAGTCCACGTGTTCTGGCTCGAACGTTCAATTGGGGATCCGACCCGTATCTGCCCTGAATTACCACCACTTACTCCTGGAGGGACCTCCTTCCCCATGGTAAAACAGGGGAACCGTGTGATCACTGAAATCCTGGTACAGTGGGAAGGGACGACCCCGGCCGATGCAACTTGGAAAGCTCTCAGCTAGAGGCAGCATTGATACCCATCAGCACCAGCACGCCTCGAGGACAAGGCGTTTTCCGAGGAGGAGGGGATGATGCGGGGCGCTGCTGCGCCACTATAATCACGATAGACGCATCGAATATTCCACTGTAACCACCTGATTTGCCGTAGAGGCCGTTGGAACCGTATCGAGTGCCTTATCATTGTTGTAACGGGATGATTATAAATGATTGAATAATGAATAACGGGATATTGAATATTGAATTTTGCCTCATCATTGGTTTCTCTCTCCCGTCACGCTTCTGGCCATCCCCTTGAGCGGTGTTTCACTATAGCTCGGGGAACTCGAAGCTCTCTCACCGGCAACGGGAAGAGGTTATCAACATATTCAAAGAAACGACACAGGTGGTTGATGATATGGGTCATTGGAAGTCAAAACAAGTCTATGATTCTGCTAGAAAACCAGTCGGTGTGGCAACAATGGAGGAACTTAAAATTGCTAAACAGATTTTGGATGAGCGTATGGCGAGGAAAGTTTTTAAGGCGACCCATTCACAGGAAAAAATTTTCAGACCTTCGTGTACTGCTTCGGCGGATGATATGCCTCAACCAGAAGTGAACTAGATGCTCGTGAAGTGAAAAAGAAGAGAGTTCAGAAAGTATACACCTCAGATGGGAACAGACCTGTAACTAGATCCCAAACGGATCCAGGTAAAAAAACTGCTGGTAATTCATCATGAATGGTTTATTTTGGAATATTTGGGGGACCTGCAATCTCCCTTCGTTGCGTAGAATTAAAGAGCTTATTTCTCTACACAATATGGGAATCATTGCTTTCTCTGAACCTATGATTGGTGTTTCTAATTAAAATCGATGTTGTGGGTAGGAGAATTAATTTTCATAAGTATAGCCCAAATACTTAAAATAAAATTTGGATTTCTGGCGGGATGATTTGGATTGTAGTTTGATTTCAGACCATGAACAGTTTATGACTTTTCATGTGAAGGATACAAATTCCTTGTCCTTTAACATGCCTATTATTTATGCCAAATGCAATAGAATGGATTGGAGAATTCTGTGGGACAATTTGCTAAATTTTAGCAGAAATTGTCAAGAGCCATGGATGTTAGCCGGTGATTTTAATTTTGTTGCTGTTCTTGATGAAAAGTTAGGAGGTAGGGAACTAGATCTGCAAACCATGCACGAGTTTACGGACCTTATAAGCTCTGCGGGTTTGATTGATGTTGGCTACACAGAGAGCAAGTTCACTTGGTGTAATAAAAGAGAGGGTCTTGACTGTATTTGGGGAAGGTTAGATTGGATTCTTGTTAATAACCTTTGGGCCCAAAATTTTCCAATGAAGTCTGTGACAAATTTGAATAGACTCTGCTGAGATCATTGCCTTCTGGTATTTACTGTGGAGGCGACCCTTCATTCTGGTCCGCAGCCATTCTGTTTTTAGAACATGTGGCTTGATCACCCAAATTTCATGCAAGAGGTGGAACATAACTGGCAAGTGTCGGTGTATGCTGATTGCTGACCCACTCACGACTCTTTTTCTAAAATTGCAGACTTCGAAATTTCCTTAAGAGTTGGAATCATGATGTGTTTGACAACATACATCAGAATATTATTAGAGATGTCGAAGACAAGGTTCAACAAGCTGAAATTGACTATCTTAATTGTCAAAACATAGACACTAAAGAAGCCCTGGAGGATAGTCGTAAGAATTTGCATTTTATCTTGAAAATGGAAGAAAAATTTTGGAAACAAAAGTCCAGAATGAAATGGCTCTCTGATGGTGATCGAAATACCAAGTTCTTCCACACCTCAGTTAAAATTAAAAGAGGGAAATCTGAAATCATTGGTTAAAGGACCATAAAGGCTCTTGGATTGAAGAGGATGGGTGTCTAATGGACCTGGTAGTTAATTATTTTAAAGAGATTTTGACAGAAGAGCTGGTGGATATAGATGAAGATATGCTGAATGTGACCCCCAGTTTAGTAACAGAAGAGGAAAATGAACTGCTGGAATCCATTCCCGACCATGATGAAGTCAAAGCTGCAGTTTGGGCTTTAGACAAAGAAAGCTCACCAGGCCCGACGGGGTTTTACTGGCACCTTCTATACCTCTTGTTGAGGAATTGTACGCGAGGAGGTAACTAATGCTGTTCAATTTTTCTTCAGGGGGGTGCTCTTCCGGTAAGCTATTAGTGTGGGGAATTTCTGTTACAAAATAATTGCAAGAATTCTCACTTACAGGTTCTCCAGTATTCTGGACAAATTGATATCCTAGGAACAGGGAGCGTTTATTAAAGGGAGGAATAATGCTGATAGTGTTTCTCTAGTTCAAGAGATGATGGCTGCTGATATTGATCAGAAAGTCTATGGTGGCAATGTGATCATTAAACTTGAAATGGCAAAGGCGTATGACAGATTAAACTGGAATTTCCTTAAGCAAGTTCTGCTCAGGTTCTGTTTCAGCTCAAGTTGGGTTAATTTAGTCCTGAAAACAGTGGCAAATTGCTGGTTTTCAGTTATCTGGAACGGGAGCATTACAGGCTATTTCAACTCAACAAGAGGTCTCCGCCAGGGGATCCTCTTTCGCCCCTTTTTATCCTAGTAGAGGAAGTCTTGAGTAGGTCTCTTCATAAATGTGCAGAAAAAGATGAAAATGTTTAGGGTCAGATAAGGGCAACTTTTTCCCGTGAATATCAATAAAAAATAATATTTTTATAAAATAACTAAAATAGGATAACGTTTTAGGAAAAATATCAAAAAAGGACGGTGACACTTGGGATTTCCCATTGATAAGGGCAGCAAATTTATCGACAACAATTGAGAATAAACTGGTGGGATGGAAAAAGTAAGATCTTTAACGGGGGGTTCGGGGGTATTAACTCTTATCAGGCCAATTACTCGGTGCATATACTTACTGTAGTAGTTACCCCTCAAAAAAGGAGTTCACATCTCGTGCGCATGGGATGCATCGTCAAACACCCAGGACACCAATTTAATAATTTATATTTTTTTAATTCTTAAAACTAAATAATGAATGTAGTTTAGTGGTGAGGAAGGGGTTGAATCCTTAAAGAAGCAAGGTTAAAAATTATTATTTTGTTTCGAACAAATAAGAAAAAGTAAATAGATTTGAGATTTGTAGAAAATAAGAAAATAAAATTTATTAAAGTTGAAATTAAATATTCAGAATTGAAAAAGACAAGAAATTAAATTCAGAAATTAAATAAAACTGAAATTGACAAGAAAACAAATAGAAATATGTTGAAATTCGGATCGAGTGGTGGTAGCTTTCCGGGAAGACAAACTGCAAGCCGTTCCTCCTCCGTTTAGCCCTCGAACCCCTCGAGAAACCTTAGCCTTGAACTAGGCAAATTCAGATATGCAAAAGACAGAAAAACAAAAATTAAATCAAACCAAAATCGAAAATTGCATAAATTAATTTGCTAGAAGAACTGAATAACAAAAAGAAAGAAAATAAAACAGAATAAAAATGGTGGATCAGCTCCAGTGGCGGTAGTTGCAAGTTGGACGAACTGCTTGCAAGAACCCCTCCTAACAAGAACTGGACGTCCTCCTTCCTGTAACCCTTGAACCCCTCAAGAAGCCTTGGCCTTGTGAACTGGGCTAACCAACCCCTTCTCAGGGGCCCTTGGGGTCCTTTTTATAGAGAATGGTTGACAAAATTGGGATTAGAGAGAAAGAGATGGGCGGGTAGTGGGTTTATGTAGAAAATGGGCACCCCCAAGGTTTAGGAATGGAGGTTTAGGATTAAACTAGAGGGATCTTACGACTAGAGTGAAAAGGAGAGGGCGCCTATAAGTATGGAGGGGTGGGATTTAAGCTCCTAGGATTGAATGTTAGAGATTGACAAGAAATAAATTTTAGAAATTAAATAAAACTGAAATTGACAAGAAAATAAATAGAAATATGCTGAAATTCGGATCCAGTGGCGGTAGCTTTCCAGGAAGACAAACTGCAAGCTGTTCCTCCTCTGTTTAGCCCTCGAACCCCTCGAGACACCTTAGCCTTGAACTAGGCGAACTCAGATATGCAAAAGGCAAAGAAAAACAGAAATTAAATCAAACCAAAATAAAAAATTGTAGAAATTAATTTTCTAAAAAAACTGAATAACAAAAAGAAAGAAAATAAAACAAAATAAAAATGGTGGATCAGCTCCAGTGGCGGCAGTTGTAGGTTGGACAAACTGCTTGCAAGAACCCCTCCCGACAAGAACTGGGCGTCCTCCATCCTGTAACCCTTGAACCCCTCAAGAAGCCTTGGCCTTGTGAATTGGGCTAACCAACCCCTTCTCAAGGGCCCCTGGGTTCCTTTTTATAGAGAATGGTGGACAAAATTGGGAATAGAGAAAAAGAGAGGGACGGTTAGTGGGTTTATGTAGAAAATGGGCGCCCCCAGGGTTTAGGAATGGAGGGTTAGGATTAAACTAGAGGGATCTTACGGCTAGAGTGAAAAGGAGAGGGCGCCTATAAATATGGAGGGCTGGGATTTAAGCTCTTAGGATTGAATGGTGGAGATTTGGGTGCCTAGAGTTGAAAGGTAGAGATTAAAAGGAGTGGGTGGTGCCCTAGGGTTTGCTAAGGAGAGGGGAGTATGCTAATACAGTAGGAAGGGCACCTTTCTGGGTTTAGCAAATAGGATACGCCCTCCTGTGCTTAGTTTTTCACAGAAACACCCCATCTCTTAGTTCAATTTCTCACCAGCTTCTCAAAATTTGTAGAAAACTCTGTAAATTTTTCAGTTTTTACTCAGAATTTGCACAGGGACCCTCAGAGGTCACTACATTGAATTTAACTAGAAAAAATGGGTATGTATTAGTCAGTCTAAGGTCTAAAATACCCCTAAAATGATGCTCTTAAGGCATCAAAATACAAAGTTATCGACATCTCCACCCCACAATACATCCCCATTGTGTATTGGGAATATCTCCTGATGATGATATCATCGGGACTAGTGCTATCATCGGGAGGTATTCCCAATACACGGTGGGGGATGTGTTGTGGGGTGGAGATGTTATCTCTCAAAAAAGTTTTGAACAAAATAGAAAATATTTTTCAAATATTTTACAGAAAAGAACAACAGGTCCAATGCAGATTTCTGAATTCCACTACAGAGCTATAAATATTCAAAATGTCAAAAAACCCCTCTATACACCAATGTCGTGAATTGGCATCAATTCCGAGGTGGCACCCACCCCAATTGCACTTTGGGCCTAAAAATTTTGACTTTGGGCTGAACCGTTATTCTTCCAATATTTTATGGTTAGATGGAGAATGGGAAACAAGATGTTGCGGAAAAACCCAATTTAACAAATTTGAATGGAACTCAAATGTGAAAGTAAAATAGAGATAAAGAGAAACATGCACAGAGAACACACACAGATTTACGTGGTTTAGCTTATCGCCTACAACCACGGGCAAAGAAGGAACAAAAATCCACTATGAAGTTGGTATTGGAGAAGAAATATAGAGTTGTGCACTTATAGAAAACCCTAAGCCCCAAATACACCCAATGTCTCACTCGTCTCTCACAAGACTAATACTCTATATACAAGAGAGAAAACCATGAAAAGACATAATTCTTCGTATTCGGTTTGGACCTATAAAATTAATATGGATCGAGTCCATACCGCCATGGGGGTTATTCCCCTGCACCCCCAATGGTCCACTACAAAATACTATGAAATTTTGCCTTCGGTTTTTCTAAAAATAATTCAGAGCAAATTAGTGAAATGGGTTGCCACAAAGAACTCAAGGCACAAGCATAACAAATCTCCACCTTAGCTTGAATTCTCTCAAGCATCGCAAAATACTAATCTCCCTCCACCTTTTCTGTCAAAAGCCCCAATGGGCAAACTCAAATGTTGCAAACACCAATCAAGTCCAAGTTATGGTTGAACTTAGCCATAGGAAGAGGCTTTGTTAACATATCAGCTGGGTTATCTATAGTACTAATCTTCTTCACAATGATATCTCCTTGTTCTACAACATCACGAACAAAATGATACCTCACGTCAATGTGTTTCGTCCTCTCATGGTACATTTGATCCTTTGTCAGATGAATAGCACTCTGACTATCACAATAGACAACAGTCACCTTTGGACCCAAAATGAGTTCACCAAACAATGTCTCAACCAAATAACTTCTTTAACTACCTTAGTCACTGCCATATACTCAGCTTTAGTAGTAGATAAAGCAACTGTAGACTGTAAAGTAGCTTTTCAACTAACAACACAACCACCAATAGAAAATACATAACCTGTGAGTGGTGTTCTCCTGTCAAAATCACCTACATAATCTGAATCAACATAATCCATCAAACTGCCACTACTCTTCCCAAACTCCAAACAAGTATCTGGTGTTCCTTTCAAGTATCTGAGAATCCACTTCACTGCCTGTCAATGTGTCTTGTTAGGACATGACATATATCTGCTCAACATACTAATTGCATGCGAAATATCAAGTCGTGTGCAAACCATAGCATACATAATACTCCCAACTGCACTGGAGTAGGAGACATGTGACATATTTTTCCTCTTCATTTATCTGTGGTGATAAACTTATTGAAAGTCTGAAGTGGGCTGCAATAGGAGTACTTACTGGTTTAGCATCTTTCATGCTAAAGTGGTCTAAGACCTTCTCGACATACTTCTACTGTGTCAAATACAACTTCCCTGCTTTTCGGTTCCTCTGAATCTCCATGCCAAGAATTTTCTTTGTTGTGTCCAAATCTTTCATTTCAAACTCACTAATCAACTGTATTTTTAATTTATTGATTTCAGATATTTCTCTTGCTACAATAAGAATATCATCAACATAAAGTAGCAAATAAACAAAAGAATCATAAAAAATTTTCTTAAAATAAACACAATTATCATACTTGCATCTGGAATACCCAAGAGCCACTATAAAAGAGTCAAATCTTCTATACCATTGTCTATGATACTGTTTTAAACCATACAAAAATTTCTTTAACAAGCAAACATGGTCTTCCTTATCTTCAACAACAAAATCCTCAGGTTGATGCATATCAATCTCTTCATTAAGTTATCCATGCAAGAAAGCAATTTTAACATTTAATTGTTCTAATTCCAAATTATGCATGGCAACCAAAGCACGAAAAACATGAATGGATTTATGTCTAACAACAGGTGAGAAAACATCATTAAAATCAACACCTCGTACTTGACTGTAGTCTTTTGCAACCAGTCGTGCTTTATATTTAGCATCCTCTACATCTGGAATACCTTCTTTCCTTTTGAAAACTCATTTGCATCCAATAATCTTCTTTCCTATAGATGGTCTTACCAACTCCCTAGTCTGGTTCTTATGCAAGGATTCAATCTCTTCATGCATAATTGTTAACCACTTAGCATAATTAATAGATGTGATAGCTTTTGCATAAGTATTAGGTTCTGTAACTCAACATTCTCTGCAACTGACAATGCATAGGCAACCAGATCAGCATAATCATATCTTTGAGGTGGTCTAACCTCTCTTCTTGTTCTGCCTCTAGCAGTAGAATACTGCTCATTTTCTTCCTCTTGTACATGCTCTTCTATCTCAATAGAAATGGGCACATGGACTGATATAAACTAAGGTGAGGAAGAACTTCTAACTCCACTTTTTTTCCTGAACCTTGTGTTTTATTTGCATCATAAGAAATTAAAGACTAATTTCTTAGGTAAAGCACAGTAGACTCATTAAAAGTAACATATCTGCTAACTATGAATTTTGGTGATTTAGGATAGGGCACCACAATCTGTATCCCTTCACACCTGAAGCATAACCAAGAAATATGCACTTCTTGACCCTTGGCTCAAGATTTCCTTCATTAACATGTGAATATGCTAGACAACTAAATATTTTCAAATTCGAATAATTAGGAGGGTTGCTAGACCATACCTCTTCTAGAGTCTTACATTCAATGGCTATAGATGGAGATCGATTTACTAGGTGACAAGCCATATTAACTGATTCTGCCCAAAAATCCTTTGAGAGACTAGCATTTGACAACATGCACCCTGCTCTCTTTAGTAAAGTTCTGTTCATACGTTCTACAACTCCATTATGCTATGGTGTTTTGGCAATAGTGTGATGCCTTATAATGCCTTCATTTTTGCAAAACTCATTAAATTCATTTTCACAAAAACTCTAAACCATTATCTATTCTCAACTACTTGACTTGTTTTCTTGTTTGCTTTTCAAGTAAAGTTTTCCACTGTTTAAAAGTTACAAATACATCATTCTTATTTTTCAAAATATAAACCCATACCTTCTTAGAATAGTCATTGATGATGGTAAGAAGATATCGAGCACCATCATTTGGTGAACTTGTAAAGGTCCCCATAGATCTGAGTGAACATAATCCAAAATGCCATTTGTCTTGTGAATAGATGTACTAAAATTAGTTATTTTCTATTCCTCGAAAACACAATGTTCATAGAAGTCAAGATTTCCTGTATTTTGGCCACAAAGAAGACCTCTCCTACTTAATATAGTAAGTCCCTTTTCACTCATATGTCCTAGCCTCATGTGCCATAATTTGGTGGTGTCAGACAAAGATATGTAAAAATTTCAACTGAACCTGCGATAGTAGTACCCTGTAGCACATACAGGCTTCCTATCCTCATGCCTTTCATCACAACAAGAGCACCGTTACTGATTTTCAAAACTCCACTTTCAATTGAATTTTTACACCCATTTAGCATCTAGAGTGCCAAGAGAGATGAGATTTTTCTTTAAGTCCAGTACATGTTGTACATTTGTTAATGTTCTCACAACACCATCATGCATTTTGATTTGAATTGTTCATTTCCCCACAGTTTTACAAGAGGCATTATTACCCATCAATAAAACTCCATCATTTAATAGATTTGTCCTTGTTGGGACACATATGGTAGGAACAACCCAAATCTAGAATCCATTCATCATTGGATTTAGTTCTATCATCTGTCACTAAGAGAACATCCATATTCTCGTCCTCAACCACACTAGCCTCTCTAAAGTTATTCTTTTTCTTTTCTTTACTTTGGTTTTTATTTTTCAACTTATAACATTTTGACTTAATGTGCCATTTCTTGTGACAATAGTTACCGGTCAAGTTCTTATGTCTAGATTTTGATATAGACTTCAGTTTACTATTTGAGCTTTTATACTTAGATTTCTCTCTTACAAGCAATTTAGATTATTGACTATCACCCCTATTCATAGTCAAGTCTTTATCAATCACCTCTTTAGAGAGTAATGCCTTTTTAACATCCTCTATAATAATGGTGTCTCTTCCATAGATGAGAGATTCTCTAAAAGATTTATACGAGGGTGGTAAAGAACAAAATAACAAAGGGCTTTGTCTTCATCTTCAACCTTAATATCAATATTTTGCAAATCCATAATAATAGAGTTAAGTTCATCAATATGAGATTTTATAGGTGTATCTTCAACCATTCGAAACAGGGATAGTCGTTGCTTTAAGTAAAGCTTTCTAGTAAGAGATTTTGACAGTTATAGAGACTCCAACTGTCGTTACAAACCTGCAACAGTCTTCTCATGAACGACTTCCTGCAAGACTTTGTTTGATAGCAACAACTAAATCATGATTAGGGCTTTAAAATCGAACTCCTCCCATTCTTCATCACTCATAGTTGCAGGTTTCTTCTCCTTCCCGTACAGAGCTTTGTGTAGTCCGTCTTGTCCCAAAATGGCACGCATCTTGACTTGCCAAATACTGAAACTAATGCTTTCATCGAACTTCTCAATATCAAACTTTATTGATGACATTATAAGTGTCAAACAAAAAACAAGGCTTTAATACCCGTTTGTTGCGGAAAAACCCAAGAAAACATATTCGGATGGCACTCAAATGTGAAAATAATACAGAGATAAAGAGAAACAAGCACAAAGAATACACATAGACTTACGTGGTTCAGCTTATAGCCTATGTTCACACGCGAAGGAGGAACAGAAATCCACTATGAAGTTGGTAATAGATTAAAAATACAGAGTTTTACAAAAAACCCTAAGCCCCAAATACACCCAATGTCTCACTCATCTCTCACAAGACTAAAACTCTATATACAAGAGAGAAAACCCTCGGAAATATATAATTCTTCGTATTCAATTCGAACCTATAAGATAAATATGAATTGGGTCCATACCGCCACAAGGGCTGTGCCCCTGCACCCCCATTGGTCCACCACAAGTCACTATAAAATATTTCCTTTGAAGTGGATTCATAAAACTGATTGCAACAAAGAATTTAAGTCACAAACATAACACAAGCACACCTGAGTTGGATGGAAAAAACTCACGCTCCCGTATGAGGAAGGAGGTTTGCAAATTCGAAGTCTACATGATAGGCCCTGCGATTGAAAGCCCTTTAGAGGGCCTTGTATGTGAAACCTTTATGGGCTGACCTCATAAAGTCAAAATACTTCAAGGTAAACATTTTTATATTACCACATGTCCTTCAAATGCAACTCAGACTTGGAAAAGGACCTCTCAATTAGTTGAAGAGCTGCTGCAAGGTTCTAAATGGCTAATAGGTACTGGTAGGATCAGCTTTTGGTTGGACAAGTGGACCGCTTGTGGATGATGCTGATGACCTAAATTCGATTGACATAAATTTACAAATCTGTGACGTGTTAGAAGAAAATGAAGAGTGGTGGTTGGATAAGATCAACCTGAGTGAGGAATGGCTGAATGAAATTTTATCCATGGACATTAAAATCAAACCTGAAATGGACAGAATCATATGGATGGATAATAATGATGGAAGCTTTTCGGTAGAGACAGCTTGGAATCGGTTGAGACTTCAAAGGCGGTTTGGCATAAAGCGATATGGACCAGATACCTCCCCACCAAGATAGCTTTTTCTATTTGGAAGCTCCTAAAAGCAAGGGTGGAAGTGGACGGTGACTTACAACTGCTGGGAATTCCTCTTGCCTCAAAATGTTTGTGCTGTAAAGAAGCACAGGTAGAAACATCGGACCACCTTGTGTGTCCAAGGTTGTTTAGCACGAATAATGTGGAGATTTTTTAGCTCAATCATGGGGATTACTATCTTCCCCCAAGAGCCTATTAGAGTGATGCTCCACCAATGGTTGACAACTAAAGCAAACAGTCAGTGGGCTTATTATGTGAGACTATTAGCTTGCTTGATTCATGGGAGCTGTGGAAGGAGAGATGTAGGCGGAAGATGGAGGGAGTGTTCAAGTGTTCACAACAATTGATTAAAATTCTGATTGGCTGGTTGCAGGAACTATCTCCTTTTATTAAAGTCACTTCTCATTCTGAATCATGGCAGGTTCAAGCTTTAACTGGATTTCATCTGTCATACCACAAGGAGACACCCAATGGTTATATTTGTTCAGCCGGTCCCTGCTGAATTCTTCAAACTAAATGTTGATGGCTCAGCAAGGATTAATCCAGCTACTTGCAGTGGAGGAGGAATCATCAGAGATGAGAGAAATGATTTTGTCTCAACCTTTTACGAAGCTTATGCCCCTGACACAAATCTTATGGCAGAAGCCAAAGCTTTGTTGGATGGGCTAGAGTTAGCAAGATGGTTGGGAATTTTAAAGGTGATGGTGGAAACCGATTCTCAAATTCTAGCAAAAATTGTACATGGTTCTTGTTCTCTCCCTTGGAAACTTTGGAATTGGCAAACAAAGATACAATTATATTACTAAACTGTGGATATTCAGGTTGTACATAGGGTTAGGTATATCATTTTTGCGTTTTTGATTTTAGACAAGATTCGTTCCTACTTCTCTTTTGTAATTATAAAAAAGGGTTTTTTCATAAAAATAGTGGAGCAAGGCGCTTACTACTTCTTGGGATGTATAGACCTCAAAAAGTTACTTAAAAAAAATCATTTTAATCAGGCATCGCCAATCAGAATGTAAAATTATGACCTCCGAAAACTTGCATACATTGAATGTGTAACCCACGATTCGATCACTGGGTTGAATCGGTTGAATTGAATGTTTTTTGACTAAATCAACAGTTTTTAACTGTCTAATAGATCTTAACTGAACTGGACCCAAAATTCTAACCGAATGATGGTTCTAACAATTCGACCGGCTGGATCAACTGCAGATTGAAAACATTGGTTTGAGCTTACTTTTGTTGCACTATCTGGAGGTGAATCTGGACCACTATTCAAACAATTCATAGTTGGGCCAGGGCTAGGTGGGTCTGGAGGTGAATTTGGACCACTATTCAAATCGTTGGGTTTGCTCGCACAGCCTCTCATCGGTTCAATCCACATTGCTAAAAAAGAGAATGTGCCCGAATCAAATGTAGCACCTTTTTGGCAAAAGTGTAACGCCTTTCTATTGTTGGGTAAGAGCTGCCCAATGGTCATTGGCCCCTCGGAAAATATAGCCTACCGAGGCTTGTGCGGAGATTCTGGCCAGCAGAGTACTTATGCGTTACAGTTGGTGCCATGTGAGAGGAGGGGTTAGAGCTTTAGCAGGCATGATTAGGCACATCTCGTGGCATGCTGCAAAACATCATTACAGTCACAAACTAGTTAAAGGGACTAAAAGAAGAGTATAGAGTTGTTTAGTAATTATTTTAAACGAAAAAATACGGACAGGCGGAGAAACATAATTAGCTATAAATAATCACTTGCATATTGCAGGTCGAAGCTGAATCACTACAAACCCCGAGCATGTTTAACAAGTCTTCGAAGTTCCAACCTCCTCTCTAATACAGAAAAAGTTCGAACTTCCACCCTTCCTTTTAATAAAGTACCTGTAAGCGTTTGCCGATTCAGATTTGTTACGCACCTTGTACCAACTAACAGTTTCACATTGCCTTTAGGTTCAGTTTGAAAGAAGTACAAAAGCAAATATGTATAGCTTAAATACATACAAAATAATATAAAATATAAGGTTTTGCATTTTACATATTTATATTTGTATTCCTTTCAAACTCAGCCTTTACCAGTCCACCCGTACATTGATAACATTATTTGCTACTAATTTGGGGAAGATGATTTTAATGCACGGCTGTAATGCACTGTAAATATGTAATGCTGGTGTAAGGCGCGCTGTGACCTGTGAGGAATAAATCTATTCAATCAAGGAAATTTTGGCGAGGATTCTTAAAATTCCAATACCAGTACAAATAATTAGTTCTAGAGTTGTAACTAGCACCTTTCCATATGTTAAAGAGAAGGTTATCAAGAAATTAGTAGGATGGAAAAAAAATTCCCTTTCTCTCGTCCGAGGCTCACTTTGCATAAATCTATTACCAATATGATGCCCTGGTATCGTATCTTATGAGATCCTTTAGGATTCCCAAAAGGGCCATTAATGATGTTTATAAAGTTCAAAAGAAATTCCTTTGGACAAGTTCGAGTGAAAGAAATCCAGGCCATTAATGACATTTCTTCCGAATCACCATGAAGAAATGCAGTTTTGGCATCAAACTACTCAATCTCTAAATTTATACTTATTGTTAGGCCCAATACTACTCTGATTGATGACATCTTTACAATTGGAGAGAAAATTTCATCAAAATCAATGCTCTTTTTCTGACCAAAGCTTTTCACAATCAATCTTGCTTTGTACTTTGGTTGTGAACATTTTTCTTCTGTTTCCAACCTAAATACACATATGTTCTTGAGTGCCTTTTTGCCTTTTGGTAAATCCACCAAGTCAAAAGTGCAGCTCTTATGCAATGAATCTACTTCTTCTTGCATAGTTTTCAACCATTTTTCTTTTTCTTTACTTTCTACAGCTTCTTCATAACAACGTGGTTCACTTGCATCACTGAGCATAACATACTCATGAGGAGAGTATTTCTTTGATAGCATTCATTCCCTAGTGGACCTCAATTGTGGTTTTTCTTATTGAGTTTGATGTTGCTCTTGTGGTACTTGAAGAGTTTTTATGGGTTGTTTCCCCTCTTCATGATCAACTTCACTTAAGTTGCCACCTGAAGCGCTACCATCACCAACAACATTATCTTGTAAGTCTTCTCTATTTTCACCTTGTACAACAGAGGAAGGAATTGGATCCAAATCAGCAAAGCATTCAGACTTTGCAATGTTCTCAAGCTCAACTATTTGATCTTTAGGAAAGATCACATCTCTACTTATTATTTTCTTGTTAGTTGGGTCCCATAAACTGAACCAAAATTTTTCATCTACATAACCCAAAAAAATGCACTGCTTGGATTTTCCATCAAGCTTGGACCTTTCATCTTTAGGAATATGCACAAATGCCTTGCAACCAAACACTCGTAAGTGGTCATATGGGACATCTCTTCCTATCCACATATTTTTTAGCATATCTCTTTCTGAAACAATTGAAGGAGATAGATTAATTAAATAATAAGCAGTATGCATTGCCTCTCCCTAACAAGATTTTGGCAATTTAGCATGTAAAAACATACACCTAACTCTTTCCTCCATTGTGTGGTTCATCTGTTTAGCCACACCATTATATTGTGGAATCTTGGGAACTGATTATTCATGCCGAATACCATTGTTTTTGTAGTATTTCTCAAATGGACCAATGTATTCATCTTCATTGTCTGTACGAATGCATTTGAGGAGTTTCCCTATTTCTCTTTCAGCTATAGCATGAAAATGTTTAAATATCTTCAAGACTCATTTTTATGTTTCATGGTATATGCCCATATTTTTCTAAATGCATCACCAATTGATGTAATAAAGTAAGAGGCACCGCCAAGAGACTTGGCTTTCATGTCACATACATCAGAATTAACCAATTCTAAAACATTTTGTTTTTTATGAGAATATCTTTGAAAAGAAATTCTATGTTGTTTATCAGCAAAACAATGAACACATGAATCTAAATACGTACATTTCAAGTCTGGGAGGAGTTATTTCTTGGCAAGAACTTGAAGTTCTTTCTCACTCATGTGACCAAGCCGCTTATGCCATAGGTTGGAGGAGCCTTTTTTTATAACATTCAGCTACCCCTTGCATAACTAAGCTTTCATTCTGTAAAGAGTACAATATCTTCTCCCCTTTGCCACTACAACGGATACTTTGGTGAGCTTTCATTTTCCTTCACCAAAGTTATTATTGTAGCCCTTTTCATCTAATTTCCCTACATAAATTAGGCTGAAGTGAAGATCGGGTACGTGTCTCATATTCTTGAGAACCAATTTACAACCAACATTGGTCTCTATTTGTACATCACCTAACCCTACAATTTTTTATATGTAGTTGTTACCCATTTTTACAACACCAAAATCCCCATTGGTCTCTATTTGTACATCACCTAACCCTACAATTTTTTATATGTAGTTGTTACCCATTTTTACAACACCAAAATCCCCTAATTTGTAAGTAGCAAAGAGTTCATTGTGTGGAGTAGCATGGGATGATGCACCAATGTCAATAATCCAATTTGTGTCTTGGCAAGTACGGCTAAAACAAAACTCTTCACATCTTGCAAAAGTCATAACCTCACTATTTGAAACAACTACAGTCGTCTCCTTTCCTTTTTTTCTTTTCACATTTTTCTTTCTTTTTGTCACTTTTTAATTTCCTGCATTCTCTCTTGAAGTGTCCCAACTTATTGCAATAATGGTAAGTGATATCTTTTTTGTCTTGGATTTACCTCTAGACTTGTCACGGTTGTATAGACCTCGGCTTTGATTTCTACCCTGGCTTTCTTAAGAAGTGCATCTAATTTACTAGTGTCCAATGATTTCCTTTTAATTTCCTCATTGAGCAAATTGCTTCTTACCATACTTATTGTGACTTTTCTTTCGGGTGTAGAGTTGCTGAGAGACACCACAAGCGTCTCCCAACTTTCTGGCAATGAACTTAGTATCAATAAGGCTTGGATCTCATCATCCAACACCATTTTCATTGAAGCCAACTGATTTACAACATCTTGCATCTGGTTTAAGTATTCGGTAATGAATGAACTCTCCTTATACTTCAAATGTACGAACTTCCTTATTAAGAAAGCCTTATTGTCAACGATTTTCTTCTAATACAACTCTTCCAACTTATTCCAAAGAGGTACGGTTGAAGTTTCATTTTCCACAAGATGATAATTACTATCATCCAACCATTGTCAAATACATACAACGGCTTTCAAATCAAGAATTTCCCATTGATCACTTGACATATCCTTGGGCTTGCCTTGTTCACCTTTCAATGGTGCATTCAAGTCTTTGGAACAAGAGAAATGGGGCCCCAATGACTCTATTTATAGATGGATGAATCGAACTATGGATGGTTGAGATCAGTTGGACCCAACGGTTCGCAAGGACGCAACTATTTGTATTTCGAGGCAAAAAACAGTTTAGTGTGTTTTTGACATCTGCATGACCTAATGGTTGCATGGTGTCCGCACATCCTCAGTATGTTACTTTGTGCCTAGGCCAGACCGACTGAACCAACTCGATCCCGAGCCATTGGTTTGACCACGATTGAGGATGGAAATCACAACAAATCACCTCAGGTTTAGACTACTCCTCACCAAACTGGCCTCGACTCGGGAGTTGGGGGCAATTGATGAGGGGCGATTTGGCCCTCTAGTATATAATGACATGTGGCACCTCAAACAATTATGTGACATCTAAGTACCATGTAAGCAAACCTCGGGAGCTCCTCGGACATCTCGCACCCGCCTTGGTGACCTTGGCACCACCTCGGTAATCCGAATTGCGAATAGCCTGACAAGACATCAGGTCGGCAT
This sequence comes from Nelumbo lutea, assembly GCF_056320005.1. Lineage (NCBI taxonomy): Eukaryota > Viridiplantae > Streptophyta > Magnoliopsida > Proteales > Nelumbonaceae > Nelumbo > Nelumbo lutea. The sequence goes on from NC_142684.1 coordinate 221,141,029, forward strand.
AAGAGACAATGTACTTTCGCCAACCTGACTCGAATTTAGCTAGCGACCTACCTAACATGTCGGGTGACCTCCTTGCTTAATGGGTTATCATCTCCAACTTTTCCAAAATCACAATGCTGTATTAGAAGAATCAATTATCAACCTGCCCGCTTCGGACACAATTAGATGGACACTACCCGCTTACGCGGAGTCCATGGGCGTGAAATCATCTTCCATTCAAACGAGTCAAAAATCTCAGACGCTTCGTGCCTCACGACAAGTAGCCTATACCCCAGTCACAGAAAAAAGTTAACTCTCTAGTTCTCTCTCGGTAAGAGCACCAGATCGTGCACAATCATATATTTACCAAAAACAAAACATAAGATTTCTTCTATCTACCCGTAATTTACACGGAAAAGAGCTTTGCAAGACTGCAAGTGCTCCTTGCAACCGAAGTCTTCGGCTTCTTTTTATATAGCTCAGGTGGGGTGGTCTGGATTAGGGGACTGTTGCCTGGAGAGAAGTTATAAAAAAGCCACCTCCCACGGTGCTTGTGAGGAAGATCGCTGGGTGGAGTGTGTCACTCTGCCAGTCTGGAGAAGTTATAAAAAGCCACCGTGAGAACCGTAATCGAGGAATAAAAATCAAACGAAAATGGGGAACCTGAAGAACGTTTTAATAGCAGTGACGGTTCCTCTTCCTTCCGTAGCTTTCTATCTCATTTTTCTCCACTATTACCACCGCTATCCTATTACAGAAATCGATAGCAGTAGCACTGCCCCTCCCTATGGACCCTATCATCATCTGTGGACATGGTGTTTCCTCCATCCTCTTTTCTTAGCAAACCTCCTATTCTTCTTCAACGTCAATCTCCTCTTCTGGCTTATCAGCCTCATCCAATCAAGCCACTGGGTAGGTGCCCCCTTCGCGTGCCGGGCGAATGTTTTACCTTTTTTACCTCTCTCTCTCTCTCTCTCTCTCTCTCTCTCTCTCGCTTAAGTATATATCTTTTTGGGTGGCATGGTGATGCAGATGATAGACTTGTACTGGACTGTTATACCCGTAATGCTTGCTCACTACTATGCGACATACCCTTCTGCACGGTACAACATCTGGAGGTCGACAATAGTGATTTTCCTGACCTGGGTATGGAGCATCAGGCTCACGCATAACTACTTCAGGAGGGAGAAATGGGAATGGGGTGCGAGAGAGGACTGGAGGTTCACCGATATGCGTAAGCGCTATGTCAAGCACTGGTGGTGGCTTTCCTTCTTTGCCGTCTATGTCTCTCAGCAGGTAATTTGAAAGGTGTTCCGTACTTTAATTTCTCGCTCAGTTTTGCCAATTCAACATTTCTTAATAACAGATGCTCGAGAAAATGCAGCAATGAGCTTCTGGAACATTAAAATATGTCTCTTTGATCTCATTGAAATTTACAGGTCTTTCTGATTGGTATATGCCTCCCTATGTATTCTGTTCACTCGGTAGAGAAGCCATGGAACGTCTGGGACTCCATTGCTACCATTGTTTGCATGTGTGGTATCACCGTAGCTTATTTTGCTGACACGCAGCTCCATGATTTTGTAACAAGAAACAACGCATTGAAAGAGTTAGGAGTGCCTCTGGTGCCCAATCTTGACAAGGGATTGTGGCGGTACTCCCGACATCCGAACTACTTTGGGGAGCAACTGTGGTGGTGGGGATTAGTTATCTTCGGATGGAACGTTGGCCATGGATGGACCTTCATTGGGTCGCTTATTAATAGTCTGTGCTTGGCGTATGTGACGGTGCTTGTAGAGCGGCGAATGATGAAACAAGAATATAGAGCTGATGCATACAGGCTCTACCAGAAAACAACATCGGTTTGGATACCATGGTTCAAGTCATCTCTGACTGGAGGAAAAGATAAGAGCACCTGATGTATGTACTCCTTTTGTCAATGGGGTAATTGGTTCTTGATATATTCTTTATCGCTCTACTCTGATTGTGTGCCATTGTTTTGATGTTCGTCACTGTTTCACGTTGGCTGTTTGAAGACTAGAGGAATGATGGATTTTATTTGCTCAGTTTATGACTTTCAATTTATAAAAGAAAATGAAAATCAGTAGCGACAAACTGTAGATTTGTTTTTCATGTTTCCTTAACGCTTTAGTAAAGCAGAATATAATCGGAGCTTATAAAGAATATAAAAGAAAAGATAATCAGGCGATTCTTCTGAGAATTGTGGTATGAACATATGGTCCGTATAGAGTTGGTGAATTCTTGTAGAAAAAATGTGAAAGGAAACTTGATTGATATTTGTAATTGCAACTTAACGAGATCATCGTTGAGTATCCTATAAGTGAGAGTGCTTGTTGTTTCTCTATATGATTTTGCAAGGTTGATTATTTTGTGCCACTATACCAGTTATGTGTGATATCAAAGCATATCCCAACAAAAAAATTTAATGCACTACCATTTTTATGCGGAGTTCTGCTTAAATTATATTTTGATGAACAATCATAGACCATGCAAGCATGCCATCATTTCACCACTCACATACACACATAACATGTATGTATAAATACTCATTTGAAATTTTAGAAATAGGTGGTGAGGGAGCGCAATCCGGCCGGTCTTAGCTGTCAACGATTTCGCCTCTGACTGGAGTGACGGGGAGTCTGAAATGGAGAAGATGAGGGAACTTCAGGGGGAACCCGATGAGATAACTCCAAAGCTCAAGTTAGTATTCTCTCAAAGGCAAAGTAAAGACCAGATGGCGCAAAGTTCATATACCTTGTTGTTGGGGGTAGGGGGCCTTCTTTAACCACTTCGCGCACTTACTCTGAAGCCCTTGTCAGGTCGGGTATGATTACCCTTGCTTCTGTCAGTTAGTGATCATGAGGTGGAGCTTGAGGATGACCTCGAACCCGTAGGCCGAGCTACTACGGGCAGTTTGGCATCTACCTCTCGTCGATGTCGGATGCTAGACAGGTTTGGTCCTTCGACCATGACGCCCGAGGGGCTCCAATCTCTAATCATCTCTTACAATCTGCTTGGGGGGTACACCTATTTCATTCATTCGGGTAGCTTTCCTTGGGAACACGGTCCTGATGAGATCGTGATTTTTCGAGAGAAGCTCGCTGTGGGGCTGCGATTGCCTTTCCACCCCCTTCTCGTCGAGGTCATAAACCACTTCAGCGTTACCGTTGGCCAGTTTCATCCGAACTCCATTCGGAAACTGGTGGGAACAGTCTCCCTTTTTTGCGAACAGAACTTCCCTTTAGACTTGGAGATATTCTCCTCTATTTTAATGCTCAAAAAACAAGCAGGTTCTCTTCCTGGGGGAAGACGGGCGTATTACCTGTCTCCTCACCCGGGTTTCAAGCTTCTGCACGAACTTCCTAACAAGGTCCCGGCGTGGAAGCGGGATTACTTCGGGGTGCTTAGTGCACAAGGGTGGCTTTTTCAGACCGGGTGGGGGGAGGCCGCTCCTGATTCTGGTGTCACTCTCGATAAATAGACGGTGAAGGGCCTCCGGCAATGGGCACGGCAAGGTTTAAAGTGCCATCAGTACTTAACGGAGGCCAAGCTTATTGCAGTCGGCCTGAGTTCGGGTAGGTTTCTTAGCTCAGGTTTCTTGTTTGCTTTGTTCCTTCATTTTTTTTGATGCCGAACTCTTTTCTACGGGTGTGATGGACACAGAGAGGACTCGTGGGGGGCGCCTGTTCCAAGGCATGAAGAGGAGGAAGCGGGTTGCCAAGCGAACTCGTATCGAGCTGCCCCAGGGTGAGGAGCCTCAAGTTCCAGGCCACACGCCGGAGGATTTTCCCGGGGAGCCCGAGGTGGCTCCGATGCATGAAGCGGTAGGGGCCCCTTACGCCGAGACCACTCACACGGGTGCTCTCGCCTACTCGAGTGCTCCTGCTTACTCTGGGTCCGCTCATACGCGGGCTGGGCCCTCGGGTTCGGGAGCTCAAGGGGAGTTCAGGAGCGTGTTGTCGCCGAACTACGCTCTTCAGAAGAGTAGGGAGGCTACTTTCCCCGAGGAGATCGCGGCGTGGACCGATCTTCCCTTGAATCAGGTCGCCTGCCGTGCCGTAACTCATGCTATGGTGGTAAGTCAGATTTCGTCTGCCTTCTTCATTTTCTATCTTTCTTGTTGTTGTTGCTCATTTGTTTCTTTTGGTAGGTGAACTCTTCTATTCGCGCCTTAGCGGCCCAGGTGGAGAGGAGCTCATGACAGGCGCGAGCTGCTGAGGCGGCCGCTCATGCTACCGAAGAGGCTTTTCGTGCCGCTGAGGCGAATACCCGAGTAGCCGAGGCGGTCGCTCATGCTGCCGAAGAGGCTGCTCGCGTTGCTATGGCCAGGCAGGCGATGTCTCAACGGGATGCTGAGGCCATGGGGGTAGTCGTGAAGCATATGGCGGATCTGAGGTTGGACCTGCAGCATCAGGTCGAATATCTTCAGGAGGACATCAGGGAAAAAACGCAGATATTTTCCCAAGGTATTGAAGATGCCAAGAAGAAGGCCGTTGAAGACTACATTGCCTCGCCGCGTTTTGACGACCTGATGGTGGATTCTTACAGAAGGGGATTCCAATTGAGTTGGTGGATGATCCGGAACACGTATCCCGACCTCGGCGTTAGTGTCATATCCACTTTGCGTATAACTCAGGAGATGACCAATGCTGCCGATGGTGAGCCGGATTCTGAGGGCGAGGCAGGGCCTTCGGGTGTCGTCGAAGTGCCTTCTGATGGGGAAGAAGTAGGTCCGGGCTTGTAATTTTTTTTTTTTGTAGTCTTCATTTTCTTGCAATGAAATAGACAATCTTTTTGGTTAAGTGTTCTTTTTTCCGAACTGATAATTTGTCGAACTGATAATATGCCCGATCTATTTCTTGCCTAGGTTATTGCACTCGCGCGACATGTTACGGTGTTTTAATTCTGCTTCGCATTAGTCTGACTAATATTTTTCCGAACTTCTAATATGCCCGACTCTTCTGTGCTTGCCTATGCCGAGGTTCCTCTTGTTAGCTCGGCATCCTGGCCCTTGCTCTTGTAGAGATTTCGTCCACTTCGCTTGGTGGTTTATAGGTAGTATCGCCTTAAGTTAGCAATGTTCCACGCTCAGGGTACTTGTTTGCCTTCTAAGGTTTCGAGCTCGTATGCCCCCCCGAGCGCTCTCTTTACTTTATAGGGCCTTTCCCAATTTGGTCAAAGTTTGCCCACGCCGGGTTCGGACACCATAATCTTACGGAGAACCAGGTAGCCGACTCGGAAGGTTCGCTACTTTACTCTGGTGTTGTAGTACCGAGCTACCTGCTGCTGGTAGGCCGCTGTCCGAATGTGCGCTAAGTCTCTTACCTCGTCCAGTAGGTCAAGGTTGGTACGTAACTCATCTTCGTTCGTCGATCATGTTTCTAGTCGCAATGTTGGTACTTCGATTTCCGCCGGGATTACTACTTCAGTGTCGTAGGTGAGGTTGAAGGGGGTTTCTCCTGTGGCGGTTTTTTCTGTAGTTCGGTGAGCCCATAAGACACTTGGTAGCTCTTCCACCCACAACCCCTTGGCTCGATCTAGACGTGCTTTCAGTCCGCACAGGATGGCTCTATTCATTACTTATGTCTGACCGTTTGCCTGCAGGTGCGCGACCGATGTGAAGTTCTACCGAATCCCCATATTTTGGCACCACTCTTGGAACTTGATATCCTTGAACTGCTTGCCGTTGTCGGAGATCAGTACCCGAGGTAACCCGAAACGACATACTATGTTCTTCCAAAAGAAGTTCTGTATGTTTCGGGCCGTAACTGTTGCCAGAGGTTCGGCTTCTATCCACTTTGTGAAATAATCTACTGCCACCACTAAGAATTTTCTCCCACCTGTTGCTGGCGGAAATGGCCCCAAGAAGTCAATGCCCCATTGTGCGAAGAGCCATGGGCTGGCGAGGTATTTGAGGTCGGAAGCAGGCTGATGCTGGATATTGGCATGCTTCTGTCACTTGTTGCATTTTTTGACGAGCTCGACGGCTTCTGCCTTCATCGTTGGCCAGTAGTATCCTTGTCGAAGTGCTTTTTGGGCGAGTGCTCTGCCCCCTAGGTGTCCGCCGCATAGACCTTCATGAGTGTTGCAGAGTACGAGCTCGGCTTCGGCAGGTCGCAGGCAACGCAAATAGGGGAGTGTGTAGGACCGTCGGTACAACCGTTCGTCAATTATGACGTATTTGGCTACCTGGCGCTACACCCTCTTGGCCGCATTGCAGTCTGCAGGGAGGGTTCCATCTAGCAAGAAGCTCGCGAGTGGGTCGATCCAGCTCGGCTCTGCTTCGAGGACGGGAGCGACCTCCTCTGCCCCACCGAGAATACTAGGCCGAGGTAAGTCCTCTATGTACACAGTCCTCATGTTGTTGTGACTAGTGCTGGCTAACCGGGACAAAGCGTCGGCCTTAGTGTTCTCTGACCTCGGGATTTGCCTGATGAAGTGTGACTGGAAGTTGAGCAGGGCCTCTTTCACTTTCGCTAAGTATGCGATCATGGAGAGCTCACGTGCTTCGTACTCGCCCGTAACCTGGTTGATCACGAGCTGGGAATCGCTGCAGATGACTATGTGCTTTGCTCTTACCTTTTGCGCTAGGTTCAGTCTGGCTATCAGTGCTTCATATTCTGCCTCGTTGTTAGATGCCACGAACTCAAAGCATAGTGCGTATTCCAATTTTGTGTCACCCGAGCCGCATAAGACTATTCCAGCCCCGCTGCCTTGCTGGTTCGAGGAACCATCTACGTGAAGGATCTAGGGCTCCTCATCCCAGTTCGCGCTTGGCCTGACCAGGAGAGATGCCATACTGGCTGCTACTTCATGGGGTTCAGACTTTATTAGCTTGGGAGCTCCGGGTTCGCCCGAACTGGGGACCTCGGGCTCAACCTGTTGAGGGGCTTCGAGGCTAAAAGTGCACTCGGCGATAAAATCTGCTAAGGCTTGAGCCTTAATTGCGGTCTATGGTTTGTACCGGAGATCGTACTCGCTGAGTTCGATGGCCCACTTCGTCAGCCGACCGGAGACCTCGGGCTTCAGCAAGACTTGTCTTAGGGGTTTGTCGGTTAAGACGACGACGGTGTGAGCTTGGAAGTATGGGCAGAGTTTTCGAGCTGAAATCACCAGTGCGTACGCTATTTTTTCTATCTGCGGGTATCTTGTCTCTGCTCCCTGCAGAATTTTACTAACGTAATAGACGAGCCACTGGGACAGATCTACTTCCTTTATTAGTACCGAACTGACCACCTCGTCGATCGCCGAGAGGTACTGTTCTAAGACCTCGCCCTCCTTGGGTCTGGCTAAGGTTGGCACAGTGGCGAGGTAGGTTTTTAGCTCGTCGAACGCGAGCTGGCAGTCTCGGGTCCATTCAAACCCTTTGCCTTTGATTGCCTTAAAGAAATGCAGGCAGCGGTCTGCCGATTTGGACATGAAGCGGCTCAGAGCGGCTATGCGGCCGTTTAGCCTCTGAACCTCTTTTACTTTCCGGGGTGGTTTCATATCAAGGATGGCCTTTATTTTGTCCGGGTTGGCCTCAATACCACATCGGTTGACAATGTACCCTAGAAACTTACCTGAGGTGACACCGAAGACACATTTGTTTGGGTTTAGTCTCATTCTATATTGACGCAGAATTTGGAAGACAGAATCCAAGTCTTTTATTAATTCCTGCGAGAACTATGTTTTGACGACCATGTCATCTACATAACATTCTATTTTCGTGTCGATTAAGGGCCAAAAAAGCTTATTTACTAGTCTTTGGAAGGTCGCCTCAGTATTCTTTAGTCCGAAGGGCATGACCTTGTAACAGTACAGGCTGAATTCGGTTATGAAGCTAGTTTTTTCTTCGTCGGACTGGTCCATCTTGATTTTGTTGTAGCCTGAGTATGCATCCAAGAACATTAGTAGCTCATGTCCCGAGGTCGCATCCACTAGGCGGTCAATTCGGGGCAGGGGGAAGCAGTCTTTTGGGCAAGCTCAGTTCAGGTCGGTGTAGTCGACGCACATGCGCCACTTGCCGTTATCTTTTTTCACCAGCACTGGGTTGGCTACCCAGCTCGGGTAATGAACTTCCCTTATGAAGTCCGTTGCGAGGAGCTTTTCGACTTCTTCGTCGACCGCCCTCCAGCGCTCCGGGGCTAAGTTGTGTTTCTTCTGTCTAATGGGTCTGACTACAGGGTCAGTGTTAAGTTTGTGAGTTATAAGGCCAGGGTCAATACCGGGCATATCTGTCGCGGACCATGCAAAAATATCTAAATTTTGAAGTAAGAAACTCACCAGTTCGGTTCGTAGATGCTCCTTAACGGAAGCACCGATCTGTAGCATTCGCATCGGATTTGTAGCCGAGGTCGGGACTGCGACTGTTTCCTCAATGGGCGAAGCTCGTTCCTCGCCTTGCTCCGCAGGCCGCTCCAGTTCGAGGTCGTTGGCTGCCTTGGTTTTTCCCTTTAGGGCGACAACATAGCATTTGCGGGACTCAAGTTGGTCACCCCGCGCTACCCCCACACCGAAGTCCGTGGGGAACTTCATTGCCAGATAATAGGTGGAGACCACTGCACGCAGAATGTGCGTAATTGGCTGCCCTATTATGGCGTTGTATGGGGAGGGGGTCGCGACCACCAGGAAATCGTGGTCGAGTCTTACCGCGCACGGCCATGTGCCGACTTCCACAGGTACTATTATCTTCCCCAGGGGCCTGACTTCCTCTCCGCTGAAGCCCACTAGAGGAGTGTGCGCGGGCTTCAACTCACTTTTCTACAACTGTAATTGGTCGAACGCCGATTTGAAGAGGATGTCCGCTGAACTGCCTGAGTCCACAAGTACGCGCCAGACTTTGAAGTCGCTGATCCTTAGTTTTATGACGAGCGCATCATCGTGAGGATAGTGAACACCTCGCGCATCGTCTTCTGTGAAAAAGATCGGTTCTTCTGTTTTCGGCCTCTTTAGAGGGCTCTGCTCCTCTCGGGCAGCCTCACGAACTGACGTCCGTGCTGTTGCCGAAATGCAACCTGCTACAACCGAACCGCCTACTATAACGTGGATGGTTCCCCAAACTGGCCTCTCTTCTGGGGGAGGTCGCTGCAAGGCTTCGGCCGGTCTGCTGCTCGACTCGAGGGCATCCTTTCCGTGTTCCCCTTGCCGACCTATTTTATTACTATTGCCACTATGTACAAAATTTCTCAAGTACCCGCGACAGATGAGTCCCTCTATCTCGTCCCGAAGATTATTACATTGCTCGGTACTATGACCGTGATCTTTATGAAAACTACAGTATAGAATTTTGTTCCTTTCGTTTGGGTTGCTTTTTAGGCGAGGTGGCCACCTTATGTAGGGGTCGTCCTTGATCGTCATCAAGATCTCGGTCCGCCTTGTGTTCAACGGCGTGTAATCCGTCCGAACTGCTAAGGGAGCTCGGGACGGTTGGCTTGGCTTCGCCTCTCGGGTTTGGCTTCTTCTGTCGCTTGGGTTGGAGGGCTCGCCTTCTCTTTTTCTTTTTTCAACCCCGCCTTCGGTTCTTTGGTTGATCTCTTCCTTTGTTCTCATGAACTTGTTCGCAAGTTTGAGGAAGTCAGCCATGGTTGCTGGCTGGCTGGCCACCATGTGCCATTTGAACTCTTTGTGCGTTACCCCTCTTTTGGCCGCTGCGAGCTATACCGCGGGGTCTAACCGAGGGATCTGCAAGCATGCTTCATTGAACCGCTTGATGTAGCTCCGGATGGGTTCTCATTCTCTTTGGATTACCCCGAAGATATTTTCCTCGGTTCTGGGGCACCGCTTGCTGGTAACAAAGTGGGCGGTGAAGATCTGCACTTATTGGGCCCAACTTCTTATTTACCCGGAAGCTAGGTTCCGGTACCAGGTGCAGACCATCCCCCTGAAGGTGGTGGTGAAGGCCACGCACATGCATGACTCGCTGGCCCTAGCGAGGTGCATTTGTGACTGGAATGCGTCGACGTAGTCGTTGGGGTCAAAGGACCCATCATACTTGTCCAGAGATGGAAGTTTGAAGTCTCTGGGCAAGGGGACTGCTAGAAGTTCTGATGAAAGGGGGGAAGGAACTAAGAGAATTGGGACGGTTTTGATCTCGTCCGAGCTCGTCTCTTCTTTGCCTCTGAGCTCGGGTAGGACACGGGTAGCAGTTCGGCGACTTCGCCGGCGCCTTCTATGAGCGGGCCTGGTGTTGGCACTGCTGGCCTCCGTGTTGCCGAGCTCGATGGGCCCGGACTGCTGGCCTACTGCTAGGGCGCTGAATCGGTTCTCCGTGAGTGGGAACTCGGGCTTGGAGCGTCGAGGTGACTTTGTGGGCGAGGTTCCTGACCCACCAGCGAGCTATGAGGCGGGGGTGATTTTTCTTTGCTTTCGGCCTGGGGACAAGGCTTGGCTGTTAGGGGGGTTATGGGGTTGGGAAGCTTCTCCTCGGTGAGGTCGTCCACCTTGAGGGGAGGCCTTAACCGGCTTCGAAACAGGGTGCCAGGGGGGGAGCAGTGACTGGTTTAGGTGTAGCTGAGGGAACTGCTGGTGGTAATGGTGCTGGGAGAGGTGGTGCAGTACCTGGTGTTGTTGGAGTTGGTGCTGCTGTAATTGTTGCATTTGGGCTTGCATTGCTTGCATGCATTGCATTAGATCGTCCAGCTGGTTCTGGCGGGTTGCCAGTGGGACAGCAGTTGGTTTAGCGAAGTTCGTTTCAATAGGGAGTGGAAGAGGGATGTTCAACGAAGGAGGGTTCAGGGGCGCCACTGCTTGTGGCACATTCAAACTGGGGATCCCATCCACTGAAAGAGGGATGGTGAACTGCCCAATGCACACCGCGGGAACATGGAGTTGCTCTTCGGTGGTCGTCGTTTCTGTTCCACGTCCGACACTATTGGAGGAGGCCATGGATGTTGGAGTTTTTGAAAGAAGGGTAGGTGAGAGAGATTTAGAGGGAGGCTTTTAGAAGCGTTCCCACAGACGGCGCAAAGTTCACATACCTTGTTGTTGGGGGTAGGGGCCTTTTATAACGACTTCGCACACTCACTCCGAAGCCCTTGTCAGGTCGGGTATGATTACCCTTGCTTCTGTCAGTTCGGGTGTCGTCCTTTCTGCTGGGACAGAACCGCCACTGCTCTTTGTCGGAGTCGCCTCTGTAACTGGAGATGGCGGTGTCAGGAGGCGGTGGCAGGTGGTCGTTTGGAGCGTGGCTGTCAAGCGTCAGATCCCAAGTCATTCAGGTGCACCGCCCTTGGGTACAGACTTCCTCGGTATCAGGCATGGTACGGTTTGTTTGGTTTTGGTGTCCTGAGGGCGATGTGGTGGAGTGGTAAGCGAGGCGAAGTCTTGAGTTCGGAGGTATGTCCTGAACTGCTATAAGGCAGGCCAGTTCGGCAAGGTGTGTCCCGAACTGCTATAAGGTAGGCCAGTTCGGCGAGGTGTGTCCCGAACTGCTATAAGGCAGGCCAGTTCGTCGAGGTATGTCCCGAACTGTTACATAGGCCAGTTCGGGTTACTGTCTGGCTTGGGGCCGAAAGGAGAGTTCGGGCTCCTAGTAGGGAGTTCGGACCGCTGATAAGGGAGTTCGGTCTGCTGGTTTCTCCCGTTGGTGCTCGCGCCTTAGGCGTGCTTTTGTGCCGAGCTGCTGCCTTTGCCACGTATTGCATAACTGTGAGGTCGGGCCAAATCTTCCTTCATCAGGTGGTATAATCTAATTTTTCTTCATTTGCATTGGACATATGTTATGTAAGAAATGACAGATTAGAACTCAGCAATACTAGTTCAAAACTAAAATGCATATTTCCACACCAGAGAAAACCAGATTGAACATGGTAAGGAAGAGAACTTCTCCAATTGCCATTTTGTGGAATATTCAGCTCATGATATAGGAGAGAGAATAATACAGCAAGACGAATGACCATATATATCTTAAATGAAATTGGACGGTTTAACATACAGGTCTCATGAGATGAACCTTAACATACCCAAGCCATACAATCTAGACTACAGGAATCTTATTCTTGATTTCCAGCTTTCTTCTCATCTCGGGCTACTCTTTTTGCTCCTATGTGACACAATCAAGTTACAGATGTCAAGGGTTTTTCGTGGCGTGTAGCATCTGATTCATGCACCTGAATATCTGGTTTCCCCATAAGATCTGTCACCACCCCTGGCCCCTTCGTCTGGTCTGTTATTTCATTGCCAGCTCCACCATTCTCTTCACTCTTCTCTTCAGTCACATGATTCGCATCCAATGACTCCTCTGTCCCAGAAACTAGATCCCCAAGATCATTGTGTGGTTCAGGAGAGGCATTTCCATCTGAATTGACTGTTTTCGGGTTTGGTTCAGAGAGATCTACCAATGGCTCCTTTTGATTTTTACCTCCATTGTTGTTCTCCTGCAATTATAAAACACTAGAATAAGAGATGTCGTTGGACCGATTTTGTGTAAAGAATTACTGGAAAATGACCTATCAAAACAAAAATAGAATTACTGCCAAATTACCCAAAAAAACAACAAAGAATTACTGCAAAACCTTTATTCATAACATGTATATGCACAATGGCTTATAGGTAGAGTATGAATCATTCGTGCATTGTTTCCAACTAAGAGATCTCTTTTAAAGGAACGTTACCAGGTAGCAACCATTCATCTGTCCCTACTTTCTTTTCTGAACTTATGGCCATAATCTTATGGATACTCCACATACATGAAATAAATGAGATAGTATCATCATCATGTGAATGCCTGCTTATCATGTAAATTATAGAGTAAACCCATGGCCCTATCAGTACTACAATCATACAATGCACCAGGTGTGTTTGAGCTTACTTTTATTACAGTATCGCCTTCAGCATTCTTCACAGTAGGGCCAGGGCTGGGTGGGTCTGGAGGTGAATCTGGACCACTATTCAAATCTTTGGGTTTGCTCGCACAGCCTCCCATTGGTTTTACTTTAATTAAATGTTGAATGAAATGCGATGTGGAGGTGGCTGCAAATCTACGAGCTAACCTTGAGGGCTGGGGCTAAATAGGAAGAGGGAGGCAAGAACTAGAAGAGGCAGGGGTCTAATATTAAGGGAGTTGTTGGCGAGGGAAGGATTTAAGCGTTTGAGCTGCGAGATGGGTTTGTGGCGGACATGTGAACGACCTTTTCAGAAGGACAACAGGCTTCTTTATGGCCTCTTTTTCTGGGGTAGCCGTTGGAGTTGGTTCATGTATGTTTTACATAAGTGGGCTTTCAAATCTACTACACCCATTTTCTGGCTCAGTTTGGAAGGAGTACAAATGCAAATATGTAGAGTGCAAAATCTTGCATTTTGTATTATTTTATATGTATTTGTATTATACATATTTGTATTTATAATCTTTCCAAACAAAGTCTTAGGCTCAGTTTGAAAATCAAATAGTTGAAATTTTTTATGTTTGTTCATGTTATACTACTTGTTCATTGTTTACATATAATGGGAAATTAGATGTGAGTTCTAAACCAACCTGCCCCACCCTCAAATGTGAGAGGGGTAGGGTCAAGGAGATTTTGCATTTTCATGTATGGGGAGGGTTTAGATTCTGAATATCTAACCTGCTAGGGTTTCCAGGAGGGTATGAGTTGGACAGTCTAGGCAAGCAAGAAGGGCCTAGAATTTACAAAACCCTCCCCGTACCTGCCCCATTGCCTTCCCTACTTTAAGGTGAAGCGTTGGCACTGCTTAGGATGAGGATAAAAAGGTTAGCAATATTTTCTTCTTTGACTCAACTTCTCACCTTCACCATTGAAATAACTTCTTCCCTTGTGTCTATGATTAGGCACCGCTCTTTCTCTCTTTCACCATTAATTAGGCTAGCTGCAATGCCTAGTTGTAGTTGTTTGTTTTTTCTTTTTTTGCTTAAAAATGGATTTTGGAGAAGAGACGGGTTTTGGGATTTTACAACCTGTACGGGTATAGGTAGGGTGTAGTGTTAGGCTAAACTGGACCCTCCCCATGCAGATTATTGTTGGAAGGCATATGGACTCATGTATTAGGTATTGAATTTAATAATATTTTGAATTTATGTGAAGGATAATTGATTATTTGTGTTTTTTACATGTCTTTATCAAATAATTATAAATTTTATTGTTCGCTCACGTTATTTTCCTTGTTTATTGCTTACATATAATAGGAAATAATAAGAAATTAGATGCAAGTTTTGGATCCGACCTGCTTGATGTAGTCAGACATTTCTAACAAAGACTCGCTGCAATAGTCAATGATTGAAATAACAAAAACAATGTTAACCTCTCCGTTTTACAACCCACAAGGGTAGTGACCTTAACTTCTAATCAAGTAGATGGTCATAGGATTTCAGGGGTTTGCTCAAAAATAGGTTCAACAAGAGAGAAGAGGAAGAAGATAATGCTTAAAGACAAAAGGTAATAACTTGATTCAATTCAACCAAAAAATTCTCTTACAAGGTTTGACATAGCTTATTAGCTTATATATTTAAGGATGAAAGAAAAGATTTACAATTTTGGTGCTCAAGACATTATACCAAAATAGATAAACAAAAGAGTGGTTGAAGTGAACAAACAAGGACTAGTTAAGAAAGGAAATTGGTAAGGGAAAGGTGCCTAAACACCAATCTGATTGTATGAGCCAAGTGACCACTAACCTAAAATCACATTGTCAACAGAAGACTAGATTCACATAAACTGTGTTGCAAAGTGAAGGGTGCAATCTTGCAACTTGGTCAGGTTTTCCAGTAGTTAAAGGTTTTCCAACAGAAAAACTAAAAAAAGACTTACCTTTCGTATGTACCTTGTTAAAGGTTTTCCAACAGTTAGGGATGAGATAAAATGAAGTTTAAATGGGTTCTTGAGCTAGGGAGTGCTTTTGGTTGCAACAACTTCCGCTTGAGAATGGAAGAGACAAGTTTGGAATCTAGGGTTTGGAGTACCTCCAAATTTCAGGTGAACAAGAGGTAGTATATGGGCTAGGAGGAAGCTCTCTTCTCTCTTTCTCTCTCTCTCTCACTAGGGGCCTCCCTCAAGTTTCCTCCATCTTCTTCTTTTTTCTCCCACCCCTTTAAACTTGAATTAAATCAGTATTTATAGAAAAAGGGAGGGGGCTCAGGTTTGAATTCATTCAACTATAGTGCCTGGGATTCAATAAAGGTTTTTTACACAAATAGACAAAGATTCTTCAAAGAAATAGATGTCCAGTCAAGTTTTCCTATTTCGTGAAACATTTTCTTCAATTTGGGGGTAATTTTCGTGAATTTTGTGCATCTAATGGGAACTTAGGGCATGTCTGTCATGGCAGTCTCGTATTTGGGGTTGTCAGTGGCAGAAAATGTAAATTTGATGAACTTTTAAATGATATTTTGTCTTTTCTTGGTCTCAAGTGGGGTTTGTTTGGTGTTTTAAGATTTTAAGCCTATTAGGCTCTGTTTCATCGGTCTAAGTGCTCTAATGAGTCAAGAATGGGTCTGACATCATCCATCACCCTTTTAAGGCTTCAGGTTGGGGCAGATTATGTGGTAATTTAATTTAGTGCATCAAAATAGTATCTTTCTAGTTTAACGGTCAAACGGGTGAGTCTGATCATGAAATTTGGCGTAGTGGGGTTTTTTGGGTCTCTGAACACGGTGGTGAGGTTTGATCGGACAAATAGGGTTAGGATGATTGAGATCTATAGTTGAAAAATTTGGGTCAACGAAATTTGCTAAAATAAAATCTTAGTTTGATGAAGGGTCAAACGAGGGAATTTTGGGATGAAATTTGGTGTGTTGGTACTTTTGAACGTCTTGAATCTAATGGAAGTAATAGATCTTTGATTAGAGATGTAGGTTGATTGTTTTAGTTCTGATCATGGTCTTAGCTTATGGTTTTCCAATCAACAAGAGAGCCCAAAATGGAATATTAATTTTTCAACAGTCAAACGAAGGTATTTGTTTGTGAAATTTAATGTGTTAGGGTTTTTTGGATCTCTGAATACAATGATAAGGTCTAATTGGTCATATGAGGTTGGGATGACAGATGGTAAGCTCTAATTAATGACATTTGTTGAAATATGATCTAAGCTTGATGGGGGGTTAAGTAGGGAGACTTTTGAGCTTCAATTTGGTAGGTAAGCATGGGATCTTGATGTCTTTGCGGTTGGTTGTCATAGAGTCGTGTTGGGATTCGCTATTTAATTGTTTCCTAATGATCTTGAGATGATAGATATATTGGATTTAATTTTGAGGAGTTGGAATTTGAATATTGCATAGATTGTGGCCATTAGAAAGTGAGTTGGTGTGATAAATGGTGGATCTTTGGAGTTTAGTCATGAAAAGTAATGTATAACTAAGTTGTTTTCCAAGTTTGGGAGTGATGTTTGATTGGGTGTTGATGTTGATCTCAAGATTTTTATTGTGTCAAATGAGGGTATTTCGGGTTTTGGAAAGTATCAAGTTAACCTGGTTGTGTTTCTAAGTTTTTTGGGTCTAAGAGGAGGGTATAAAGAAATAGGGTGAAAGGGCTGAGCAAAAATTGGGAGCTATAGTGCTCAAGAACCAAGTTGGTAAGGTATTGAACTTGACCTAAAATCTATCAGTTTGGTAATGTGGTCCTTAAGGTCCTATATGAGATCATCTTGCCTACAACTCAGGCCCTTCCCTACGAGTACAAGCTCAGTATCTATTAAAGCAACGAAGTTAACTCCTAGCACCTGGCCACTGCAAAATTGACCCACCAACAAAGATCATGTCGAACAACCACCAAATCTTGACAACCAAATCACATGACCAATGGTGGATCTAGGACCTTTGATCAATGGGGGCATGGTATCCAATAGGGAGTATGGGTATCCAATAATGATGAAGACTAAGGAAATTTGTTATCTCTAGGTTGAAGGAGAAGTAGAGGGATGAAATTGAGTTGTTGAGGGATGTGAAATGAAAAAAAAAGGACAAATAAAACATAAAAGTTAAAATCCTAAATTCAAACCCTCATAACTTGGTTAATATGGAATAAAGATATAGGTGTCATTTATGTATATTTTTTCTTTATTTCTTCTTTATTCATCTCAAAAAAATTGACCTCATTTCAAAAGCCAAATTTTATTTCACTCCCTGTTATTTTATTTGAGTGGGGGTCATTGTAAAAAAAAATAAATTTATTCATAATATTTATAATTATATAAGAACTTTTCCAAATCTAGTGGGGGCAATTTCCCACACTGACTTCTACATAGATATGACACTACGCATGACTAAGCTGCATAGAACCATTGTAACCACCCATTTGTTTGTCCATTTGATTGCTTTCATTTAAGCACCAAATCATAATCTCTTTTCTCACTCAGCCATATATAACGCAAGCCAAGTTTGTAACAAGCAAGTTGAATTTGAAAGACTTGCTATAGAGCCACAAAGGTCAAATCCTTAGCATCATCTATGTGTGTAGAGACTAAGGTCACTTTCCTCAATGAGTTGCAAAACAAAGATACTAGCATTACCTTATTACTTTTGTCCCTAACTTTTGCAATGCTTTTTAGTCGTCGATTGTTCTTAAGAGACTCACTCCATTTAGAACTACCAGCTGCACCATAATTCGAATTCGATCAATTTACAAATAGATTATATTTTCGGATTTAATTCGACTGGACAATCCAAATCTGTTAGGATATCCAAATCCAACACAACTAAATCATATTCAAAATTGAAAAGAAAATGAGATCCAATTCATTTTCACCCCTTTATCACGAACTCGCAATCATAGTTTGTTGATCAATGCTTGAACTTTGAAGTATGAAAGTGACCCTTTAGTAAGGACCCTACAAGTGCCAATCAAGATTAGATCCGCGCCCCATAGCATTTCCCGCCTGTGTATTGAGAATATCTTCCTATGATAAGTACGGGAGATGTTCCTGATGCTGTCCGATTCGAGGTAGCCCATATCGAGGATGTAGTTAGATAATCTTGCCAAGTGATTGAAGTCGAGGTGGAAAGATGAAGTCGTACACCGAAGAGATCTACAACCACAAGAAGGGTCAAAGGCCCAAGGAGTAATTCCATAGGAACGCACTCTAATGCTCAAGTCAGTGATGGAGAGGGAGGTAAGTCAAGATGAACTGAAGAGAGTAGGTTAGTCGGAACCAAGGTGAATGCAATGGGTGTTGAAGTGAGTCGAGAGCCAAAAGTCCTTTACCTTGAGTGGGGGGTACCTATTTATAGTCGGCCATCTGGTTTATAGTTGGATTAGGCTTTCGTGGTTATCGAGATGAGGTTACTCGCCGAGGTCTTGGGGAGTTTCCCTTTCTTTGGCGTAGTTTGTTTCTTAGTCCATGTGAAACACTTCTCCTGAGCGTGCTCTTCTTATAAATACATGTAGTTTACCATCACTAGGATTATGATGAAGATGCCGAAGGAAAACCATATAAAGGAATCTCGATCAAGATACCCCTCAACAATACTCTATTGAAATGATGAAATGCTCATACACTTCCGATGAGCACACAAAGCCACTCAAGACATGCGATGGGCATGAAACGCCTTCTGGGATTTGCGATGAGCAATGAAGTATCACCCAAGGCTTGTGATGGACATAAAATAACATCACCAATCTAAGACAAACCCGATACACAACTAACACCTTATAATGGATATAAAATGACATCCATGACTGTAATGAAGGGTGGATAGACCCGAAGGTTGGTGACACTTGCCTATGGAAGATCAGCATTCCTTCTAGTCATAATGAAATATGAAAAGGCATTTTGAGGATAACTAATGAAACACTCAAACACATTAGTCGGATCAGGATCTTATCATCCACAGGGGAACCCATAAAGGGATTATAGCCTACATGTGCTACGTGAGAATCCATAGGAAATAAGAAACCTTGCCCTTGAAGGATCTCACTAGGCACGTGCCCAATGGTGTTCCCTTAATAATCGACATAAAGATAAAAGACCCCTTTTCCTAATAGAAAATGTCTCATTTTAGATCATTCTCCTTATAGCCTTAGGGTATCTCTACAAAAAGGGGGAACAACTCTCACCTTAAGGGACAATTCCATATATATCTCTAATCCTAGGGCTTCTTAGAGGAGCTTTCTTACTCAGTCTCTCTTTTTTCCTTCTCTTATCTTCTCTCACTGTCCTCTATAATCGGTATTCCTCCCAATATTCTCTTTCTCTCTTTCCTGTCGTCTTCTCCAGACCTTCGGAGACTTGACCAACCTTCGTCGCCTTACCACCACACCAACAATAGAATCTCTAGTTTATTTATGATCTCTAAAGCAAACGATGGCATCGAGACCTGGTGGGGGATGGAAATCGAAAGCTTTGGCCACTAATAACAGTTGCTGGAATCATAGATTTTAAAATATATTTTATATCAATTTAAAGTAATTAATAAATTTGTTAAATATTAACTAATATAATTAAGTGAACTTTAAATTTGGAATGCCATTTATAATTCATTATTAAAATTTACATTTAAGTTCCATTTAAAAGATCATAAAAATGAAAAAAAAATAAAACTAGTAGATAAATATTAAAATACATTTTATATCAATTTAAATTAATTAAAAAATCATTAAATATTAATTAATATAATTCAATAAATTATTAATTTAGAATTCCATTTATAATTAATTACTAAAACTATTAAAATTTATATTTCACAATTAAACTTTATAATTAACAAATCTATAACTTAATATTTACTTAAATTCTATTTAAAAATGATTACACTAATAAAAATAGATATAAGATTAATTAATAAAAAATTATCGCTAAAACAAGATTTCCCGCCTCTCTCTCTCTCTCTCTCAACGTTAAAAAAAAAGACTCTTTGTGATGGGATCGGCTACCCACAGAGCACATCCCATGGACGTCTGATAGCTCATCCCGTCCATGTATTGGATGGGAACATCTCCTGTGCTCGCCATAGGGAGAAATTCCCAATGCACAGAGTGGATGGGCTATGGGGTGCTTGTAGGGTTAGCTGATCCCATCTTTGACCTTTCACATTCCCTTTCAATATTACGAGTTTTCAACACAAAAGACTTTCCCTCCAAATTACGAGGGGAGGACTATTCATTCTCTTTTATAAAAGCAAAACAGAGGTGTTCTTGTAACCTAATCTGAGAAGTTTAAGAGGGGAGGGTTCTTCATTCTCTTCTCTGTTCGAACCAGCGGCGGAGCAAGAAATATCTCCTTTCTCTTTCGATTTTGCCTTCCTCTCTCTCTTCTTCTCCCCTCTTTCTCAGTCTTCTTCTTCTTCCACGTGATTGCCCACTACCCTTTTTTATTTTTTTTTCTCTTTTTCTCTATTCTGTCACCACCGCTGCAACTGGTCGCAACAATGGATTTGAACTCGGCTTCGCCCTCCTCTTTCCCCCTTATTCTCTCATTGCTCTCTCTCTCTCTCGCTCGCTCGCTCACTCGCTTGCTCGCCTTCTCCTTCTCTCCACCATTTTCTGTCCCCCTTATTTTCTATACGTACCGCCCTTAGCATGAAATCTGTTGTAGCAGCCATAACCTGAGTCGACTTGTCGATCTCCCGATTGCAAGCTTCATGCTTTCTTGTTACAGAAGCTCAAAGATGTGAACAATAGACACCCCGATTCCGTTCTTCCTTGTTCGGTCGATTAACTTCAACGTCAGACACCATCAGTTGCATTTTCTAGTCGCCATCGTCGATCAAGAAGGGAGGCAACCAAATTCAGTTGGATCTTCTGCTTGTAGTATTTGATCTCAATCTCAGGCCATATTCCAACCAGTAAGGTCAAATCCTGCTTTCTCTACATTTAGTTCTTTATTTCTTTTTCTTGTTTTTGCTCTGTGGAATCTGTAGATGGGAAGGGAGAGACCAGACTCATCAATGTGCTCTTATAACTCTCTGTACCAACCCGATTCTACTGTCATTTTTCTTAAGGATTTAGAAGTTTATCTCTGGTTTTACGGATTTATTTTTCTTTCTTTCGTTTCTTTTTCTTTCTTCCTGTATCACTTGAATCAATATTCCTGATGTTAATCAGCCAAGTTCCTCAATTTTCTGATGTTAATTAGCCATTATGTTCAGTTTGTTTTCCTTCATTTTTCATCAACTAGTTTATCTTGTTTGCCCGAATTAAAATTTGGCTTATGGTAATGTGAAAGTTGAATGTAAGCTTGTTCCTACTTGGGTGATGAGATGTAGTATAGTCCTAATTACTGAAACTAATCCTTTAATTAGAATAAGAATAAAAATAGGAAGGATTTTTCTTAGCTTGCTCTTGTAATTTGTTGTTGCTTTATTATTTGCATTTTGTGTTTACCCTTGTTTGAGTTTTCATGTGGGCCCTACCTGTTGGACTAGGGAGAGGGGTGCCTAATCCCTTCCCTCTCCCATTGGAGTCTTACTAGTGTCTTGGCTTTGGAGTCACTAATAAATTAAAATGTTTTTCAATGTAAATCCCGGATGTCCCATACCTCCAATTTCGTATTTCATGGGTGGCGACTCTACTTCCAGCCCAAGTGAACCCATTTTTTGACGCTCACAGTTTTATTTAAAGAAAAATTATTAGGGAATAGTTATAGATGTTGTGAATCCCATTTAGATTATCATAAACGTTTTAGAGCTCTCCTACCAAGTTGATGAGGGTAATGATACATCTTACAAATTAGTCACTGGCCCTTGGCTCCACTAGCTTCATCCTATAGGTAACTGAAACCCGAAAAAAATGTTCCTCCCTGCAACCACCTGAATGAGAATGAAAGAAATAAAAAATTCATACTTGTGTTTTTCAAAAATTTTTTGGTGCTTTCCTTATTTACTTCTTGGGTTTGATATCTTCTTTATTTGTACCTTTATACCTGGCCCCTCTTATTTTCTCATTCTCATCATAGATGGTTAGCTCTAACTACTCCATAACTTTTTTGTTGTTATTTTATTTTCTTAACAAAAGTCTAAATCTTCTTACCTTCAATTTAATTTATGACATTAGATGGTTATTTTAAAACTTGTCAATATAATTTTTTAGTGAAATAGAATGTGAATATCTCATTGGTATGCCTTTGAACTGGTGATGGTGGTGGTAGTAGTGAAAAGTAATGTATATCATGCTATCCAATTTGACATGGATATGCCAACTCTTGTATATAAGAAATTTCTTTCTTCCCCTTTCATTTTCTTTAGTGGTGTATTTTTTGAGAAAAAAGTGTCATCACATGGTTAAAGAATCACTCTTCAAAGCTGTATTCATCAATTAAAACAGAAATCCCAACCTTTTTCTTCTTTCTTAATGAATTCTGATATTTTTGAATCCTCTTATTGAATTTTGATGTTTTGCATCCAAAGAAAGCACTATTTTTTATCTGATAAAATTTATTATTCTTGATAGGTTCTTGATGCTAGTAGTGCTCCATATAACTCTCCAAATGGGTGTCCGTGCTCCTCATATTCAAGCCATCATGTTACCCCATAGCAAAGATGGTAAGTGTTTTATGTGTTTTCTTTAGTTTTTTCTCCTTACATTTGTGTATATATACAAAATTAAATTTAATTTAAACTAATTACTTAAATATATTAATTTGTATGCAAGAAGTTAGAAGTTTGGACAACTAACTGCAAAACCCATCTTTTGAATTGTTTGGCTTTTTTTTTCTTCTCTATTGGATGTTGGGACAACTAAGAGCAAAATCTTCCCTTTGGACTTCTTTCTCTCTTTTTACAATACATGGCAACTTAACTATTTAAACTAGATGAGATGATTAAACATGCACTTTTTTGTAGTAAGGATTATGTATGCTTTTGCTTTAATGAAATGAATTTTGCTTTAACGCCACAAGGGATTTCGTTATCGTAACAAACTTTTATTTCCACGAGAGACTTTGATACTAACATAATTCAAATGAGGAGTTAATTATTGAGACATGATTTCCATATCTAATGTGCTTTATAGGCCATGATGCAAATAACAATCCATAGAACATTGATATTCTACCATGAGGGATTTTAATGTCATGAAGGATTTTAATGCTATAACAGACTTTGCTGTCATGAATGAATTTGATATTGACATAATTCAAATAAGAAGTTAATGATTTTTAATTGAATTATTGATGATTTTTATGTTTAATGTGCATTAGGCCACAATGCAAATCAACAAACGTCATGCTATGCCATGATGTAATCATTCTCAAAACATTAATATTTTGCTGCGGGGAACTTTGGTACTATTGAAGGATTTTAATGTTGTAATAGATTTTAATGTCACAAGTGACTTTATTGCCATAAAGGACTTTAATGCCATAATGGATTTTGTTATCACAAGTGATTTTGATATTCAAATAAAAAGTTAATGATTGTTAGTTGAAATTTTGTCAATTTTTATGTTTAATGTGCATTAGATTAGGCTTCAATGTAAATCAACAAAAGTCATGTTATGTCGTGATGCAATTATCCATAGAACATTGATATTTTGTCACAAGAGACTTTGGTGTTATAAATGACTTGAATGTTGCAAGGGACTTTGGGATAAATATAATTCAAATAAGAGAATAATAACTTCTAGTTTTTCTTTCAATTGAAACAATAATTAAAGTGAGAATATAGTGAACTTTTTAAAACATTAATGATTTTTGAATCTATGATGTGTTATGCCACTAAGCAAATGATAAGTCATAATGCAATAATCAAATAAACATTGATATTTTATTGCAAAGGACTTTTGGTTAGGCCTATGAATGGATCAAATTTAAATCGAAGCAGGCTAGATTCAAATTCGAAACTGATTATAAATAATAATATTCGATGGATATCAAATATTTCAATTTGAATTCAATTTTGATTATTAAATAAGATATTCGGTTTTATTCAAATTTGATCGATTGACTTTTTGAATAGATTCAAACCCAATTTGATTAATTGTTTTACAATAGACAAATTTTGAAATTTAATTGGTTCTAAACTTCTAATTTTAATAAAAACTATGAAAATGAAAGTAATTGTGGATTGCTTCATCTACTATATCTCTAACCAAGGTTGGGCAAATCCTTGGTTATATATCCTTGACAGATGCTTTTCTTATATCAAATAAAACTAGATCAATCAATCTCAACAAAAAGAGAAAAGATTTCACTTTTCTTTGCACCAATCACAAGATGACACATTGACACTGATATACTGATGCAAACCTGACCATCTTCAGGTAGGAAATGAGAAAGTAAAGATTACATAAATACGTCTAACAACTTTGGTTTAGTGTTTAAACATGGGTAATGAGAAACTCTCTCTTTCTCAATTTTCAAGCATTGTTCCACCTGAATACTACAGTACTTCAGTTGAAAACCTTTTAATTTGCAAAGAATTCAGACGGCTAGAAGTTACAAAGATACCAATTTTAAGAGATATACTTTGTACTTGAAATCTTGCATTTAACTACATAAGAATAGCAAGATAAAAGCATTCACATTGATAAATTTCAGTTTCTTTCTTTTTTTCTTTCAAAGAAAATACAAAACATAGACTAAAGAGAATAAAACAAATAAAAACATAGAGGGATCAAATAGTTTTACACTATGCAATTCAAAAGCTTCTCATTTGTCAATTTTTCGAAATCCAATTCAAGCTCCATTGCTGGATCAATAAAGGACAGATGGTTAATACCATTCAAAAGTATAAACTAGTTTACTTGTAAATCAGGGATAAACTATAAATTGAATTGAAGCAATGCCAATTGTTAACATGTCCTATATATTGCCATAAAGTACTTAATGAAGTAAGGATATGTTATTGGCATGCACATGCACTACGAATTTCACAAAATGGCTATATTTGAGCCATCTATGGATAAAAATATTGTGAACTTGAGGAACATTAAAATGGCCTGGGTTTCTAAGATTACCCCATCCAGCCTCCCTTCGAGGCTACCCAATCCAACATCATCTGCTATCTATTTGAGCATATCTAGCACTGAAGCCCACCCTTGGTACAAAATCCATGTTAACACATTTAAACTTTTCTTTAAGCTTTAAGGATTATGTCAAAATGCTTTCACTTTAAATGTTTTTTTTCTTTTTCTTGGGACCAATGGGGGCAATTCAATGCTAGATTGAAAAGGATTAACCGATCTAAACATATTTAATATTTTCTTCAAAAGTAAAAATGGAACCTAAATAAAGATTACACAAAATAAAGTTTAAAAAATATTAGAAGTTTAAAACTAGCAAGGTAAATGGATAATCATAAAATAAAATTACTAAACAATGATAAGCAATAAATATTCACAATATCATTTAGGAATTAGGACAAAAAATTTGCAACATAACCACTATCTACATGAATAAACAAATTCCTAAATCTACAATCTATTCTATCTCATTTAAGTTGAAAAATCGAGCTCATAAGTCACTGTTAGAAACTAATAAACCAATAAATCATTATCAAAATCACTGTTAGAATTTAAAAATCTGTAATTTGTTCTATAGAATACGAAAATGAATAAACCAATTCCTAAATCTGTAATCTATTCGTTCTATTCTATCCCATTTAATCTAAAAAATCTAGCTCATAACCAAAAACCAATAATCTATTTTATCTCATTAGAAATATAGCATAGGAAAATGAGTTGAAAAATCTAGCTCATAAACCAATAAACCAATAAACATTCAATCTCACAATCTGTGATCAATGAAAATCAAATTACCTTGAGAAAAGAGGCAAGGGATTGACGGCGGCAGTCGTGAGATCTTGGCAATGCAAATGCAATGGTAGTGACTAGTGAGCAATGTTGGACGGTTGAGGGCCTTGAGGCATTGAGCTTGAGCTTGAGTAGCGGCGAAGGGGAAGGTAGTGGTCGGTGACCGATGTTCGACCACTATCACTAACGAGCCGTCAGTGATGGTGGTTGCTTGGGTAGTGGGTCACTGTCTCATTTGAGAGAAGAGATAGAGGAAAGATAAGAAGTGACTAGATGAAGGACGATTAGACGGAGCAACAAAGGATGAGGGGTAGTGACTAGTGGTGGTGGTTGCTCGAGCAATGTCTAGTGACGGCGAAGGGAGGGACGGAGGGTTAGGAACTTAGGGTTAGGGTTTGAAACTTGGGGAGTGGAGACTGGTGAGAGTCAAGAGGTAAGGTTTGCCTTCGAAAGTCAAGACTCAAAACTTGATTTCGATTTTTGAACTCATTTCTCATCTTCTCATTTTTTTTCTTTTTCCAACCTTTCAGTTCAAATATTTATTGGATTGGATCAATGTATATCCAAATTCGATTCGATAATTTATTCGGTAAAAAAAATATCCGATTTGATTTATTCAGATTTAATTCAACTATGATGAATCTTATATTCAAATTCAGATTTTCGAATACTGTTTACAGGCCTACTTTTGGTGCCACAAAGGACTTTAATGCCGTAACGGACTTTGAGACAAAATATGGTTATTATGATTAAATAATGATTTCTATGCTATATGGTGGAAAAATGGTATGACTATCTAGAAACTAGATATGCTATATGGTGGAAAAATGATATGACTATCTAGAAACTGGATGATTTGAAAAAACATGATACAATTAACCGACAAACACAATTCTTCATATGATGAATGATTTTTGAATTTCATAATGACATGGGGCATGATTAAAAACCCAAATACAATAGAGATGATATGCAAAATGCCACCTTTAGATGATTCAAAGTAATTGATACTCAAAGATAGGGTTCCATTGGGGATTTTTGCTAAACTTGAATAATGATCAATATATTTCAAATCTCAAAGACAAACACAGGATATGCAATGATTGTGAATCAAAGATACACTTTGTGAAACCCCCATCAGAAGGGATGTGTGTCCAAATTATGCAATTTTGAACGAAGAAGATTATGAATCACCAAAATGGGTGCTTACTGCAAGTTTCAAATGATAGATGAAGCTAAATTTGCTTAAACTGTGTTGACCAGTAATCTTACCGTACTTTAGATGATTGATCACTTCACCTTATTTGGTATTCAATTCACTAAAGCATGGTGCTCTTAATGAAGAAATTCTTCTTTTGTACCATTTTGCCCCAAGTTTTAAAAGATCACCAAGCTCGATTTTTTTCTTTTCCTTTTTTTCTCTATTTTTTCTTCTCCTTTTTTTCTTTTAATGTATTAGGGATTGAGGAGGATTTTTTTATTAGGACGAAATGCATGCTAGGACTTGGGTTCTAAAGCAAAGGATAAAAGGCTTAATAAACTTAAACTAAAATGGGTAATAGATGTTTGAATCAATTTATAGGGCTTTACTCAAGATTATGTTATTATTTTCTTATTCATTTTCTCGATTTAACACTCTCATAGTCACAAATGAAACAAAGTGCTTTTCATGTTTTTAAATATTATGGGTTATGCACCCAGGTGATCAAGAACTTTATTGTAAGATGAAATGTAAATAGGTAAGGTTAAAAAAAAAATTGAGAACGGATGTCACTATTCGACAATATCTTATCAATTTGATCATCGTATCTGTCTCAATTACTCTTACTTTGCTCTTTTCTTCTTTTTTCACAGTAGTTGGATGCCCCAGTTTACTCTTGCAACATCCTTTCTTTTTGCTTTTCTTTTTCTTTTTTACTTTATGTCTTTCCCCCAATTCTCATATTCAATTCTTTCTTTTTGTTTCTTCCTACTTTATTAAATTTTATACGTGGAACTGAACATCTGACATCCACATCTTAAGAGGTTTTATTTGAAAAATGGTAATATGAGCCCTATCTATGTAAAGAAGAAAGTAGGTTTGGAAGTGTAGATATGAGAAGTGAGTGAATATGTCTGGCTGAAGACTTTAAACTTAGCGCTAGTTAGGAAGTAACCCAACGATGTTTTATTTTAGTTGTCTTGTTAGAGTTTGTCTTTTCTTTTGAATAAGTTTCAAAATTCAATTGTCAAATCCTAAACCCCTGTTGATTCATTACCTCTTGATTGTTCTTTTTGGCCAAAGTCCCTTTTGCATCATTCGAGTTATGCCATTGGGGATAATGGCATTTAAGTTGGGGGTGAGGACAGAGAGAACATTTTGAAAAATTGAGAGAAGTTTTTAAAAAATTGAGAGAAAAGTTTTTAAAAAATTGAGAAGCTAAACCTTTAAATATGTAGAATTAAAATTTCATTGAAAATTTTAATTTTTTTTTCACTAAAAGAGATTCCTGAATAGAAAAAATTGAGGAAACTAATAAAAGAATATTGAATTTTGTAGAAATTGGTAATAAGTGGAATGAGTTAAATTGGTCTTGTTTGAATGTTGTCGAAACCGTTTAGAAATTGAAAATGCTCCCAAGTTTGCCCCTCTAAAGATAAGAAGAGAAAGATTGAGAATCATACAAAAAATTCTTCAAATTAATAGAGATAATGGACTACCCTGAACAGTGTTTCCAAAACATAAGAGAGAATAAAAGGTCAATGGACACCCTAGACTTGGTAACCGGGTCTCTTCACCTAAGTTAAGTGTCGAGATTCGCATCAAACGAGAAAGGAAATGCCAAAGACACTTACCTAACAGTTAGTAATCGGGTTTTTTCACCTAAGCCAAGTGTCGAGATTTACGTAAAATTGTGGAAGGTAACAATAAAAATGTATGTGCATATGAAGTTTACGGGTAGAAATGATAAGAAAAATAACCACCTGATTTTAAAAATCAATCTTAGCTTATCAAGACAGTCTGCAAATGGAAGGGTATATAAGATTTTTAAGCCAAGTTTCTATAATGTTCAAAGCATGACGGTTTTACCCTTTAAATCCAATAATGATCTATACAAAGTTTAAGAATTCTGGAATCAGGATACTTGGCTAATTTTGTCAGGGATGATCTTGCAATGGGAATGATCTCTTTACTCAGTGTAATTTTAAGGTTACATTACTAAGGAACTAGCAATGATCAAATTGGGGGGGGGGGTGTGATAACTTTGTAATTTGATGCCTTAAGGGCATCATTTCAGGGGTATTTTAGACTTTAGACTAACTAATCTATACCATTTTTTCAGCTAAATTCAACATTGTGACCTCTGAGGGTCCCTGTGCAAATTGTAGGTAAAAACTGGGAAGCTGATGCGAATTCCAACTGAGAGAGGGGGTGTTTCTGTGAAAAACTAAGCACAATAGGGCACCTCCTATTTGCTAAACCTAGATAGGCGTCTTTCCTATGAAATAACTTTCTCTTTGAAGCCCTAGGCACCTCCACCTCATCTCTTTATCTCCTAGTCGTCCCCATCTCTGCAAATCTCCACCTTCTACTACAACCTCTCTCTAATCTCAACCATCCAAGCCTTAGCAGTCCCTCATACCCTTAGATCTCTCCCTACAACATCCTAGCGTTACACCTCACTTCTTAAACCTCAACCAATCACCATAGGGCACCACATAACACAAACCAATCACATTTCTCCAGCTTTAGGCGTACAAATCTCAGTCCTACATAATATTGGGTGCCCTCTTTTTCTCGTCTCAGCCTTAGGATCACCTTAGAACAACTCTAATCCTCCATTATCAACCCTAGGGTGCCCATATTTCTGCAAAAGCCCAGCTGCCGCCCCTTTCTTTCTCTCTAATCCCAAATCTATCTTTCATTCTCTATAAAAAGAACCTGCCCCCAGATAAGATGGAAGGTTGTTCTTGAGAAGTTCAAGGGTAGAGGAAGAGGAGAATGCCCAAGCAAGAGGAGGGGTTCCTACTTGTAGTTCGCCTGGTCACTACCGCCACCTCTTGATTCGGATCCCAACTAGTTTCCCATAGTTAGATAGAAGGCCCAACTTGAGGAGTTCGAGGGTTAAAGGATAGATCTAGAGATTGCTACCTCTGATCGAGTTGTAGATTTTTTATTTCTATTATTTATTTATTTTTTTATAATTTTTACTTTTACTATTGTTAGAACTTTATTTTAATGGATCCCGGTTCATTTAATTAAATTTTGTGTTTCTACAATCTCAAATCTTGTTATTTTGTCCGAATTAAAGTATGTAACAATTTTTCCCTCGCTTCCCTATGGATAAGACCCCTTTCTCACCACTAATTGCATTTTGTAATTATCTTGAGAATAAAAAAATTTATAAATATTGAAATTGGTGTTCCGAAGTGGTTAACGACATGCTTCCGGACACACCATCAGGTTGATAGTTGTCTAAGGTTGGGGCTCTCACGACAAAGAGTTGTGGAACGAGTGAGATCCTCGAGACGGGGAGGGGCTCCAGAGCGGTCGGAGGTGTTTCTAGGCATGGTTATCTTCGACGTATGGTATGGAGGTTGGGGAATCAATTTTTTGTGTGTTTCCCATAGACGATACCAATGTGATGTTGTTCGATCCGAGATGGCCCAAACTGAGGACGTAGTCAAATAATCCTACCAACTGGATGAAGCCTAGGTGGAAGGACAAAGTCATACACCAAAGAGATTCACAACCACAAAGAAGGTTAGAGGCCCGAGGAGTAATTCCTCGGGAAAGCACTCCGACGCTCAAGGCAGTGATGGAAAGGGAGGTTAGGCAAGACGAACCAAAGAGAGTAGGTTGGTCTAAACCAAGGTGAATGCAATGG
The DNA here is from genome assembly GCF_056320005.1 of Nelumbo lutea. Taxonomy (NCBI): domain Eukaryota; kingdom Viridiplantae; phylum Streptophyta; class Magnoliopsida; order Proteales; family Nelumbonaceae; genus Nelumbo; species Nelumbo lutea. The sequence continues at coordinate 221,171,507 of NC_142684.1, forward strand.
GTGCTGAAGTGAGTTGAAAGCCAAAAGTTCTTTACCTTGAGTGGGGGTGCCTATTTATAGTTGAACAACCGTGTTGTAGTCGGACTAGACTTCCGAGGTTGTTGGGATGAGATTACCACAGAGGTCTTTAGGGAGTTTCTCTTTCCTTAGTGGAGTTCGTTTATTGGTCTGTGTGAAACACTTCTCCTGAGGGTGATGTTTTAGAGTTGTATCTCTCGACAAGTGACGAGGTGGTCAGCTCGGTACTAATAAGGGAAGTAGGATCGGGTCCAACGGTCCGTCTACTATGTTAGTAAAGTGTTGTAGGGAGTAGAGACGAGGTACCCAGAGATATAAAAGCTAGCCTATGCACTAGTCATTGCAACTCGGAAGCTCCGTTTGTACTTCCAATCTCACACCATCGTCGTCCTTACCAACAAACCTCTAAGGCAAGTCCTGCTCAAGCCCGAGGTCTCCGGAATGTTAATGAAGTGGGCCATTGAGCTCAACGAGTACGAGCTCCAATACAAACCGCGAACTGCTATCAAGGCCCAAGCCTTGGCAGATTTTGTTGCAGAATGCACCTTCAGCTTTGAAGTCCCCAGGTCGGTCGAACACGAGGCCCCCAGCTTAGGCGAGCCTGAGGTTCCCAGGCTGGTTGAGCTCGAGCACCGTGAAGTAGCAACAAGTGGGGCATCTCTCCTAGTCAGACCAAGCGCGAACTGGGATGAGGAGCCTTGGATCCTTCATGTAGATGGCTCGTTAAACCAGTAGGGTAGCGGAGTTGGGGTCGTCCTGTATGGGCCGAGCGGTGTGAAACTGGAGTATGCACTGCACTTCGAGTTCGCGCATCCAATAACGAGGCAGAGTACGATGCGTTACTAGCCGGGCTGAATCTAGCAAACGAGGTGAAAGCCAAACACATTGTCGTCTGCAGTGATTCTCAACTCGTGGTCAACCAGGTTATGGGTGAATACGAAGCTCGCGAGCCAACCATGATAGCTTACTTAGCCTAAGTAAGAGGGGTTCTACTCAACTTCTAGTCACACTTCATCCAGTGGATCCCAAGATCAGAGAACGCCGAGGCCGATGCCCTGTCCCAGTTAGCCAGCACTAGCGATAACACCATGAGAACCGTGTATATAGAGAACTTACCTCGACCTAGCATTCTCAGGGGGGGTGGGTAGAGGAGGTCGTTCCCATTGTTTAAGCAGAGCCGAGCTGGATCGATCCGCTCGCGAGCTTCCTGCTACACGGAACCCTCCCTACAGATCGTAATGCTGCCAGAAGGGTAGAGCGTCAGGCAGCTAAATACGTCATGATAGACGAGCGGTTGTACCGAAGATCCTATACGTTCCCCTATCTGTGCTGCTTGCGACCCTCTGAGGCCGAGCTAGTCCTCCATGATACTTATGGTGCCTGAAACCGACGTTGGTAAGCTCGGGCCTAATTGGGATGGATCCTACCGAGTAAAGCGGGTGCTCGAGGAAGGTACATACAAGCTTGAAACCCTAGAAGGGAAACAAGTACCTCGGGCATGTAACGTTGTCAACTTAAGGCGATATTACCCAGGATTGCCAAACTGAGTGAACTACAAGTCGTTCTTTGAGCCTAAGGGCCAAAATGCCGAGCTAACAAAAAGACATCGGCACTATAAAATCTAATCGCCTCTTCGGCATGTGCAAATTCCAGGAGGGGGTGGACTATAGTTGCTCCCAAAGCCTAAGGGCTAAAACGCCGAGCTAACGACGACCTCGACACTATAAGACCCAGTCGCCTCTTCGGCATGGGCAGACTCTAGGAGGGGTGTGACTAAGTCACTCCCCCAGCCAAAGGGTTAAAACGCCGAGCTAACTAAGGGCCTCAACACTACATATGACCTAACCGCCTCATCAGCGAAGGCTTAGTATGCCAAGGACATAAGTAGCCCGAGTGTGGACCCTACGGTACATAGCCCACCTCGGCGTACAATAGGTTGGACCCATTAGGGACAACCATCAATTCAAGTAACCGAGGAGTAGACAGGTCGGGCATATGCCTTACTATGTCACTCACCTCGGTGTATGTTATAAAGACCACCCCTACAAAGTATTGGGAGACAATTCGGGGAAGCGACAGACGAAAAATCCTACTTCGGACACTTAACAGTTCGGATAAAGCAGTCATTCTGGCAAAAGTATAAAGTGCGCAATACTTAGCAAAAAAGTGAAATTCATTGATTGAGAGTTTCGTACAATGAGCTCGATAAAAAAAAAAAGAAGGAAACTAAAACTGAGCTCACAGGCTCAAGATACAAGGACTGCACTATTTGAGGAACTCATCTTTACTCGGGACCTCCTCAGGAGCTTTTGCTAGGTCGGTGGCATCTGCCTCTTCGTTGTCGTTCTCTTTAGAATCTGGGTCCTCTATGGCCTGGTGGACTATCTCGTTCGTAATCCGCGAAGTGGTGATGGCACTCGTATCGAGCTCGGGGTATGTGTGCCTTATCAACCACCTATTTAGTTTGAAGCCCTTACGATATGCTTCCGTCAGCACGGCGTCAAACTTGTCCGATCTAACATATTCTAGAACGGCCTTAACCTTGGTCTCCTCTATGGCATTGAAGAACTCCACCTCATGCTTCAGGACCCCTTTATCCTCCTTAAGACCTTTTCTCCTCAAGCTCTAAAGCCCCCTTGTCTGCTTGGAGGGCGCTCACCTCGCTCTTCAGCTCATCCCTCTCGCATGCTAGCTCCTCCTTCTCTGCCAACAGTGCCTCGATGACATTCTTTCGAGCTGAAGCATCACTCTCCAGCCGATAGATTTGGTCGTGAGCTGCCCTCAGATCGGCGTGGGCTGTGCAAGCTGAGTCCTCGGCAGCTAGAGCCCGCTTCAGATACCTCTCGAACTGAAGAGTCAAGGCATGCATGACGGAGTTCACTTGACTAGAGAGGATTGGTTAGCACCGAAGAGATGTACAGAAAAGGAGAATAAAAGAGAAGAGAGAAAAGGGTCTTTATAACTTACCACCATTGTGTGGGTGGCAGCCCGGGCTTCGAGCTGAGCATGAGTGAGGTCGACCCAAAGGGAGGCATCTTTGGTGTAGATAGCCCCCTTGCTCTTTCGAAGGCTGCACTGAGGAATCAAGATGCTCCGGTCCCTCTCCTGACTCCCCGAGCTGGAAATGGCCATCTCGACTGTGCGGATGGGCTCAACGGAAGCTTCAACCGCTACATCAGCGGCTTCGATGGTGACCTCGGGTTCTGCAGCTGCCTGTGGGGCAGGCTCTGCCAATGTCTCGGGCTCCCAAGGTGGTAGGATCTCCTCCAAGTCGATGATTGGAGGTACATTAGGGAGCTCAGGCTCAGAGAAAGGAGCCCGCGGAAGCTTGGGCTCGGAAGTGGGGGCCTGCGGAGGCTCGACGCGAGCTCTCTTGGTAGCTTACTTCTTCTTCCCTTTTATCTGGCGGAAAAGCCTTTCTCCCTTAAGCTTATCTTCTTCCATGGGCCCTACAACATAGCTCGGCATCAGTAAACTCGAAAGTACCAACTATTTAAGCAAGGTACTAAGTAAGACAACCTACCCGGGCTCAAACTGACCTATATGAGCTTGCTCTCAGTGATATAATCCTTGTAATTAAACCCGATCTCATCCCATGATTGGAGCGTCTCCCTTGTCTTCTTGTCCAGGATAATGCCGGGGTCTTGAATAGCCGCCCTCCAATGAGTGGGGAAAGGCCATCCTGCGGTGTTCCAAACTACAAAGTAGTCCTGCTTCTAGGCCAGGATTTTGCTAGGAAGCTTGTGCAACAACTTAAAACCCAGACGAGGAGACAGGTAGTAGGCCCGCCTCTGCTCGGAGAGAACGCTTGAAGCGCTGTTCTTTATTGAGAGGATTGAGCATAAAATATCAAGGTTCAAAGGAAGGACATACTCGAAGCACAGGGATATGGTCCCGACCATGTTACGAACGGAGTTCGGGTGAAGTTGGTCTATTGTGACGTTGAAGTGGTTCAGAACCTCTACGATAAGAGGGTGGAAAGGAAGACGGAGCCCGACTATAAGCTGCTCCCAAAAAATCACGATCTGGACCATGCTCCCATGGGAAGTTACCCGTAGGAAGACTGTAGGTATACTACCTAGGTAGATTGTATTTCCAAATGAGGTATCGGAGCCTCTCCAGGGTCATAATGGAGGGACCGGACCTATTTGGCATCCCACCTTGGTGAGAGGTGGACGCCAGATTACCCGAGGCCTTCCGCGCCTTGTGAGACTGGACTTTGGTGGGGTTACCCTGAGCTGAGGTACCTACCTCGGGCAGTTGACTATCAAAACTAGACATAGTGAAGGAAAGAAGCAAACTGGAAGGAAAGGAAACTGAAAGAAGAGCAAAGGAGACTTACCAAGGAAAGCAACCGAACTAGGAATAATTGACCCGAGCTTAAGACCTTAGACAAGAGCTCAAGACAAGTGCTGAGGACTTATGGCGAGGGAAAATGACTAGGACCCCCACTATTTATAGCCACTGTACTCGGGCATCAATGGTCAAGATTAAGATGATCTGATGGCTCTCAAGAAAACCGGCTACACAACCCTCGAGGCGAAATCGGTTTAGCGCGTTTTTTGACGTCCGCAGAATTCATAGATCACGTGATGTCTGCGCGTAGACTATACGCAACCCGGGTTGCCCTTGATAGAACCGAGCAGTGAAATGGTCTGACCCATAATTTGCCTGACCAGGATGCCTGAGCTCCGAGCCAAATCCACCCAGCACACTGCGGACTCCCCGCACTGGGTCAGAACCCCCAACATGGAGAGTGGGGGGCAATTGATGGAGGGTGATTTGGTCTGACCTCATAGCATGGGGACACGTGGGTACAACCTGGCATGAGTGACAGGTCAGCGTGGCAACATGGCCATAACTCGGTTTACTGAACTCGCTAGAGACCGACAGTGCAACTCGGCGGACGTAATAGCTCACCAAGAAGAAACATCTAGCATACTCCGAATTCTCCCTAAGGGAGGAGGACTTCCGAGCTCCTCTAGAGACCCGAGCCCTTCCTAGTAGGCCCCGAACTCTTCCTTCCTGAGAAGGGAACACCCCGGTCTACAGGAAGTATCCCGAAGTGTCCCCACTTTGGGATAGTCCCATTAACGCTCCTGGCCATATTTGCCTAAGGCTCGACTCGAGCACTCGCACCTCGGCTACCTCGGCATCCCGGTGTAGGGTAGCTCGAACCAAGGCAACTCGGTGCAAAGTAGCTTGACAACCTATAAAAAAGATCTGCCTGACAATAGTACCTGCCGAATCTGGAGGTTGCACCCACGTCTTTTGTCAGGCGGCGTCATGCCTGCCACTTCTTCCAGATGTGGTACGCTTGATAGGTCTGTACCCTGCGGCGACTGCCCACATCTGCCACCTCGGCTCTGGCAATAACGGCTATGGAAAAGTCAGTTACACCTGATTTGAGAAATCTTCAATATAAAAAGACCCTGGCCCTGAAAGAGAAAGGTATTGAATTTGCGCCATCTGCACTCTCAACTCTTTATTTGCATTCTTCAGCTTTCTCAGAGTTCTAACTTAAGCATTGGAGTGTTCCCGCCGGGCGAGCTCCCCGGAAATTCCTCACCTTCTTTATCGTCTCAGGTACCGAGCCAAGTTTATGCCAGCTAAGAGTGCCCGGATCGCGCAACATCAGTACCCAAACTTTAAAATGGAACAATCTAATACCCGACGTTACCGTTAAGTGTCATAGAAAAAGACACAAATGCCCCTTAAAATTCATCTAATTTTCTTTATCAAATGAATCCCAAAACTTGTGCTTTCAAAATGAGTAATCCGCAACGATATCAAAATCGAAGGCCGGCTATAAGACTGCCTTCCACTGTACGCAACTCCCCCCCAAGGCAATGAACATCTCGAAACGAGAAGACGATACTGTTCATCGTCTCTGAATGCACTGTTCAGAATTGTCAGTTATCACTATTCGCTAAGCCATGACAGAATAAGAAAAACGCTCATTTATGACAAAAAAAAGAAAAAATAAATAATAATATCTCTTTTTCTGGGTACGAGTCCCACAAAGGACTATAAAGGCGATGAACTGAACCAGGACCCATGTGAATGGGACGTTGGAGCAGCTAACGAAGTAAAGAGTTCGATAGGGATTGAAAAATAGGCTACAGCGATAAGGAAATCACTCACTCTCTGACCTTGTAGGATGTTATCCACACTCCAGAAGCCCTCGTCGTCGCAGTTGCAGCGTGAGAATCCACTATCCACTTCTTAAACAGAAAAGAAGAGAGAAGAAATCAACAGCCCAGTGGCTAAGCTTTCAACATTGATTCTACGACCTGCGACTTCAATCCACTTAGTGGCGAAAGTTTCAGTCTTTCAAAAATCCGACAGAGGGGGCAAGGGGGGAAACCTCATAGAGCTAAATTCAGTTTATCTACCTTTTCCTTGCAAGATATATATATTTTTTTCATCTTCAGTGTTTGCGTATCATAGCAGAGTTGAAGAGCACGAGATATCTACAACTCACGACACCATAAACAAGAATCACTAACAAAAAGAATGCGAAGAAGGATCACCGACCTTTAAAAGCCCAGATACCATCAGCACAAGAAATGCAAGGCAACTAAAAGCAGTACCTGAAAAACACACACACTCTTGTGGCAAATGGAAACAAGATTTCAAAGAAAACACCTTCGGGTCTTTCTTTCTTTCTTTCCTCTTCTTCACGAGCCAACCTTTAAGCTTTTAAAACACTAATTGATTTTGATTGTTTTCATTAGTAGCTTCGCCACCTTGTCACGGGGATAATCGTTGGGGCCCCGTGCGGCATTCGAAAGGGGCGAATAAGCCTACGCAACAAAGCAAATACACACAAAAAGGCAACAAGATGGAACACGAATTAACAAAAGGCTATTTGTATTGCAATAATCAGTGGCAAACACAAACACACAGTATAGTGTCGAGGGGATCTCGTGCTTAACCTTTACACGCTTATGAGCTCACTCGACTTCCTACCTCCCCTCAAAGAGTACGTTAAGATTTTGGGGGAGTGACAATAAGAAACATCAAAAAGGTGGAAAATCATACTACATTATTACAATAATGCCATTGGCAACCCCCCCATACAAAAGTACATGCATAGCCCACCCATGACACACTTGGACACTGGAGTGGCAACTGTAGGCACGTTGGTTGGCACTTGATGGGGCGGCGAAGAAAACACTTGTTACAGTCTCCCCCACTCAATTCAGTTTTCGTCCTCGAAGACTAGTTTCTGCTTGAGGCTTGAACTTGTTGGTGAAGGAAGGTTCTTCGACTGCTGCACGAACAGGGTTTCTTCCAAGGCCCAGATAGGAGGTTGGGTAGATGGCTAGTGGATGTTCCGGATGGTGGGAAAACCTATGGCTAGTCCCTAAGTTAAGTCCCTGCCTAGCTGCTTCGAGGTAGGATTTTGGATGGTTCCCGATGGTGGTAGGAAAATTGGTGGCCAAGGCTGGGTCAAAATGGTATTTTGGATTATTAGGGTGTTGGTTCCCATAAATTTGTCCCCAAGGGTGACTCACAGGGCTACTACGAGATTTAGCTTGAGGGATGATGTGAATGTGGTCCCTAAATGGTTTGGGTGGCACTCGCTCTCCTCGGTGGTTGTAGTAGTAGATATTGGCAAAGTTTGACATGGCCTTGGGTCTTCTATTGGGCCCACCAGTTGTGGGTGTGTGCGGCTTCTGTTGCAAAGGTGGCTTCTACTGCTGTGTTGTGGCGACATTGGCATTGACATTGGCGCTGGCGTTGACTTCTTCCTAGAGTTGCTACGATCGCTTCTGGTTGCACTGGTGGTGGTTGTAGATCTCTCTACCATCAATGGTTGAGGGTGGTGTTGGAGTTGCAAGGCAGAGACTTGCTTCTTCTTGGTGCTGGCGGTGGCGATCATGTTGACCATGCAAGGTGACTGCTCGTCCAAGATCATCAGGGTGTCGAGGTGAGGTGCCGGTGCCGCTTTTGCCTATATCATGAAGTCCATTCCAAGGACAATATCAAAATCATCTATGTGGATGACAGAGAGGTCAATCTCTCCATCCCAGGTGCCGAGTTGTAGTCTTACTCGGCAGGCCATGCCTTCAGTAGGTTTGGCACCTGTGTTAACTGCTTTGAGCCAGCCAGGCTCTTTGGAAACGACCAAGTTAAGTCTCTTGGCCTCTGCAATAGAAATGAAGTTGTGAGTGGCCCCTGTGTCAACTAGGGCCCTGGCTGGCCTCTCGCCAATGGTTACATCAACATACCTCAGTCCTCTCTTGACTGAGGAGGGCTGTTTGGAGGTAGCCCCTTTCTTCATCACGGCATTGAAAAGTTGGAGGGCGCCCATTCTTGGCGCCTAGGTACTCCGTTCCCCATCACTTTGCTCATTATCACTTAGCTTGGCAATGAGGGCATTCAGCTTTGCTCGCTTTGGGCAATTCCTGGTGAAGTGATTCTCCCCAAAAATGTAGCAAATGGGAATCTTCATTTCCACTTCTATGCTCCCCCCTTTATCCTACTCCCTAATTATTCCCCCTCCTCCCCTTTCTCACTGAACTCCTTATCCTCCTCGACATCTCACCATAGCCTTTCAACTTCACTCAACTTCCTCTTTCCAACATTACCCTCTTCCTCTCCCTTTCTTAGGAAAACCTTTAGATCATTAGGATTCTTCACTTTACAACCTAATTGTTCTGCAAATTCAGTAACCGGGTCTCTCTCTCTCTCTCTCAATTTCCTTATCCCCTAAATCCTCTATCTGTTGATTCCCAATTCTCTCTCTGCTTCTCTACTATTAAAATCTTCCAAAAAAAATTCAATTAACCTGCAGATCCTTTCCCCTTCTTCCTCACTTTCCTTGTAGCTCCATTCCTCCCTGCTATCCTTCCAACTACCACGTTGGGCTTGCGGCAAAATGGCTAACTAGGGATCTGGAATTGAGGCACCAAATAGAGGACAAAGGTTAGTACCAAAATAGGAATACACAACCATACCTTGGGTCGATCGGGGACTGGTTCAACTAGAGTATGAGGAAACCTGCCATGGAATTAAGATTTTGGGTTTTATAAATCTTCTCGGGTGGAACAATTCTTTGTGGAGACTTTCTGCCGTAGGCTTTCCTTTAGACATACTCCTAAGGCTCTATAGCTCGTCCCCCATTTTGTCATCAGTACTTGGATGCCAACAATCACCACCTACCTACTTACCAATAATTTGTGTTTTGTTCGTTACTTGGTCAGTTGTACGCTTATTCAATTCCAAACCAGCTCCCCCCATAGCCAAGCCACACTCAACATTGTTTGAGCCTTTCAGCTCACTTGACAAAACCTGAGCAGGGGTAATAACTACCGTATTTTGATCTAAAAAGGAGGCTTATGTCCAACACTTCTCCCTTAAGGGCCACCACTTTCGTAACCTCCAAACTATCTGCTACTGAAGCATTCGTTGAGAGTTCTTCCTCGTCATCAAAGGTCTCATAGTCTTGTTTGGAGAAGATAGACCACAACTTTTGTCTATTATCTTCCCCCACTGTGTGCCACTCACATGACTATTAAGTGTGTCACTTGAACCTGCCTCACGGTTAAACCCCCTAGATTGCCCAACTTGTACCCGGTTTGGTCCAATTCCACTGTTATTAACAGCTCACACTAACTTTGACTTCCCACCCCCCCCCTACATCATCAAAAGAAGGCCCCACCCCCTCACCCTTCGAATTGAAGTTTGTTGAATTGTTTACTTTTTCTAGGCTACCACCTATAAATACATTACAACCTAACTGTTCCCCTTTCCAAAATGGAACACCTACTTTCTTATTCCCTACAACCTCTCTCCTCTTACCACATAAGCTTTTGCCCTCCACATCATCATCGTCTCCCCGCTTCAAGCAAATCCTCTACATTGATGCTTCGACTTCCGTTAGTAACCGGATCTTCCTCCATAGAGCATCAAAGAAAATGCCCATTATGCGGGGAACATCTTCCGGCTTTATTGCACGCACCTTCACTTCGATTGCTCTCAGGTTGTTGAAATTACAATCCTCCATTAGACTCCCCATTGCAGAGATTATTCTTTCCACTACCGTCTTCCTCCAGAAGTTAAATGGCAACCCAACTAGCTTGACGTTAAAGCTTCCCACTGAAATGTCTTGTTCATTGCAAGACGTGCCATTCTTCAATAAAGATCACCCATGTCTAGGTTTCGAATGAAGAAAACTCAATCTTCTTGCCCCCAACATCAAGAATGTCTCTGCTATCGCTAAACGACACCACCATAGCAAACGAAGAAAGGCCAAACTTCTCCACCACTGCTTCCATAACCGGCTACCAATCCACAATCTTCTTACCAACAGAAAGCACGTATCTATTCTCCCACATTCCTTTGTCCATTTCCATCTTCAACTTTTGTGACTTTAAGGAACAAAAAATTGTGCGCTTCAAACACCGCTCTGCATCTATTGATTCACTATGCCGTTCACCACTATCTGCACCTGGCAACCTCTAATTCCCCCCTTTCCTCTTTCTCCAGAGTGTCCTCTAAATAACATTCTCAACTTTCTATGTCGAGACAAGATACTCCGACAATTTCTCTGCAAAAAACCTCCACCTTGACTTTTTAATACCTTTGGGAATGCACACCATCTTCCTCTTATCTTCTCAAGAATTCTATAATGATAAAGTTCAGATCTGCACTAGTATTCAGTTAAGAACAACAGTAGAAAGACGTTAGAGGAGATAGAAGAGAGAAGAAGAGAAGAGAGGAGAGGAGAAGAAAAGAGAAGAAAATACTAGTTCGAACAAGAGAGAAAAGTATTCTCTCTCTAGTTGACCAGGTTATATTTACATTTTTCTATAATAAAACAAAATGTCTATTGTGCCCCTACTTAAGTATGGGACACATCACTTAAACATTACACCTCACACCAAACATAAATAAAAAGACCAAACTGCCCCTATACAGTCAACACTAACACTCCCCCTTAAGTTGGTGAGTATATATCATATAGTCCCGACTTGTTACATATGTAGTCCACTCTTCCCCGACTCAACCCTTTAGTGAACAAGTTTGCCCATTGGCTTCCTATGTTAACATATGCGGTACTTGTCACTCCACTAAGTACTTTCTCTTTCACAAAGTGACAATCAACTTCTATATGTTTTGTTTTCTCATGAAAAACTGGACTAGAAGAGATGTGGACTGCAGCTTGGTTGTCACAATAAAGCTTCATAGTAGTGTCAATCGAGTACCCCATCTTCTATAGGTTTCTCAACCTCACTAGTTCACAAATTTTATGTGCCATGGCTCTGTATTCAGCTTCTGCACTACATTTTGCCACCATTGTTTGCTTCTTACTCTTCCATGTTAGAAAATTACCCCCAAGAAAGGTACAATAACCTATAGTAGACCTTTTGTCAGATACAGAACCAGCTCAATCAGCATCAGTGTATCCCTCTATTTCAAGATTTCCTCCACTCTTGTATAACAAGCCACAACCAGGAGCTCCCTTCAAATACCGTACAATCCTTAAAACTGCATCCCAAAGTGGAACCCGAGGATTCTGCATAAATTGACTAACCACACTAACTACAAATGGAATATTTGGCCGACTAATGGTTAGGTAGTTTAGCTTACCCACCACCTCCTATACCTTCCGGGATCTTTAAACTAGAAGAAAAATAGCCTTTTGAAAAGAAATGACTGTTTAAAAAGTTGAAGAAAATCAAAAGAAAGTAGTAGAAATCAGGTTTCAAGAAGAGAGAAGAAGAAGAAGGTGGCGGCAAATAGGGTTCAGAGAGAGATTTTCAAACATAACCTCCTCTCTTACTCCCTTAATTCTATTTCATTAAGTTAAATTTTAGTAATTTACAGAGAAGGCCCTAGTTGGGCAGAAAATTAAAAAAACATAACATAAGAAAGAATAAAGCCCAGATTAAGGCCCATTACAGCAAAGAACATAAAAGATAAACAGCCTCTGGGCCATTCGGCCCATCTTCCTGACAAAACTCTTCACCCACATCACTACTCAACTTGGTATTTGGTTCCATAGGTGTTTCAGCCAGTTTGGCACCTAACAATCTTGTCCCCTCCAGCAAACCAATTTCGCACCTAACAAACTGTCCTCTCCAGCAAACTAATCTACATATACCACCAATAAAATCTTCTCAGCATGTAAATCATAATTGAATACTAAGTGATCAACCTAACATTGTTCCATGCCAAACTTCTTTATCACTTCACTGAATCTACCAAACCACACACGGGGGGACTGTTTAAGTCCACAAATGGCCTTCTCTAGTCTACACACCTTACCATCCTCCCCTTGAGCAACAAACCCCGATGGTTGCTCCATATAGACCTCCTCAAGGAAATCACCATGTAAAAAGGCATTCTTGATGTCAAGCTGAAGCAAAGGCCAATCATACATAGCAATTAGAGATAACAAAATACAAACTAAACCAATTTTAGCAATAAGAGAGAAGGCCTTGATGTAATCAATACCATACGTTTGGGAATATCCTTTTGCAACCAATCGAGCTTTCAACCGCTCTATACCACCATCAGGTAAATACTTAACAGTGTATACCCATTTACAACCTATAGTATGCTTACCAGGGGGAGCATGGTGAGATCCCACGTATGATTATGAACCAAAGCTAAGAGTTCTTCTATTGCATGATGCTACCCTGAGGTAAGGACTTCCTGGACATTCGTAGGAACAAAAATAGAAGACAACAAAGAAACAAACTGGCGATGGGAAGCAGAAGGGTGAGTATAGAAACATACAGTCTACTAGCTTTATGTCCTCTACCAATCTTCATCCCCATCTTGAGATCCTGAAAAACACAAGAAGGGTAAAAGGAGATAAAGCAATTAAGAGGCTTGGTCAGCTTACTAATAGACATAAGATTAAGAGAAAATTTGGAAACATATAAAACCGATGACGGGGATAAGGGATCTATGTCAACATTACTAACACCGCATATAGAAGATGTGGAACCATTAGAAAGGGTAATAGAGTGGAGCACTGAGAAAGGGAGAAAAACACATGGAGTCCCAATCATATGATCAGAAGCTCCAGAGTCGATAATCCAATGGGAGGGTTTGGATGCCAGACAAGCCATACTTGAATGTGCGATGGCAGCTGTATTCTGTTGAGATGTGGCTAGAATAAACCACTCATATTCATCACGTGAGTCACTCATCATATCCTTCCCGGAGGCATTCGTAGATGTAGAAGGCATTTGATCAGCTTGTTGAATATCCTATCTTCAACTACCATCACTAGCTACTACATGATTTGCCCAAGTTGAAGGTGGGCCATGTAAATCATAACAAAAGTTGATGGTGTGCCTTTCCATACCATGATGTGTACACCTCCTCGGACCATTACTACATCCTCTGCCACGAGCTACACTTGAATCTCGACCTCCAATATGTCCACCACCACGACTATGCATAGGTCCACCACCACCACTACAACAGAGATGAACTCCCCGAGCTCCACCTCTAACTCCACGACCTCCCCCTCGTCACTGCAAAGGCAAACCTATTGAGATATTAGGGTTCTTCGTAGGTCCAACAAAAATCCTCCGAAGACAGGAAAACACCTCTTCTAGAGAAGGAAGAGCTAACTTACCTAGTATTTGTGCTCTCACTAGTTCATATTCAGGTTTCGGCCCTACTAAAAATCTGGTTACATCAAGTTGCTCTCTTTGTTGTTGCTGAATCGTAACATTAAAAGTGAAGGGATGGTACCAAGGTTTAAAAATTCGATACGACATACCTGATATGGGGCGCATTGTATTGTATCTTTGAAAAACGGATATGGGATACACATGGAAATTGGGCATCTCATCTTTTTTCATGCATATCAGACTTGTATCGAGGGGTGTATCGGGGCGTATTGGGGGTGTATCAAGGCGTATCAAGGCATATCAGTAGCGTATCAACGAAAAATATATGGCCAAAAATTGAAAAAAAATGGGAGGGGAAGCGAGCTTCTTTTCTCTGAAATAAGCCTTCTTTCACCACCTAAATGACTCTAAAACTCCAAACCTCATTCCTAGAGTGCTAGATTTGCAAGAAAGAAGTGTGAATTGTTAGTTTTTTTTTAAGATTCTTCAAATTTTGAAAAATATATGGCAAAACTAGGTAAATTTTTTCAATTTTTTATAATATCTTATGATTTCTTTTTTTCTTGAATGTTTAAATTTATGTTAATCTACATTCCTTACATTCAAAATCACATTTTTTTTGTGTTATCAGTAGATTTATGGAAATTTAATGAAGATATTTGAGGAAAATAAATTAACAAAAAATTTGAAAATGTAATTTTTTTCTTTGCCTATAAAGACTAAATATGTTTTAGATCTATGGATTTATATATCATATCCATAGAGCAATTGAAATTTCTTCTTTAATAATTGTTTTTATATTTTTATATTTTAGAATTAAAAAATAAATAAATAATTAATTATATTTTATCATTTGATCACAATGATTGCATATATTATAATTCTATGGATGATCTATCATATCCACAAAGCAATTGAAATTTCTTCTTTAATAAGTATTTTTTTAATATATTATATAATGTTTATTTATTTTTTTATAATTTTTGAAAATAAATAATAAATAATTGTTAATTATATTTCACTTAGAAGTTGTGCCAATTGGAATTTCTCACCATTCAATTTGATAGAGGTCATCTGAACATTCAAGTAATCAGGGGGAACCACAACACTAGACTTGTGTTCACTATCTCCCATATCTGATTTTTTTTCTTCAATCACCTATATGTCACACGGCTAATTCGCTTTGTTATCCTCCACCTTCAATATCATAAAACCCTCCAAATGCACACCACACACCTAACACTAGAGCTGCAGCTAATCAGCCATCAAATCACACGATAACACCTATACTCCACACTACAAAACTGACATGTACTCAACTGAACACTGCACCATCCAAACCTGCTCTCTTTGTACCATCGATTAGAGAGCTTCCTACAAATCACCACAAACAACCACCGCACCACAAACTGGAGGCATGAAGACCTCCTAAGGGAAAAAACGGTCACTCCTTTGCAGCCTTTCCCATAATCTCCAAGGAATTCTTGAGAAATCTGCAAAACCCTATAGAAATTGGTGATAAAAAAATTCTGGGCAGATCTGAACTTGTTATAGCACCTACGATACCATGACAAAGTTCAAATCTGCACTAGTATTCAGTTAAGAATAGCAGTAGAAAGAGGTTAGAGGAGATAGAAGAGAGTAGAAGAAGAGGAGAGGAGAAGAAAAGACTGGTTCGAACAAGAGAAAAGTATTCTCTCTCTAGTTGACCAGGTTATATTTATAGTTTTCTATAATAAAATAAAATGTCTGTTGTGCCCCTAGCCCCCTACTTAAGTATGGGACACATCACTTAAACATTACACCTCACACCAAACATAAATAAAAAGACCAAAAAGCCCCTATACAGTCAACACTAACATGTTACCATTATATACCAACCAAACTCTTCCTCTCAATCTTCAGGTGGCCCTTCCATCCATTATCTATTTTTCCACACATTGTTCCATCCAGGGGCGTAGCTAGGATTTTTTATTAATGGGGGCCAAAGCGTAATAAACATGGATAGGGGGGGCAAAAGATAGGAACATGGGTAGGAGGGGCAAAATATATGTGAGATTTAAATGGCTACTATGGAGATTTTCAAGGCAATGGGGGGGGGGGGGGGGGAGTTCATGGCTCTCCTCTGCCACCCCTTGGCTCCATCCATAAAAACTTTCACCTAGACCACTGCATCCCTAAAGAGAAAAATGGTGGCTTTTTTCTCCTACCCAATCTTCAAACCAACCTTACCATTGTTTCTATACTCAAAAACAAACTTCTTTGCCTCGAATGCCAGGTCTCTTCTCCATCTCACAGCTAGGTCTCTTCTCCATCTCTTGAATCACCGGTTCACTTAGTTTGGTCACAAGTTCATGATTTTACCATCCCCATCCTTCCAAAAGCCATCTTTGACTTCTTGTCCATATATTTCTTCAACATGGTCTCGAGTGAAGCATTCTAGGGAACTTCTTTGTGCGTTCATCGGACGATTTCTCAATGGTCAATTTCAATGCCATTTTTATCTACTTGATTTCTTCCACTCCTCTGGAATAAAGAATAAAAGAGTCGCAAGGTATGTTTAAGGCCATATTAAAACCTCAGGGTATCTTTTAGTTAGTTTCTAAAAATTCAGGGTATGTTTAAGTCTTTTACCCAAAAGAAAATTATACACATAACTACCAAAATTAATTGCTTCTTCCTATAAGAGTTTCTACCAAAGAGCTAAAAATGAAGAAAAAGAAAGAAAAGATGTTGTATAGGTTTTATTGAGTGGAATTACTAAGCACATTGCCATTTCCATAACTATCATCTTAAACAGCAAGAGGAACTAAAGGCTGAACAGCATCCTATTCAATCATTCCCAATTTCACATCTCATCAAGGTGGTTTCTACATTTAATCAAAATTTATCTGGGCATCAAACCTGCATTCCTATGTTTCAGTTAGGAAGTTTTTTGCAGTTTCAGAAATGAACATTCTCCAAGTGAACAGTAGCCTTTTGAAGTAGGAATTGCTTAGTTTCCAAATTTAAGAATTACTCCCCCATTGAATCATTCAAGGCCTGCCAAAAAATGAATGCATTTAGTTCTCAACCAGTATGATGGATAATTTTTTTTTTTTATCAATAACTGTGAATTGTATTGAATTATGATTATGAAAAATTACAAAGCAAAGGGGCTAAACAATCTTAGCACCCGAGTACAACCATTGAACACCAAAATACAATTACAATACAGCCCAAAATATAGAGTTTCTCTATTCACCCCTTGTCTAGCTAGACCATCTGCCAGTGAGTTTGCACTTCTCTTTACCCATTTGTACTTGTAGAGAAGATGGGCCGAATGGCCCATAGGCTGTTACTCTATGTTATCTTTATGTTCTCTGCAATGGGACTTATTCTGGGCCCATACTCTTCTATGCTCTGTTTTTGTAATTTCTTGTCCAACCAAGGACCTCTCTTGTAATTACTCAAATATTAACTTAATAAAAGTGTATTAGAGTGTTAGAGGGAGGTTTAGTTCGAACCTCTCTTTCTCTAACCCTCCTTGCCGCAGCTCTCTCTCTCTCTCTCTCTCATTCTCTAATCTTCTCTTGTTTGATTTTCTGGTTTTCTTGCACAGTCCCATACTTCTAGGGCTGTTTTTCAACTTGGTATCAGAGTAGGCCTGAGCTTGGCGTGGCTCTCATGTGGTTATAATCCAGCCGACTGCATGAGGGTGTTCTAGGGCTGGAAGTTTAGACTCATTTGCCTGATTCTTTGAGGTCATTGGAGGGTGCCCAAGACTCTATTCACTTGGAGAATAGTTTGGTGAGCCTGATTTGAAGCTCAAATCAGAGATTCATACAACTGTAAGTTGCTTCAGTTATTGTTGGGTTATTTTTCTGATTTGGGGAGCTGTTAAAGTACTCGAAACCCCTCTATATTTGCTCTACTGTTCGGTTGATGCTGGACTGATTTAACTCAAAGGTTTCTGGGTTATTTTCCTATTTTGTTGGACTGCCAAGTGGCTGAAACTTGTTTAGACTCAGTGGTACGAGTTTCTACTTCAGTTCAGCTACTTCTTGGACCTATATGGAGTGCTCTTGAAGTGATTCCTAGTAATTAACAGGGGGGTGTTGACTGCTGCATACATAGTATTTGTAAAAAGGCCTCTTAAGTACTGTGGACTGTATTTTTGCTCTCTTTGGGAAATTATTGTTGGGAACCAAGAATACATAGTGTTTGGAGGTATGCTGGTTGTTTCTTGAAGGTTGAATCAGGCCTTCTTCTTCTTGAAAGAGCTGCCACCGAACTTGATTCTCACGGCTGTCAGGACTAAATTGAGTTTGTGGGTTGCTGTGTTTGTTGCCGATTCAACTCGATCTGAGTTCATCAAATCAGTACACTAGTGGAGGCTTGTCGAGACCCTAATTGAAGTTTTTTTTTACATAATGGACTTCTTGGATATTGAGAGCAAGAGTATTGCTGAATATGGACATACTTTGGGAAACCCAATTGATTCTTTGTTGGCTGTAACCACAATTAAACTGGATGGAACCAACTATTTGGCCTGATCACAATCCATAAAAATTCATATTTGTAGTAGAGGAAAGTGGGGGTTTATCTCTGGGAGCAAAAAAGCTCCCCCAAAGGATGATCCCTCTTATGAGAAATGGGTGCAAGAGAATTACACCGTGATTGGGTGGCTCGTGAATTCAATGCAGCCACAGATTAGTCAACACTATCTCTGGATGAACTCGTCTAAGGAAATCTGTGATAGTGTTGCAGAAACCTATTCCCAGAAACTGAATGTAGCCAGAGTCTATAAACTAAGGAGTGATGTAAAGAATCTAAGACAGGGGGAGAAATCCCTTGCGACTTATTTCTCAACCTTGAAATCTCTGTGGCAAGAAATTAATCTGATAGAGGTTGTGACTTGGGATACTCCCAATGATGCAGAAACCTACAGGAAATTAGTTGAAAGGAACATGGTTTTTGAGTTCCTAACTGGGCTAAACCCTAAATATGAAATCACAAAACAAAATATTTTGTCCAAGGAAAATGTCTTATTATCACGAGCATATGCCTTAGTCAGTACTGAAGAAAGCAGAAGACAGGTACAGGTTCAAGGAGTTGGCACTAATGCATGTGCAAATATGGGGGTTAAACCCAAAGGAGTTATAGGGGCTCCTAGTGGCATTGGAAAGATGGTGGTTGTCTGTGAATATTGCAAGAAGCCGAAGCACACCAAGGACAAGTGTTGGAAATTACATCCCGGGCTTGTTCCTATTCGATTCTAGAAGAAAAATGATAATAGGAAGACAGGGAGTGCAAATGCAACCACGGGTACAGATGCTGAAGTTGAGTATGCCTGTGCACAATTAAAAGCCATGAAAGTTGAGTATGAAAAGTTTGGAAAGATGATCAACCATCTTGAAGGAGTGACTTCATCATCCAACCCTTCAGGAAATTCAGCCACCACTGCATTTTCTCACTCAGGTATAAGAGCTTCTGCTAACCATGCAACCACCTCAGGTAATCCTAAGACCCCTTGGATCATAGACTCGGGTGCTTCTGATCACATGACCAACATTTCCACTTTGTTTGTTTCATATGATTCGCTTCCTGGTCGTGACAAAATCACCTTAACCGATGGCTCTCTTGCCTCTATTTCTAGCAAGGGAACTATCAAGGCTACGGACTCCTTACTCCTATCTTCCATCATTCATGTACCTAGACTAAATACCAATTTGTTATCTGTAAGTAGCTTAACCAAGTCAATGAATTGTTGTGTAACCTTTTTTCCCTCTCACTGTGTTTTTCAGGATCTGGAGTCTCAGAAGGTGATTGGGAGTGGCCATGAAGCGAATGGAATATACTTGCTTGACACTCATGGACAATGCCTTGATCATCCTAAGAATGCTGCCTTTGGAGTCATGTTGAGTTATTTGCCTTTTTCTACTTTAAGCCATCTATTTCTTGAATTGTTTAAGGGAGTCAGTGTGCCTAGTCTTAATTGTGAGTCTTGTCAGTTATCAAAGCATTGTAGAAACAATTACCCTTTGAGCAATAAAAGATCATCTTTTCCTTTTAATATTGTGCACTCTGATGTGTGGGGGCCTTACCACTTATCTTCTATGGGGGGCTATAGATATTTCATCCTATTTATTGATGATTTTTCTAGATTCACTTGGATATACCTAATGAAATCTCGTGAAGAAGTTCCAAGACTTGTGAGGCAATTTCATGAATTTTTTTTAACTCAGTTTGATACCATAATTAAGATTTTCAGATCTGACAATGCAAAAGAGTATTTTGAGAAGAATTTATCCTTGTATCTCTCTGACATGGGAGTTATTCATCAAAGTTCCTATATTAGAACCCCTGAACAGAATGGAGTTGCTGAAAGAAAAAATAGGCATATTGTTGAAGTTGCAAGGAACCTTTTATTTACTTCACATGTTCCCAAAAGATTTTGGGGTGATGTTGTTCTCACTGCTATCTATCTCATAAACCATATGCCCCAGGGTTCTAAGGTTTAAATCCCCCTTCAGTCTTCTTCATCCAGACAAGGATCTCTTCCCAATTCCTCTCCGTGTGTTTGGTTGCACATGTTATTTTCACATTCCAAGTGCCCAGAAACATAAGTTTGAACCAAAAGCCCACAAATGCATCTTCATTGGTTATTCCCCCACACAAAAGGGTTACTGTTGTTTTGATCCAAAGATTGGCACTCGATATGTCTCAATGGATGTTACCTTTGATGAACTTTCTCCTTTTTATGGGTCCTCTCAGGAAGGACATTATCAACAGGGGGAGAGTTTGTCACAAGCGTTTGCTCTTCCTCTCCCTATCTCAATTGAGTCTCTTGATGAACCTGTGTCCTCACCAATTGACTCAAGGGAGGACCAGTCACTTCATTCTTCTTGTCCTACTGCTCCTCTCTCTTTACCTCCTCGTCCTACCCACAATCCCAAGGTGTATCAAAGGCAAAGGTCCAGGAATGAGCAGGTTGCTTCCCTTACAACAGATGAGACAACAGGTGTTGTTGTTGAAGTTTGACCTGCTCTAGAATTCTGTCTTATTCATTGACTGTAAAGTAAAGTAAACAGCAAGTAGGAGAGGAAAGAATAAGAGAGAAAAGAGAGGAGAGAGAGAAAGGCCGGTTCGAATTAGAGAAATAAGTTATCCCTAGATTCGGCCAGACCTGTTATTATATTAACTTATTGGAAAAGACTTAAGTGCCCTTCTTTAAATAAGAGGCACTCGAACTAAAGGGCCGTCAATGTTCGTCCACCACCATCAAGATAATACAGTCCACCGACTTCATGTCCTCCACCAATCTTCATCCCCGTCTTGAGATCCTGAAAAACACACATAGAAGGGTAAAATGTGATGGAACACTTAAGGGACTTGGTTAGCTTACTAACAGACATAAGATTAAATGGAAGCTTAGGTACATATAAAACAGAGGATAGGGATACAGGGTCTAGGTCAACATTACCAACACCACAGATAGATGATGTGGAGACATTAGCAAAGGTAACAGATTGTGATGTTGAGCAATGAGTGAGAGATGAAAACACACCCGGAGTTCCCGTCATGTGATCGGAGGCTCCAGAGTCAATAATCCAGGGGTTGGGTGTCGATGCCAAACAAGCCATACCTGAGTGTGCAAAGGAAGCTGTGTTTTGCTGCGACTTGGATTGAACAAACCTCTCATACTCATCCCAATGAACACTCACCATCTCCTTGCCTGGACCATCTGAGGGAGTAGAAGGCATCGGGTCAGCTGACCGATTCTCCTGTCTAGAGCTGAAACTGGTGTCACTAGTCATGGCATGGTTGGCCCACGTCGAGGGAGGACCATGTAAGTCATAGCAGTAGTTAATGGTATGTCCATCCAATCCACAATGAGTACACTTCCGTGGACTCGAGCCACGTCCTCTACCACGAGCTCCCCCTGAATCTTTGCCTCCTGTACGACCACCACCATGGATGTGTAGATCCACCACTACCACTCCTGCCAGGCTGGGCTCCTCGAGCCCCACTTTTGCCACCTCGACCTCTCGACACTGCAAATGCTGATTTATCGGAGACATTAGAATCCATAGATCCAATGGAAGCCCTCCGAAGACGAGAAAACACCTCCTCTAAAGATGGAAGAGCAGATCCCCCTAGCATCTGAGCTCGTACTGGTTCATACTCAAACTTCAACCCCACCAGAAACCGTGTCACATCAAGCTGCTCTCGCTGTTGCTGTTGAACTTTGACATCAGAAGTGAGAGGATGATAGACATTTAACTCATTACGGATATTCCTCACACTGGCATAGTACTCCTCAAAGCTCTGATTTCCCTGTTGAAGATTGAAGTATTCCTAATACAGTTGATATACCCTAGTGGTATTATCTTGACCCGAATACAATTTCTTAGAATGATCCCACACCTCTTTGGCTGTGTCAAGAAACATGAAGTTCAAACTGATTTTGGGTTCCATACTGTTCCACAACCATGTAATGATCTGTGCATCTTCCTGTTCCCAGTCTTCATACTCCTGAGAATTAGCGGGGGGTTTCTCCTCTCTTATATGCTTCACTTTCTACTCCGCCTTCAGAAAAACCTCTACAGACTTGGCCCAAGGGACATAATTCTTTCCATTCAGTTTAATGGATGTCATTTGGACATTCAGGTAGTCAGTAGATATCATGACACTAGGTTTACTATCACTGTTATCTACCATTGCCGAACTCCCTTATCACTGAATTCTGAGCACTACACACTACACACTACCTGAGAACTGCAACACCACAAACCCTACTCACCAAAATCTGCACACTGATTTCAGCAGTATTAAATGCTGAACTGCAACACCACAACCCCTACTCACCGAAGTCTACACATTGATTTCAACGATATCAAATGCTGAAAACCACACTTGTAACACCACAAACCCTAATCCACAGCTACAGGAAGTTTCACCATTAAGTAGACACTATTGCCCTTCGAATCACACAAACCAGCATAAACCCTATCATACTGCAATCTGAAAACCCATCATGCGAACTGTACTACACCTCTCATGTATTCCATAATAGAAAATATGCATAAAAAAAAAAAACTTTACCTCATCGCCTGAAGGCCAACCACACGAAGGGCTGAGACACCACTGCACCACACGTACCAGCCCTAACTAGGGCTTAGAAACCACAACAACCAATCACCAATGACACAATCGAAGGCATAGGAACCTCCTAGGGAAGAGGGCGATCACTCCTTTTCAGCCCTTTTCCCAATCTCCAACTCACAGCTGAGAAACCCAAGAGAAACCCTAATTCAAATGCACAGAAGACAGAATTCTAGCAAGTCTGATTTGTTGAACCTCGCTCTGATACCATGTTGAAGTTTGACCTGCCCTAGAATTTTGTCTTATTCGTTGACTGTAAAGTAAAGTAAACAACAAGTAGGAGAGGGAAGAAGAAGAGAGAAAAGAGAGGAAGGAGAGAAAGGCTGGTTCGAATTAGAGAAATAAGTTATCCCTAGATTCGGCCAGACCTGTTATTATATTATTAACTTATTGGAAAAGACTTAAGTGCCATTCTTTAAGTAAGAGGCACTCGAACTAACATAACAATACACATCAACATTCTCAACAAGTACAAAGACCGAAATACCCCTTCACTAACACCACTAACAGTTGTTTTAACCTCTTTGGAACCATCTTTCCCAGATCTTGATGTTCCAATTGCTGTTAGGAAAGGAAAACGGAAGTGCATTGCACACTGCATTTCCAAACACCTTTCTTATGACCTACTTTCTCCTTCATACTTTGCCTATCTCTCTTCATTTGCTTCTAACCCTATTCCTAGGTCTGTGTCAGAAACTCTTGAGATTCTAGAATGGAGAGATGCCATGAAATCTGAAATGGATGCCCTACACAAAACTGATACTTGGGAAGTGGTGGATTTGCCTAAAGGGAAGGATCCAGTTGGTTGCAAGTGGGTCTTTACCATTAAATACTGGGCTGATGGGACTATTGAGAGGTATAAAGCCAGACTAGTTGCCAAAGGCTACACACAGACGTATGGGATTGATTACTTGGAGACCTTTGCTCCTGTTGCTAAGATGACATCTGTGTGGGTTCTCTTATCTCTGGAAGCTCACTTTGATTGGCCCCTTTATCAGTTAGATGTAAAGAATGCGTTTCTGAATGGTGACTTACATGAGGAGGTCTATATGTCTCTCCCTCCAGGAATGTATGGGAAAGATATGCAAGGAAAGGTATGCAATTTGAATAAATCTCTTTATGGCCTCAAACAGTCTCCTAGAGCATGGTTTGAGAAATTTAGAACACCACTTGTTAAGTTTGGCTATACTCAGACACGGTTAGATCATAATCTTTTTGTGAAGAGAAGTGAATCCCTGGCAGTATATCTCATTGTGTATGTTGATGACATTGTTATGACTAGTAATGATGCCTTAGGCATTCGTGCTCTTAAGTCTTTCCTTCGTATAGAATTTGAGATTAAGGATCTGGGGAAGTTGAGATACTTCCTTGGCATAGAAGTTGCTAGATCCAAGGATGGGATTCTTATCTCCCAAAGGAAGTATGCCCTTGACTTATTCTCTAAAACTGGGAAGATAGGTGCTAGACCAGTTGCAACTCCTATTGATGAGTCATAAACTTTCTGCTTCAGATGGGACATTGTTGGAAGACAAAGGGGTTTTTCAGAGACTTCTTAGGAAGCTCCTGTACCTGTGCATGACTCGGCCAGATATTGCATATGCTGTCAGTTGTATTAGCCAGTACATGCAAGATACTCATATGGCAGCTGCAGAACGAGTTTTGTGTTATTTGAAAGGCCCTCCAGGAAGTATGGACATCTTAAACTTGAAGCCTATACTGATGCTGACTGGGCTGGAAATATTGATGACAGAAGATCTACTTCAGGGTATTGCAGTCTGGTGGCTGGTAATGTTGTCTCTTGGAGGAGAAAGAAACAATCAGTTGTGGCCCGATCCTCAGCAGAAGCAGAATATAGGGCCATGGCACATGGAGTCTCTGAACTATTGTGGCTAAGGTCATTGATGGAAGAACTCGGGATTGATTATGACAATCCGATGATGTTGTACTGTGATAATCAGGTTGCCATCAACATTGCCCACAACCCCGTACAACATGATAGAATTAAACATATTGAAGTTGACAGACACTTTATTCGAGAAAGAGTCTCTTCGGGTGAAGTGTCTCTTCCATCCATTACTTCTGAAGGACAATTGGCAGATTTCCTTACTAAAGGTATTCCCAAGGCAAGGCTTTAGCATGACACTAGCAAGTTGGGCATGATTAACATCTATGCTCATCTTGAAGGGGAGTGTAGAGAAGATGGGCCAAATGGCCCATAGGCTGTTACTCTATGTTATCTTTATGTTCTTCTCTGTAATGGGCCTTATTCTGTGCCCATATTCTTCTATGCTCCGTTTTTGTAATTTCTTGTCCAACCAAGTACCTCTCTTGTAATTACTCAAAGATTAACTTAATAAAAGTGTATTAGAGTGTTCGAACCTCTCATTCTTTAACCCTCCTTGCCATAGCTCTCTCTCTCTCTCTCTCATTCTCTAATCTTCTGTTGCTTGTTTTTTTGGTTTTCTTGCACAGTCCCATACTTCTAGGGCTGTTTTTCAACTATACTGAATTTCAATATCCTTAGTCAACCACTTAAATTTTCCCTTTTCATTGCTGTAATTCCATATCCTAGAGTTATCCTCTTTTAACCAGTTCACCACAACTTCAAAGTCTCCTATGATCAGCTTATTAAAATGCATATCCTCGACTCTTTGTACCCCTTCAAAAGCTGCGAGAATCTCAGCCCTCAAGGAATCTCCCTCCCCTATTGGTCCAGAATACATGGCTAACAGATTCCTTGTTCATCTCTTATTGCTCCCCCTATACCGGATGGCCCTGGGTTACTCATACTGCTGCCATCAAAATTCAGTTTAATGAAGCCATGAGGTGGAGGAATCCAACAAGAGATTGACGCCTTCTTAGCTGAAGCTAATTCTACGATCTCCTTCCAGTTTCTTAGCATCTCATCGACTAAGAAATCTGCAAACAATGCCAAAGTTTTCAACCAATGTATCACCCTAATATGGATCACCTCCAATATCACTTCCAAGCTTCTCTCCTTTTCTGAGAAGATCCGTGAGTTTCTCTCCTCCCAAACAGTCCAACAAACTGCAGCCCTCATACATCTCCACATACTCTTGGCCCTTTTTGTTGGCCAACTCGGCATGGAACTGAACAAACTTTGCACATTCAAAGGGGGGTCCACCTGCACCCAAACAAAGAAGTACACCATTCCCAAATGACTTTAGTAAACTAGCAGGAGAATAGTAAATGGTGTCCAGACTCACTATCAGCTTTACAGAGAGCACACCAGTGAGGACACAAACAACTATTGGGTCATTTTCTTTGAAGTAAATCTCATATATTAACTCTTTCGAAAAAGGCAACAGAAACTCCCAACCTTTGGAGGTATAGGAAGACACCACACCTCTTTAACAGGGAAGGACAAACCCAAAGAAGAAGGTTGTGTTAGGGCTTTAAAGAAAGAAGCACAAGTGAAAGAACCCAAGGGGGTGAGTGTCCAGATGATGGACAATTATAACCAAATTAGTTTTATGTGCACACTTCTTTGGAATACCAACTTTTTTTCTTTTCTTTTGTTTCCTTTTTTGTGATCTTTTATGGAAAAAACATCTAATGTGGTACCTTTTTTTTAACTCAAAGATGGTCCAAGAAGCTATATGTAAAAGGAGTGAAAGGATCATTGTCATACCCTCAGATCTTTTTAACTTGTTACAATTTGCGGCATATCGTGATACCATCTCCAATAGGCACCTACAATTTAGCTTAATGGTTATCCAAGAACTATAAAAGAAGTAAACATCCTAATGAAAAAAATAATGGGAAAATTTCAATAGAAAGATAAGGTTATACCATACTAATGTTGACGCGATTATCCTCCATTAGATTTTTATTGAAATTTCTAATGCTGATTGTCTTTGGGTCATTTACCTGGTCAAAATAAAGCAATTGTGCACAAGTCCTTTTTCCAACAGTAAACCACCAAGATGATACACGTTGCTTACCAGTGGATCAGCAACTTTTCCATGCCACAGAACATTATCAACCACAATCATGCCACCAACCCTCACCTGCAGTAGGAAGTGATAAACAAAGGTATCTTTACCATCTGGTTATTCAAAATGGCTTGGTACCTATGAACTAAATGAAATGAATGAAATGGAACAAACAATTCCAATAGAAATTGGCCAAAATAGCATAGTTTTATCTTACCAGTTGCAATAGTAACTCAAAATATTCATGGTATTTTCTTTTCTCAGCATCAAGAAATGCAAAATCATAGCTGCACAACAACAAGACACAGAATGTTATAGCACAATTGAATGTTTTAAAAAAGGATAATCAAAAAGTTACGTAAAAAATTAAAAAGAATTGTAAAGAAAAGATTATTATATATGTAGACATCCAATTTGCACTTGCTAACCTTTTTTTAAGAAATCGAGTATGTTTCCTTTAAGGCTTTGATAACCTTTTCATACCTCCCAAGGGTGAAATGCAAAACAGGGTTACAAGCTTTCTAGGATCCCTAAAGGCAGATTAGGAATTTACCAAACAATCATGCTGATCAGCTAATTGGACCAGACCAATCTGTACAGAAAGTCAATTGGCAGAAATTTCATGATTTTTCCAACCCTAGATCAATGGAATCAAAGGTTTAAGGGCTTAACCAATCCATGCACTCTGACCAACATCCCACTTATATGGAAAGATACACTAGTAGTGTTAAAAATAACATGTACTAATAAAGTGAAAGAGGCACTAAATAAGATGAAAAGGGAAAAGACAATAGGACCTAACGAAATTCCGATAGTAGTATGGAAAGGTATGAGGTAGGCTTATTATGTCTAGCAATTTAATAAGATAATAAAGAAAAGATAAAATTCTGATGTTATTGATAAAAGAAAGGATAATGAAAGAAAACATGTGTAATGAATGGAGAAAGAGTAGTATGGTGCCTATATTTAAGAACAAAGGCGATATACAATGTTGTAATAACTACCACGGGATTAAACTTGTACCTCTTTAGGCTCCTCCTCTTGTTCATCCTTCAAAGAGCAAGTTCATATTAATTAACAGCTTGAAGGATACTTAAATGGGGCTGCTAATAAACCTGATGAATCAGACACTAAGGCATTTTCACAATCGAAACTTGATAGCGGAAAAAATTGTCTCTCGGATTCTCAGCTCTATTGTTTCTCACATTGCTATTCCTATGAGGAGAATGCAAACAACCTAAGAAATGTATTCTTATTTGAAGGTCTATCGTCAGCCCAATATGTCAAGACAGTACCAAATTGAGTCTGAAATATTTACCTATTGACAGGGAGACAAAAAGATATAGGAATATTATGTGGGTTTTCTCGACTTGTGGGCAAAATATGAATTAGTTCACATTGAGCCATTTGATTCAGTAGAGTGTGTTGAGTATCTACATAAGCACTTTGAGAGGAGGAAACTGAACCATTTCCTCATGAGACTGAGACCTGAATACAAGACTATTCAGTCCAATATTCTGAGTAGGGGTACACTACCAGATTTAGATTCTATGATGGGAGAGTTTATGAGAGAGGAGACTAGACTTATGACTGCTGAAAATCTGGAAGGGGAGCAACTTGGATCTGGGGTTGAAGCAGTTTTTATTGCACAAGGGAGTAAGAAATCTGGTGGAAAGGACATGTCTAAAACCCAATGTTATG
Organism: Nelumbo lutea; assembly: GCF_056320005.1. NCBI lineage: Eukaryota > Viridiplantae > Streptophyta > Magnoliopsida > Proteales > Nelumbonaceae > Nelumbo > Nelumbo lutea. The sequence goes on from NC_142684.1 coordinate 221,199,933, forward strand.
AATGCAAAGGTTTTGGACATATTGCTTCACACTGCAAGAAGAATGTTTGCACATACTATAAGCAACATAGTCATATCATTTCAGATTGTCCTGTTCATTCCTTCAAAGGTAGTATGAAGAAGAATCAGCCACGGGCTTACCAGGTATCTGAAGGACAGATGACTAATGCACACAGTGTCAAAGGTGAATCTTTTGCTCCCATGAACAGGGAAGATATATGAGAATTAGTACCCTCTGTTATTTCATCTACATTTTCTGCTATTGGCTTATCTGGTGAGTTCTCTAGTTATTGTTCCCCGAACCATCAAATAAATCTCCGGAGATCCATCATAAGCATATTGTTACTGCCAGTGGTGAAAAACTGAATATCATTGGGTGTAATGATTTGTTTTTGAAGCTCTCACCCTTGACTTCCCTTACCAAAACCTTCTTTGTTCCCAATTGGTTGATGAAGGTTACATTCTAACATTTTCTTTTGATGGTTGTTTGATTCAAGGCCGACGCACTAGGAAGCTGAAAAAAAAGGGGCATAGACTGGGCCGCTTGTTTGCTTTGGAATTCGAGGGATCTCAATTAGCACAATCATCTAATTATTTTAGTTCTTCTTCACTGAACTCTGGTTTGGGTCAAAGAAAAAACATTTGGGAATTATGGCACAAATGTTAGTGATGCGGCACGATCCGAGCACTCCTAGCTGGCTGGGGACTGGCTCCATGCTGCCAACGGACGGCACCTGAGAAGATGGAAAAGAAGAATTCTCGGGGGTTTACCCAGTGGGAATACTCCGATGCTTAAGTCAGAACGTAGGGGAAAGAGAAAAGAATAGTGCAAAAGCTAAGAGTGTAGGTCTTTATCACTGTGCTCGAGAGGTTAGCTCGTGAGGAAAAAGGTGTACTTAGAGTGTGAGAGTGCAAAAGTATTCAAAAGTTTGAAGATCCCTTCCCCTTCTGCCTCAAGGGATTTTATAGGGGTGTTCTTGTCAGATCGGGTGTAACCGCCATTGGGTCCCTGCCGCAACCGTTACCTACCAGGGCTGCGCAGGTGGCCGTTGCGACATACCCCTTGCTCGGATGGGTGACACGTCTCCAAAAGGGCAGGCACACCTCCGCTTGCTGAGAAACGTGGGTGCAGACTGTTGAAAGGACAGAGACTGCGCTGTCAGGCAAGGGACGTGGCGCAATCTGATCGGTACAGTCTGTCATATAGAAAGCTTCCTGAGAAACGCTCACGTTGTTCACTTGCGAGCTATTTTGTAGCGAGCTTAGGAATACTTGAGGGTTGCCCTTCCAAAGACTTATCTGCTTAAGGGCTTGAGCGAGCTGGTTTCCCTAGCTCGCGAGCTAAGGTAGCATCGGGATATCCCCTTCGAGGTAGCTCGGGGAACCCGGAGCTCGTGTTGTAGTGAGCTCCTTCTTTGGCGAGCTGTGATATAGCGAGCTACTTCATAGGCCTGTTACTTAGCCATTATCAAGCTATGATACTGAGTTGCGGCTCGTGCTGAGTCAGGTCCACGTGTCATCATTTTGTAGGTCGAGCCAAATCGTCCTCCATCAATTAGGGTTACCCAAACTCTAAAAAACATAATTTTTGTTTGACACTGGTTTCATTAGAAATAAAATTCCCTCCTTGCAAACTTTTGATACATCTTGTGTTGCTTGTTGTTTGAGTAAGAGTCATATTTTCCCATTTCCTTACCAGGATGAACATGCTACTTCACCTTTTAAAACTATACATAGTGATGCATGGATTTCCTCTGTTGTGTTTTGTACTGTTTATTGATGATTGCACCAAGTACACTAGGATCTACTTCCTCAGACACGAGTCAGAAGTTTTTCCAACCCTTCAGTTGTTTCATTCCATTGTCCGAGTTCGATTTCAATCCAGTGTTCATATCCTACGCTCAGACTCGGGGGAAGAATACAATGATGGTGAACTTCTTTCCCACTTGAGAAATCTTGGTATACAAGTTCAACAGGAGTTGTCCAGACACTCCTCAACAAAGTAGTGTGGCAGAACGCAAGAATGGGTACATCATCAGTGTTGTGAGTACTCTTCTTCAAGAGTCACATGCACCATCTTCGTTTTGGGTGGAGACAGCTAGTTTGGCTGTGTATCTAATTAATTGTGTTCCTTCATCTGTTCTGGCTAACTTGTCTCCTCATTAGAAACAATTTGGTTCTCCTCCTAATCCCTCCAACCTTCATGTTTTTGGATGTTTATGTTTTGTACATCTTCCCTCTCGAGAACATTCTAAACTCACAACTCAATCAGTTATGGGGGGGGGGGGGGGGGGGGGGGGGGGGATCCCAACCACAAAGGATTGCTTTGCTACAATCCTTATGCCCATCACATCTGTATCTCTCGGAATGTCATTTTTCTTGAGCATATTTCCTTTTTTTTAGGAGTAGCCAAGTTATATACACCTTCTATCTTTGTTTTGTATGACTTTGATTCACAGGATGCTTCGTCTTCAACAGCCATGAAGGATCTCCTCGTCTTATCTCGCAAGCACCTAACACCCTCCTTCCTCCCGATTTAGATCCTCAACCCGCCATCAATAACCCCATAAGTGATACCTCTATTTCAGATTTTTTCAAACCATAGTTCCTTTTCTATTGTCTTGTCTTCCATAGATATTCCTCATTCTTACCAGCAAGCCATTATGCTATGGATGCAGAGATTCAAGCCTTGCATGAGAATGACACTTGGGACCTTGTTCCAGCTCCTTCTGATGGCTCTCTTCTCGGGAGCAAGTGGGTTTATTCTATTAAGTTGAAATCTAATGGCTCCTTAGATCGATACAAAACCTGTCTTGTGGCTCAAGGTTATACACAAGAGTAGAATTGATTACGAGGAGACATTTGCTCCAATGGCCAAGATCACTACAATTCATGTCCTTTTAGCCTGGGTTGAAGTAGGCCCTTCAGGCATGGTTTAAGAAATTCAAAGATGTTGTTGTGGATGCTAGGTATAGTCATAGTGATTCTGATCATTCTCTCTTTGTTCGGAAAAGGCCTCGGGGTTTTACAATTCTCCCGTTGTATTTGGATGACATGTTGTTGACTAGAGATGGTGTAGAAGGAATTCAAGACCTCAAGTCTCTTCTTCACAAATCCATTCACATAAAGGACTTGGGTCCTCTCACCTATTTCTTAGGACTTGAAGTCCAAAGAAATCATCAAGGATATTTCATTTTCCAACACAAATATGCTTTGGATCTTGTCAAGTTGGTCATCCTTACTAATAATAAGCAGATTGATACTCCCTAGGAGCTGAATGTCAAATTATCCAAGTCAGAAGGAGCCTTACTCATCAATGCCTCCGTTTACCATCAACTGGTGGGGTCCCTTCTATATCTCACTATGACTCGACCTGACATCTCTCATGCAGTTCAGGTTGTCAATTAGCTTGTCTATGCTCCTAGTCAACCCCATATGACTACTATATATCAGATTATCCGCTATGTTCGTGACACTTTATCACAAGGACTATTCTTCTCCTCATCCTCTCCTATCAATTTGAGAGCCTATGCTGATGCTGATTAGGCAGGTTGTCCCGATACTCGTCGCTCTACTACTGGGTGGTGTGTTCTCATGCTTGATTCTCTTATCTCATGAGATGTGATTCAAAACTAATAAACTCAGTAGAACATTTCAAAATAAAGTAAAAGAAATCAGAGAAGAAGATGGAGACAGCAAGAAGAAGGAAGAAGATTGGAGAAGAAAGGAGAAAGAAAGGAGGAGTTTGAATGTCTCCTCCTTCCCCTACTCTTTTTTTTTTATCAAAACTCTTTCCCCTACTCTTATCTTTTATAAAACATTACTTAAGTTACATAAATTACAAGGAGGCCCTTAAGTAGGTGTCCACATCAGCACTAAACATAAAAAAACATAAAAAGAACTAAAGGCCCAATAAGAAAACATAACATGAAAGAACTAATAAGAAAGACACTAATGGGCTAGGGGCCCATTCGGCCCAGTCTCTCTACACTCCCCCTCAAGCTGAGCATAGATATCCATCATGCCCAGCTTGCTTATATAAAGAACCAACTTTCCTTTAGGAATACCTTTTGTCAAAACATCAGCCAATTGTTCTTCAAAAGCAACTAATGGTAGACAGACTTCTCTTGAGGCAACTCTCTCTCTTATAAAATGCATGTCAACCTCAATGTGTTTAGTTCTGTCATGTTGAACAGGATTGTGTGCAATGTTGATAGCAACCTGGTTGTCACAATATAACATCATTGGCTTCTCACAGTCTATACCCAATTCATCTAAAAGTGATATCAACCATAGAAGTTCAGAAACTCCATGTGCCATTGCCCTGCATTCCACTTCAGTTGAAGATCTTGCCATTACAGACTACTTCTTACTCCTCCACGATAAAATGTTCCCTGCTACCATAGCACAGGAACCTAAAGTAGACCTCCTATCATCAATACATCCGACCCAGTTAGCATCAGTGTATGCTTCCAGCTTCATGTGTCCATGCTTAGCAAACAAAATACCTTTCCCTGAAGTCCCTTTAGATAGCACAGGACTCTCTCAACAGTTGCTAAATGTGTATCTCTGAGAGAATGCATAAACTGGCTGATTACACTAACTGCATAGGAGATATCTAGTTGAGTCATGCAAAGGTAAAGTAACTTCCCAACCAGTTTCTAGAACACCCCCTTATCAGGCAATAGTTCACCTTCAGTCGCTAACAACTTATGATTTAGATCAATAGGAGTAGAAGTAGGAGACTGCTTAAGCCCATAAAGAGACTTCTTCAGCTTATAGACCCTTCCTTGCATCTCCTTCCCATACACCCCTGGAGGTAAAGACATATAGACTTCTTCATTTAGGTCCCCATTAAAAAAGGCATTCTTTACATCAAACTAATGAAGAGGCCAGTCAAAAGCAATAGCTAAAGATAGCAAAACCCAAACTAAAGTCATCTTGGCTACTGAGCAAAAGTTTCCAAGTAGTCAATACCATAAATCTGAGTATATCCTTTAGCAACTAAACAGGCCTTATATCTCTCAACAGTACCATCAGAATGATACTTAATAGTGAACACCCACTTATAGCCAACCGGTTCTTTTCCCTCAGGCAAGTCCATAATTTCCCAGGTATTGTTCTTATGCAAAGCATCTAGTTCAATCATCATAGCATCTCTCCATTCTGGTTTGGACAAGGCATTTGAGACAGACCGGGGAGTTACATGTGTGGAAACAGAGGCAAGGAAAGAAAAGTATGAAGGGGAAAAGAGGTTGTAGGATAGGTGTTTTGGAAATACAATGAGCTGTGCATTTTCATTTGCCTTTGCAAAGGGCAATAGGGAGATCAAGGTCAGGGAAGGTATCTGAAGTGGTAGAAGAGGGCTGACCCATTATCTCAGTAGTGATGGGAGGAGCAAGAGCCACATCTCAAGGCGTGGAAACAACTTGCATATCTCTAAGTCTTCGTCTCTGGTACCACCTCTGGATAATAGAATGGGAAAGAAAAGAAGGGGGATGAGTAGGAGGAGGGAGAGCAGGGATAGATGACTCAACTGGAGTAGATTCTACGGAAGATTCAATGGGAATTGGAAGAGGAATAGATGGTGACAATGCAAACAACTCGTCTAAATGCTCCCCCTCAAGAGAAGTACCAAAGAAAGGGACTAACTCTACAAATGTGACATCTCTAGAAGCAAAGCAAGTGCCACGAATTGGATCAAAACAGCAATACCCCTTCTATGTGGAGGCATACCCAAAAAGACACACTTGTGTGCTTTAGGCTCAAACTTATGTCTTTGATAACTGTGAACATGGACATAGCAAGTGCACCCAAACACCCGGAGAAAAAGAGAAAACAGATCTTCATTTGGAAAAAGCAAGCTAAAGGGAGTTTTAAACCCTAGAACCCGAGAAGGCATTCGGTTTATCAAATATGTAGCTGTAAAAACAACATCACCCCAAAATTTAACAGGAACATGGGAAGCAAAAAGAAGGCTCCTCGCAACCTTAACCACATGTCTATTTTTCCTTTCCGCCACTCCATTTTGTTCAGAAGTGTAGGAATAGGAACTCTGATGAATAACTCCAAAAGTATCAAAGTAGGAGGAGAGATTCTTCTCAAAATATTCCTTTGCATTATCAGGTCGGAATATTTTGATTCGAGTGTTAAACTGGGTAAGGATAAGTTCATGAAACTTTTGTACAATATTTGATACTTCATCCCGGGATTTCAGAAGGCAAATCCATGTGTAACGAGAGAAATCATCAATAAGAATGAAATATTTGTAACCCCCATAGCAGGTAAATGATATGGCCCCCACACATCAAAGTGCATAATATTGAAAGGAGAAACAGATCTTTTATTACTCACTGAAAAAGATTGTTTACAATGTTTAGCAAGTTCACATGACTCAATGAAGACTCGATTGGGATATTCCCTTAAACATTTGTGGAAACAAATGACTCAAAGCTGAAAAAGACAAATGACCAAATCTGAAATGACATATCATGACACTATTAACTAACTGATAAAACAAACTCCAAAGCAACTCCACTAGGTAATCCAGGACTTTGATTAGAGACATCCAGCAAGTATATCCCATTCGCCTCATGGCCACTCCCAATCGTCCTCTGAGACTTCAGGTCCTTTAAAACACAATAAGTAGGAAAGAAAGATATGTTGCAGTTCAATGATTTGGTTAAACTACTAACAAATAAAAGGTTAGTACTAAGTTTGGGAACATGAAGGATGTTAGAATGCTCGAGTCAGGGGTATTTTGGTCATTTTGGATTATCTGCTTGAGAGTGAAAGGTCTATTGTATCTGAGTTTAAGTTATGTGTCCCATCTTCTATGAGGGTCAAAATGGCCTTTCCTGTAACTCTGTTTTTTAATAAATACAAGTGGGTCAGCTAGGGGAGAGGGATTTTGACTCTCTTCTAGTCTGGCCGAACCTTTCTTTCTTCTTCTTCTTCTTCTTCTTTCTCTTTTCTTTCTTCTTCTCTACTTCAACCTAGAATCTGCTAGAGTTTACTAACATGGTATCAGAGCTGTAAGGTCGTATCCTCATTTCTTTCTTGTTGTTGTTCTCTTTCTGGGTTCGCCGCCAACTTTCACAATCATCTTCTTCCTTTTCGACTGACCTGAGTGGAGGTTCGATAAGGGGCGGAAAAGGAGCTGTCGTTTTGTGGGCCTGCAGGTGAGGATGCCTCCGGTTGTTGCTGTGGTGGTCGTTGGAGTGGTATACTAAACCCTCTATTCAGTATCGAAGAGGGCTGAATGTGGACAGGTATGAACACTACTGTTGTTTGTCCAAGTAAGGAACTGTGAATGTTTCCTTTTGTTTCAAAAGTTGGTTGTGGTGGTGCTCAGTGTGACTGATATGCATCTCAGTCATGTTCCTCTGCATTTCTCTTCGTATGTATGTTGAAAGAAGAGTCGTCGACTGCTGAAGTTCACAACAACAGTAAATTGGTGGTGGTTGTGTCGTGGTGATTGGTGTATCTATGTTTCAAAATATTTAAAAGTGACCTCCTATACCTTGTGTGTAATCAGTTCTGCAGTGTGCAGCCCAAGTGTTTGATGTGAAGACTGAGTGAATTCAGCCTTAGTGTGTGGTGTGTAATGTGTATTTAAAGAAGTTGAATTGGTGGTGTTATAAGTGAGATAAGTCTTGTGAAATAGTGTGAGGTTGTGTTGTATATTTGAAGGTGAAATAATTAAGATGGCTTCATTTGAAAATGGGGATGATAACAAAACAGGTGTCATGCTTTCTCCAGATAATGACATGGCTCTGGAATAGCATGGACCCAAAGATTAGTGTGAACTTCATGTTCCTAGATACAACTAAGGAAATCTGGGATGATGCTAAGAAGTTATACTCTGGACAAGACAATACAACTAGGGTGTACCAGTTGTACCAAGAATATTTCAATTTGAAGCAAGGGAGTCAAAGCTTAGAAGAGTACTATGCAAGTTTAAGGAACATTCGTAATGAGCTTAATGTGTATCATCCTCTAACATCAGATGTTCAGATCCAACAACAGCAACGTGAGCAGTTTGATGTGACAAGGTTTCTTGTGGGGTTCAACGCTGAGTATGAGCCTGTTAGAGCACAAATATTGGGAGGATCTGCTCTTCCCCCACTCGAAGAAGTCTTTGCTCGTCTTAAGAGGACATCTATTGAGTCGGGAGAACATTCTTCTCTCTCTGACAGATCTGGTTTGGTAGTGGCCAACACCACGGCCAGACTGAGCTCCCCGAGCTCCACGTCTACCACCACGGCCTCTCGATGCAGCAAAGGCAGATCTATCTGAGATATTAGAGTTCTCAGTAGATCCGATAGAAATCCTCTGAAGTCGAGCAAATACCTCTTCTAGGGACGAAAGAGTTGATCCCCCTAATATCTGAGCCCGTACTGGTTCATATTCAGACTTTAATCCCACCAAAAATCTAGTCACATCAAGCTGCTCTCTCTGTTGTTGCTGAATCTTGACATCAGAAGTGAGAGGATGATAGACACTCAACTCATTACGTATGTTCCTCATGTTGGCATAGTACTCCTCAAGACTCTGATTGCCCTATTGCAGATTAAAGTACTCTTAATAAAGCTAATAAACTCTAGTTGTATTGTCCTGCCCCGAATACAATTTCTTCACATGGTCCCACACATCTTTGGCAGTATCAAGGAACATGAAGTTCACACTAATCCTGGGTTCCATATTGTTCCACAACCATGTGATGATCTGAGCGTCCTCTTGCTCCCAATCTTCATACTCGTGAGAGTCAGAGGAGGGTTTCTCCTCTCTGATATGTTTTACCTTCTTCTTTGTCTTTAGAAAGACTTCAACGGATTTAGCCCAAGGCACATAATTCTCTCCATTTAACTTAATGGAGGTCATCTGAACATTCAAGTAGTCTGTAGGCACCATCACACTAGGTTTACAATCATTACTGTCTCCCATTATGTTATCACCAATTCTGCACACTTGTTGAATTCTATTATCACTGAGATCTGCACACTACACACCACTAGGTCACACCTGTCACACTGATTGCAGCTAGAATGTGTGCTCTTTACACCACAAACCCTAAATCACACCTATCACACTGATTTCAACACTTGTTGTTGCTGAAAAATGTGCTCACACCACAAACCCTACTCCTACAACTACCTGAAATCTCACCACTATATGATCATATCTCTTCCTTCAACATGCACAAAGAAACCAGCATAAACCCTAGCGCTTATTGGCCGAAACCCTAGCAAATGGTCTGAAACACACCTCCTATTTAATCCATAACAGATATCATGCACTGAAATCTCTTACCTTATCGCTGAAGTAACACCCATGCGAGCAGGAGAGTAGTCCGCACACAACAGCCCGCTTCACACACAACAGCTACACACAATTCGGCCCTCTATTCTTCCTCTACTAGGAGAGGGCGATCTCAGAAATCACAGCAACCGACCACATACGACCTGACTGGAGGCATAGAGAACCCCAAGGGAAGAGGGCGATCACTCCTTTCAGCCCTTTCCCTTATCTCCAATCGAACACAAAAAAAAGGAGGAAACCCTAGATAGGGTGCGCAGAGAATGAACCCTAGGCAAGCAGAAATCTAGGCAGATTTAACCTAGCTCTGATACCATGTTATAATTCAGGTTTGCCTTAGAGTTCGGCCTGACTGAGTTCAATTATGTAGAAGAAGAAAGAATGATAAAGAGACAAAGAGAGAAAGAGAGAAGAGAGAATTCTGGTTCGAACTAAAAGAGTCAACTAGGCTTCTCCCAGTCGGCTAGTAAGTATTTAGATTATTATTAAAACATAACTGAAAAGACCTATGTGCCCTTACTTAAGTTAAGAGCACATGTTTCAACACAACATTACAGATCAGCAACATCAATCAAGGTATAAAGACAGAAATACCCCTACGCTAACACCATTGTATGACACCACTTTGATTGGACCCCAGACATCATAATGAACTAACGAAAAGACTCGAGACACGACTATCAACTCTTGGACTAAAAGAGACTGATGTTTCCCCAATTGACATGACTCACAATCCAAAGATGAAAGATGACTCAAGGAAGGGACCAGCAACTTCAGAGCCTTGAGAGAAGGATGACCAAGTCTACAGTGCCATTGAAGAGGAGTAAGAGACGATTGAAAAGCTATTGGAGGGCCACCACCATCAAGGTAATACAATCCACCTGCCCCATGCCCTCCACCAATCTTCATCCCCGTCTTAAGATCCTGAAACACACAAGAAGAGGGATAAAAAGTTGCAGAACAATTAAGAGACTTGGTTAATCTACTAATAGACATAAGGTTAAAGGGGAACATGGGAACATATAAAACAGATGATAAAGACAAGGAGGAGAGATCAACATCACCAACACCACAGATGGGAGATGTAAAACCATTAGCAAGTGTAACTATTTGCGATGTGGAGGGCCGAGAAAGGGAAGAAAATACATTAGGAGTCCCAAACATATGGTTCAAGGCTCCAGAGTCAATGCTCCAGTGTGGGGGCTTGGAAGCTAGGCAAGCCATACCTGAATGGGCAAAGGTAGCGGTGTTTTGCTGAGATGTTTGAAGGAACTGCTCATATATTGCACGAGGTACACTCACCATATCCTTCCTAGAAGCACCAATAGATGTGGAGGGAATCGGGTCAGTTTGTTGGCTTTCAGTAATTGTACCATTACCCTTAGTCATAGCATGGTTAGCCCAAGTGTTGGGTGGACCACGTAAATCATAGCAGAAATTAACTGTGTGCCCCTCTAAACCACAGTGTGTACACTTCCTAGGGGCATTACTTCTTCCTTTACCACGACCTCCCCCTGAGTCTCGACCTCCACTCCGGCCACCAGCACGGTTAAACATGAGACCACCACGGTTGCTTGGAAGTCCACTACTACCACCACCACCTCTATTTCCATGGCCACCCCCTTTAGTCACTACAAAACCAGATCTGTCCAAGAGAGGGGAATGCTCTACAGACTCAATAGATGTCCTCTTAAGATAGGCAAAAACTAATTCAAGTGAGGGAAGAGCAGACCCCCCCAATATTTGTGCTCGGACAGGCTCATACTCAGCCTTCAAACCCACCAGAAACCTTGTCACATCAAGTTGTTCACGCTGCTGTTGTTGAATCTGAACATCTGATGTCAGAGGATGATACACATTGAGCTCATTCCGGATATTCCTCAGACTAGCATAGTATTCTTCCAATCTTTGACTACCTTGCTTCAGATTAAAGTATTCTTGGTACAACTGATACACCCTAGTTGTATTGTCTTGTCCGAAGTATAGCTTCTTAGCATGATCCCAGATTTCTTTAGTTGTATCTAGGAACATAAAGTTCACACTAACTTTTTGTTCCATGTTGTTCCATAGCCATGTCATTATTTGTGCATCTTCCTATTCCCAGTCACTGAACCCCGGAGAATCAAAGGAAGGTTTCCCCTCTCTCACATGTTTTACCTTTCTCTTGGCCTTTAAGAACACTTCCACAGATTTTGCCCACAGCACATAATTCTCACCATTCAACTTAATAGATGTCATTTGAACACTTAGGTAGTCTGGAGAAAGCATGACGCCTGTTTTGTTGACATTCCCATCTCCAATCGATGCCATCTTAACTAATTCACCTTCAAATATACAACACAACCTCACACACTTCCACAAAACTTATCTTACTTACGGCGCCACCAACTTCTTCAAATACACATGACACATCAAATACTAAAGCTGAAATCACTCAGTCATTCCATCAAACACCTGTGTTGCACACTGCAAAACCATTCACCCACCAAAATACAAGGGTTGAAGTCACTCAGTCATTAAATCAAACACTTGTACTGCACACTGCAGAACTGTTCACACACCAGATCCAAAGGTTCACTTTTAAATATTCAGAATCATCAATACACCATTCAACACAATACAACTACCACCACACCACTGCTGTCGTGAACTTCAGCAGTCGAAAAACCCTACTTTCAGCACACATATGAGGTAGAACAGAGAAGAACATGACTGATATGCATACTAGTGAATCCAAACCTCCACATCAAAAAATTTTGAACCAAAACACAGTATTCACAGTCCACTATTTGGGCAAAAAACAGCACTGTTCATACCTGTCCACAAACAGCCCTCTTCGTATCACTGAATAGAGGGCGTCTAGTACACAAATTCAACGCCTACCACCATAGTAATTGGAGGCATTCTCACCTCCAGAACCACAAAACGACAACTCCTTTTTGGCCCCTTTTCAAGCTTCCACTCAGGCTAGCAGAAAATTGAGGAAACCTGAAATGGTTGGCGGCTAACCCAGGAAGAAGACAGCAGCAAGGAAGAAGTTTTGCCGCTCTGATACCATGTCAGAAAACCCTATTCGATTCTAGGTTGAAGTAGAGAAGAAGAAGAAGAAGAAGAAGGGTTCGGCCAGATTAAGAAGAAGAAAAATCAGTCCCTCCTAGTCGACCCACTTGTATTTATTTCAAATAATAGAGTTACAAGAAAGACCATATTGTCCCTCATGAAAGATGGGACACATAACTTAAACTTAAATAAAATAGATCTTTCACTCTCAAATAGATAAACCAAAATGACCAAAATACCCATGATTCGTGTATTCTAACACAAGGGAAGGGGTCGAAGAGACAGAGGAAGAAACAGCTTGGCCTGTTAACTTGCGGGCCTGTTCTTTTTTATTTTTGGGGGTGTTTTTCTAGGCCTTTGGCTTTTAGGTTTGTTCAAGGATTGGGTTTCAGGTTTCCTCACTTGTGTCTTGTGCCATGTTGTTTTTGGCTCTTGAGCATTATGCTCGGGCTGTTAGTGGCTCCTTTTGGGATTTGCGGTGGTTGTTGCTTTTGTATATCTCTTATATACTCCTATTCCTTCCTTTTTGAATAAAAAATACCTTACCCTTTTTTAAAAAAAAAGAGTTTTTCTTGGCTATTTTCCTACTCAAAAGGTTATTAGTGTTGTGATCATCATAGTGGAAGGAAGTTTGTCATTAAAGATGTCACCTTTTTTGAATCTTAGCTTTTCTTTGAACCTCTTAGTAATTCTCTTTAGGGGGAGACTACTGGGGTGAAAGAGACCTTGTTTGAGGTAAATCCTTTTATGCCTCAACCTTATCATCTAGGTTATTCATCTCCACCTTTTATTCCACCTTGTCATGATGTGACTCCTCTCACCATTCATCCTGTTATACAAGATGGATGGACAAATGAGATTGAGATGATTGTGTATAGAAGAAAGAAAGAGAATTTTATTACCCTTTTGAAGGAGATCCTCCAACTAAAGGCTATGACTAATTTGGTGTCATTCAACCTGACCAAGGTATCATCTCACACTCTAATTTGGATTTACCTATTACTTTACGTAAATAGGTTCATTCATGTACTCTGCACCTAATATCTATGTTTGTTTTGTACTCCCACCTCTCTGCTACCTATTATTCCTGTATGTCTACATTGTTCTTTATCACCACTCATTTTATGTATTTAGAACATATTCTTAATCCCAAGCGAAGAGAAGTAATGAATGAAGAAATGAAAACACTATTAATGGTTGGCACATGGGAGTTAGTGGATCTACCAAAAGGGAAGAAAACTATGGGGTTGCAAATGGGTGTGTACAATGAAGCACAGGGCAGATGGGTCTATGGAGAGATATAAGACAAGGCTAGTTGCTAAGGGGTTCACATAGAGGGAGGGCATTGACTATAAAGAGATTTGCTCTTGTTGCAAAGCTAAACACTATATGGGTTCTTTCCTCGGATGCAAATTTCTCATAGGAATTGCATCAACTAGATGTCAAGAATGCATCCTTAAATGAAGGCCATCAAGAGAAGTTTATATGGATTCCCCTCCAAGATATGAAATGAAAAGAAAAGTGTGTAGAGTGAAGAGAGTATTGTAAGGCTTGAAGCAATCTCCAAGAACATGGTTTGAGAGACTGTGTAAAGCCATGAAGAATGTGAGAAATAAGCAAAACAATGCTGATCACACTATTCCATAAGAAGGTGAATGACAAATTATCTGCACGATTGTGCATGTTGATGATATGATGATCACTGGAAATGATACAAAAGAGATTCAAAAATTGAAATACTTCTTGGCATCAAAATTTCGAATTAAGGACTTAGGTCTTATAAGATATTTTCTTGGGATAGACTATAGAGGTTAAGGTCTAGTGAAGGGATAGACAAATGCCAATGAAAATATGCCTTGAATTTAGTAAAGGAAACAAGAAAATTGGGAGTAGACGTGTTGATACTCTAATTGAAAAGAACCATTAGTTGCAAAAAGGTAATAATGAATTGTACACTATTAAAGAAAGGTATCAATGCCTAGTTGGTAAACTTCACTATTTGTCACTTACCAAGCCTAATATAGTTTATGCAATGCATATTGTACGCCAATTTATCCATGTAGCCATGTGCCAAGAAATTCCCAAATGAGAGATGTTAAACAAATTCTAAAATACCTCAAGTTGTGTCCAAGAATGGGTTTATAGTTCAAGAAGCATGATAAACTAGAACTTGAAGATTTTCTAGATGCTGATTGGACAGGGCTTGTTGGGGATAGAAGATCCACAAATAAAAAATTGTTGTGGCTAGGTCCAGTGCTAGAGCTGAGTATAGGGCAATGGCTCATGGTTTAGCTGAACTTCTATGGATTAGGATTTTGCTAAGGGAGATGGAAATCCAGATGGATTGCCCTTTAAGGCTATACTATCATAACCAAGCTGCCATCAACATAGCAAACAATCCTATCCAGCATGATAGAGGAAAACACATTGAAATTGGTAGACATTTTGTTCGAAAAAGGATCACCTCAAGAGACTAATGAATTTCCCACTTGACCTCTAGAAAACAATTAGCATGATTTTACCAAAGTATTACCAAACACAAGATTTCATGAAATATTAGGAAAGTTGAGGGCAAATATCTATGCTCAACTTCAGGGGGACTGTTGTGAGAATTAATTAGATATGGGTTGGGTTGTAACTTGTATTGCTCTTGTGTTTCTCTGTTTCATATTGGGCTAAACGGGCACGGGCCAATATGTATTTAAATCTTTCAAGTACTACCTACCTAATGAGAGGCAACCTTGTAGTTTCTTCCATTTTAAGACCTAAGGTTAGACCCCAAGCACAGCTAGTGGGTGTTTATAAGAAACACTGAACCCGAAACAATTTCTACTTATGCCCAAGACCTTGGAGATAGATGGGCAAAACTACAAAGTTACACATAACCCTGGACTTTATTATGATACCGCACTAAGTAGTGGACCAGGCTGCCTTTGATGTGCCAACCAGTGATATCCATCATAGGTCAAAATATCTGGGCATGTTGGGGCAATTTAGGAAATTACTTGAGTGGGTGATCATAGTGATAGAATCGACCCCTTTGTCGAACAAAGTGAATATCAGGGTTTACACTCTCTAAGGGAAACCTAAACTGTCAACAATGGATTTCATTTGTTTTTGAAATCTGGTTTTGCAAAATATATTTATATATTATATTATTATTCTATGAAAAAAGTCTGCAAAAGGTTTTAATCACGAGATCCATCTGAGCAAAGAGTGTGACACTGCACCTTACAGCCAGGGGAGAGGTCCTTCCTTGTCAAGCAGTGTTCTAATGATTATGGGCCGAGAGCTTAAGTGTAAGAGACCATTAAAGGGTTGATTACCTGATGGGCTTTATCTCACATAAGTCCATTATCCTCGGGTCTTCATAGGATGGCCGAATCCAATGATCATTTAGGTGTAAATGTTGGGCCCAAACTGAGCCCATGTTGATTGGCTGAGTGGTTCACTGCCCTAAGTAGTGAATTCAGCCTAATCTCATTCAGAGGTGGGGTCGAACCCTCATGGACTTGTGTGAGAGCTTTGTGAGGTCCCGCACTAGACAATATCAAGCCCAAAGTGGCCATGCAACACTTAGGGGTGTGAGCCTTCAAGAGAAATGGACCTAAGGCCCATTACTAATATAATTAGCTAAGTGGTCACATGACAACTTGATTTGGGTTGAAACTGGGTATGGAGCACTTATCCTTTTAAGAGGATAATGCTTATCAATTAAGAAAAGAAAAGTTCTTATCGAAATCATATTTGGATCATCTCCTAATCAGATTAGGAGTTTTCTCCATAAAGAGATAAAGAGAGAAGTGAGCAAACCAGTCTTGGACTCTCTCTACTTCTTGTTCTCTTCTCTTTTGTCTTGTCTCTCAAGGAACCCTAATTCGACCTAGGCTTTCAAGAACTGATTTTATCAGTTTTATTCTGTGTTTTTTCAAGAATAAACATTGAAGAAATTCAAGCTCACACATCTCACTCGATCCAAACAAGTTGGATAGCAGAGTTGCTGGAATAAGTGTTGTTGAATCGATTTTTCCGTTATACTACACCATCTTCAGTTGGAGGCCAATTTTGGGACTGTTATTGGGCGTGAATTTCACCTTGGGAGCTGCGATTTATGGTCTCCGTATCAGGTATAGTTTGCTTTCAAATCTAGTCCGATTCAGGGCAAGATCGATATAGAAAATTTAGTTTTCAAAATCACCAGGAAATCGGTTCCTGGGATGGGTTAGGAAAATTTTTGAAATTCGCCGAACCATCTAGCATGGTTTAGCCATCCATATGATGGATCTTAACCCTTCTAACAAATAGAACCTAAGCATGTGTTCCTTGTTCTTTCTTCTCCTTTTGCTCAAAAATAATAAGGACTCACATTTATTTGTACATTTGGTATCATTTATGAATACATCTGACAAAAGGATCTAAGGGTCCGCTTGGTTCGTAGTCAGAATCGGAATCGGAATCAAAATCCTCCGGAATCGGAATTGTAATGGTTCATTCCCATAGTTTGTTTGGTTCAGACAGGAATGGGAATGGGAATTAAAATCAGCATGAATGGGATTTCAGTCCCAAGGGAGGGGCAGGGAATGGCCATTCCTTCAAATGGGGGAATGCCATTCCAGCATGAATAGGAATGAGATTCCGATTCCGCCCAACCAAACAGTTGGAATGGGAATAACCCATTCCAATTCCGATTTCAGACCCCTATTCCTGCAAACCAAACGGACCCTAAGAGCATTAGGATAATGGGAAAAACCACCAACAATATAGAGCATCAATTATGATGATTTTAAAAAGTAGATACATTACTTAATGGGTTTAAACAATATGGGACATACCTGCAAGCTTCTCCATTCAAAATCATGGATTTTAAACTATCAGCTGCTAGGGCATGCTTCACATCCACCTAAACCAGTTTCCAATTTGAAAATTAAATTGGCTTTAATCTATTGTAACAATACTATTAGACATACAATTGCACAAGTGTTACAAATAAAAGATGGTTAACACAAATTTGATGATTCAGTACGAAAAAGTGCAAAACTCTACCTACATACTGTGTAGCCAATTCAAAAGGTTCAAATGAGGCTCAAAGAATGATAGCAATGACAGTCATGAATATGTTCAAAAGATTTGAAGACCTACATGGTTATTATGACCAAATGTTAAATTTATATTCAGGAAAAGGCTAGGAAACAATCAAAGGAAAGAGAACTAAGAACCAAGATAACCTATTTTACCAAAAATAAAAACAAGACAACTATTGAACAATCCAGAATAACAAGCATTTTAAAATACTAAAACTAATGTTTATGTACAACTTCAGCAAATCACCTTGTGAGAAACACCAGCTCGCTTGTAGTACCTTTTTGCAACCTCAAGAGATTTTTCATCTCTTTCACATGCAACCAAATAACCTGATTCTGGTAGGACTAAGGCAATAGCCAATGATGAATAACCCTGAAAAAATAGTAAAAGAAAGATAACTTAGTTGTATGGGAAAAGCTATATGAAACATCTATACGAAACTTCTATATGGATCAAAGATAATGAAATTAATATGAGAAAAGCTAATCTTTGCTATTGTCAAGCATGATAAACATCTAAATAGATTCAACAACGATTTAAGGATTGACATCCACATTTTATATTAAAAACAGTGAACTATGAATATGTCTACTCTTTGGGTCTATAAATGTCACCCCTAATTAGTTTGGACTTTGATTGTTAGAACATGCAGTTGTTCCGAACTTAGGCCCATGTATGGGAGTAGCCAGCCAAAACTAAAGGCTTACAAAAGAAGAGGTCCACAAGAACTCTCAGATACAACAAACAACCAAGTTGAATAACAGAATGTAGCAAGAAAATGAGATATAACCATCAAGAATGTAACAGATTACCTCTGTATAAATACAAACAGAGCAAGAAGAAGAGCCGGACAGATTTACTCAGACAACTCTCGCTCACTCGCTCTCTATCTCTCTCTCTCTCTCATTCCTCTTCTTTCGCCCATCTTCTCATTCTCTTTCAGGAGGTGGTTCCTCACAAGCAACATCAATGGAAGCCAAAGTTGACGAAGTCGAAGTAGAAATCCATCGCATCTTCAACAGCATATGGGAAATGAAGGATATGTTATCTGCCCTGGGGGGCGATGGCAGTAGAGGGATTGATCAAGATGAAGGGGGACCCAAGAAAGTAATCAACGAAGCAACCCCTAGCCAGAGAGGAGCCCTAAACTTGCATTCCCCATCTTTCCAATCAGAAGCAAAGACACTACAACCATCCATAGTCATGACTCAAGAGGAAAAATTGAATCGTGTAAAGAGGATCGGCAGACCCTAGGTACAATAGCGAAGATTAACCAACCTTCCAAAATCCAACAGCCCAAGAATTGATGGAACCAAACCGGGAAAAGAGGGTAGCATTCAGGGCCCATGAATTTAATCCCTAGTCCAACTTTCCCTTTTTAGAAATTATCATGGACTGAAATGCAAGCCCGTAGAGACAATGATCTCTACTAAAACTGTAAAGAACAGTTCAGGCCTGGTCATAGGTGCAAAACTTTGCAAATCTATACCCTTCAGGATGACAATGAAGATGGAATCAAGAGTGGTATAAGTAGAGAACACTGATGTGGGCCCCACAGCTACGGTCCCACGGTGTTTGTAGGGTAGAAGATGTACTAGTCTGCCTAGGGTTAGCTATTGGTCATTTAGTTGTTTCAGTTGTTATTATTTCAATCTTATTTTTTGCTCCATTTGTTATGTAAAGACTAAGGGCAGATCTGTTCTTTCCATGTAACGAGCATAACCTATAAATATTAATTAAAGTGGCGGCGGCAGAACATTAAGCTTCTGCTCCTCCTTTCAACTCTTCTTCTTCTTTCCTCTTACCTTTATTCTTATCTTCGATCCTGAAATCCATTAGGGTTTAAAACTGATAACAGTCCTGAACTTCTACTTGGTATCAGAGCTAGGGCTTCTCATGTGAGTCTAGTCCAGCCGACCACATGAGAACCATCTAAGGCTGGAAGCTGAGAAAGCAGAGTTCGTTGACTGGTTCTTGGAGATCTCTAGAGGATTAGCAGCTGTTTGAAGAAGTGCCACAGTTGCAGCGAGTTGGTGATCAGGAAGAATCAGAGAAGGCTAGGGTTCGGGTAACCTTGGTAGGCAGTGAACTGCATCCTATTGTAAGTCTTTTATTTTCTGAGAGAAGTAACATCAGAGAAGATAGGTTGGACCTATCCAGCAAGGGTGGCCGAACCACTCTAGTGTTTTATCTCTCTATTCTCTAGGGTTTTGTCTTATCCTTGCGGCAAACCCTAGTATTGGACTGAACCTTGTGATCTTATCCCTGCGGCAAATCCTAATAGTTCAGTTTTAGGGTTTCAGCATATCAGATTGATCAGTTTAAGGTTTCATATTAACCCTAATACAAACCTTATCCGTACGGTACTGTCTGGAGTGTACAGCTTTTAGGACTGACTAAAACCTCAAATTGGCTTCAGCATATCAGATTGTTCTTCAAACTGTTTTTCAGTTTTCTTTTGGGGTTTTGAACACTTCTAAAGGGGTGAAAACAGTTCGGACTGTTGCTGTTGTGTGTGGTTGTTGATTTCAGATCAATTTTATACATATTTCATGCACATCTACTATGAGTACAGATTGGTTCTATACTGATTTTGTGATTGTGGTTGGTAGTCCTAGTGCTGGTTTTGACTGTAGTAGCCCTAATTTTGAGACTTTTGGTTCTTGACCGAAATGAAGTTTAAGAATCAGGCAGAAGGCAGTTTTGGGAACAGCGGTTATGGTGGTGGTTCTAAGACAGGTTTTCAGATTACAACCGTAAAGTTTGATGGATCAAACTACTTGGAATGGGCCCAATCAGCCATGATGGCTATTGGGGGAAGGGGCAAAGTAGGGTATCTCTTGGGAGATGTGGCAGAACCTTCCAAAGGAGACCCTATGTATACCAAGTGGGTCCAAGAAAACTACTTGGTTATGACATGGCTCTGTAATTCTATGCAACCCCATATCAGCCGAAATTACTTATGGGCAAAGACAGCCAAGGAGATATGGAATGTGATGAAAGAGACTTACTCCCAACCCCTTAATGTTGCCAGAGCATATGAAGTCCCTGTGGCATGAGATTGATCACTTAGAGACTCTTGAGTGGGAGAGTCTCAAAGATGCTCAGATACATAGAAAGCACATCAAGGCAAACGGAGTGTTTGAGTTCCTGGCAGGACTGAATTCAGAATATGATATTGTGAGGCAGCAGATTTTGACCAGAGATAGTGTGACCCTCTCTCAGGCATACTACTTAGTGCACAGTGAAGAGACCAGGAGGAAAGTCATGATGCAACATCAGCTACTTACACCTGCCTTGGTAGCTGTCAAACCCAAAACAGAGGGTGATTCAGAGAGGGACAGAAAGAAGGAAGATAAAAGGGATGTGGTATGTGAGCATTGAAAGAAACCTAAACATACAAAAGAAACATGTTGGAAGCTGCATCCACATTTGGTCCCGGCAAAGTTGAGAAATAAAAGGGGTAATGCTCATATGGCTATGACTACTGATTCAGCATCCTCATCTGGCACGAGAGGCACACCATTAGAGACCTTAGCTGCAGTTCGGGCTGCTCTAATACAATTGGAGAAGGAAGTTGGAAGTTCAGCTCAGTTATCGCAGTCATCATCAGCTCCAGCCACATCGGCCTTTGCACACTCAGGTACTCGATCCTCAGCCTACCATGCCTCCGCTCCAGGTACTACTGAACCGTGTTGGGTAATAGATTCAGGTGCATCCGACCATATGACTAGCTTGCCCTCTTTGTTTACTACTTATTACTTATCTTCTGGTAGGGATAAAGTATCTATAGCTGATGGCTCTCTTGTCCCTATTTCTAGCAAGGGTGACATCAAACTGTCGGATACTATATCCTTGTCCTCTGTCTTGCATGTTCCTAAACTGGATACTAACCTCCTTTCCGTTAGTAGTATTACCAAACATTTGAACTGCTCAGTGACTTTCTTTCCTGACCAATGTGTTTTTCAGGACCTGGAGACGAAGAAGGTGATTGGGACTGGCTGTGAGACGAATGGGATCTATCTACTCGGGGAGAGTTCTCGTCGGTAAGAGTCAGTGGATAAGAAGTTACTTGTTTCTCAGGTTGTGAGTCCGGTTATGCCAAACCGATTGGGTCATTTATCTTTTCGGTCCTTGAAGAGTCTGTTTCCTACTTTGTTTGAGTCTGTTGAGTCATCTCAGTTGAAGTGTGAAAGTTGTGAGTTTGCTAAACATTGTAGAAACTCTTATTCATTGAGTAATAAAAAGAGTAATAGTTCTTTTGATATTGTGCATACTGATGTTTGGGGGCCATATCACATTCCTTCTATGGGTGGGTACAGGTATTTTTTGTTATTTGTTGATGACCACACCCGGTTTTCTTGGGTTTATCTTATGCGATCACGAAATGAGGTGTCTGCCCTGACCCAAAACTTCCACCAAATGATCCTAACCCAGTTTGATGCTAGGATCAAAGTGCTTAGATCTGATAATGCAAAGGAATACTTTGCTAAACCATTGGCATCGTACCTCCTTAATCATGGGGTTATCCACCAGAGCACTTGCCCTCATACACCTCAGCAGAATGGGGTTGCAGAAAGGAAGAATAGGCACATCTTGGAGGTGGCTAGAAGTATTATGTTTACCTCCAATGTCCCTATTCACTTTTGGGGTGATGCTATCCTTACGGCGGTATATCTTATTAATCGTTCCTTCTCGGGTTCTTGATATGAAACCTCCTTTTTCCCTTCTATACCCCAATGAGGAGTTGTTCACTATTCCCCTCAAGACATTTGGTTGTACCTGTTTTGTTCAGCTTCTCGGTCCCCATCACTCCAAGTTTGAACCCAAGGCCTCCAAATGCATCTTTCTTGATTATGCACAAACTCAAAAGGGTTATTGTTGTTATGATCTTGTCTCAGGGAAGAAGTTTGTATCCATGGATGTCACTTTCTTTGAGGAGACACCCTACTATTCTCGGGTCTCTCCTCAGGGGGAGAGTAGTGAGCGTGGAGATTTGGGTCCTTTTCTTCAGGGGGAGTGCAGTGAAGACAGGGTTAATACCTTTGGGGCTGTTCCCTTACCTATTCCAGTTGGTGATGAGGGCTATAGTAGCGAGGGTGGTCAGAGGGATCGGGAGTTGAGAGTATATCACAGGCGATGCAGGCAGGTTGATCCCGGTCATCAGCAGTCCCAGCCAGCTCCAATCTCTTCTACGGCTCCAAGTCCAGATATTACAGTCCCAGGGCCCACAGAGACTCCTTCCATTGTTGTTACCTCACCCTCTGCAGAAGACCTTGACCTTCCCATTGCCCTCCGTAAAGGAAAACGGCATTGCACCACATCTACAACCCACTGCATCTCCTAGTTTTTGTCCTATGATCGCCTATCTCCCTCCTACAGGTCCTATCTCACCTCCATTGCTGATGTCCCTATTCCGAGAGCAATGCAAGAAGCCCTATCAGTCCCGGAGTGGAGAGGTGCAATGCAAGTTGAAATAGATGCCCTGTTGAAAAATAATACCTGGGAGCCAGTTGACTTGCCCAAAGGAAAGAAACCAGTTGGATGCAGGTGGGTATTTACTGTGAAGCACAATGCAGATGGTTCCATTGAGAGGTACAAAGCCCGGCTAGTTGCAAAAGGGTTCACTCAGACTTATGGTATAGATTACTTGGAGACATTTGCCCCGGTAGCCAAGATGACGACCATTCGGGTTCTATTATCTCTTGCAGCAAGCCACACTTGGCCATTGTACCAAATGGATGTTAAGAATGCCTTCCTAAATGGGGACTTGCAGGAAGAGCTTTACAAGCAATTGCCTCTTGGATTCTATGATATTGAGGCAGGTAAGAAGGTCTGCCGGCTCAATAAGGCATTGTATGGTTTGAAACAGTCACCTAGAGCTTGGTTCGACAGATTCAGACTAGCCCTTGGGAAGTTCGGTTATGTACAAGCCCAGTCAGATCATATACTGTTCATCAAGAGGGGAGTCATCACTGACACTACTTGCAATATATGTTGATGATATTGTGGTGACAGGAAATGACAACCATGAGATTGAGTTTCTCAAACAGCTCCTTCATCAAGAGTTTGAGGTGAAAGATCCGGTACACTACGGTATTTTTCGGGTATTGAGGTTGCTAGATCTAAACAGGGGATCTTTGTCTCTCAGAGGAAATATGTTTTAGATCTCTTGGCTGAAACTGGAAAGCTAGGTGTCAAACCTGCAGATACACCCATTGAATAGAACCACAGGATTAGTGCAGAGAGTGGGGAGCTGCTTGAAGACAAAGTTATGTTCCAGCGGTTAGTGGGAAAGCTCCTAGATATCAGTTATGCCGTTAGTGTTGTCAAGCAGTACATGCATTCTCCTAGAACCACGCACCTTCTAGCAGTAGAAAGAATACTAGCATATTTGAAGAGATGCCCGGGTAGAGGTATACTGTTCAAGAACAATGACCACATGAAGGTGGAAGTCTATACGGATGCCGATTGGGCTGGGAGTGTTGATGACAGAAGGTCTACCTCTGGATATTGTGCTCTTGTGGGAGGTAACCTGGTTTCTTGGAGGAGTAAGAAACAGAGTGTTGTCTCCCGATCCAGTGCTGAAGCTGAGTACAGGTCAATGGCTAATGGAGTGGCTGAAATTCTTTGGCTGAGATCACTACTTGAGGAGTTGGGTATTGAGTATGAGAAGCCCATGATACTATATTGTGATAATCAAGCGGCTATTAATATAGCACACAACCCAGTGCAGCATGACAGGACTAAACATATTGAAGTTGATCGACACTTTGTACGAGAGAGGGTCTCATCACAAGAAGTGTGTCTCCCATACATCACCTCCAATATGCAACTGGCAGATATCCTCACCAAGTTGTACCACGGAAGAAGCTAGAGCCAGATCTATCCAAGTTGGGAATGATAAACATTTATTCCCAACTTGAGGGGGAGTGTAGAAAACACTGATGTGGGCCCCACAGCTACAGTCCCACTGTGTTCGTAGGGTAGAAGATGTTCTAGTTTGCCTAGGGTTAGCTATTGGTCATTTAGTTGTTTCAGTTGTTATTTATTTCATTCTTATTTTTTGCTCTATTTGTTATGTAAAGACTAAGGGCAGATCTGTCCTTTCCATGTAATGAGCATAACCTATAAATATTAATTAAAGTGGTGGCGGCAGAACATTAAGCTTTTGCTCCTCCTTTCAACCCTTGTGTTCTACTGCTTCTCCTCCCTCTTTTTCTTCTTTCCTCTTACCCTTCTTATCTTCGATCCTGAAATCCATTAGGGTTCAAGACTGATAACAGTCCTGAACTTCTACTGTATACACTAGAATGAATCAATAGACCAATATTGGGCGAAGGAGCATCTTGAAGAGATATCCCTTCAGGCACTTATTGGGCTTAACTCTTTACAGACCATGAGAGTTTCGGGAATGGTAAAAGGGTGCCACAAGTCAATCTTGAATAACAGTGGTAGCACATTGAATTTCATAACAGGAGTATTGGCAAAACAACTGGATTACCAATCCAACCCACATCAGCATTCAAAGTTCACATTGCAAATGGGACATTGCTTCTGTGACAGCATTTGTACAGACATCTGGCTGAGAATCCAGGGCTAGAAGTTCATGGTTGATCTGTATCCACTAGAACTTAGTGGAGCAGACATTGTTCTTGGAATTCAACCCAGGATCAAGGATTGAAATATAGATATGATACATACCATATGGGGCATATTGTATCGGTATCGTTAGTGTATGGCACGGGATACACTACGACTGGAGGTGTATCCTACCAATCGTGTGTATCAGGCTGATACAGTGTGATAGGACCGATATAGAACGATACATTATCCGCGAGACGTGAATGTGCATATGCATACTCTTCTACTAAAAAAGAAAGTTGCAAGGATTCAAACTCACGTCAAGAGCTAAGGGAGAGCTTAACATCGGTGCCTGTAAGCCACTACACCACTCCAACTTTTGCGTTTAGGAGTAAAAGAATACAGATCTTATTTCTTTATTAGTTAAATGCAATTCAAATAAATAATACATATTATGGTTAACTCCAACTAAAAATTAAAAAAGTAATACTTAAAATCAGTATTTTATAAAATAATAGAAATAAATAATATATCAAATCCACATTTATTTCAAAATATTATTTGAATCTCAAAAAATTATATAAATATAAAATTAATAAGAGAGTAATTAATTTAGTACTTAAAATTTATAAATTTGCACATGGTATATATATATACTAATTTGCATTACAAAAAATCATATTTATTATTTAGAAAATAAAAACATTGTTTACAGAATATTCAAGTATATAATCTTAAATTGAATCTATCAAATCTACTAATCTATATTTATACAAAAAAAAAGATTTTTAATTAGAAAATTAAAGGAATAAAAATATAATAATGGAATAATCATTTTAATAGTTAAAAATTATGAATTTTCATATGATATGTATCTTAGAAATTTTAATAGATTTGATATATTTTAAGTTGAGATTATACATTTTATAAACTATTAACGAATATTTTAATTTACATAGAGAATTTAATATTTGGTTGACCTCTTTGTTAATGTAAAAAAATAAAAATAGTAAAGTCGAAAATAATTGATATAATAATTAAAGTATAATAGGAAAATATGTTTTTGCACTTTGGACTCTTGATTAACACACTATCAAAAACATTGTATGAAATCTATGCATCATATTATATTAATTGTAATATATTTTTTCATGTACACCATTAAAATATACATTCTCTATGTATTTATACATTATTTATGGTTATTTGACCTTAAATTTAATATTATTAATGTATTATGAAATTTTTATGTGTTTCCCTAATGTATCCATATTTTTCATCCGTATCCATGCGTTTCCAAAATGTATCCGTATTCGTATCCAAGTTGTCCGATACGATACTCGATACCGATTATACATACCATCCACAAACAAATGGGCAAGTGGAGGTGATAAATTGGAGTCTTAGCAACATGGTGACCATGTAAAGAATTGGAATGCTGTCATACCCCAAGCTAAGTTTGCCTACAACAATTTAGTAAACAGATCTATCAAAAGGAAACCTTTTGAAATAGCTTATAGGCATAAACCACAAGATGTCATAAGCCTTGTTCCATTAATTTCTAAACCAAGGGTGAGTGTGGAAGGTGAAGATTTTGTTGATCATGTCAAGCACATCCATGAAGAGGTCCGGGCTGTAACAAAAGCTAGTAATGAAGCTTTTGCTACGTTTGCAAATTAGCATAGAAGACTCAAAATTTTTTGAAGGTGATGAAGTTCTTTGTAATTAAGAAAAGGTTTCCTAGGAGAACTTATCACAAGCTGAAACCAAGAAAGTTTGGGTCATGTAAAATCTTGAAGATCAGCTCCAATGAGAATCCTATTTACAATTTTGTTGATCATGTCAAGCACATCCATGAAGAGGCCCGGGCTGTAATAAAAGCTAGTAATGAAGCTTATGCTACGATTGCAAATCAGCATAGAAGACTAAAAAATTTTTTGAAGGTGATGAAGTTCTTTGTAATAAAGAAAAGGTTTTGTAGAGAAGATGGGCCGAATGGCCCATAGGTTGTTTATTCCTTCTTGTTATTTATGTTTTTCTATAATGGGCCTTATTCTGGGCCCATCCTGTCTATATTAAATTCTTTGTAAATTCTTGCCCAACTAAGGGCCTCCTTGTAATTATTCAAATATATCTTAATAAAATAGTATTAGAGTGCTGAGAGAGAGTAGGTTCGAAACTCTCATTCTTAGACCCTCATTGCCGAACTCTCAAGCTCTCCTCTCTTCAGTTTTCTTCATTGTAGTGACTGGTAATGATGTTTCAGGAATTCATGATCTAAAATATTTTCTCCATACAGAGTTTGAGATTAAAGATTTGGGGGAATTGAGATGCTTTCTTGGCATAGAAGTGGCTCGATCCAAGGATGGGATTTTTATCTCCCAAAGGAAGTATGTTCTTGACTTGCTCTCTGAAACTGGAAAGACGGGTGCTAGACCAATTGCTACTCCTATTGATATGAGTCATAAACTCTCAACCTCAGAAGTGACATTGTTAGAAGACAAAGGAATCTTTCAGACTTCTTGGGAAACTTTTGTACCTATGCGTGACTCGGCCAGATATTGCATATGCAGTCAGTTGCATTAGCTAATTCATGCATGCTCCCCGAGACACTCATATGGTAGCAGCAGATAGATTCCTATGTTATTTGAAGGGCTCCCCAGGAAAGGGTATTCTGTTTGCCAAGCATGGTCATATGAAACTTGAAGCCTACACCGATGCTGAGTAGGCCGGAAACATTGATGACAGAAGATCTACTTCTGGATATTGCAGCTTGGTGGCTGGTAATGTTGTTTATTGGAGAAGCAAGAAACAATCGGTTGTTGCTCGGTCTTTTGCTGAAGCAGAATACAGGGTCATGGCACATGGAGTTTCTGAATTATTATGGCTAAAATAATTGATGGAAGAACTTGGAGTTGAATATGACAAACCAATGATGTTGTACTGTGTTAATCAGGCTGCCATCAACATTGCTCACAACCTAGTGCAACATGATAGAACCAAGCATATTAAAGTTGATTGGCACTTCATTAAGGAAAGGATCTCTTCGGGTGAAGTGTGTCTTCCTTTCATCACATCTGAAGGACAGTTGGTAGATTTTCTCTCCCAAGGCAAAACTTCAGCATGATACCAGCAAGCTTGGCATGATTGACATCTATGCTCAGCTTGAGGGGGAGTGTAGAGAAGATGGGTCGAATGGCCCATAGGTTGTTTATTCCTACTTGTTATTTATGTTTTTCTGTAATGGGCCTTATTATGGGCCCATCCTGTCAATATTAAGTTCTTTGTAAATTCTTGCCCAACTAAGAGCCTCCTTGTAATTATTCAAATATATCTTAATAAAATAGTGTTAGGGTGCTGAGAGAGAGTAGGTTCGAAACTCTCATTCTCAGACCCTCATTGCCGAACTCTCAAGCTCTCCTCTCTTCAGTTTTCTTCAGGTTTCCTAGGAGAACTTATCACAAGCTGAAACCGAGAAAGTTTGGGTCATGTAAAATCTTGAAGATCAGCTCCAATGAGAATCCTATTTACAGTTTTGTTGATTTATATTTGATGGAGAAATGCAACCACCAGAAACCAAGCTTCAACAACTCCCAAAAAAGCTACCAGTTGTACAACATGTTTTAGATGTGAAGGAGGTCCAATCTCAGAGAAACACCTACCAATGAATTTTAGTGAAATGGTTGGAAAAACTAGCTAACAAAAGCACTTGGATAACGAAAGAAAAGTTGCAAGAACTAGATCCAGCCACGTACATTGAATGTATGAAGGTTTTCTCGGCAGAGTTGAGTTCTCAACCAAGGGAGGTTAATGCAAGAGCATGTGGAGCTCCGTGTAACCCAGATTACCAGCCAATTCCTAGGGACCAAGCAAGTTATTCCTTTTTATTTTATTGTTTCTTGAGTTTTGTATCATATTTGGATTTTTATAGTTGGTTGTTAGTATCATGGTCTTTAAGTTGGGGTATTTTGGTCAAATTAGGTGTTAGGGCATCATTTACTTGGAGGAAGCTATAAAAACCTCATATCTTATTCGTAAGAGGGATTTTTGTTGTATTCATAACCTTAAAGACATACTATCCACTGGAATAGTGATTTCAACCTTAAATATATATTCTTCATTCCAACTTCAATATGTGTTATCTCACCACAAATTTTATCACCTCTGGATGTTGCTTTCTAGTGATTTTATATTTTAGCTGCATTACATCTCGCATATACACAATGAAGGAAATCTATACACCAACATAAATACTTAAATAGTCTTTGTAAACTAAGAGGGAGGTAGGTATGTAGGAAGCTAGCCTCCAAAAAAAATGGGTGTTTGGCACATTTATGGTTGTTTTGATGCTCTAATAAGAATTTCAATTTTCACCAATCAAAAGAGGGATTTTTTCTGTATTCATAACCTTAAAGACATACTATCCACTGGAGTAGTGATTTCAACCTTAAATATATATTCTTCATTCCAACTTCAATATGTGTAATCTCACCACAAATTTTATCACCTCAGGATGTTGCTTTCTAGTGATTTTATCTTTTAGCTGCATTACATCTCGCATATACACAATGAAGGAAATCTATACACCAACATAAATACTTAAATAGTCTTTGTAAACTAAGAGGGAGATAGGTATGTAGGAAGCTAGCCTCCAAAAAAAATGGGTGCTTGGCACATTTATGGTTGTTTTGATGCTCTAATAAGAATTTCAATTTTCACCAATCAAAAGAAATGCACCAACTACTTGGAAAACATGGGACCTGAAACAAAAGAAGATGAGATTAGGGAACAAAATTGGCAAAACTAAAATACATTGCTTTTGGTAATATGTAGGGTGGTAGAGATACAAACCAAATAAAGTAGCATTCTCTCATGGTAGCCAAAAATTATTATACATCAAATTATATACAATAAAATTAAAAGGCAGGTCCAACTCCAGTCCAGCACTCCCAAAACCTTCAATAGCCAAGACCAGCACTGGGCAATGGCCCTTCCATATGGTAAAAACACCAACTTACAAATTCTAACAAGTGTACTTTTAATTTTGCATATATATGGATATTCAAAAGAGAAACATGAGTTATAATAACTAAAAGTTTAGTAATTTTAAGAAAAAGTAATGGCATAGAATTATATCATCCGTACATACATACATGCATCAGATAGCCAATGTGAATTGAAAGATACATACAGTATAAACTCCAACTTCAATGCATCGTTTTGCCCCAGTAAGTTGGACAAGCATAGCAAGCAATTGAGCCTGATCAGGAGATACCTACAAAATACGAAGAGTATGAAGACAATCTTCAACAAACAGAAGTGCACAAAGAACAATCATGACATTTGCAAGTAAAGAACTCTGAATAACGGAAAGAGATTTATGACCTCCTACATTAAGATTAGATAGAGCACTTTATTAGGATTGAAAGTTCAAAATATAATCAAATTAAAACAAACATGTTAAAGAATGGAAAAAGGCTAAAAATGCAGAAAACTGGGAAAAATATAAAACCATAAGAAAGGAAGTTAAAAAAAAAAAAAAAAAGTGAATGAAGTTAAATGTAGGACATATGATGAACATTACCATAAATTAGGCACTAAAGAGAGAAAAAAGGAATGTATAAACTAGCAAAGTTGAGAAAAAGGAAAGGCAAAGATTTAAACCATGTTAGGTGCATTAAAGATGAAGATCAAAGAGTCTTGGTAAAAAGATTAAGAAATCAGTAGAAACTAAAAAAAAAAAACAAAAGATTGCCAAAAAATTAAGAGAACAAAGGTGTTGTAAAGAACAAGAAGAAAGAAGAGAGAAAGAATGAGAGAACAATGAGGAGGCAAAACGTTCTCAAACCACCTGCCTCCTCCACTTATATTTATAATTAATTGATGTGGTACAAAGACTAAACAGCATTTAATAGGGTGGCAAGAACTAAAGGGACCACAAGCTACTTAAAAAAAAAAAAAAAGTGGGCTTAGGCCCAACAACTAAAAGAACATAACGGGTAATAAAAACATAAAAGATAATTAGGCCCACAAAGCCGTCAGCCCACTAGGGTGATTCTAGGCACCCTGTGAGTGATTCCAGGTATTTTTCTCACACCTTTCTCTCCCTATTTTCTCTCTTGTTCCTCCAAGAAGCCATTAGAACCTTCAACGGCCATAAAACTCTGATCCAAGAGACCATTCAATATTCTCTAAGGACAAGAACTGAGCCGGTCCTACATCAAGATGTAAATCATTCCCAACCTGTGTAGATCACGTTCTAGTTTGCACTTTGCAAATCCTTTAGTGAAGACATTTGCTAATTGCAACTCTGATGTGACATAAGACAAACACATCTCACCTAAGGACACCCTCTCTCTAATAAAGTGTCTGTCAAACTCAATGTATTTGGTCCTATCATGCTGAACCGGGTTGTGTGCAATATTAATAACAGCTTGGGGGTATTTTGTAACGTGGATGAGAAATTGGCGGGTGTGGACTAGTCCACACTGTTGGTTCGGCAGTCTTAATTTGTATGTTTATCTTTGTTGGGTCTTAAGTCAGTAGTTATTGGGCCTTACTTACTAGGCCTAATCTTATTTAGTGTTTATTTTGACTAGGTGTCCCATCACTAATCAGGGGGCATTCTTGTCTATTTATGTAACATTATGTAATGTCCTTATATATAATAGATTAGGGATGGCTGAGCACTATTCTGCCGCCCATCTCATTTTTTCTTCTTCTTCTTCCTCTTCTTCTCTCATTCGACAACCCTATTTCAGCAAACACACACCAAACCAGGAATAGGAAGAAGAACAAGATGCAATAAGAGCAAGACACTCCCCCTGAGAAAAAACACCAAAGAAAAGGAGAGGACTCAAATAAAGTAACATCCAGGGTAACATATTGTTAGTGTAGGGGTATTTCTGTCTTTATACTTATGTTGAGGTTGTTGATCTGTAATATTAAATAAGAACTAGTGTCCCTCACTTAAGTAAGGGCACATGTGTCTTTTCCATTATGTTAGTAATATAAAACATGTCTGGCCAAATGGAAGAGGTAATTTTTTCTCTCATTCGAACCAGACTTTTCTTCTCTCCTTTTCTCCACTTTTCTCTCTTTCTTTCATCTTTCTTCTTCTCTCTTCTTGGCTGTTATCAGTCTAACAGAACTCAAGGGCAGGCCGAATCATAACATGGTATCAAAGCACAACTAAGCAATTCGGATCTGCCATCGATTGGAGATAAGGGAAAGGGCTGAAAAGGAGTGGTCGCCCTCTTCCCTTGGAGGTCTCTATGCCTCCAGTTGTGCTGTTCATGGTCGGTTGATGTGGTTTCTAAGAAACCCTCCCCTAATCGATGAAGAGAAGAGGATTGATTTGTGTGGTGCAGTGCGTGTCTTATGTGGTCTAATTTTCTTTTTGTGTAGTTTGTTTTTCGGGTGATGAGGTAAGAGATTTCTATGCATATTCTTGTTATGAATCAAATAGGAAGTATGTTCCAGATCGTATGGTGGGATTTCAGATTGTAGTGTGCTAGGGTTTATGCTCTTTTTTTTGTATGATTCGAAGGGGGAGTGGTCCTCGTATATAGTGGTGAGATTTCAGGTAGTCGTGGGGTAGGGTTTGTGGTGTAAAGAGTACAATCTTCAGCAATAACAAGTGCTGAAACCAGTGTGATCAGTGTGATCAAGTAGTCTGCAGTGTGCCGAATTCAGTAATAACAGAATTCAGCAATGGGAGATAACAGTGATAGCAAATCTAATGTGATGATACCTACTAACTACCTGAATGTTCAAATGACCTCCAATAAACTAAATGGAGAGAATTATGTACCTTGGGCTAAATCTGTAGAAGTTTTTTTCTGAAGGCAAAGAAAAAGGTGAAACACATAAGGGAGGAGAAACCCTCCACTGATTCTCACGAGTATGATGACTGGGAACAACAAGATGATGCAAAGATTATCACATGGTTGTGGAACAGTATGGAACCCAAGATTAGTGTAAATTTCATGTTTCTTAACACTGCCAAAGATGTGTGGGACCGTGCTAAGAAATTGTATTCTGGTCAAGACAATACAACCATAGTATATCAGCTATATCAGTAATACTTTAATCTGCAAAAGGGCAATCAGAGTCTTGAGGAGTACTATGCTAGTATGAGAAACATTCGTAATGAGTTGAATGTTTATCACCCCATCACTTCTAATGTCAAAATTCAGCAACAACAGAGAGAACAGCTTGATGTGACTCGATTTTTGGTGGGGCTGAAATCTGAGTATGAACCAGTGCGGGCTCAG
The DNA here is from genome assembly GCF_056320005.1 of Nelumbo lutea. Taxonomy (NCBI): domain Eukaryota; kingdom Viridiplantae; phylum Streptophyta; class Magnoliopsida; order Proteales; family Nelumbonaceae; genus Nelumbo; species Nelumbo lutea. The sequence goes on from NC_142684.1 coordinate 221,233,252, forward strand.
ATACTAGGAGGGTCAGCTCTCCCTTCCTTAGAAATGGTGTTTGCTCGACTTCGGAGGACTTCCATTGGATCTACTGAGAACTCTAATGTTTCTGATAGATCAGCCTTTGCAGTATCAAGGGGCCGTGGTGTTAGAGATGGAGCTTGAGGAGCTCAGTCTGGCCGTGGTGGTAGCAGTGGTCTGGTATATGGCTGGAGTGGTGGTGGTGGACCTACATATAACCGTGGTGGTGGTCGTACTAGAGGTAGAGATTCAAGGGGAGCCCGTGGCAGAGGACGTGGCTCGGGTCCGAGGAGATGTACTCATTGTGGTATAGATGGACATACCAATAATTATTGCTATGACTTGCATGGTCCACCCTTAACTTGGGCCAATCATGCCATGACTAGTGACACCAGTTTCAAATAGGAGAGTCGTTCAGTTGATCAAATGCCTCCTACATCCACAGATGTTCCCTGGAAGGAGATGGTGAATGTTCCCCGTGATGAGTATGAGAGGTTTGTCCAATCCACATCTCAACAGAACACGGCTACTTTCGCACACTCAGGTATGGCTTGTTTGGCATCCACACCCAATTCCTGGATTATTGACTCTAGAACCTCAAATCACATGACTGGAACTCCAGGTGTGTTTTCTTCCCTCTCTCATTGCTCAACATCACAATCTATTACCCTTGCTAATGTTAACATGACCCCCTTATCTTTATCCTCAGTTTTGTATGTCCCTAAATTTCCATTTAACCTTATGTCCGTTAGTAAGTTGACCAAGTCATTCAATTGCTCAATTACTTTTTACCCTTCTTTGTGTTTTTTTCAGGATCTCAAGACAGGGATAAAGATTGGCGGAGGGCATGAAGCCGGTGGATTGTATTATCTTGATAGTGGTGGAAGAACATCAACAGCTCTCCAGTCATCTCTCTCTCCTCTCTTGTGGCACTATCGATTTGGTCATCCTTCGCTGAAAATTTTGAAACCTTTGGTTCCTTCGTTGAGTCAACTTTCTGTTTTAGATTGTGAGTCGTGTCAGTTGGGGAAACATCATCGTGTTCCCTTTAGTACTAGGGTTGATAACCGTGTGTCAAGTCCTTTTTCTTTGGTTCATTCAGATGTTTGGGGTCCTTATAAAGTGATGTCATACAATGGATATAGATATTTTGTCATTTTTGTTGATGATTATTCAAGAATGGCATGGCTCTATTTAATGAAAGAAATGAGTGAATTGTTTACCATCTTCCAAAAATTTTATGCTGAGATTCGCAACCAATTTGGTGTTCACATTAAAATTTTTCGTTCCGATAATGGCCGTGAATATTTCTCTTCATCATTTCAAGAATACTTTGACCAACATGGCATTAGACATTAGACCTCATGTACCTACACCCCACAACAAAATGGGGTGGCTGAGAGAAAGAACCGTCATCTTTTGGAAACAACTCGATCCCTCATGCATCACATGAATGTTCCCAAACCCTTTTGGAGTGATGCGGTGCTTATTTCTTGCTTCTTGATTAATCGGATGCCCACGTCTATCCTTGATGGTCATTCCCCATTCACTACCTTGTTTCCCACCTTGTCACCATTTCCTCTTTCTCCTTGGGTTTTTGGGTGTGTCTGCTTCGTCCATAATCTGGGCCCCGGGAAGGACAAGTTAGATACACGATCCATTAAGTGCATCTTCCTTGGCTATTCCCGGACCCAGAAAGGGTATAAGTGTTATCATCCTAGTTCTCGATGTTCCTTTGTGTGTGCTGATGTTACCTTTTTTGAGTCTACTCTGTTTTTCTTGAGGTCCAGTGATGCTTCTTCCTCCTCATCACCTCCTCTTCCACTTCCAGTTACGAATTCCGTTCCCCTTGTTCCAGTCGTGACCAAGTCCTTGCCTCCAGTGCCACCACATGTTGAACAGCCACCTATCCGTCAAGTGTAAACACATCGTCCACATGTACCGACTACTACTCCTCCAGCTCCATCAACGTCGACAGATCCGGCAGTTGTCTCCACACCAGCCCCGAACCCAGTATATGATCTTGATCTTCCCATTGCCTTGCATAAAGGTAAACGCACTTGTACCCTTCATCCTATTTCTAATTATGTTTCACTCACTCACCTTTCCGCTTCCCATCGCCAGTTTATCTCTTTGTTATCCTCAATTGTTGTCCCTAAGGATGTCCAAGAAGTCCTTGCCTCTCTAGGGTGATGTCGTGCAATGGAAGAAGAATTCTCAGTTCTAACTCATAATCATACTTGAGACGTCACTACTCTTCCTCCTGGGAAGCAAGTTGTCAGTTGTAAGTGGGTTTATACTGTTAAGTATTTACCTGATGGAAGTGTAGAGCGCCTGAAAGCTCGATTGGTTGCAAAAGGGTACTCCCAAACATATGGTATTGACCACACAGAGACCTTCTCCCCAGTTGCTAAGATAGGTTTGGTTCGTGTTGTGATCTCTCTTGCTGCTATGTATGATTGGCCCCTCTATCAGCTTGATATCAAGAATGCTTTCTTGCATGGTGATTTACTCGAGGAGCTCTCTATGGAGCAACCAACGGGGTTTGTTGCTAAGGGGGAGGATGGTAAGGTATGCAGACTAAAGAAGACTATTTATGGGCTTAAACAGTCTCCTCGAACATGGTTTGGTAGGTTTAGTGAGGTGCTAAAGAAGTTTGGTATGAAACAGTGCCAAGTTGATCATTCTGTCTTCAGTCATGACTCTCAGGCAGGAAAAATCCTATTGGTGGTGTATGTAGATGATATTGTTATTACCGGGAATGATAAAATGGGCATTGACAGGTTGAAGACTTTTCTACAGGAACATTTTCAAACAAAGGACCTTGGTAAATTGAAATATTTCTTGGGGATAGAAGTAGCAAGGTCTACGCATGGTATTAATTTGTGCTAGAGGAAATATGTGCTTGATTTGCTCAAGGAAAACTTGTGAATGGGATGCGGTTAGTGTGGTAAGTCAATCCATGCAGAAACCTCTGGTTCCTCATTGGGATGCGGTTCTAAGAATTGTGAGGTATTTAAAAGGGGCTCCTGGTCGTGGTTTGATATACAAAAGTGGTGGAAAACTTGAAATAGAAGGATATATTGATGTTGACTGGGCCGGTTCTATGTATGATAGGAGGTCTACCACAAGCTATTGCACTTTTCTTGGGGGTAATCTGGTGACATGGAAAAGTAAGAAGCAGACAGTCGTGGCGAGAAGCGGTGTAGAGGCAGAATATAGAGCTATGGCACATACTACTTGTGAATTAGTGTGGCTAAGGAACCTTCTACAAGAGATAGGATACAATGTTAACACTCCAATGAAGCTCTATTGTGACAATCAGGCTGCAATTCATATTTCTTCTAATCCGGTGTTTCATGAAAGAACCAAGAACATAGAGGTTGAATGTCACTTTGTGAGAGAGAAGGTGTTAAATGTAGTGATAGACACTGCAAATGTTAACACAGGAAAACAGTGGGCATACTTGTTTACAAAAGGGTTGAGTCGAGGAAGAGTGGACTACATATGTAACAAGCTGGGATTATATGATATATACTCACCCACTTGAGGGGGAGTGTTAGTGTAAGGGTATTTCTATCCTTATACTTATGTTGAGGCTGTTGATCTGTAATATTATATTAGAACTAGTGTCCCCCACTTAAGTAAGGGTACATGTGTCTTTTCCATTATGTTAGTAATATAAAACATGTATGGTCGAATGGGAGAGGTAATTTTTTCTCTCATTCAAACCAGACTTTTATTCTCCCCCTTTCTCCTCTTTTCTCTGTCTTTCTTTCTTCTTTCTTCTTCTCTCTTCTTGGCTGTTATCAGACTAACAGAACTCAAGGGCAGGCCGAATCATAATACATATCGACTCCCTGAAACCGGATTATAGCAACAATGCCCCTTCTGGTTTTGATTGTGCCTAAGGAAGACACACTTCCTGGCTTTAAGATCAAGTTTATTATGGTGAGGGCCAAATATTGTGAACAAAAGTACACCCAAAGATTCTCAAAGAAATATGAAACAACTCTCCCTTAGAAAACAGAGAAGACCATATGGTGTCTTAAACTCAAGAATACGTGAAGGCATACGATTAATTTATACACAACATCACCCCAAAACTAAACTGGAATTAAAGCATATATTATGATACTCCTAGCCACCTCAAGAATATGTCAGTTCTTTCTTTCTATTACTCCATTCTATCAAGGAGAATAAACATAGCTGCTCTAGTGAACCCCCCCATGCTCCAACAAATAAGTTGTTAAAACCTTCTTACAATACTCTTTGGCATTGTCTGATCTGAATATCTTAATTCTAACTCCAAATTGTGTGAGAACCATCAGATAAAATTGTCAAAAAAGGCACCTCATCTTGTGAATGCATCAAACAAATCCAAGATAACCAAGTATAATCATTCACGAACAAAAGGAAATACCGATATCCACCCATAGAGGGGATAAAGTAGGGCCCCCAAACATTAGTATGAACAATGTCAAAAGCTGAAACACTTCTTTTATTGCTTTAAGTAAATAAATGTATACAATGTTTAGCAAGTCAAAAACTTTTGCACTCCAAACTAAATAAATAAAAGACGCATGCCCTAATCTGACTCACAAACTATGATCCATTAGGACTATTACCACTGCTCACAATCATCCTCCTTGATTCCAAATCCTAAAAAAACACAACAATCAAGAAGAAAGGCCACAGAACAATTTAAAGTTTTTGTTAAGCTACTAACAGATAAGAGATTAGTATGTAACTTGGGAACATGCAAGACAAGGTAAAGTAATGGTGTCAGACACCCTAACAGTGCCTTTCCCTACTACAGGACAAGCTAAAGTGTCTAGGGATGTGGTTCTTCTACTAGAGGAGGATACACCATCAGCAGTAATGGCCACATTGGCATTCCCCTTTTTGTTTCTGAGCTTTGTTGGCATTCCCAAACGAAGAAGGCAACTTTGGGGGGAACAAAGGAGAGCCAAATCCTTTTGTCCGAAAAGGCCGGGGGGGAGGGTCCTCCATTAGCTTTTGAAAGTAGGAGTTGGAGGAGAACTGGCCTAAGGGAGTGAGGGACCAAATTAGCTTGTCTTGAGATGAGGGGTTGAGGAAGACTTTTGAGATAATGGAGAGGAGGCGGGAAATGTCTGAGATTTCAGAATCTCTTAAGTCTCTATGGAAGTTAAAATTATATGAAACTTGGTTGTTTGCCAAAAGGATGGTTGAGGATACCAGGGCATTTTTATCTCTTACTAAAGAAAACAAGGGAAAGAAATTGAAAGGGGATTGTTTCCCCACCAAAGGTCAATTCCAAAATTATATTTTATTTCCATTGCCCAATCTGTACCTAATGAAGGAAACAAAAGTTTTTTTTTTTTATCAAGGAAACAAAAGTATTTTGGGTAATAAGAATACCTTTCCATGGATTAGCAAGTGAGCATTTTGGAATCGATGGAGTGTTGCCCCTTTCCAAATGATTTTCTCCATATTTACTCTGAATCACTGCTGCCCAAAGAGCATTTTCCTGTCTTAAATCTCCATATCCACTTCCTAAGAAGGGACCTGTTTCTATCTATGATGTGCCCAAGCCCCAAACCTCCTTTCTTCAGTTTACACACTATTTCCCAATTTACCAAGTGATTTATTTTTTTCCCCTCCATCCCAGAGGACGTTACGCAGCAATTTTTCTAAGTGCTTCCTAACTCTGACTGGGATTTTAAAGACTGATAGGAAGTGTTAGAGAGAGTTGCCTTGATTAGGGTGAGCCTACCCCCTTTAGAAATGCAATTTCCTTTCCAGAACTCCAGTCTTCTTTCACTTTTCTCAATGAAAGGTTGCCAGAAGTTATCTAATGTAGGATTTCCACCAAAAGGAAGTCCTAAATAACTGATTGGCCAAGTTTCTGTTCTACGTCCCAAAGACCTTTGAAGCTCTGCCAACTCTTGTTGAGAGATGTGTATACCAATGATGCTGCTCTTCTCCAGATTGGTTTTCAGCCCTGTCACTGCTTCAAAGCACTTGAGGATGTTTTTGAGATTATGGATATATTCTCTCTTACCCTCTACAAAGAAAATTGTGTCATCAGCATATTGAAGATGAGTGATGTGGATGTCATCTCGCCCCACCATAGAGCCTTTAAAACAGTCCAGATTTACTGCCTTAGGCATAAAGGCATCAAGAATATCAGCCACAAGTGTGAACAACAAGGGGGAGAGGGGGCGTCCTTGTCTCAGGCCCCATGGAGCCTTAAAGAAGACTTTGGGGTCCCCATTGATTAGGATGGAGAACCTAGCTGATCTGATACAACCCTTCATCCAACTAACCCAAGTGTTATGAAATCCTTTCAGCTCTAAGATCCTCCACAGGCAATTCCAATCCAGCCTATCATAAGCCTTTTCAATGTCAATTTTGCAAACAACCCCTTTTTGGCCTTGTTTTTGTTATCTTCCACAACCTCATTGGCTACCAAAATACCATCAACAATCTGTCTTTCCATAATAAAAGCACTTTGAGTGGGAGCAACTACCTCTCTGATAACTCGTTTAAGCCAATTTGCCAATACCTTAGCTATAATCTTATAAAGGCTACCCAGAAGGCTGATTGGTCGAAAATCTCTTACCCCTAAAGAGCCAGTCTTCTTGGGAATGAGCTTGACAAAGGTGGAATTGGTACCCTTATTGATGATGCATGAACTGTAAAAATTCTCAAACACTTCTGACAAATCCGCTTTCACCATATCCCAGCATTCATGATAAAAAGCCTAGGAAAACCCATCAGGGCCTGTGGCTTTATCCTCATCTAATGTAAATATCGCAGATTTTATTTCTTCCTCACTGAACTCCCTCTCCAGCCAGGTTCTACCTTCTTGAGATAATTTTGGTCCTTCCCAAGCTGTCTAAGTCTCCAGACCTTGTCAGAAGAGTAGAGCTCTTTGAAACAATCTTGAGACTATGAGGTCCTAGTCTGAAGTAAGTTGGTCTCCAACTTGTAGGTCTGAGATAAAGTTTTTTCTTCTTCTACTATTTGCCAATCTAAGAAAGAAACAAGTATTACCATCACCCTCTTTTAGCCACTGACATCTGGATCTCTGCTTCCAATAAAATGTTACTTCTAACATCCTCCCATTCAGCCTGCATTACCTTCCTCCTTTCTCTTTCTTCTCTATCTAACTGACCATTACATTCTTTTTTATCCAGAATTGTTAGTTCGCTCCAAATTTTCTCTTTTTCTACCTTCAAGGGATTGAAGGTTTCCTTGCTCCAGATTTTCACCTTTTCTTTAAAATCCTGATGCAAAATCCAGTATTTCTCAAATTTGAAAGGAGACTTTGTAATATTAACTTTCTCCGTATTTAAAATAACCGGCCAATGATCTGAAGTACTCCAAGGGCTAATTTCCTGTAGCAGATTAGGGAACTTCTCTTCCCACTCTGTAGAGAAAAGGAATCTGTCCAGTTGGCTGCACACTGCATTCTCTTGCAAGATTGACCAAGTAAATTTGGCATTATGAAGGGGAGGGTCAATGAGGGAGAAGATCTGAATAAAATTAAAAAAGTCTCTCATACTCCTTGTTCATCTTGTTCCCTTAGACTTCTCTAAAGGGAATCTGGTGACACTAAAATCCCCAGCAATACACCAGGGGAAGAAATTTTGTGAATCAATTGAGCCTAACTCCTCCAAAAGAAAGGCTCTGGCTGTAGGGTTGTTTGGGCCATAAACTCCAGTGAGAATCCAACTGAAATCGAGTAGGTTCCTCTATCAACTTCCAATCCTGAAACTGAGCTTTCATCCCAAATTATAATCAGACCTCCTGAGGCTCCATTCGAGGCAATCCAAACCCATTTTTTGTTTCTAACCTCCCAAATTGAACTTTTTAATCTTCTGTTAAAATTTTCTTTTTTTGTCTCCTGTAACACTATTATGTCAAGGTTTTCTCTCATCAGCAATTCTTTGACCAAGCTTCGCTTCTGAGACCCACCTAGACCTCTCACATTCCGAGACAGGATCTTCATTAAGCACCTAGAGTTGATTTCCCCTATGGTCATAGTTTTCAAGGCGCCAAGGCGAGGCTAGGCAATAGAGGGGTGCCTTGTTGCCTAGGTTCCATAACCATCTTTCCTTAATAATTATCCATAAATTTCATGATACAAGTATAAATTTCATGTTTAAGTCTATAAAATCAACATTTTATGAGAAGAAAAAGAACAAAGGAAAGAAAATTCAAAAAAACATAGGGGCTGAACCCCTACTTTTGTTATAGGAAAAGAAGAAAAGAAAAGGTAAAAGAAGAAGAAGAAGAAGAAGATGATGATGATGATGTGGAAGAAGAAAATGTGTTGATTAGACAAAATTTTAAGTTCTTCCCTTGCTTATTGGTTCAGGTTTTGAAATCTTTGAGGGTTCAATCAAGGATCAAATTTTTTATTAAACCCCTATAATTAAGAAAATAATAAAAAGCAATTAGTATATAAACACATAAAATGAATATTCTAGTTTAATAAGGTCTACTTTATAATTATAACGTCAACAAAATTAAAAATATAAAAGTATTTTATAACATGATGCACAAAACTGCTTGGCAACTAGGCAAGGTGAGCCTCCAAGGGTGTCTTGTCACCTAGAAGTTGCCTTGACAACTATGCCTATGATCTCTTCCTCCCTGTGTTATCTCTACTCTCTCCTCCCTAATTCAAATCACATTTCAGTTTTCTGAATTCCCTTATTGACCTCAGGTGTAATCTACTTCCTTCCTCTGTCAAGAATTCGCTGATTTTCCATTTCCTCCCGTTTTTATCCATCACTGAGACTCCTAGGTTTTCTGCCATTCTATCAGTGTCACTTCCAGGGCGATCTTCTTTCAAAGGTGAAAAAACTTCTAAACCTTCCATTTCTTAAGCTTCTTTGGGATGAGTAGGGGCAGCACTTTCATCAAAACCTGAAACTGAGAAAGGGGTAGCAGGGGGCAAGGTGCCTGGAAATGATTCAAGAGAAGGAGAGAAAAGGGAAAAAAGAGGAGGGGGTGTTGAATCTGCATACCTGGATTTGGGGACTGGAGGAAAAGGGAAGGGCTTGTAAGATTTCCCATACCTTCACCGGACAAGGAGGAGACAGCCATCACTATTTGGGGTTGGTGTCAACACATCCTCTCGGTAAGTCTGAACCAGAATGGAGAGTCTAAAGCTTATGAAGTCAAACTTCTCTAATTTAGGCCCATCCTTACTAGTTGGGGACCAAATGTGCTACTAGGAGGCCTGGGCTTGGGGCTAGGGGGTTTGATTGAAGTGTGGGCCAAGTCCACTATTACGCTGACTTGGGGATGTTTGAAATTTGAAAGACTAGGGGTTTGGGTCTTGGCGGGAGGGACATCTAACATGGGGGCAGTTGCATGCCTGTCCTTGGCCAGAAAAGGGGGTGAGTCCACTCAGTTAGGGAACACCTCACAAGTTAACCCAATCGACTCGGTTTCCTTCTCCACTGAGACTACTACATTGAACCAGATGTTTCTTTCATTCAGAAGGATTGATCTTGGAACCACATGCAAGCTTCTGCTAAGAACTTGATTTTTGCCTTGGTAAGGTCTTTTTGTAATCTAGTTGAGGCATGGACTGATTCCAGACCTCCACAAAAGCTACTGATGAGCTCGAACGTGGTCTGCTTCCAGAGGTGAAAGGGCAAGCCTCTAACTTCGGTCCAACCATTAAAACTGAGCTAATTATCAAGGAAATTCACCTAAGGCCACCATCTTTATAGACTAATTGTTTTCCCAAAAATGGAGTGTATTCAATGCTCAACCATTTTTTTTGCAGATTATCTAGCTAAACAAGGGGTGGGAAGAACTAGTTTCTTTTGGGCTGTATTGTAATGTGATGTTTTTTGGGTGGGGTAAGAGATTTTACCCCCCTTCTTGTTGTATCTTTTCCATATCTTTTTAATTAATAAAAGTTTCTGTTATTAATCAAAAAAAAAATGCTCAACCATTTTTGTAGTTGCTCGTCCAATTCCACAAAGCCTATTGCTTGAGAAATGTTGAAAGGTCAGAGGGTAATCCAAGTCGGTGAATGCAAGTTTGTTGTTAGACCTCTCTCTACCTCTTCCCAAGCTAAGTCTGCTGGTATTTCACAGATAAAAGCTAGTCTCCAAGGCCCAAAAGGATTGGACTCATGTAAAATTTTGACCACTTTGCTTCCACCCACCAAAATGATTTGGCTCTTTGTATGACCCAGGGGTTGGAAGGACAGATGGGAGGGGGTGGCGGAGGTGAGTCTAGGGAAGGGAGGGACTCATAAAAGGCCCTCCAACCACTTCCATTGCGCCCTTCAAGGATGCAAACACCTCTTATTTTTTCTAAACCTTTCCAGGAGGCTATCTCATGCAACGACCCTTGTGATTAGATTTCAACTGAAGGATTGTGTGACGTTCTTAGGTTGAGATTTTTCGATCTATAGGAATTTTGTTCTCAAGGGAGAGTGAACCTAAAAAATGGATTAGTTCCTTTGTTTCCACGAATCCAAGGGAGATTCATGACCAGTATCCTCTACCTCTCTCAAGGATTTCCAAACCTCCTCTTTTATCGGTCTCCTGGGCGATTTCAAAAAATTTTTTGATTCAACTGATAAAATTTTCTGATAGCCAGGGGAGAACTCTCTCCCTGGCTGCATCTTCAGGCAGTTATTCAGTTAAAGGTGGCAAGAGACAAGGTTGAAGGTGCCACCAACTGCTATAGGAAAGCAGAAGATAAATTATAATTTTTGTTTTTTTTCTTTCTGCTACCCCAATTTGTTTTTTTTATTTTATCAATAAGAGGAAATTTAATTAAGATTAACCTCAAGGATTACAATGAGGTGGGAAATTTTCTCCACCCAAAAGATAAATTATAATTTTGCCCAAAACATTTGGTGCCTGGCTGCCCCTTGCTTAACCAAAATACCTGCCATCTCATTTGTCGATCTTCTCACCCAATTAAAAACCACATTTAATTCCCTTCTCAAGCTTTCTGCAACCCCAATTTGTTGAGGTGTATAACTACAAGAATTTTGATGAATCAGTCCTCTTTCTATCAAGAATGCATTCAAATGTTTTTCAAAGTATTCTTTTCCATTATCTTATCTAAATATTTTGATTTTTCTTGTCAAATTGTATTAGAATCATTTCATAAAAATTCTTGGCAATCCCCAGCACCTCATCTCTTAGTTTGAATACATAAAACTACATACATCCGGAATGGTCATCAACGAATGTAATAAAATACCCTAGACCAGCAATAACAAGAATCAGGAATGATCAACAATTCCACACACATCAAAAGACATCAAATTTCTTTTGTTACTAGGATAGAAAGAGGTTCTACATTGTTTTGAATACTAACTTCATAGTGAAGATCTAACATACACACAGACTTAAACAAAACAGGATACAAGACTCTTAAGGACTGCAAACTAAGATGACGCAATCCAGAATGCCACCAAAAAATGCTAAAGACTACAAGGCTGGCAGTTGAAATGAAGAATCTAGAAAGTTGAGACCACAACTTCAAGTCTACATCCAATCATCCTCCCTATTTGCAGATCCTGAAAATACAAGAATCAAGGGGGTTTGGGTTACAAGGTCAAAGCTTCATTGCATGAGAGATGGCAAGTGGGTTTCTAGTGTTGTAAGTTATCAATACACCAGATTCAATGGACGGCTAAGTTTGCTGAAAAGGAGTTTAGTGGTTTCTTCCTGTTCATTTTCAATAATGAGGAGGCATAGAAACCATGATTTGTGAACAATCTCAGGTCCGTTCTCCTGAATTGAGGATTGGAAGATGGAATCCATTAGTTGGAGCTCTCAGAGATTTGGGACTGACAAGTCTAGTGTGGATAAACATCTACAGCATTCCTCTACATGCATGGGGTTTCCAGACGTTTGAAGCAGTGGGAGAAGCTTGTGGGAGACTCAGGTTTGTCGATTCTGGAATGTTCATGGAAGAATCTGGTTAGCACGCGTATTTTGGTCGAAGTGGAACAAGTTCATCATGTTCCCTAATCTTTGTCGTTGTAGTTCGTGGGAGAGATTTCCGATCTGAGACTTGCTGTTGAGGGATCATATCCGTTAAGGTGGGTGGAGAATATGGGAGTTTGGGGAAAATAAGGGATAAAGCTTCTCGGGTTCTTGCTAAAAAGAAGAGGGAGTCGAACGATCAATTTATTCAGTTCAGTCCAGAGGTTGAAGACGAGGGTACGTTGGGAATTTCAGAAAAGGTCCTCACTAATGGGGATGGTAAGTTGGGCCTCGAGCTTTGTGGAGGTAGTTGGAAGTCAAAGAATCAAGAAGGGATTGTTAAGAGGGTCGACCCCAAGATACGCCCACAGCCCTTAGATCTTAGTTTTGATCCGGTAGGGGGTCCAACTCGTTGTAAGCCGAGGATTGGAAAAGAGGGGGGGCCCAATTATTTCGACCCCAGTGGATGCTAAGTCAATGCAAGATGTGGGCCCAAGTAGGAAGGATGGTGGCTCTAAGAATTTAGGTTCTCCCAATTCGGCATTTAGGCATGGGGATACTTTTATGGATTCTAACCCTTGTCTATCATCGTTGTCCTACCTCATCCAGCCAGTTCGTCCGAAGACGTCAAGCCCAGAGTGAAAGTAAGGTTTTGAATATTGGCTGCATTCATTGCAAGAAGGTTAGTCAATTTAGGAAACGTGAAGAGGACAAGAAGAGGTCAATCTTAGGCCCTGGCAGATCAATATTTAAAAGGTGTAGGACATTTTGAAGGCTTCTCATGTCGGAGGTTGGAAAGAGAAGGGAGGAGAGATGGGTTTGGGTGATCGCCAAGTATGATAAATGTGGCATGATTAAGAAGAGTTTGGTCGGAGGATCAAGGGTTTTTTTTATCAGTGAAAAGTACTAAGAATTTTACTAAAATGTACTAAATTTTAAAATTACAATAAGTCCGACCAATCCCCACAAGGTACAAATGTTACAATTGCCCAAAACAATTGTTGCCTATTTACCCCTTGTTTTGCAAGAGTATCAACCATCCCATTTGCATTCCTTCTTACCCAATTAAAAATAATGTTCAGCTCCTGTTTTATGCTTTCAATTTCCTTAAGCTCATGCCTATAGATCCATGGCGTGAGCTGAATATTCTTTGCCCAAGAAATAATAAGCTTTGAATCCCCCTCTACTTCCAAGTTCCAACAACTTCTTTGGCAAGTCTTAAGCCTTGAAGTAGTGCTATCAATTCTGCCTTTAATGAGTCTCCCAACCCCAAGGGACCTGAAAACATAGCCAAAACTTTCCCTGTGCAGTCTCCAAAAACTCCTCCAATACCTGTCATTCCAGAGTTTCCCATGGAAATCCCATCAAAATTCAATTTTATTTTATTTGCTTCTGAGAGTGAGCATGCCATAACCCTCTTTTCCTTTTTCTCTTGAGGAGGCTGCCTCTTCAGACCATGTCCTTGTGATGTCATTCACTGAAAAATCTTTGAATGCACCAATTGTCTTTATCCAATAAGCTGCTCTAATTAGAATAACTTCACACAATTCCTCCTTTGATCTGCTTTTCTCATTAAAAATTCTTCCATTGCTTTCCTCCCAAACAGTCCATACTACTGCTGTGAACCGAATTGAGTGCAAGAAGAAAACAGAATTAGGGGTGTCTAGAATTGACCCCCACCCCAAAGAGCCTCTTTTATATTAAAGAGATAAAAGATATATACAGTTACAAGAATGCCCTTACAGGGCTGAAAAATAAAAAGAAAATATAAAATGATAAGAATACGATACTGTACAACAAGGACTACTCTAATAGTGTACATCAAGGTATATCTTCACAACTGCAACCCGAATTGCTTTCCACATAATTCTTCCCCTCTTTCTTGGTTGTCTTAAGAAACTTGGGCTGAATAGGCACACTATATCCCGTGGAGATATCCACCTGCAGCCAAAAAGAGAGAAGTAGAATTCCCAAATACCAAGAACACAAGAGAAAGGCAGCAATAAATGAGATAGGGTTTCACCATTTGCACGGCAAAGGAAGCATATGTGGAGTGAGAGGCTAACATTTGGCCTTTTTTTCCAAAGCAAATCACAGGTATTTATCTTCCAAGACAAACTTTCCAACACAAAGCCTAGATTTTGGGTGGGATAGGCTTGCCCAAACTTCTTTCACAGGAAAGCTCTCCCCCAAGTTATTGGACTGCGAGAGAGAATTAAGGAAGCACAAGTGAAAATACCATTAGGGGTACAAGACCAAATTCTAGTGTCCTCCCTTGAATGAAAGTTTGGTGGAGTTTACCCAATAATTGGATGAGTGCCTCACATTCATTGTCCCTCAAACCCCTTCTAAACCCGAAATCCCAGTTAATCACTGAAGGAGTCAAGGAAGCAAATCTCAAGACAGGATGTTGTTTATAGTTCAACAAGGAATAGAGGCTGTAGAGAACACTGATGTTATGGGCCCGGGCGTAGGATCTCGTCACGGGGCGGTCCACGGGGAAAACTCCTATCCTTCCCTTGCCCTTCCCTTTGCGTGCTGACCCTATTGTGGAGAACTAGGGGGTGATTTGTTCAAGAGATCACCCTAACACTCCTAAGTTCTTTCCTTGATCGAAATTTCAATGCCTTTATTCCAATTCCAAGCTCCTTTAAATAGGAGATTACAAGAGGGTTTCCTTGTTGTATTCGGCTACGATAATCCATCTCTTATCGAAACTCAAACTCCTACTTCTAATGGTAATTAACTTCCTATTTCTACCGGTAACACAACTCCTACTAAGAACAGGGGATAAGTAGATGGGATAAGGGATAAGGTACGCTGGCAATGAGTTGGCTAGAGTGGCGAGGTAAGTGGGCCCCAGATGAGTTGTTGTGTGGGCCCCCCTTCAGTGCTGCTGCTTAGTGCTGCTGCCTTTCGCTGCTGCTGCCGGCCGCGGTGGTTAGGCTCGCCTACGAGTGTGTCTACTGCTTCTGTGTCTGCAACATTACACCCCTCTTGGACTACGAGCTTGTCCTCAAGCTCGAATTTAGGATGGGTGTCGGGAAACACCATCAAAGGAATACTGGATGGGTGGAATGGCTTTTCCCTCCTGGATCGGGTTCCCATGAAGGGAGTTCCTCTTCATCTTCCTCTTGTTTCACCAGGTGGCAGAAAAGTCTCTTGCACTTGTGCCCTACTGAGTAGAGTTCCTCGCAATTAAAACATTGCCCCCTCGCCCTGCGTTCTGCCATCTCAGCCCTAGACAAGTGCTTAATAGGGGGTGTAACAACGCTGCTCCCTACACTGGATGCTGATCTGGGATTGGTGCTTGTTTGTGGCTTCCGTTCTTGGCTGGCTGCTGAGTATGAAGCCACTCCGAGTGGTTCCGAGGATGCCCATGCTGATGGAGGCCGCCCCATACTAACGATTCCGTGGCTGAGCTGTAGTTTGAGTTCGAAGGCGCGTGCTTGGTTCATGACTGTGACCAGGTTGGAAGGGTGTTGCATCTCCACGTCCACCCTTAGGGGTTCTGCTAGCCCCGCGGTGAACATATCCACCTGCTGGTCTGAGCGTACTGAAGAGGCTCTGGCGAGAAGGGTTTGAAATTGCCGCTGGTACTCGGTTAAGGTCCCAGTCTGCTTGAGGTTAATTAATTCTCCCAAGGGGTTGCTCGTTAATGGGGGCCCGAAACGAAGGAGGCAGTATGACTTGAACTGATCCCAACTAAGTCCTGGCTCTTCCTGTTCCACTCAGTAGAACCAGAGTTGTGCTTCGTCTATCAGATGGAACACGGCCAGGCTGACTTTATCCTTCTCCCCCGTGCACTGATTACGAAAGAATTGCTCGCAGCGGTATAGCCATCCCAGTGGGTCGCCGCTGCCGCTGTATGAGGGAAACTCCAAACGGCTATACTTGGGAATAACTGCGGCTGTTGAGGCAACGATTTGTTGTTCGCTAGATGCCTCTGCCTAGTCCGAACGGCGATTGTTTGTGTTGGCGATTCCCTCAAAACTCCTTTCTTTGTTGGAGAGGAATGCTTCCAGCAGGCGCCGAAGCTCCCTGACATCCTCTTTGACTTCTCTTACTTCCGTGTGATTTTCCACGAGTCGGTGTTCCAGTTCGTGAACCTTGGATGATAGCTGCTCCATGTCGCCCATGACGCTAGGCTCTGATACCAAAATGTTATGGGCCCAGGCATAGGATCTCGTCACGGGGCGGTCCACGAGGAAAACTCCTAGCCTTCCCTTGCCCTTCCCTTTGCGTGTTGACCCTATTGTGGCAAACTAGAGGGTGATTTGTTCAAGAGATCACCCTAACTCTCCTAAGCTCTTTCCTTGATCGAAAATTCAATGCCTTTATACCAATTCCAAGATCCTTTAAATAAGAGATTACAAGAGGGTTTCCTTGTTGTATTCGGCTACGATAATCCATCTCTTATCGAAACTCAAACTCCTACTTCTAATGGTAATTAACTTCCTAATTCTACTGGTAACACAACTCCTACTAAGAACTAGGGATAAGTAGATGGGATAAGGGATACGGTAAGGGATAAGGGATAAGGTACGCTGGCAATGAGTTGGCTAGAGTGGCAAGGTAAGTGGGCCCCTGATGAGCTGTCGTGTGGGCCCCCCTTCAGAACTGCTGCATTTCGCTGCTGCCGGCCACAGTGGTTAGACTCGCCTACAAGTGTGTCTACTGCTTCTATGTCTACAACAACTGATGTGGGCCCACGGCTGTGGTCTCCACTGTGTTCGTATGACAGCACATGTAACCTCTGTTAATCATGTCAGTGTTAGTTGATAGTTATCTTACACAGCTTGTTATTTCAATTTATTATTTGTTTTATTTGCTTCTTCTCCTTTCTTCTCCCTCTTTCTTCTACTTTTCTCAATCCGAAATCTTTTGGAATTCAAGACTGACTATAGTCTTGATCGACTACTTGGTATCAGAGCCGATCTAGGGTTTCTCGTGTGGGTCTAGTCCAGTCGACCACATAAGAACTGTCTAGGGCTGGAAGCTTACAAAGGACTGTTCGTTGGCTGATTCTTGGAGGTTACCAGAAAAGTTTAGCAGCTGTCTGAAAACCTGTTGAAGCTTGGAGAGTGTTTTGGTAATCAGGAAGAATCAGAGAAGGTTAGGGTTCAGGCCACGATTGAAGGTAGCAATCAGAGTTTTCTGGGTAAGTTTTATTTTTCCCGTGAGATTGCTGTCAGTCAAGATAGGTTGGACCTATCTAGGAGGAGTGGCCGAACTCTCCTATTTTTCTCAGAGGCGATCAGTTTTTTTTAGGGTTTGTCATTAACCCTACGACTAGACTTGACTGTGAATTCTTTTGGAAGGTGAGGTTGAGCACTGCTTCTGTTCTCACAAAGGTTTTCCTAACCCTACGATTAAAACCCTAATTCTGCTTCAGCATTACAAATTGCTTTCTAAGTGGTTTTCATACCTGTTTTGGCTTTCGAGCCTGTTTTGGGGTGAGAACTGTTATCGGACTGCTTATATTTTGATTGCCGATTGGTTTCAGATCAGATCTGAACTGATTTCATACAGATTTCTGATTTGTATTTTGATTGCAGTAACCCTAATAGTTCTTAGCTACTGATTCGTAACCATGAATGGAGTTCAAAAATCAGGGAGAATGTGTTTTGGAGAACAACAGTTCTAGTAGTATGTCTAAGACTACGTTTCAGATTACAATTGTGAGATTTGATAGATCCGATTACTTGGAATGGGCCCAATCAGCCATGATGGCTATTGGGGGAAGGGGAAAACTTAGCTACCTATTGGGATATGTGAAAGAACCTTCCAAGGAGGACCAATGTATACCGAGTGGGTTCAGGAGAACTACTTGGTTATGACATGGCTGTGCAACTCTATGCAGCCACATATCAGCCGAAATTACTTGTGGGCAAAGACAGCCAAGGACATATGGGATGTCATGAAAGATGAAAGCTAAACTACTATAGCCAAAATAGCAGAAAAGAGGAGAAGAAGAAGAGATGTTGAAATGTCGAACCCTCTTTCCCAGTCGACAGTACTGTTATTTATATTAAAATACAATACAATGTTACATGAAATGACTGGAATGCCCCTGATTAGTGACGGGACACCCGAACAACTTAAAACACTAAACAGACTTAGGCCCATTAACACAGGCCCAATACATAACAGCTTAAACTCAAATACAAGCTAATAAGAACTCTTATCAACCGAACCATCCATACATACAAAACCTTCAACCTAACACTCCCCCTCAAGCTAAGCATGGATGTCAATCATGTTTAGCTTGCCAAGAAGGTCCATGAACTTTGCTACAGCCAACCCTTTAGTCAATACATCTGCAATTTGCATCTCAGATGGAGTATAAGGCACACAGAGTTCACCCGAGACAATTCTTTCTCTAACAAAGTGCCGATCAGTCTCAATATGTTTTGTCCTGTCATGTTGCACAGGATTGTTGGCAATGTTGATGGCAGCTTTATTGTCACAATATAGCCTAAGAGGACCTTCAGCCTTAATGCCAAGTTCATTAAGAAGAGTTTTGAGCCATAAGAGTTCAGCAACCCCGTGGGCCATAGCCCGATATTCTGCTTCTGCACTTGATCTAGCCACTACATTTTGCTTCTTACTGCGCCATGTGAACGGGTTTCCTCCCACAAATGTACAGTAACCCGAGGTTGACTTCTTGTCTCCAACAGACCCAGCCCAATCTGCACCAGTGTAGGCTTCAATTTCAATTCTATTGTTTTTCCTGAAGAGAATTCCCTTCCCTGGGCAAGTCTTCAAGTACCTGAGAATCCTTTCAACTGCTTTCATATGAGGGATCTTTGGAGAGTGCATAAATTGACTGACAACATGCACAACATAAGCAATATCTGGCCGAGTGAGGGATAAGTATATCAGCTTCCCTACCAATTTTTGGTATCTCTCTATCACAGTAGTCCTCCCCTACTGATTCCTGCAGGCCATGATTCTATTCTATTGGAGTATCTGCTGGCCTGCACCCCATCATGCCTGTTTCCTCTAGGAGGTCAAGAACATACTTCCGCTGACATATGTAGATTCCCTCTCTTGACCTGGCAACTTCAATCCCAAGAAAATATCTCAAATGACCCAAGTCTTTGATCTCAAATTCCGAAGCTAGAAACTCCTTCAGTCTTCTTATCTCTTCCAAGTCATTCCCGGTAATTACCATATCATCCACATAAACAATGAGTGCAGTAAGTTTGCTATCCTGTCTCCTTATGAACAAGGTATGGTCTGCACCATTCTGAGTGTACCCCAGTTTCTTCATGGCCCCACAAAGCCTCTCAAACCATGCACAGGGAGATTGCTTCAACCCATATAATGTTTTCCTCACTTTGCACACCTTTCTACCAAACTCATAGCCTGGTGGAGGTTCCATAAATACCTCTTCATGAAGGTCACCATTTAAGAAGGCATTCTTCACATCCAGCTGATGAAGTTCCCATGAAAAATTTGTTGCTACTGGGCAAAGGTTTCTTTGTAGTCAATCCCTTCTTTTTGAGTAAACCCCTTTTCCACAAGTCTGGCCTTGTACCTTTCAATAGACCCGTCCTCCCTGTGCTTTATAGTAAACACCCACTTGTAGCAAGTGAACAGTTCAAGGTTGCAACAATAGCAAGTGAACAGTGGGCACTGTAGAAGAAGCTAAGTCTGTGCAAGTCTTGCTGGAGCACCGAAGCTGCAACTATAGAGGAAGCTCTCCCCCTTTCGGCTAGTGCTAGAACTGCTGAAATCAGTCCTCAACTAGGTCTGTCCTATACAGACCTCTCTTAATAGCCAAATAGCTACTATTTGCTGGAAATAACCTAGTAGGACATCTACTTTTGGGTCTTACTTCCCTTGAGTCCTACAACCAAAAGAAACCCTAGGTTCAAACTTGCTTTACTCTCTTACACTCCTAGGTCTTTACTGCAGCAACCCAGAAAAGGAAGAGAGAAGATGAAAAGACAACAAGAGAAGAGAGTGTGCGCCGGCTGAAACCAAGAAGAAGCTAATGCTCTGATACCATGAAAGCTAAACTACTGTAGCCAAAATAGCAGAAAAGAGGAGAAGAAGAAGAGATGCTGAAATGTCGAACCCTCTTTCCCAATCGATAGTACTGTTATTTATATTAAAGTACAGTACAATGTTACATGAAATGACTGGGATGCCCCTGATTAGTGATGGGACACCTAGACAACTTAAAACACTAAATAGACTTAGGCCCATTAACACAGGCCCAATACATAACAACTTAAACTCAAATATAGGCTAATAAGAACTCTTATCAGCCGAACCATCCATACATACAAAACCTTCAACCTAACAAAAGAGACCTACTTCCAACCCCTTAATGTTGCTAGAGCCTATGAACTGAAGTGTGAGGTGAATAACCTTAAACAATGAGAGAAACCAGTCTCTTTTTATTTCTCTACCTTGAAATCTCTATGGCATGAAATTGACCATCTGGAGACTCTTGAGTGGGAAAGTCCAAAAGATGCACAGACCCATAGAAAGCAAGTCGAGACAAATAGGGTGTTTGAATTTCTGGCTGGCCTGAATTCAAATTATGACATTGTGAGATAGCAGATACTGACAAGAGACAGTGTGACCCGATCTCAAGCCTACTCCCTAATGCATAGTAAAGAGACCAAGAGAAAGGTTATGATGCAACATTAGCCCTTCCCCCCAGCCCTAGCAGTAGTTAAACCTAAGTCTGGGGGTGATACAGAAAGGGACATGAAGAAGGAAGATAAACGGGATCTAGTATGTAAACATTGCAAAAACCCAAGCATATGAAAGATACATGTTGGAAGTTGCACCCTCATTTAGTCCCAGCAAAACTGAGGAATAAAAGGCGAAATGCTCATATGGCTGTGAATACTGATTTTGCATCCTCGTCGGGCACAAAAGGCACGCCCCTAGATAATTTAGCTGTTGTTCGGGCTTCCCTAACACAGTTGGAAAAGGAGGTTGGGAAGTCAGCTCAGTCATCTCAGTCACCATCAGCCCCTGCCACATTAGCATTTGCTCATTCAGGTACTCGGGCCCCAGCTTACCATGCTTCAGCTCCAGGTAACACTGAACATTGTTGGGTAATAGACACAGGTGCATTTGACCATATGACTAGCTTGCCATCACTGTTCACTACTTATCACTTATCTTCTAATAGAGATAAAGTACTCATTGCTGATGGCTCCCTTGTTCCCATTTCTGGCAAAGGTGACATCAAGTTATCTGATACTATCTCCTAATCCTCAGTCTTGCATGTTCCTAAACTTGATACTAATTTGCTTTCAATCAGTAGTATTACAAAACATCAGAACTGTTCAGTAACCATTTTCCCTAACCGATGTGTTTTTTAGGACTTGGAGACGAGGAAGGTGATTGGGACTAGTCGTGAGACAAATGGGATCTATCAGCTTGGAGAGAGTTCTCACTGGAAAGAGCCTGTGGATAAGAGTCTTTTGTTTCTCAGTCTGTGAGTCTGGTTATGCTCTAGCATAATCGGTTAGGTCATTTATCTTTTCAGTCTTTGAAGAATCTGTTTCCTACTTTATTTGAGTCTGTTGAGATGTCAAATTTGAGATGTGAGAGTTGTGATCTTGCCAAACATTGTAAAACATCTTATTCCTTAAGCAATAAAAGAAGTAGTAATTCTTTTGATATTGTGCATACCAATGTTTGGGGGCCGTATCACATTCCTTCTATGGGTGGGTACAAATATTTTCTGTTGTTTGTTGATTATACCCGTTTTTCTTGGGTCTACCTTATGCGTTCTCGAGATGAGGTTCCCGCTCTGACCCAAAACTTTCATCGGATGATTTTAATCCAGTTTGGGGTCAAAATCAAAGTCCTCCGATCTGATAATGCAAAAGAATGCTTTGCTAAGCCACTAGCCTCTTATCTACTCGATCATGGGGTTATTCACCAGAGCACTTGTCCTCGTACACCACAGCAGAATGGAGTTTCCGAGAGGAAGAATAAGCACATTTTGGAGGTGGCTAAAAGCATTATGTTTACCTCCAATGTGCCTATCCGTTTCTAGGGTGATGCTATCCTCAAAGCAATGTATCTCATTAATCGGGTTCCTTCCCGGGTTCTTGATATGAAGCCTCCATTTACCCTTCTATACCCAGACGAGGAGTTGTTTACTGTTCCTCTTAAAACCTTTGGTTGTACCTATTTTGTTCAGCTTCTTGGACCTCATCATTCCAAATTTGACCCTAAGGCCTCCAAATGCATTTTTCTCTATTATGCACAAACTCAAAAGGGTTATTCCTGCTATGATCCTGTTTCACGGAAGAGACTTGTCTCGATAGATGTCACCTTCTTTGAGGAGGCACCCTATTATCCTAGGGTTTCTCCTCAGGGGGAGAGTAGTGAGAATGTGGGTCTTTTTCCTCAGGGGGAGAGCAGCGAGAGTGGGGTTAACTCATTTAAGGTTGTTCCTTTACCCATTCCATTGAGTAATGAAGGTTGTAATGCTGAGGGTTGTCAGAGGGATCAAGAGTTGAAAGTCTATCACAGGCGATGCAGGCAGGTTGGTCTCGGTCATCAACAGTCCAGGCCAACCCCAGTTCCTTCTACGGATCCAGATCTAGGTACTACAATCCCAAAGCCCACTGAGATACCTTCCACTATTGCTACTTCCCCTCCTAATGACCTTAACCTCCCTATTGCGGTCCGTAAAGGGAAACGATATTGCACCACATCCACAACTCACTGCATTTCCCAGTTTTTATCCTATGATCGCATGTCTCCCTCTTACAGGTCCTTTCTCACTTCCATTGCTGATATTCCTATCCCCGGAACAGTGCAAGAAGGCTTATCAGTTCCAGAGTGGAAAGATGCAATGAAAGTTGAAATAGATGCCCTTTAGAAAAAATAATATTTGGGAGCTAGTTGACCTACCCAAAGGAAAGAAACCAGTTGGATGTAGATGGGCATTTACTGTGAAACATAATGTTGATGGCTCCATTGAAAGGTACAAAGCCCGGTTGGTTGCAAAAGGATTTACTCGGACTTATGGTATAGACTACTTGGAGACTTTTGCCCCAGTAACCAAGATGACCACTACTCGAGTTCTATTAGCCCTTGCAGCAAGTTACTCTTGGCCCTTGTTCCAGATGGACGTTAAAAATGCCTTTCTGAATGAAGACTTACAGGAAGAGGTCTACATGCAGTTGCCCCCTGGATTCTATGATACAAAGACAGGTAAGAAGGTTTGCCGACTGAACAAGGCATTCTATGGATTAAAGCAATCCCCTAGAGTTTGGTTTGATAGATTCAGACTAGCCCTTAGAAAATTCAGCTATGTACAAGCCAGTCAAATCATTCACTGTTCATTAAAAGAGTGAACTCTTCTTTGACCTTACTTGTTGTATATGTGGATGATATTGTAGTGATAGAGAATAATAATAGTGAGATTGAGTCCCTCAAACAGCTCCTTCATCAAGAGTTTGAGGTGAAAGATATTGATGCATTGCGATACTTTTTGGGTATTAAGGTTGCTAGATCTAAACAGGGGATCTTTATCTCTCAAAGAAAGTATGTTCTAGATCTGTTGGTGGAAACTGGAAAGTTAGGTGTCAAGCCTGCCGATACACCCATTGAACAGAATCACAAGATCAGTGCAGAGGGTGGAGGGCCTCTTGAAGACAAAGTTATGTTCCAACGGTTGGTTGGAGAGCTCCTATATCTCCGCCTCACATGGCCAGATATCAATTATGCAGTCAATGTTGTCAACCAGTACATGCATTCCCCTAGAACTACTCAGCTTCTTGCAGCTAAGAGAATATTAGCATATTTGAAGCGATGCCCAGGTAGAGGTATACTGTTCAAGAACAATAATCACATGAAGGTGGAGGTCTATACAGATGTTGATTGGGCTGGGAGTGCTGATGACAAGAGGTCTACCTCTGGATATTGTGCCCTTGTTGGAGGTAACCTTGTCGCTTGGAGGAGTAAGAAACAAAGTGTTGTTTCTCACTCTAGTGTCGAAGCTGAATACAGGTCAATGGCTAATGGAGTGGCTGAAATCACTACTTGAAGAGTTGGGTATTGATTATGAGAAGCCCGTGATGTTGTATTGTGATAATCAAGCGGCTATTAATATAGCTCACAATCCGGTGCAGCATGACAGAACTAAACATATCGAAGTTGATCAACTTTTTGTCAGAGAAAGGGTCTCATCACAAGAAGTGTGTCTCCCGTATATCACCTCCAACATGCAACTTGCAGATATTCTCACCAAAGTTGTTCCAAGGAAGAAGTTAAAGGCAGACCTATTCAAGTTAGGAATGACAAATATCTATTCCCAACTTGAGGGGGAGTGTAGAGAACACTGATGTGGGCCCCATGGTTGTGGTCCCCACTGTGTTCATATGACAGCACATGTAACCTCTGTTAGTCATGTCAGTGTTAGTTGGTAGTTATCTTAGACAGCTTGTTATTTCAGTTTATTATTTGTTTTACTTGCCATGTAAGCATTAAGGGTAATTATGCCCTTTCCTACATCTAGTAAACGTTATAAATATTGAGAGAGTGGCGGCAGCAGAATTATTCGATCTGTCCATCCTTTCAAAACCCTTGTGTACTTTTGCTTCTTCTCCCTCTTTCTTCTACTTTTCTCAATCCAAAATCTTTTGGAATTCAAGACTGATTGTAGTCTTGATCGACTACTGAGGCTAGGAAAGGAAAACTGAGGAGGGATTTCAACTAGCCAAAGGTCTTCCCATAACAATACTTAGGTCCCGTTTCCCACATCATATCTGATATAATTGATAAAATTTGGGTATACCACCTGTATTGATTTCCAAGGAAACAAAGAGGTTGCTGAAGAGGCTACTTTTGCATCTCATCCATTATTTGTTGTCCCATGAATGCTTGCAATTACCTTATGCCAAAGTCTACCATTTTCCATCAGAAATCTCCATAACCATTTCCCTAACATTGTTGTATTTCTGGGGATTAGGCTCCCTATTCCAAGCCCACCTTGCTCCTTTGGTTTGCCAACTTGCTCCCACTTCACAAGATGATCCCTCTTCTCGTCCCCTAGTTCCCAAAGGAAGTCTCTCATGATTTTCTCTTATTGCTTTGCAACTCTAGCTAGAGTTCTAAAGGTGGAAAGATAGTAAATTGGTAAATTGGCTAATGTTGTCCTGATCAATGTTATTCTTCCACTCAAAGAAATGTAATTTCTTTTCTAGACAACAAATTTTTTAGTGAACCTTTCTAAAACCGGCTTCCAAAGGACTTCTAACCTCGGATTTCCACCTAACGGGAAACCGAGATATTCCGAAGGCAAACTCCTTACCTCACACCCTAGAGTCTCTCCCAATGATCTTAATTCTTCCTCCTCCATATTAATCCCTGCTACACAACTCTTCCCCAAGTTTACTCTCAAATTAGAAACCGATTCAAAGGAAGAAATTATGTCCTTTATACTCCTCAAGGCCTCAAGATTGCCTTCTTGCCTTCTTCACAGAACATGATTATGTCATCAGCAAGATAATCATCCTACTTAAAACATTTGCTACTAGAGTAAAGAAGAAAGAGCATTTATCAAAAAGAAAAGAGAGAGAGAGGGAGGAAAGGGGATAAGGGTTCTCCTTATCTCAAACCTCGTTTGGCAAGAAACAAATCTCTAGCTACTCCATTTATTAAGATTGAATAATGCACTAAACTTTAGCAACCACCAATCCATTTCCTCCACCTCTCTCTAACCCCAATCCTCACTAAAACTTCAAGGATGAAAAACCAATCCACAAGATCATAAGCCTTCTCTAAATCTAGCTTGCAAATTAGGCTTTTTTCTTTCTTCCTCCTTTTCTCTGCTCTACACTCATTTCACCAGGATTTGGCCAATGATCTGTCTCCCTTCCACAAAAGCTCCTTGGAATTGAGAGATTACCGAAGGCAAAACTTTTTTAAATCTTTCAGCCAAGACCTTTGCTAAAATCATATAGAGACTACCCACAAAGGCTTATGGATCTAAAATCCTTTGGTGTCTTGGGTACCCTCTTTTGGGGGATCAAAGCAATGAAGGTTGATTTTGCTCCTCGAGAGATTTCCCCTTCATGATAGAACTCAATAAACACTTCCACTAGGTCATATTTTGTAACTTCCCAATGGTTTTGATAAAATGCCATCAAGAAACCATCCGGTCCTGGGGCTTTAGACCTTTCCATCGAGGAAGAGGTTGATGTCCCACCCACTCCTATTCTTCCCATATTTGCTTATTATAACTGTAGCCTGAGACTTTCTTGTTCCAAGGAGAAGTGCCAAAGCCATCTGCCCAATGAAAAGCTACTCCTTTCAGCCAAAACCCCAGTCTCAAGCCCCCCCCCCTTCCTTCTTCAGCCTGCAAGCCTTCTTCCATTTTATCAAGTAATCCCTTCTATCACTGCCACCTCCCACAGAAAATCCCTCTGCAGTTTTTCAATACGACTCTTTACCCTTGCAGGGGCCCGAATAGGGAAAATGTGAAAGGGAGTTTGAGGAGTTGCTTTAGTCTGCCCCCTTGGGAGAGGTAATTTCTTTTCCAATAGTCTAGTCTCTTCTCACAATTTTCCACCACAGTGATCGATTACTATGAATCAACCCCTCCTTTCAAACAAAGGGCATTCCCATAAAAGACCTTTGCTGATCATAACTCTTCTGACAATTCAAAGACAACCGTACCATCTTAGAAGGTTATTTAAGAACCATTAAGGAACAAGTACTAATGCAATGGCATTGGTGAATACGCAATATAGAGAGACAACAAAAACATGTCACAACCAAAAGTAATTACAAAGAACGTATTGCCATTCTCTGCTGAATTATGAAACATCCAACTTCTTTTGTATCTTGAATAGATGTTGCTGCAGTTGGTAACGATTGGCAGACTGGGGATATCACAGAAGATTCACATAATGAGAAATGATTCAAGGTCCCCCTCTCTCGAACTAGAAGATCTGATATAACACAGTAAGCCTCGGATAAGTGGAGAGTTCAATCCCTGTATGTACCATAAAATCACATAATGAGGATAAGCATACACTTCTCGATAATCGGTTCAACCGACTAGGATATCTAATATGCGGATCCAGGGAGAGTTATTCCCTTTTCGAAAGCTTGTACCATAAAATTTATTCCTCCACTTCCAGCAGAGATCAACAAAAGGAGTAGTCAATGTTTTGAGAAAACGTACATTCTGCGAGTGCCCAAACAGCAAATATGTCTATCGGATCGACTACAGCCACTGGACATATGGTCCGTTCGCACAGGTATTATATGAATCTTGAGACTCCCAAAAACTTATCGAAACTTGTGAAGTTTCAAATGAAATTGTAGTTACCTGCATCTGACTCCCTCGCATGGTCGTAGTCTCCTCCCGAAGGTCGCGCAGGATCTGCATTGCAGGTCTCCGATAGTTAACACCGTCAGAAGTTGCGATTGCTCGTCTAAGTCACTTTAGTAAGGCACTTACCTCTGGCTCGCGAACGTTGGCAAGTATGTATTTGTAAAGCTGAGGTGTAACACTAATAACCTGCTTGTTCCCGTACTTGTCGTCATCGGCAACAATTACAGAGTCCCCATAGAAGCTTCGGGGCTTTTCCAACTTCAATGCCCTAACTGCGCCATTTAAGTTGCGAATCGTCGTTGAAGTTATAGAAGAACAACGGAATTCCTGGGGGCCACTTGAAACAGGTGCTTGCAGAGAAAATTTGCGGGAGACTCGAGAGTGCAGTGTTAACATCGGATGTATAGAACGATAAAACAAAGGAAACATCATAATTGAGGATAAAGAGATCGACCGCTGTCTACAGACGTCTACGACCCCTCAACCCTTCACAGTTATTACTAGCGGGGAAGCCAAAATTTAAAAATGTCATTTGGATATACAATTTTGGGTAAATTGG
Source organism: Nelumbo lutea (assembly GCF_056320005.1). Classification (NCBI taxonomy): domain Eukaryota; kingdom Viridiplantae; phylum Streptophyta; class Magnoliopsida; order Proteales; family Nelumbonaceae; genus Nelumbo; species Nelumbo lutea. The sequence continues at coordinate 221,261,117 of NC_142684.1, forward strand.
TAAATTACAAAGACCCCTTATATTATCGGATTAGTGACAAAATCTTTCTGTACTTTAGCCTTAGACAAGGACCCCTTGTACTATCGGATTAGTGACAAAGTCCCCTGTAATTTAGCCATCAGACAAAGACTATGATAGAAAGCATTAAATTATTAAAATACCCTATTAAACTTTTTCTTTTTTCTTTTTCTTGCCCTTTTTTCTCTTCAAACCTATTTAACCTACAAATGAATATCTGTCCTGATTTTGTTTGCTTTGATTGTTGGCTTCCCTTCCATGATTAAAACATCGTAGCCATGTACAAGAAGATTTTGGTGTCTTTACTGGTTCACCCCGGAGCTTATTACAAATGAATATCTGTCCTGATTTTGTTTGCTTTGATTGTTGGCTTCCCTTCCATGATTAAAACATCGTAGCCATGTACAAGAAGATTTTGGTGTCTTTACTGGTTCACCCCGGAGCTTATTTAGCTCCTTTATCGTCTTCTGGACACAAACCCTTGACCAAAATAACAATTCCAGAAATCATAAAGAATCAAATGACCAGTTCCACGACGTCGAAGCAGGCTCTACTCAGCCTCTCATTAATTGAAGACAACAAGGTTTCAATCAGTGCTTGCAAAGTGATCCTGCCGTTAGTCTCTTTGCTCTTGTACAGATCAAATCGAGGGAAGAAAGACGCGCTTACGACGCTCTACAAGCTCTGTTCTATGAAACATAACAAAGAGAAGGTTGTTAATGCAAGAGCCATGAAACCGCTGGTGGACTTGATTTCAGAGCAGGGGAGAGGTTTGACGGAGAAGGCGATGGTGGTTTTGAGCAGCTTAGCTACAATTCCAGAGGCCAGAATTGCCATAGTCGAAGAGGGTGGGGTTACAGTTTTGGTTGAAGCGATCGAAGTTGGGTCAGTGAAAGGGAAAGAGTTCGTGGTACTGAAGCTTCTGCAACTATGCGCGGATAGTGTGCGGAACAGAGGATTGTTGGTGAGAGAAGTTGGGATCTCGCCACTTGTTGCACTCTCTCAGACGGGTACAGCTTGAGCGAGCCCATTTAATCTTTAATCTTTATGGTGTTCCCATCACTAGCTCGACATTGTGAGTTCTAACTCGTGTTCCGCTCTTTGAGAGAAAAATGAAGAGCCTCTCCCTCTAATGGCCTGGTGTGCTTTGCCTATCTCTACGACGGAATATTGATGTATGTAGAAAGTGTCTGATTGTGGTTGTGGTAGAGATGAGGCGAAGCATGAAGTATTGTGGATGATGAATCACTCTTTATCATAATTGGATTTTAATATTTAATCTACTGTTTGGACAGGTCGAAATGCTGCTCGGGTACTTGAGAGAGCCCAAGCAAAAGGCATCTTCGTCAAGTCTTTGACTTATTTACAGGGGTAATGCATTACCCAACGAGTTTCTTTTTGTTGATTTTATCCCATTGTTTTTATGCCATTTCACCTAACTTCAATGGAGAAGACAATGAACAGTATAAAAGGGTAGTTTGTACATTTAAAAAAAATAAGCACTCGTATGAAAATTATTTTGAAGTTAATTGACAGGACATTAACGGAAGGGGATCTTTGTCTAACGGATAAACTTTGGGGGTTCTTTATTGCAAAAAAAAAAGTACAGGGGAGACTTTGTCACTGACCCCATAGTACAAGGGGGGTCTTTGTAATTTACCCTTTCTCAAACTACCATTATGGTTTAGTTAATTGATTAAGTGTTTAAAAATTGGACCAAGAGGGGCTAAATTCACATCCGTTCCAATTATTAATCGTATGCAAGTTCTAAGTAGTGTAGGACTTAAGACAACACTCAATACTATTACAACTCAATAGTGCCAGTGTTGTCCCAAGTCCCACATTGCGTATGAATTTGAATGGACTTGCCTTTATCTATATAAAGCTTTGCTTAGGAGAATAATTCTTATATGTGAATTGAGTCATAACATTGTAATACACATCATGTATAATATAAATTAAAGTTTTATATAAAATATTTAATATAAAATAAAATAAATTGTGTCTATAACATATCAAATATATAGGAAAAAACCATGATGCCAGAAAGACATGATACCGAAATGGTTTTGACCAACCCCCCGCCCTTTGAGATATCACACTTGATTAGTTACTACTTTTTACATACAAGTTGAGTGGTTACAAGTTTTTCTAGTATCATAGTCAGAATATATAGTTTGTGGGTTTGGCTTGAAGTGTTGGGTCAAGAACAGCCCAAAATTGTGGGCCCAATGCATGTCAACCCAAGCTTGCACAAAAATATAGGCCTGGGCCAAAAAAAATTGCAGGCTAGTCCAAGCCAAGAATGATAGCTTCTAACTCTCCCTCATTTGGTTTGCCCAGGATGTTTAAGGTTCAGGTTGTAAATGCATGGGGGTTCAAATAGCTTTGAGTGTAAATTCTAGGTTACTTTTGCTTCAGATTTGGCTGTCTTGCTTGTTTTGGGGAAGTAAAGTAGGAGTGCAAATAATACAAACCAACTAACAGAAGCAAAACTGAATTAGGTGCAAAATTTGTTTCAGGCTCAAATTTGCACTGCAAACAAGACAAGCAACATCATGGTGCAAATAAGATGTCAGGAAACCGATGATGTAACTTGGTCATGAATGGCCCTTGTATGCCAAAAAAATTGGACGGATATAATTATAATAGGGTTTTAAAAGCCATCTAAAACCATGGACGATATAATTAACATGTTTTACATGTCAATCCATACCATGCCAAATTAGAAATTTGATTGGGTCGGCTAGCATTCTCTTTGATTTTTGGATTTCACACAGTTCATTGTTTCAACTTTCAACTACATACTGCCTCAAGAAATTAAGCATATCACATAAGCAGTTGAGCTCTGGTGAACACAAATACGCCTCCCCCTCCAACAGCACGACCCACTAGCATTTCATGATCCAAATATGAAAGATAATATAGTCCCCCAACTGACTGCCTGCAATCAATTGATTTTGACTCTTCATATCTATCTTCTTTTTTTTTTGAAATAAATTATTTGTAATTTATTAAGTAGAAAAGATGGTATGCATTATACGATATACAAGAATATAAAAAAGATAATTTGAAGCCCTGTTCCACAAAAGCAAACATTTAAGCAGGCAACAAGCTATTGTTCTAGGAACAACCCTTCTTGCACCTGCCTTGACTATGCAAGAGAAGTTGCATTAAGCTACCTAGTGAACCATCCAACTTGAACAAGAGACAAGGAGAAGAGGATGCCACTAATCTCATTCAGAAAATAAGCAATCCATGGGGCCAGTATGCAGCCCTTGCTCCATGAGATAACCTAAGCAAAATTGCCTTAAAAGCCAAAGTTAAGTGGCAGAACTTCTTTGTGATACCATTTAACATCTAACTCATAGGAAAATCAAGTATAATTTTAGATTTAAAAAACCCATCCTAACTTCAAGATCTATCTCATAGGAAAAAAAAAATGTACAATTCTAAGTACATACATACCCTTTTGCCTGGCAGAAAAGAAAGAAAAATGTACCTTTCTTGGCTTGTCACAGGAACTTGGGCTTTAAAAGCCCGGATGAACTGCAATATCTGAAAACAAGCATCATATGATTGTCAAAGCTATCATCATCAATGTTTCTGGAGAGTTCACTTTATTAAACATACTTTCTACAAATCAGTTATTTTAGTATATTATTCTATGATAAATATCACTGAAAATTATTCATCTCTGGGCCATCCATCTTAGAACAATCAGTGCCATTCTTAAAGTACATAAAAGATCACCAGCTTGATGTACTGGTTAGGCCAAAACAGAGGAAAATAATAAAATCCAAGCAAATACCAGCCGAGGCATATATTTTTTACCCTGTCAAAAAAAAAATGATATTACCCAGCAG